>NC_136411.1:21355000-22077500 GCF_051521515.1 Lactuca serriola
CAAAAAATATCCAACTTTTGTAAAACAAACGTATTTACGTAAGATTCGAGTTAGATGCATAAGTGTGACCAAAACATACTGGAAATAGAAAAATAAAATTTTGCTTCGGTAAACAGTGAACCTACTAACATAGATGCGTAAGAGGACACTACACACTGCGTAATAGAAAAATCCAAAAAACCCTAATTCATTTATAAGTATAAAATCTAAGCAATTTAAAATAGTTTAAACCTTTTAATGATCTGATCTAATAAAATTACTAACATGCAAATTGGTTAACATAAATAAAACGAAAATCAAAGTGTGATAGATGTATGTGGCTCTGGTACTACTGTTGGGATATGATGGATCTAAGAGGCCGCAAAGACACACATCAGAAGCAATAAACCAATAACCCCATAAGCCAAAACCGGGCCCATATTCATCCAGATCTATTGCAACAAAAATAAACAAGAAGAATCTAGAAACACATACTCTTGTTGTAGTTGGCTTAAGGTGTCTAAGGTCTTAACTAAATTGATATAATCTTAGTGAATAAAAGTAAAGTCTTTTTGTGTTGTCCTCATAATTAGAAATAGCTAATAATTAATTAAGAATTAACTGATAATTAATTTTGGATTAATTACAAATAATTAAAGGCATAGGGGTTGAATTGAAAATTTTCAATAGTTGAGCAACGGAGGCAATTTTAAAACCTCCCATGCCTTGGACGGTTTTGAGGAGGAATCAGAAGGGTTTTGGAAGCCTCCTATAGCTGATAAGGAAACTAATTTTAATTGGTTTAAAATACTATTATTTTATTATTTAAATTAGGGTTTCTACCAATTATAAATAGGGACAATATCCCCAGCCAAAACTAATTCCTACATACTCCATATAGAGAAATCGAGTTTCCTTTCATCCTATTTCTTCTCTCTCTCTCTCTCTATCTATCTATCTATCTATCTATCTATCTCTCCATATTTTTGATCCTATGGTTTCTAGGGTTTGGTTTTGAACCATTGGAGGCATCCATATTATTAGTGCTTGTTTTCCTAGGAAGAACTCAAGAGGATTGTTTGCATTATTTGATTATTGCAAAAAACTAGCTGTTATGACTTGTAATTTTCTATTTGCATAGGTTAGAAGTTTGTTTTGTATGTATTTTGCTATAACTTGACAAAATTCCATAGACTTCTAAGTTGCATGTACACATAATATGATTATGAATCCGTTGTGTAAATTTTATTATTGTAACCTAGAAAACCCATAAGTGGTCACATTGTAAACTTATTTTGATCTTGATGGAGAAGGAGTGCTAAGAGCCCAACACGGATATCCTCTTTCGTAGTCGCACCCAAGATAAGATTCAGAAACACTTGACACCACTTCTAGCTCCTGAACACAATGAACATGAAGCACAAAAAAGCAATATGTCGCAGGACACATTGCGCATAGTAAACGGTGCACCGTACCTTGGCTAGTGGAGGAGGGTTTCAACATAATCATGGTTTTTACTAATTTTGAGTGTTTTCCAACCCCTTCAAATTCACCCAAACACCTCTATTTATTAAGGTGAGATTAGTGTTTCAAAAGAGTGGTTGTTTTGTCAGAAAGCAACTATATTTCACTTTAAACCCTAAAAGATTTACTAGTTTCTATTAATGTATTGATCTCTAATAAATTAACAAACTAAATCTGTAAGATCCCGAGATTGATGACTAATGTGGAATTGTAACGATTATGTGAACCAAACAATATCAAGAACATAGAAAGTAAATGAAATAGTTTAAGCTCTCATTAGTCTAGAATGTTATTACAAGTGGGTCATGAAATATTTCTCTCACTAGACTAATCTCTCATGTTGTTACATAAATGGGAGCATCTCACTTCCTATTTATAGGAAACACTCAACCCATTACACATTCCTAATAGGGTAAGCCTACATCACATCCATGGAGAACTTTGCACCCTAACAGAGTCCATTTTATTTATCTCTTATCAACTATTTCTTAAACCTTTATTGTGTGTAAACCAAAAGGACCCTATTATTAGTAGTAATATTAACAACTATTGTGATTATGGGTACTATCTTCCAAAAAGCACATATGTTATTTATGCTAGATTGAGCCTTGAAATCCTTTTCTTTTTATGTGGATAATATTTTATTAAGTGCCCCTTTTTCTTGCAGTCTTTACATTTAATCTTAGCTGAAGAATTAGATATGGAAAGTGACTTCCATTTATTTCCTCCACCTCTCTCTGTTGTTCTCCCCTGTGTACGATGAACCAAAAACTGAAAGCATTTTCACTATAGAAATTTTTTATTTCAGTTCTTTAGACAGCAAATTAAGAATCATTCACATCATTCACACTTATTTGTACTACAATATCGCACCTTATCAACGAAGTTCTCTTGAGAATTCTACAATGAATATAACATAATGAGAGGTTGATCTTCATCTTTAATCTTTACATCAACTCCTTGTAAATACATGATGATACAATTTCAGTTATCTAAATGATCCTTTATATCATCCAAATAGTATATGAAAGTTGTTTCTAATACAATCAATTTTTGAGAAAAATGTTGTGATACTTGTCACATAGTTTCTCCCAAATCCCAATTGTAGATGTTTTATACTCCACCTCCTTCATTACTTTGTTTGTCATGCTTAACAAAATAGCTCTATGTATACTTCTAGAATATCTTTCTTCATCATTTCAGCCATGTTCTTTGGTAGTTCCTTATTCCTTCCGAATTCGCTTCACAACCCTATTAAACTAGAAGAGCTCTTATCTTCACCTTCCACAAAGTGAATTCATTCAAACCATTAAATTTCTCAAACTCGAATTTTTAGGACAACATATCTTCAATTGACATAACAAACCATAGCTATGATACCACTTGTTATAGAACAAACAAGAAAACATGCAAAATCACACACACACACACACACATAAAGACGTAATATTTAACATAATTCGATCAATGTTACATACTTCAACACAACATGAAGGAGTATTCATATTCACTTAGCTCAAAAAAAGTAACAAAACAATCACGAGGGGCCATGCAACCTTTAACCAATGGATCCACCTTAAGCAGAAATGCTTCAAATTGATTTATAATGCTCCACATTGATTCTTAATGCTCAAGTCACATTCAAAAATAGATTTAGACTAAGGTGAGTATTTACTATATATATATATATATATATATATATATATATATATATATATATATATATATATCCCTAGGATAATAAATGATGATTTTGTAAAATGAAGAATGACTAAGTGTTTTTCAAACTTGCCTGTTGTGTGAAATATAATACGTATCTTTGCGTGCATACATATGAAGACTTAATCACTATTATGACTTTCAAATGATTTTTCTCATGACTATGTGCATCCATATGAATTAACTCTAGGATGGGAATAACTTGTGTTGGTACAACATAAAATCTATGCTAAATGACTTTGATGGCATTTAATGAGTTATAACTAGTGATGGTAATCTAGATACATCCTCACTTGCATGTTGCATGTAATACTGGCTACCTAGTATGTTGATAAGTGAGTGGGAATGTAACGCCCGTAGATCAGGGCTAGTCAATTTAGAGACAATAAGCGTCAAAAATGACTTTTTAATAGAAGATTATTTAGGATGAATAATCTTAACTAAGTTGTAGTATATGTTACAAGGATTCCGTACATATAAAGAACGCCGAAATCCGAGTTATAACGAAGAAGTTATGACCTGTCGAAATTCCGCGACAGAAGCGACACGACGCTGAATGACGTAAAAAGTGAATTTACGTTAGAGTGATATTTAGCCTTAGTGATCTAAACAAAATTCATAGAGTTCGTTAAACCATGAGCGTGCATAAAAAGAACGCCCAAATCTGACTTCGTATGAGGAAGTTATGATTTTTTGAAGTTTTGACTTAGCGGTATGCAGCCCGAATACTCGATTTGACACCGAGTGGTTTTTAGCCGAAACAATCTAAATGAGAATCGAATATCTCATTAATTGTAGTAAAACGATAATAAGATAGTCGAAAACGGACGTCGGATGAAGAAGTTAAGATTTTATAACGGAGTTTTCTTGTCCCGGCCTACTAAAAATAAATAATAAAAATAAAATCAAAATTAGCCGACGGAGTCTAAACGAAAGTTGTAGAGCGTAGTCTCACCTACACGTGGATATAAAGAACGTCGAAAACGGAGTTCGTATGAAGAAGATATGAATTTCCGAAGTTTATTAAATAATTAATATTTAAAATTAATTATAAAATCCGGTATTATCCAAAGGGGAGTCATCGGACTCATCCGAAGTGCGCCCAGCGTACAGCGAAGCGTGACGTCCCTCGCACTCGAGTTCTTCGGATGACACATGCCATGACGATTCGGACGCGTACGCCCAGCGTACTCCGAGGCTCCAGCCTCCTATAAATAAGATGCGAGGGCAGCCGGCTCATTTGTTCTTTTTCTCTCTTCTCTCTCACGTATTGCATCGTTTTGCGTGCCAGAAGTACCCTGAAGCCCCGGTATCATTCCCGAGCCCCGAAGCAAGTCCCGAGGTCCTGAAGATCCCGAGAAGTAAGATTCCCGAGCCGAAGCTCTGCCCGCGAGAAGTTCGATTTTTGTGGAGATCTTCCAGATCTACCGGAGAATACTACTTCTATAAGCCGTAGTGCTGTCCGATCATCTTCTGATCAGGTGAGTGTGTAGTTACTTTCTTCTAACACATAAATATGAAGTATTTGCTATGAAATACGTGTTATGTGTTTATATATTATTTGTTTGTTTGAGATGGGCGTGGAATTGATGTTTTATACAAGTGTTAAATGATTTAAACTATGTAAGTATTTTTATCTACGAAAATGTTGGGTAGAACTTGGGTAGATGGGATAGTTGGTGACTATAGAGTTAGCGCCTATTGTACAAACCTTGGCGACGATGTGACTTCGTGCCTATTTGATGAACCTTGGCGACTATGGAGTTAGCGCACGTTGAGTAAACCTTGGCGACTATGGAGTTAGCGCTTGTTAAGTGAACCTTGGCGACTATGGAGTTAGCGCTTCCTAAGTGAACCTTGGTGACTATGGAGTTAGCTCCTGATAACTATGGATTTAGTACTTGATAAATAAACTTTGGCAGCAATGGATTTCGTGCCAATTCCTTAGGAATAAATGAATGAAGGATAGTTGGTTCTTAGGGTAAAACCTTAAGAAGATAATGGGGATGAGTAATTGGGTTGATTGTTTGCTGATTAAATATAATAATTATATTATTGTGGGTTGAAAACCCTATATGCTCACCAGGCTCCCAAGCCTGACCCACTCAGTTTTCTTTTCATTATAGGTAATGGCACAAGGGTATAAGTTGGTGGACTTGACGAGAGATTTTGGATTATAGATCAGTAGTTAAATAACTATTGTAAGGTCTTTTTTATATTGTTTATGCTTTTGGTCTGTATTGAACATGACATCCCAAGGTTTTATTATTTAATGAAAATACATTCTCTTTGAGAAATGTTTGGATAAATGGTTATCATATTTTTGTTTTTGGGAACAAATTCCGCAACAGTTTTCTTTAAACGATTACTCTGATTTTAAAAACAAAGCATAAACAAATCGGTCTTTTCTGGCCGTGAAATTGGGGATGTCACAGTTGGTATCAGAGCATTAGTTTAAGCGAACTAGGAATATGGATTTATTTCTAGACTTAAACTTAGAATGCTAAGCAATGATTGTGAGTTGAGTGTGTCCATTATATTTTAGGTAGTACACCTAAATTGATACAGGCACTAGTTTATTTTAGGAAAATTACCTAAAATGTTATTATGTGCTAATTGTTATATGTTTGCCGTATATGATGTCAATTTTTCGGATCTATGGTCTGTTGCCGACCGGATCTGGAAACCTTATGTGTTTAGGATTCTAAGCGTGCGTCTACGATATTAGAACTAGCATGTAAACGTTTCGGAGTGATAAGGATGATTTGAATATCTATCGTGAATAAGGATCTAATTTCACCTTATTCGGTGTATAGATCAAAAATGGTGAGAACGAGGAGTGGAGTTGGAAATGCTGATGAAAACAGGAATCAAATACCAGTGATTGAACAAATACCTGTTGTAGCAGCAGCACCTGAACCAATGACAATGGCCGGAGTTCAAGTGATGATCCATGCAATGTTGGATAATCAGATGGAAGAAACCAGACGTCTGATTAGGCAGAATCGCGAAGAATTGTCAATTCAAGTTGAAGAGCCCGAAGTAAATGGAGGGCAGTCTGAAGGAGGAAACTACAGTGGGACCATTGGTCAAGCCAACCCACCAAGAGTTCTCCAAAACAACCAGGATGGAGGAAATGACGGACGTGGATGCAAGTACAAGGATTTCATGGCATCCAAACCACCATGTCTTTCTGGTAGCCCGACACCGGTGCAAGTCATGGACTGGATCTCCGAAATGGAGACAATGTTTGAAAGTTGCGAGTGTAGAAACAGACAGAAGACCGCTCTTGCAATCCCTCTGTTAAAATCTGGAGTACTGAGCTGGTGGAAGTTACTGGCTCGTTCGATGCCCAAGGGGGAAGCTATCAAGATGTCTTGGGAAGTGTTCGTGGTGCAACTGAAAATGCAATACTGCTCTGAGCAAGATCTTCTGGAAATCAACAATGAGTTCCAGAATCTGAAGAAAGGAAAATTGAGCGTCACTGAATACGCTACGAGCTTTACGGAGAAGATGAAGCTTATTCCATACCTAATTCCAACTGAACTTTCCAAGGTTAACAAGTTTGCCAATGGATTACCAGCGGACTTTGGTCCGACAGTCAAGCAAGCAACCACTCTGAAAGCCGCCATCTGGGCAGCCAAGAATGTTGAGACCCAAATAAAAGAAAAGGGTCTGGAAAGAGTTGAAGTTGGAGAGAAAAGGAAGCGTGAAGGATCTTCAATAATCGACAAAGAAAGCAAATTCTCAAAATATGGGGGAAGAGATGAAGCTAAGTGGTGTGAGAAGTGTAAGAAGAAACACTTCGGGAAATGTAGCGAGGAGATGACTTGCTACAAATGTGGGAAGACAGGGCACTACGCCAACAAGTGCGCACCTATCAAGAAGGTGTGCTATAGATGTAACGAAGAAGGGCATATCTCTAAAGACTACCCAAACAAAAACACACCTCCACAGCCAATGGCATTCTACATGTTCCTCGACGAAGCAGAAAAGGATGGGAGGATTAAAAGATGAAGACTTCATATTAATATATAAAGTCTATATCAGGAAGCATAGCCTGTTAGCGGCATAGTATAGGGTGAACTTGAACTTTTGTGTAATAGTTTCAAGAATTAATATAAACCCTGGTTTTGTTATCTGATGTGTTGAATTATTATATGATTTATGTATGGTGACTTGGTTAACTGCGAGACAATGCTTGGGACGAGTACGAGTAGGTGTGAATGGTAGTAGAGATCTATACTACCGGAAGCACAGGACTCACACTTGGATCAGGGAAAGTCACAAGGTTACCAAGAAGCTAGAAATTGTTTCCGTTTTATTCAAGCATGTCATTACCATTGTTTCGGTAATGACTAGTAGGATGCTGGTTATTCCGACCCTAGTGGTCATATTAAATTGAGTCCGACTACGATGAGAGGTCATCGGGACACGACCCATCGGTTAGTTACAATAGATAAATGAATGTATTTATCCTAAAAAGAAGAAGGAGTCCACAATAAGGATTTATTTTGTAACTTGAAGGTTACGATTTAAAGTCCAACATAGTAAGAAGAGCAGATGCAGGATTGAGCATCAAGGTTATTACTTAGGATGGAGAGATAACTTATGGAGTCAGTATACGAATCCTAATTCGTTGATGATTCCGGGACGTAATCATCCTAAAGGGGAGACAATTGTAACGCCCGTAGATCAGGGCTAGTCAATTTAGAGACGATAAGCGTCAAAAATGACTTTTTAATAGAGGATTATTTAGGATGAATAATCTTAACTAAGTTGTAGTATATGTTACAAGGATTCCGTACATATAAAGAACGCCAAAATCCGAGTTATAACGAAGAAGTTATCACCTGTCGAAGTTTCGTGACAGAACCGGCACGACGCTGAATGACGTAAAAAGTGAATTTACGTTAGAGTGATATTTAGCCTTAGCGATCTAAACAAAATTCGTAGAGTTCATTAAACCATGAGCGTGCATAAAAAGAACGCCCAAATCTGACTTCGTATGAGGAAGTTATGATTTTTTGAAGTTTTGACTTAGCGGTATGCAGCCCGAATACTCGATTTGAGACCGAGTGGTTTTAGCCGAAATAATCTAAATGAGAATCGAAGATCTCATTAATTGTAGTAAAACAATAAAAAGATAGGCGAAAACGGACGTCGGATGAAGAAGTTATGATTTTATAACGGAGTTTTCTTGTCCCGGCCTACTAAAAATAAATAATAAAAATAAAATCAAAATTAGCCGACGGAGTCTAAACGAAAGTTGTAGAGCGTAGTCTCACCTACGCGTGGATATAAAGAACGTCGAAAACGGAGTTCGTATGAAAAAGATATGAATTTCCGAAGTTTATTAAATAATTAATATTTAAAATTAATTATAAAATCCGGTATTATCCGAAGGGGAGTCATCGGACTCATCCGAAGTACGCCCAGCGTACTCCGAGGCTCCAGCCTCCTATAAATAGGATGCGAGGGCAGCCGGCTCATTTGCTCTTTTTCTTTCTTCTCTCTCCCGTTTTGCATCGTTTTGCGTGTCAGAAGTACCCCAAAGCCCCGGTATCATTCCCGAGCCCCGAAGCAAGTCTCGAGGCCCTGAAGATCCCGAGAAGTAAGATTCCCGAGCCGAAGCTCTGCCCGCGAGAAGCTCGATTTTTGTGGAGATCTTCCAGATCTACCAGAGAATACTACTTCTATAAGCCGTAGTGCTGTCCGATCATCTTCTGATCAGGTGAGTGTGTAGTTACTTTCTTCTAACACATAAATATGAAGTATTTGCTATGAAATACGTGCTATGTGTTTATATATTATTTGTCTATTTGAGATGGGCGTGGAATTGATGTTTTATACAAGTGTTAAATGATTTAAATTGTGTAAGTATTTTTATCTACGAAAATGTTGGGTAGATGGGATAGTTGGTGACTATGGAGTTAGCGCCTATTGTACAAACCTTGGCGACGATGTGACTTCGTGCCTATTTGATGAACCTTGGCGACTATGGAGTTAGCGCACGTTGAGTAAACCTTGGCGACTATGGAGTTAGCGCTTGTTAAGTGAACCTTCGCGATTATGGAGTTGGCGCTTGCTAAGTGAACCTTGGTGACTATGGAGTTAGCGCCTGATAACTATGGATTTAGTACTTGATAAATAAACTTTGGCAGCAATGGATTTCGTGCCAATTCCTTAGGAATAAATGAATGAAGGATAGTTGGTTCTTAGGGTAAAACCTTAAGAAGATAATGGGGATGAGTAATTAGGTTGATTGTTTGCTGATTAAATATAATAATTATATTATTGTGGGTTGAAAACCCTATATGCTCACCAGGCTCCCAAGCCTGACCCACTCAGTTTTCTTTTCATTATAGGTAATGGCACAAGGGTATAAGTTGGTGGACTTGACGAGAGATTTTGGATTATAGATCAGTAGTTAAATAACTATTATAAGGTCTTTTTTATATTGTTTATGCTTTTGGTCTGTATTGAACATGACATCCCAAGGTTTTATTATTTAATGAAAATACATTCTCTTTGAGAAATGTTTGGATAAATGGTTATCATATTTTTGTTTTTGGGAACAAATTCCGCAACAGTTTTCTTTAAACGATTACTCTGATTTTAAAAACAAAGCATAAACAAATCGGTCTTTTCTGGCCGTGAAATTGGGGATGTCACAGGGAATATATCCTAGCTATGACTTCGGGAGTCCACTATAATTTTTAGCTTTGATGTGCTACATTATTGTATACTCTCCCATGATGAATTTATAAGACACTTCTCACTTTATGACTTTATTACTTGTGACGTTGGACATAAGAAATTGACAATGGGGAAGAGTTAGAAGCATATGGCATTGAATCTATTCTCATTATAACTTTCACAATGATATTTGATTATGATTCTCATGAGGTTACTTATATAATGAGTATATGATGAATGATGACTTATGATTATGTAACCAACAATTTCAGGGTTTTGAATAAGTTAAAGGTTTTTCTAAGACTTATGACATGAATTTTATCAAAGTTTTTTGTAAACATGATTTTTAGGAATTCTAATTGGTTAAAGGTATTGAGCTAATTCCTTTGACTCCAGAGGTATGAATTCCTGAAATTACTCAATAGACATTCCTAATGTATAACTCGTATTTACAATGACTTGGGATCTTATAAGGTCATGTTATTGTCTAGTTACTTTAACTATTGTTTTTATAATGTGATTGTTTAACACCCCCCCCCCCCCAACCCACTTCTAAGTACTCTTATGAGAGCTTATTTCTGAAACTGGTGATTTTAAAATGTATGAATTCTATAGATTAAAATATTTGATCGAGGAAAAAGGTTGTTACATTATCTAATTCATTTTTTAATTTTTCCATTTAACCGTTCATCAAGAATTTTTGAAGTACTCATAAGACCCGTAAAGGCCTTCCACTTCTTTACATAAACAAAAATGGAGTTGTATTGTTATTTTTTTACTGCCTTTCCTCCATTGTTGTGACCTGTAAGAGTACTCCCTATTCCTCGTCTAAGGGATCTTTGACTATGAGCTCCTTCTATCTCGTTGCGGTCATCCCATCATTATGGGTAACCTAGAAACTCAAAACAACTAGAAATATAATGTCCTAATTTCTTAAAATGGTTTGTACTAGTTCAAACAAAAAAAAAAAACCAAGAACTTTAGGAGGTTTTCTCAAAACAACGTTTAAAATGCGTTCTATAAAACTTAGTAGTGCATTATGGAAAAATGATAGAGTTGTGTGGAAGAATAAATGATGATGTGACAATTCATTCACTTCTATAAACAGAGGTATCTCCCCGACGACTAATTCAATCGCTAAAGGCCATAGCGATGGAATTCTTCGGTCGAAAAAACCGTTGTCGCTAATATCGCTAGATTTCGTTGCTATTGAGTAATTTATCTACAAAATAACTTGTCGAAAAAGCTCAGAAAACAATCCATTTCAGTTTTTGATGACATTTTTATCATTAGTTTTTTTGTTCTAAATCTATATCCAGAATTTACAAAATGAAATTTAGTGTATATATTAAACTAAAATTAAAATTTAACTACCGAATTAATTAATAATATTTAACTAGCAAAATGAAGATTAATATTCGATTTCAAAGTGTCCTTATACATTTTGACAATTTCTTGTCTCTGGCCTCAATTTCTTCACGTTCCATCCTAAGTTCATTCTTTATCTACTCATGAACACGATCAACAAGAACCTACAAAGCAAATAATTTGTAACAATGTACTTTCAACTTGAATAAACATCAAAATAAAAAATATATGGCCTCTTAAGACATTAAACTTTAAAAACGTACACAAGCATGGCGTTGAAAATTGCTTTTTATCTTTACATCACTATAATGGGCATCCATTTAAAGGTACAATGCTTAAATACAACTGTAACATCCCAAAAACCATGATAAATTTTTCCTTTTTACAAAACATTCCTACAAAACCATAAGATAGCAAACCATTTCTTTCAAATAAAAACCATAGAATCAGAGTATCAAAAATGTCTCAAAACATGAATCATTAAAAGAATGTGTACGATCATGTCTTCGCCTTCCTACAATCACCAATGGTACCTGAAAAGCATTTATAAACAATTGTGTAAGCATGAAGCTTAGTGAGTTCCCCTAAAATACCCCACACAACAATATATATATATATATATATATATATATATATATATATATATATATATATATATATATATATATAGTGTTGTAAAACTAGCCCAACTCGTGCGAGTACTCAGAGAATCAGCCTCTTACAGAGGCGAGTTAAGCTAACTCGGTGAAATAACTTGAAAAACAGTCAAAATCCATAAAACTCATGCCAAATCGATCAAACTCAGTCGAGTACTCGGACAAAATAAGTCTAACTCATACCAATTTTGTGAAACTCCATCAAACTCGACCAACTCGGTCAAATGGTCAAAATTGTCATAAAAAGAGAAAAAATCAAGAATTTCAAGACTAATATGTATAATAAACTTAATCGTTTATTATTTAACACACAAAGATGTGAATAGTAAAACGTATATATATATATATATATATATATATATATATATATATATATATATATATTAAATTTTAAGTATTTATTCACCAAGTGAGACCATTGTGTGTATTTTAGTTTTTCTATATTCACATGTACCTAATTTTGTTATATATATATATATATATATATATATATATATATATATATATATATATATATATATATATATATATATATATATATATATAGGAGTATGATAAAATGAGAATACAAAAAAAGGTTGAGAACGCGAGAACAAATCTGAGCTCTTCAAATATTATGATCTAAGGCTAATATAATTTATAAAAGTAATGAGATGAAATTGTAAATTTCTAAAAGTCATGTGACGAGATTGTAAATTTTTAATAGACTAAAGGGTAATATAGTCATTAAAGGTCAGCCTATTTTTGTCAAGTTGTTGTAATCTCTCTTTCTCTCTCCTATCTCTCACTCGCATATTTCAAACCTTTAAACCCTAATTTGAACCGTCACCACTCTCAATCGGGCGACCATCTCCACCTCTCCCACACCGTAGAAATCCTTCTAACATCACCACCACCACCTGTGTGACCATCGGCACCACCAGACCACTAGAGGACCACCAGTAACCATCGACTACCATGTTCTACAATGATTGACTAACCATCAATTAACCCTAACCTCTCACGTCAACTGTCGCCGTTGCTTTTTCTACCCTTGAGTAGACAACTGTGGACATATTTCAAGTTCTGGCCTTTCTATTTTTTGGTTCTGTTTTGCATTCTAGCTTGATTGCTTCTGTTCATATGATTGCTTCTTTTTTTTCGTCGACTTCTTGTTCTTAGGGCTTCTGATTTTGGTTGTCTACGGTTTTGGTCAGGTTTGGGTTTTCCGATTTTGGTTGTCTACAACTTTGATCAACTTTGGGTGACAAATACAAAACCCCAACATTGCCTCCAACATGCATCTTTCCCTATTACTATTACTATCAGGGCTTAAACTTATATGTTCTTTAGGAACAAGTGCCGAGTGAGGTGAGTTGTAAAATTTGCAATATCACTTTACTAATACTATGGGGGATTTTAAAGTTAGTGCAGTGGATAAAATCAACTTTTAGATGAATAATGAATGAAAAGCTCAAAACCATATATATGAAAACAAACCTTTTCATTACACTTGAAGACAACTTTTTTTAAAACACATTGTTGTAACCTATTTCTTCAATATATAATGGAAATATTCAAGCTAGAATCATGGAATCTTCTCTATTTCCTCTTAATCTGTGTAGTTGGAAAGAAATTATGTGAAAAAAACTATTTTATGTAATATTTATGTGTTATATAAGCTTGTAAAAATATATAAATGAAGTTATATGAATAAGACTTTAATCATAAATAAATAAGACTCTAATCATATATGAATTGAAAAATATGATTTTTTTTCATTTATGATTATTATGTATTTTCGTCTTTGTCTTTGTCTTTGTATTTTATTCCTTTATGATTAAAATTGTAATAGATTTATGTTTCTACATTTATACAGTGAAATCCAAGATCTTCTAGAATGTAATGTTGGAATGATCGTATTCAAGAAAATACTATAAAGTGGAAATATTGATGGCTTATTTATTTATGATTATGGAATTCAACCCAACACTGCAAAGTGACTTATTCATTTATGAATTATAGAATAATAGTTAATTATTGTATTCAAAATTTTGTTTGAGTTGTATTAATTTTGATTATAGGGAAAATAGCAAATTAGTATATTGTAATTTTGTTTTATATTATTCATTTACGATGAGATGTATAATCTACTTATTTATGCAATGTGTTTTATTCATTTATAATTATAATTTTATTGAAAACTTTTTATCTAAAAGTTGTGTTTTATTCATTTAAGATTATAATATGATTGTAAAGAAATCTTTTATATCCAAATTATGTTTTGTACATTAAAGCTTACAACAATATTCATATATGATTACAAATGTGTTTTTAATATGTCGTTAAAAAAATTCATACGTCGTTAAAAATATTTACATAATATGGTAAATTCTTCAATATTTTTAATATGTTGTTGGTAAATAAAATAAGAATAAAAACGTTTTAAATGATATTTAATTAATTTTGTTAACTAAAAAATAAGTTTACTACATTCCTAATATCTGGGAAAATAAATGCATCACATAATTATAAAAACTAATTAATTATCATAACTTATCCATATTTAATTACATTTGTCAAATTCCTTTTATGCCCTTATGAAATGATTGATCCACAATTGTTCTCGTGTTCTTAACGTTTTAGGTGTTCTCATTTGATCATTTTCCTATATATATATATATATATATATATATATATATATATATATATATATATATATAAGGAGTGATTCAAATGAGAACCACAAAAGATTAAGAACCTAAGAACCCCCATTAATTAGTAAATGTTTACATGATATTTTTATTAAACATGTTAAAATCCTTAATTGTTTTTTCTCTTTTTGATATGAAAAGAACAAAATTGTAATTTTTGCAGTCTAATATTTTCATTCTTATATGTTTTCATATTTTAACACAAAACTTATATAAAATACAAATTTATTCAATCCATTTATAGTTTAATACATAAAATTCACAATTTAATACAAACCATTTTACAACAATTCACAAACTCAAAGAAATCAAAAACCCAAACTCTATTACCACCACCAGACGCTGCCAACAACCACCATCGTAATCAACATTTCTTTTATATTAGATCTGTAAAATGCATTAACAACTTAAATATTAAATGCACACTTTAATAAAACCATTTAATTCACTCATTTTGAATTAAATGCAAAACTACTAAAAAAAACTAATACATTCTTACATACTTATACAACACAAAAAATAAATATATTCAGAAGAAAATCAACAAAAAAATTATATATAAATCATTCATATTTTAACATAAATTATAAAAAATTCACAGCAAAATACATTCAATTCACAGTTTAAACAGATAAGTCACAGTTTAATTCAACAAAATACATTCAATTCATATGCGTACCTTCAAATTTATTGGCTGTTGCTAATTGTTTCAAAGTTTATTTACATAAATTTTCACAATTTAAATTTTACGTACTTTATTCAAAATTAGATAAAATAATATTTGTGTATAATGCTTCTTTTATCTTATATTTGATAAACAAACAAAAAACTTATAAATTATCACAACATAATATCAGTCAATTCACAGCTTAATATAGTATATTCACAGTTTCATATACAAAATTCACAACTTAATATAGTCAATTTATAGTTTGAACTAGGGACGTTATTCGGGTCGGAACCGAACCGACCCGAACCCGAATAAACTGAAAACCGAATAAGGGTAATTGTATGAACCGAAAACCGAACCAAATAAGCAATACGGGTTCGGTTCGGTTCGGGTATTATTCGGTTCGGTTTGGTTCCAAACCGAATAACCCAAATAACATGTACAATATGATTAAGGAGCCAAATAACCCGAATAACCCAAATAATCCAAATAACCCAAATTACATTTACAAATAACACATTGAAAGATTGAGTAGTAGATTAAGATACAAATACTTACTTGAGTTTCTTGATTTGGAACCCAATTTTCCATGACTTGAATGGAGTTTGATCACAATAGAAACTTGAAAACGAGGATGAGGAGACGATTTTTTTCCAAACGCAAGGGCCGATTTTTTTTCTTATCGTTAATGGACTTTCAACTTTGAACTAGTGAAGACCGATCAAAGATTCAAGGTTATCGCAACTCACAAGGGCAGCAGATGCAACTCGCAAGGATGAGAAAAACCTCAATCGATCAAAGAGTAATGTCGTCGATTTGGTGTAATACGCTACTGTCGATTTGGTGTAATACGCTACCGGATGATCGAATATCAATTTCGTTAATTTTTTATGGTGTCTACAGTTTTGGTCAGGTTTGGGTTTTCCGATTTTGGTTGTCTACAACTTTGATCAACTTTGGGGGACAAATACAAAACCCCAACATTGCCTCCAACATGCATCTTTCCCTATTACTATTACTATCAGGGCATAAACTTATATGTTCTTTAGGAACAAACGTCGAGTGAGGTGAGCTGTAAAATTCGCAATATCACTTTACTAATTCTATGGGGGATTTTAAAGTTAGTGCAGTGGATAAAATCAACTTTTAGATGAATAATGAATGAAACGCTCAAAACCATATATATGAAAACAAACCTATTCATTACACTTGAAGACAATTTTTTTTAAAACACATTGTTATAACCTATTTCTTCAATATATAATGGAAATATTCAAGCTAGAATCATGGAATCTTCTCTGTTTCCTCTTAATCTGTGTAGTTGGAAAGAAATTATGTGGAAAAAACTATTTTATGTAATATTTATGTGTTATATAAGCTTGTAAAAATATATAAATGAAGTTATATGAATAAGACTTTAATCATAAATAAATAAGACTCTAATCATATATGAATTGAATAATATGATTTTTTTTTCATTTATGATTATTATGTATTTTCGTCTTTGTCTTTGTATTTTATTCCTTTATGATTAAAATTGTAATAGATTTATGTTTCTACATTTATACAGTGAAATCCAAGATCTTCTGGAATGTAATGTTGGAATGATCGTATTCAAGAAAATACTATAAAGTGGAAATATTGATGGCTTATTTATTTATGATTATGGAATTCAACCCAACACTGCAAAGTGACTTATTCATTTATGAATTATAGAATAATAGTTAATTATTGTATTCAAATTTTTGTTTGAGTTGTATTAATTTTGATTATAGGGAAAATAGCAAATTAGTATATTGTAATTTTGTTTTATATTATTGATTTACGATGAGATGTATAATCTACTTATTTATGCAATGTGTTTTATTCATTTATAATTATAATTTTGTTGAAAACTTTTTATCTAAAAGTTGTGTTTTATTCATTTAAGATTATAATATGATTGTAAAGAAATCTTTTATATCCAAATTATGTTTTGTACATTAAAGCTTACAACAATATTCATATATGATTAAAATGTGTTTTTAATATGTCGTTAAAAAAATTCATGCGTCGTTAAAAATATTTACATAATATGGTAAATTCTTCAATATTTTTAATATGGTGTTGGTAAATAAAATAAGAATAAAAACGTTTTTTTTTTAAATCATGTTAAATGATATTTAATTAATTTTGTTAACTAAAAAATAAGTTTACTACATTCCTAATATCAGGGAAATAAATGCAATCACATAATTATAAAAACTTATTAATTATCATAACTTATCCATATTTAATTACATTTTTCAAATTCCTTTTATGCCCTTATGAAATGATTGATCCACAATTGTTCTCGTGTTCTTAACCTTTTAGGTGTTTTCATTTGATCATTTCCCTATATATATATATATATATATATATATATATATATATATATATATATATATATATATATATATATATATATATATATATATATATATATAGGGAGTGATTCAAATGAGAACCACAAAAGATTAAGAACCTAAGAACCCCCATTAATTAGTAAATGTTTACATGATATTCTTATTAAACATGTTAAAATCCTTAATTGTTTTTTCTCTTTTTGATATGAAAAGAACAAAATTGTAATTTTTGCAGTCTAATATTTTCATTCTTATATGTTTTCATATTTTAACACAAAACTTATATAAAATACAAATTTATACAATCCATTTATAGTTTAATACATAAAATTCACAATTTAATACAAACCATTTTACAACAATTCACAAACTCAAAGAAATCAAAAACTCAAACTCTATTACCACCACCAAACGCTGCCAACGACCACCATCGTAATCAACATTTCTTTTAAATTAGATCTGTAAAATGCATTAACAACTTAAATATTAAATTCACACTTTAATAAAACCATTTAATTCACTCATTTTGAATTAAATGCAAAACTACTAAAAAAAACTAATACATTCTTACATACTTATACAACACAAAAAATAAATATATTCAGAAGAAAATCAACAAAAAAAATTATATATAAATCATTCATATTTTAACATAAATTATAAAAAATTCACAGCAAAATACATTCAATTCACAGTTTAAACAGATAAGTCACAGTTTAATTCAGCAAAATACATTCAATTCATATGCGTACCTTCAAATTTATAGGTTGTTGCTAATTGTTTCAAAGTTTATTTACATAAATTTTCACAATTTAAATTTTACGTACTTTATTCAAAATTAGATAAAATAATATTTGTGTATAATGCTTCTTTTATCTTATATTTG
Source organism: Lactuca serriola (assembly GCF_051521515.1). Taxonomy (NCBI): domain Eukaryota; kingdom Viridiplantae; phylum Streptophyta; class Magnoliopsida; order Asterales; family Asteraceae; genus Lactuca; species Lactuca serriola. Next base: position 21,373,579 of record NC_136411.1, read on the forward strand.
ATAAACAAACAAAAAACTTATAAATTATCACAAAATAATATCAGTCAATTCACAGCTTAATATAGTATATTCACAGTTTCATATACAAAATTCACTGCTTAATATAGTCAATTTATAGTTTGAACTAGGGATGTTATTCGGGTCGGAACCGAACCGAACCGACCCGAACCCGAATAAACTGAAAACCGAATAAGGGTAATTGTATGAACCGAAAACCGAACCAAATAAGCAATACGGGTTCGGTTCGGTTCGGGTATTATTCGGTTCGGTTTGGTTCCAAACCGAATAACCCAAATAACATGTACAATATGATTAAGGAGCCAAATAACCCGAATAACCCAAATAATCCAAATAACCCAAATTACATTTACAAATAACACATTGAAAGATTGAGTAGTAGATTAAGATACAAATACTTACTTGAGTTTCTTGATTTGGAACCCAATTTTCCATGACTTGAATGGAGTTTGATCACAATAGAAACTTGAAAACGAGGATGAGGAGATGATTTTTTTCCAAACGCAAGGGCCGATTTTTTTTCTTATCGTTAATGGACTTTCAACTTTGAACTAGTGAAGACCGATCAAAGATTCAAGGTTATCGCAACTCACAAGGGCAGCAGATGCAACTCGCAAGGATGAGAAAAACCTCAATCGATCAAAGAGTAATGTCGTCGATTTGGTGTAATACGCTACTGTCGATTTGGTGTAATACGCTACCGGATGATCGAATATCAATCTTGGGAATTTGGAGTATGCCATGCGTTCGTGGTGTACGATGGGCGTACTAGGGAATGCCTTAGTATGCTTGGCGTACATCATTGTATGCTGGGCATACTTGCCAGTTTGGTAAATCCGTGTTTTTAGGGTTGGCTGGTATTTAAGCATCCTTAAGTCCCATTTTCAGCATCCATTAACAAGAACATGTTCTCTTGTAAACCCTAGCCTCATTTGAGCACTTGGAAGATTTAGTGTGAGTTGTGTGTTTCAAAGGAAGAGGAATGTGGTAGTGAAGCTTGGAAGCTAGAAGGAAGCTTGGATTTAGGAGTTTTGCATCATTCTCCATCTTTAGAAGGTATAAAGTTCAAACCTTGATGGCTAGCTCTCTAGATCTTGCTTATGTGTTGATTTCATGTGCTTTTTGGTCCCAAATGTCTTATCTTGAGCATGACATGTTCTTGACAATTTGATTTGTCCTTTCAGACACTAAGAGGGGTCCTAAGTCAAGAAAATGAAGTCCCATTGGTTAGTTTTGCTCCATGCATCTTGTAGAAGGTCTTAATGGATTAAGACCTTGATTTAAGCTCTTAATAGGCATGTAAAGTCATAAAGTTGGAAAATTTATGACTCTAGAGTGTATTTTCGCCATGGATATGAAGTTGGGACGTAAGAGCTGAAGTCATTAAGCTCTTAATAAGATTTTTGGGCCTGCGAGGGTACGCCCGGTGTACTCGGTCAACCACCCCGATGATGGTCAATTTGCGAGGCATCGTGTACATTCTGCATACATCAGCAGTACACCCCGCATACGCACCCTAAGTCGACTCGGTCGAGTTAACTCGGTTGGGTTAGTGGGTTTGACCAGTTGACTTTGACGAAGTTTGACCTTGAGGTATTTTGGGATTTTGATGGAATTAGCCAATTGGTGGGAATAGGTGTTGGTTAGAGATCTGGGATTCAGAGTTGGGACCTTATCAGCTTCTATTCACTTTGCGAGGTGAGTCTTCCTCATTGTACTATCGGGTCGATGGCACCAAGGCCACCTAATTGGATTGTTATCTTGGTTTATAACATGTTGGTATGTTGTAGTGATCTGTTAGACCGGTATCCTGGCATATAGGATGACGCTGTGCTTTGGGATTTGTAAGATCTTTTCGATTATCATTTGACTGGTTATATGTTTATATGTTTATCTGTTATGTATATGTCGTCATGTTATGTATGATTGGGTGGATACGGACCTGTGGAGAATGAAGGCCAAGAGACCTAGGGCGGCCATGATAGACTGAAGGCCCGTGAGGCAAACCATTCAGGCCGAAGGCCTGGAGAACGGTCCATATAGGCTGAACGCCCACTCAGGCGGTCTAGTCATGCTGAAGGTTCTATGAGCGGTCCAGATAGACTATAGGTCTGCGAGGCGGTCCAATCAGGCTGAAGGATTTGTATGTATGTTGTTTGTTATTGTTGTTATGTGTATAGTGTGTTGGTACTTTGGGGGTTCTCACTAGGTGTTGGCTTGCAATTTTGGGTTATGTTTCAAGTACTTCGGATGATCGCCGGAAGGAGAAGGCATGACCGTACACATCCTTATGTTTTGAATTATGATTTTGGGAGACTCTGATGTTGAACATGTTTTTAGAACTATGTTTATAAACAATTTGTGAAATTTCTTGGTTCTAGAGATTTTAAGTTTTTCATGATTTTGATGAGTGTTACAATTTGGTATCAAAGCCTTGTTTTGAGTGAATTAGAGGAACATGTATGTGAATCCAGTCTCAAACTAAGGAAAAATATTTTAAAAACGATTTTCAAAGTGTTTTAAACATAATCAAAGAAGATGTGATGTGTACAATCAGCCGAAGCCAGTAAGTAGACCCCGAATTACGACACTTTTATTTGATATTGTGATGTGTTAGAACAACATGCTAGTGATAGGATATGGATCTTTAGGAATTGCATGATAGAATTACTTGATTGTATGATTCTTGATAGCCTAGGGTTCTTCCATGTATCAAATTAACATCATTATTGTAGTTGCTTAGTGTATGCATCATAGTTATACATAACTAATATTCTATAGCCTGAGAATGTTTGGTTTGACCTTATTTCCTGTTCTTGTTTGATGAAGGACTTAGGGTATCAGATATTCGACTGTCTATAGGGTCCAGCGTTATGCATGGTTAGCATACACGAGTGCTGTAGGGTTGGTGGAAGTTTCATGGATGAGTTTTGTGGGGTTAGCCGACCAGTTTCGTGATGTCAACCTTCCTCTAGGGAGTGAGGATTTAGTGTATGCATTTTCTATTGTTTCTTGTTAGGGTTGTTGTGATGATCCCTGAGACAATTACGGCTAGGTGTGGAAGGTAGTATGGGCTCGTACTATTGAAAGCACAGGACCCGTACACATGACAGGGAACTCACAACACTTAGGGCTTTTATTGGGAGATGGTTCCCTTGATTTGATATGCGTATTATCTGATATCTCCCTGGTTTATTTTTAGTATGGTGATGCCACGTCGATTTGAGGGTGGACTCGGATCGGGATTGGGAGCTAACAGTCAGGATGGGCCAGCTGTGTCCGAGGACAAGATTAGGGAGATTCTTTAGGAGGATTTTGTTGCTCACTTTCAAGCATAGTTGCCAGAGATGCTCGAGTCTATCAAGACCGCCATGGTGGAGTATTTTGATGAACGTTATGTTGCTTTATCCGAGGCTGCTGCTGTTGCAGCCACTACAGCCGTTTTCGCTGTTGAGGTTGGTGTTGGGAGAGTCTTCCAGTATCGAGACTTCGACAATACGAAGCCCTCAACGTTTTATGTAGTTTAGGACCCGTTCATAGCCATGAGGTAGCTGTCTGACATTAAGGGGTGTTTCTTCACTTAATTTTGCCCAGCTAACCAATAGGTTAGGTGCACTCTAAACCTTCTGAGGTCTGGAGTGAAGGATTGGTGGAGACTTGTTAGCAGCTTGTATTCTTTTGAGCATAGAGTTGTTGTGTCCTGGGATCAGTTCTCAAAGATGTTCCATTCAAGGTATTTTCCACTGGTGGAGCGTGAGAGGTTGGCCCAAAAGTATTTTTACTTGAGACAGGGGACAAAGTCGGTGACATATATCACTAAGATGTTTAGGGAGAGGGCCATGTTTTGTCATGAGCTTGCTGCTTCTGAGTAGGCTCAGACGACCCGTTACTTGAGCATGCTCAATACGAATATCAAGAAGTTTGCATCCACTCAGTGTTATGGTTCTTTTCTAGAATTGCAGGAAGCCACCAGGCGGTGTGAGATTGAGTAAGAGCTCCAGGCTAGGGAGCAGAGATTGGCCCTGACATAGTCGCAGCCTGTGCCGAAGCGGTTTAAGGCCGCTGATACAAGATTTGGGAGTGTGAGGAACTACACTTGTGGAAAGTGCGGCAAGGTTCATGAGAGGGCCTGTCGCTCAGGTAGTGGATGCCACAAATGTGGCAAGGAGGGGCACTATGCGAGGGATTGTCGTGAGCCGGCCCCGGTTCCGGTTCCGAGTTCGAGGATTCGTTATCACTATGATCAGGTTGGCCATGTGAAGGTCAACTGTCCATTTCTTGCTGCCAAGTTGGCGCAGACCTCGACGCTAGCTACTTTGAGGATCAATGATGGTCGCCATGGGAGGGTGGAGCCCCGAGGGTCAAGGTTGTGCTTTTCAGCTCACTGCCGAGGAGGCCAGCGCAGCTCCATATATATATATATATATATATATATATATATATATATATATATATATATATATATATATATGCCTTTTATAGTCAACTCTTTGCCTGCTCTTGTGTTGTTTGACTCGGGTGCGAGTCGGTCTATTGTATCTCGATCATTCAGTAGAGAGTTTAATATACCTATTAGGGAGTTAAAGTTTAGTTGTGGGTTTCTATCGCAAACGAACACAAGGTTTATACATCTACGGTATATCAGGGTTGTATGCTAGATATCTTTGGGGTGCCTTATTTGCTAGATCTGGTTGCTATCCCCATGGGGATGTGTGTGTGATAGTGAGTATGGACTGGTTGAGCAGGTTTGGTGCCATGATTGATTGTGAGGGTTAGAGAGTGGTAGTTCGAACCCCATGTGGGGGAGAATTGGTTATTTTGGGGAGGGAACCAAGTTCGGTTGAAGGTTTTGTTTGGCAGCCAGGGGTCATCGTTATATTCAGCACGGTTGTGCAAGTTATTTGGCTTATGTGGTTGACACTCGAGTTGGGGATCATATTTCAATTTCAGAGGTTCTAGTGGTCAGGGAGTTTGCTGATGTTTTCCCGAAAGAGTTACCTGGTGTGACTCCCGACAGGCTGGTCAAGTTCAAGATTGACCTTGTGCCGGGTATAGCCCCGATTGCCAAGGCGTTGTACCGCTTGGCACTACCTAAGATGCAGGAGTTGTCATCTCAGCTGAAGGAGTTGCTAGATAAGCAATTCTTTACACCGAGCAATTCTCCGTGGGGAGCGTCGATACTGTTTGTCAAGAAGAAGGATGGTTTGCACTAAATGTGCATTGATTAATGGGAGTTGAACAAGTTAACGGTGTAGAATCGTTATCCCCTTCTGTGGATTAATGACCTCTTTGATCAGTTTCATGGAGCATCTTGGTTCTCCAAGATAGATCTAAAGTCTGGGTATCATCAGGTGAGAGTGAGAGAGGAGGACGTCGTGAAGACCGCGTTCTAGACTCGTTATAGGCATTACGAGTTTGTGGTGATGCCATTTGGGCTCACCAATGCGCCTATTGTGTTCATGGATTTGATGAATCGGGTATGCAGGCCGTTGCTCGATCGATCTGTCATTGTGTTTATTGATGATATCTTGGTGTATTCCAAGACTAGAGAGCAACATGAGGAGCATCTTCAAGAGTTTCTGGGGATTTTGAGGTGAGAACGACTTTATTCCAAGTTCTCGAACTGCGAGTTTTGGTTACGCGAGGTCCAGTTCTTTTCCACCTTGTTAACCAGGATGAGATTTTAGTCGATCTTGCCAAGATCGAGGTTGTGATGCAGTGGGAGGTTCCGAAATCTTCCTTAGAGATCAGGAGTTTCTTGGGGTTGGCCGGGTAATATCGGAGAGGCATTCAGAATTTCTCCAAGATTGCGGTACCCCTTACTCGTATGACAAGGAAAGGGGTGGATTTCCGATAGGGCCCTGAGCAGTAGTCGTCATTTGAGACTCTTCGACAGAGGTTATGTGAGGCCTAAGTATTGACTCTACCAGAGGGAGTAGAAGATTTTATTGTATTCTCTGATGTGTCCATCATCGGTTTAAGGGTGGTCCTCACGCAGAGAAGATGGATGATTTCTTATGCTCCACAGCAGCTGAAGCCGCATGAGTCGTGATATACCACACATGATCTGGAGTTGGGGACAGTGGTGTTCGCCCTCTAGATTTAAAGACACTATCTATATGGTATCCATTGTACGGTGTACACATATAACAAGAGTTTGATATATCTGATGACCAGCCGAACCTGAACATAAGGCAATGTAGCTGGCTGGACGGGGTCACGGATTATGATTGTGAGATCCTTTACAATCTTGGTAAAGTGAATGTGATGACGAATGCATTGAGTCGCAAGTCGATTGGATCTTCAGTAGGGTAGATGTGTATGAGGATATCGGTTGATTCTCTGCTTTTAGGTTTGATCAGGGAGGCTCAGGCCGAGGGATTTTGAAAAGAGAATTAGAAGCAGGAGAGGATCAAAGGTGAGATTGAAAGATTTTTCATAGATAGTCTAGGGTTATTGACTCGGTGTGGTCGATTCTGGGTTCCATTTTCTGGTGGGATCAGGAAGATGATTTTAGAGTTGTCTCGTAAGTTTCACTTTTCTATAAATCCGGGAGCCACCAAGATGTATTGAGATTTGAGATTAAGCTACTAGTGGCCATGTATGAAGATAGAGATAGCCTGGTATGTTGAGTCCTCGTTGACCTGCAGGATGGTCAAGGCTGAGCATCACAAGATGCATGGAAAGTTGCAGCCTCTAGAGGTTCCCATGTGGAAATGGGAGTAGACCTCGATGGATTTTACCACCAAGTTGCCAAGGAAGGAAAAGGGTTTTGATGCCATCTGGGTCATCGTGGGTCGATTGACCAAGAGTGCTCACTTTTTGGCTATCCGAGAGAGTTCTTCGGCCGAGAAGTTGGCCGATGTGCATGTTCACAAGATTGTTGCTCAACATGGTGTTCCAGTCCCTATTGTTTCAGAGCGTGATGTTCGGCTCACTTCTCGATTCTAGAGAAAGTTCCATGAGGAACTGGGCACGACATTACATTTTAGCACTACTTATCATCCACAGACTGATAGACAGAGTGAGCAGACGATTCAAACCCTTGAGGATATGTTGCAAGCATTTTTTATTGATTTTGGTGGGAGTTGGGATTCCTACCTACCTCTTACAGAGTTCTTCTACAACAATAGTTATCACTCCAGTAATGGTGCTCATCCTTTTGAGCTCTTGTATGGTTGGAGATGTCACACTCCGGTTTGTTGGGGAGAGGTTGGTCACAGGGTCATGGGAAGAACTGAAACAATCCATCATACCATGGAGCTTATTCAGCAGATTAGGTAGAGACTGCAGACCACTCAGAGTCGGCATAAGAGCTATGCTGACCGGCGCCGATCCGAGTTTGAGTTTCAGGTCAACGATATGGTATTACTGAAGGTCTCACCTTGGAAAGGTGTGATAGGCTTTAGTAAGAGGGGGAAGTTGATTCCCCGATATATTGGTCCGTTTCAGGTGATTTCCAGGTTTGGCAAGGTTACTGACAGGTATGATCTACCTGAGGAGCTCAGTTAGATTCACAACACTTTCCATGTTTCGTAGTTGCGAAAGTGTGTATTGGATGAGGATGTAATGGTTTCCTTGGTTGGTATTTTGGTCTATAAGCACCTGAACTATGTTGAGTGGCCGATAGCTATTTTGGGAAGAAAGATGAAGGTCTTGCGCAACAAGGAGACACATTTATCAAAAGTATGGTGGCAGCATCAAAGGGGCTCCGAGTGGACCTGGGAGCCAGAGGCTGAGATGTGGGAGCATTATCCTGAGTTATTTGCCATGTCATACTTCGAGGACGAAGTCTAGATCAAGTGAGGGAGAATTGTAACATCTCGATGTTAAGGTACGTATTCATGTTGCATTTTTGTCTCTTAATTCAAGAAAGTATGCAATGGAACCCTAATGGCATTATTGTAATTTTGGGGAATTCAGAGTACGCTATACATACATGGTGTACGCTGAGCATACTAGGGAATGCCTTAGTACGTTGGTCATACATCAGTGTAGCTGGGCATATTTGCCAGTTTGGGAAACCCTAGTTTTTAGGGTTTGGCTAGTATTTAAGCATCCTTAAGTCCTATTCTTTCCCTATTTTCAGCCTCAATTAGCAAAATCATGTTCTCTGGCAAACCCTAGCCTCATTTGAGCACTTGGAAGATTTAGTGTGAGTTTTTATGTGTTTCAAAGGAAGAGGAAGGTGGTGGTGAAGCTTGGAAGCTAGAAGAAAGCTTGGATCTAGGTGTTTTGCATCCTTCTCCATCTTTAGAAGATATAAAGTTCAAACCTTGATGGCTAGTTCTCTAGATCTTCCTTATGTGTTGATTTCATGTGCTTTTTGGTCCCAATGTACTATCTTTAGCATGGCGTGTTCTTGATGATTTAAGTTGTCCTTTCAGACCCTAGGAGGGGTCCTAGGTCATACATATGAAGTCCTATTGGTTAGTTTTCTCCATGCATCTTGTAAGAGGTCTTAATGGATTAAGACCTTGAGTTAAGCTCTTAACAGGCATGTAATGTCATAAAGTTGGAAAATTTACGACTCTAGAATATGTTTTGGCCATGGATCTGATGTTGGGATGTAAAATCTTAAGCCATTAAGATCTTAATAAGATTTTTGGGCTTGTGAGGGTACCCCCCGTGTACTCGGAGTACGCCCCGTGTACTCGGTCAACTACCCTGATGGTGGTCAATCTACGAGGCCTCGTGTACTCCCTGCGTACCACAAGAGTACGTCCCGCGTACGCACCCTGAGTTGACTCGGTTGGGTAGAATCAATCGACTTTGTGGGTTTGAACAGTTGACTTTGACCAATTTTGAGCTTGAGGGTGTTTTAGATATTTTAGGATTTTGATGGAATTGGCCAATTAGTGGGAATAAGTGTAGGTTAAAGATCTGAGAATCGGAGTTGGGACCTTATCAGCTTCTGTTCCGTTTGCGAGGGAATCTTTCTCACTGTACTTTTAGGCCAAATGCACCAAGGCCGGCCGTTGGATTGTTATCCTATTTTATTGCATATTGGTATGTTGTAGTGATATGTTAGACCGGTATCCTGGTATATAGGATGATGCTATGTAGGCGAACTAGTGGAGACTGAAGGCCAAGAGACCCAGGGCGGCCCGGATAGACTGAAGGCTTGTGAGCGGACCTTTCAGGCCGAAGGCCTTAAGAACTGTCCAGATAGGTTGAAGGCCCGGTGAGGCGGTCCAGTCATGTTGAAGGTTCTGTGAGCAGTCCAGATAGACTATAGCACTACGAGGCAGTTAGGCTGAAGGGTCTATATGCATGTTGTTTTTCATTGTTGTTATGTGTATGCAGTGTTGGTACTTTGGGGGATCTTACTACGCGTTGACTTATAGTTATGGGTTATGTTTCTGGTACCTCGGATGATTGCGGGAAGGCGAAGGCGTGACGTACACATCCGCATGTTTTGAATTATGGTTTTTGGGAGATTCTATTGTTAAACATGTTATGAAAACTATGTTTGTAAACAATTTGTGAAATTGATTGGTTTTAAAAGTTTAAAATTTTCATGATTTTTATGAGTGTTAAACGTGTGTAGATCATTAAAATTGCTTTCCTCATTCAACATCTACGCCCTACATAACTTGCCTACACCCTGCGTAGGGCAAACCCCCAACTTTAATTCAATTTCAAAAACCCGTAACTTCTTTGTTTCAAATGCATTTCCGACATTCTTTATATCCACGAAAAGTTATTAAACAACCCCACAATTTTATCTTATTACTTTTGGATTAACACATGTCGAACTAAAACAATAAAACATTCAAGAAGCCCGCCATATAACTTCTCCTAATTTACCCTTGGTTCCAACACACAAATCAAGGGCTTAGATCTCATAACCAATATTATAAACCTTCAGTAAGGTCTAAAATTTACTTCCTCAAGGCCCAAAGCCTTTACTTGATCGAATTACTACCCACAAACCCTGAATTAAGAAATGTCCCGAAAGAGGGTGCTTACAACTCTTCCTCACTTAAATTATATTTCATCCTTGAAATCTGACTCGAATAGAATTCCTAAAAATTGTACTAGCACTGTTGCACATGCACCTTCCCATTGCTTCATAACATTAACACATCCAAACTGAAAACTCGAGAGACCATGCAGAACCTAACTGATGCCAACAACAATCCAAACACTTGAAAACATTCATTTACAACAACCATCTCTCTCTCCCCCAACGGTACGACCCCACTCATAACAAACTACTCAAATCGGGAAAATATCGAAACTGCGATTGAACCGACTTATATAGAATCAAGAAGCCATTAACCTAATCTTTCCAAGGAAAAATATAATGGTTGATGATCATCCATTTGCCATACTTATTTCAAGTCTCTTACTAGGAACACCACTAAACCGAGTATAAAAATACTCAAAGTATATCGATCAAGAATTTCAATCCACCCCAGAAACCACCTAAAAGATCTTAGATACACACTTGACTTTCTGCCAAGTCATCACCGTCCCACGCTCCCACGAGCGTATCAAAGGTTAATCCAGAAAAAAATCTTGGGCAACATACATTCTCCCATACGCTCATGGGTACAATTTAACAAACAATTCATTTAGGATTCCAACAACGAACTCTACCACTGGCAACTCTACTCGCTTGAAGCCGATCTTGCAACAACGAATGAAGATCCACTAAGGAGCTCCATGAGGAGCTGTCGGTAAACAACTATGACTTTTCCAACAAGTCAAAATCCTACCAACACCCGACCCGTACCCGTTGGCTACTAAGCCATTAATAGTATTCCCATACTACTCAAAATACCTAATTATGCTAAAGACCAAAAAAAATTACACTATGCGCATCTCCATGACATAACTACTGACCCAACACAAAATTGAAATCCACAAGGTTCAACGACATGTCGTGAAACCATCCCACCATTGGAATGAGGAGCTCACGGTTCCTCACCGTTCTTGCCATCACCCAATCGCATCCATGAAGATTTCGAACCAATTCCTCGTAGGCCTATAAACATACGACCATCATCTCACCGACCTACAGGAACCTAGTCAACATCCCACTTGACACTTACTAATAGCATAGGAGCTATATAATACTTTAATATGCAACCCTTACACAGTCTCACAACCATTCCTAGCACGACCTAACTCATCCTATAAAATGTTACGATCCAAGTTGTATACTTAACACACTCCCATAACTGTCTACAGCCTAGTGAATGCTAAGGCTGCCCCACAGTCTTACAACACTTCCATAATTGTAATCAGCCCATCCTATGGTCTTGCCAACTACCCACAAGAATACCTAACCAAAGATCAATATGAGCCGAACCGCAGACTATTGGACTTTATCAGGTGTTCGGGTCGTGCTTCGAACCCCAAAGCCTTCATCCGACTAGAACATGTAGAGAGGTCCTAAAACAACCCTTAACCTGAACCTAGCCATGGATCCAAATGCACCCTACCTCTGCTTCATGTTCTCGAATAAGATAACCTAAATCCTTAACCTTTGATTCCCTGATTACAACATACCAATGAGCATTACTTCTTGCGTGGGCCTCGACTCATACCATAACCTGAAACCACCTATCCTCATGTCCTTAGATATGAAACTCCAAGTTGATTCATAATTGAAAAATAATTTTGTTACTCCCAAGAAGTTCTCTCCCACTTAGGATCATCCAATCCCCAACGACTTCAAGAATTCCACTATACGTCCGCAATCCATAGCTTCAAAACCTTAAGATTTCCAACTTGTGATAACAATCCGTATCAATAAACAATCCAACCATAAAACCTTCTCAAAGTAATATCCCAATCTTAAATAATCGAACAAATCCTATAATTGCTCAACCCATTGAACCAAACTTCATGTATGAAGGAAAACTCCATAGTTAACCTAGATGCTATAAGAACCGATATCAGATTGACTCCTTCCCAATCTTATTGGTGTGACCCACCGAAATTGCATTCCAAAAAGATATGAGGCCCTTCCAGATAACTGATTGGTGTTGCTCCTTTAAGATCGTGTCTAAGCCAATAACTAAATTGGTATATTCTTGAATTAAAAGCAAAGTCCTTTTTGGGTTGACCTTAGAACTAGCAACTGAGAAGAATTACACTTGGAGAGAAAGGATATATTATTAATATATTATATAATTAATATATTAATTAGAAATAGTTATAACTAATTTAGAATTAACCAAAAATTAATTCCATTAATTTTGGGCAAATTAGAATTAATTAAAGTACAAGGACAAAGTTGTAATTGTTCAATAGTTGAACAAGAGAGGGATTCTTGAATCCTTCTTAGATGGCTAATTTTGGCTTGTGTATTAAGGATTCTATAATGGTCCTTATTGATAGCTAAGGAATTGGATAATTGCCATATATGAGATATTATTATTATATTCAAATTAGATTTATCCAGTGCTTCCTTATGAGCTACAAATAAGACCCTAGGGTCTTATACTTTCGTCCATGCTTCTTTAGCTTCCTATACCTGAATTTCGATTCCCCTGTCCTATCTCCTCTTGTGTTCTTGTTTCTAGGGTGTGGGTACAAAGCATTGGAGACATCATATCTTTGGTGCTAGTCTTTCCAAGCATCACAACTACAAGGACTGGTGTGATTTGTTTGCAATAACAAATCAAAAGGTGTGTAACCTTAAACCTTGTAATTTTCGAATTACACTAGGGTTATGATAGTTTAGTTGTTTATTGTATGCTGTTATCAAGGTGTTTGGCATAGATCTTTTATAGGATGCATGTACCTCTATTAATTGTTAATTGTTTTTCACATTGTACATACTTGTTTTCTATAAAAACTCAATAATGGTATCAAAGCATAGGCTTGTCAAACATTGATTGCACACGAGTTGAATCGAACTAAACTTGTTTTTCGCAAAGCACTGATCACACGACGTGAGAATCGATTTTTCCGGATTTTCAGTAATTATCTTCCTAATCTGATTTATGGTATTACTTTTGGTAATTATCCTGTATTAAATCTATTTGATTCCAAATTTTGAATGCCTTGTGTGATAATTAATAAAACCCTAAATATTAGGAGATATACTTATTTGATAACTTTTAGTTAGATAAATTAGATTGAATTATCTCTTACTAATTTAAAAATTAATTTGATTATAACAATAATTAAAGGAAAATGATAAATTCATTCTAGGTTTAATTAATTAATTAATTATATGATAATTTAGATAATTAATGTTTGTATTTTGAAAAGATTTAAAATACACCTTATACACCTTATACTATGTATGATAAAAAGTTAATATATTATACATATAAGAAAGTTAGTCATTCAATATTAGGCATCATTCACGAAGTCATGCTATAAGGGGGTATAAAGAAATAACCTATAAAATGACCGTTGAATGGGCCTCTGTTCTCATCCACCGCTCCCTTACGTGGTGGAGGCTTGTTAGCTAAACGGGTTGATAGGACATAACCACTTAAAAGTATGATGCAATTAAAGTACTATAGCTTTTAATAAAAATCCTAACTATAGTTACTTTAGGACAAAATGTGAAATGTATGTTAATCCATGAAAATGCACATCACTCTTTATATGTCGTTAGTGGAGCGTACATAGTTTACCGGCATACTAATTGGGGACTATAAAGTTGGGTGATAGAAAAATCGAAAATTATCATTCTTAGTGGAGCGTGTGTGGTTTACCGACACATTAATTTGAGATGATAAATGACATCGATGTTGTCAAGCAGCTTTGCATGGTTATTCACATCTTGTTTTTGATCCTCGACATCCTAGTAACCAATTGAAGAGCATAATCTGAGATTAAACATGTCATTGATAAGATTCAATGAATCTCAAAAGGTCTATGAATTTCATGTTAGATGGAAATTAGTAAAATGTTATTACCTACCTTAATAAATTCGCAATTAGATTACGAAATACCTCTTCTTTGTTGTGAATTGTATTTTGGATCCTAACCGTGAATATTAATTTTGGGTTAAAATATTAAGGATTTATATTACTAACTAAAAACTATGTATCTTTATATAGATGTCTGGAATAGGTGAACTCGCAACTACTCACCCCCCCCCCCCCCTAATTGAATCTTCTCCTTGATCTCGATTATGTCAAAAGAGAAACTCAGTGGTCCCAACTACACGGACTGGATGAGAAATTTAAAGAAGACTCTTCGATACGAGGGAAAAAAATATGTCCTAGAATATCCTCTTGTTGAAATCGATCATTCCAACGCTATTCCTAGGAAATTGCTTCCTACAACAAGCATTCTCATGACGCCACGAAGGTTTCTTGCATCATGGTGTCCATTAAGGCACCTAATCTGTAACATCCCAATTTTCGAGGCCAAAAAATTTCATTTTTAAATAAATACTTCACAACATAGTTTACCAAAACATTACCAAAGTCATGTCATTTTATAAAAACTATAACAACATGTTCGGAAACCATCTCAACATAAGTAATATAAATTAGAGTACAATCCCAGAAACTCAATGCGGAAAACATATGTGTGTGTGTGTGACGCGCTGCTACACCGTCGGCTCCTTCCCCTTAGACGAAGAGGTACCTGAAACCAAAAATGAAACTGTAAGCACAAAGCTTAGTGAGTTCCCCCATCATACCACATACCATACAATCACATAGCATACATACTGTCGGGAAATTCTGGGGTGCCCGGCCTACCCATGTCAAGCCATTCTGGGGTGCTGACCTACCCATGTCAATCCATTCTAGGGTGCTGACCTACCCATGTCAGGCCGTTCTGGGGTTCCGACTAACCTCCAGTCTATCTCAACCGGCATCGGGGACTATTTCACCCCTACCTCTATCATACAGTAACAAAATATAATGATACGGTCAGGCATATCTGGGTACTGACCTACCCTTCGGTCCTAACGACCAAGTGAGGGAAAAGCTATTCCGTGCTACTACCACTAACTCACATAGCATATCTCATAAGCATAACAAGATAATTATCACAAAGACAAGTATCTACCATTTACTCTTATTGGTGGGCCGCCATTGTGACCTTAGACCCACCCCTACTGGAAGGTAACTCACCTCGATGTCGTGTAGCGTCTGCACTGTCCTCGGTGTGAAAGTCGACTCTCCTCGACTCCTCAATCCCTACACGACAACCCTTCTAAGTTATCAATTTGGACCCACAACCCCTTCAAGGGTCAACTTGAATCCAAGTCAAAGTCAAAGTCAAAGTCAAACCCTGGTCAAGTCAACTCTTTGGTTGACCAGACCGCCGAGTTGGTCCACCAACTCGCCGAGTCCTTTCGTCCACATAATACTACAAACCCGTCCCCACTCTTCGAGTCTAGCAAGAACTCGACGAGTTCACCTTCAACAACACTTCAGTCAATCTTCAACCGACTCGGTGAGTTCTTCCTTGAACTCGTCGAGTTCATCTTCAGCATATGAATGCGTCCAGTCTATGACTCGCCGAGTTGTAAGAACAACTCGTTTAGTCCATCTTCAAAGACTGGGAGATTGCCTTGGACTCTCCGAGTGTATTCTAGTACTCGTTGAGTCCCATGATTTCCAGGTCCAAGGCAAACCCCTAGCAGGCTGAGCGTTCCTTCCACTCAAACAAAACCATTTCCAGAAGACGTTTTGGGGAAAAAGCGTCTCGACTCGCTGAGTCACCTAAGTGACTCGCCGAGTCCCTCCTTGTACAATAATATGCAGTCGATTTCAGTGGGACTTAATGCATCCAAATCATAGATCTGACCTCCTAGGGCCCCTTTTATACGTAAAGTCATGAACTTGATGTCCATGCATGGGGTCTTTGGATCAAAAATCCATAAAAGATGGTCTACAAGATGCATGGGGTGTTTATGGCAACAAGGTGGGCACCTTTATGCCATAAAGACCCCTAATAACCCCAAATCTGAAGCACAAACTGACTTCCAATACTCAATCCCGAACACAACCTCTCTAGGGATTAGAAAGATGTAGAAAAAGGCCCAAAATCAAGATCTAGACAATAAATAGACAAGGTTTCAGCTTTATACCTCTAATAAGCTGGAAATATGCTCAAAACTCTGGATCTTCTTATTCCCCCTTGATCTCACAAGCCTCTTACTCTTCTTCAAGCTTCAATCACACAAAGTGACACCATAAGGCTCAAGAACACACTAAAAATAGCTAGGGTTTCGAGTTAGGGTTTACTCTGGATGATGGGGGTTGAGTTGAGGGGTTATAATGTGTTTAATAGGGTGCAAACCCTCAATTTAGGGTTTCAATCAAACAGAGTCTACTCGCCGAGTTGGTCTCCCGACTCGTCGAGTAGACTACTTAAACTTCCCGCGGATCACAACTTTACTCGACAAGTTGTGCCTCCAACTCGTCGAGTCCCAGAGAAAAACATAAGAAATACTTGCACTAAAGGCATACCAGGAATCAGGTGTTACATAATCTGAACAAGTTCTATGAGGACTATTGGCTATATGAGATGAGTCTTGACCTTGATGGAAAGTTCCACTAGATGGCCAAACAAGAGTGATGTGAAGTGGTCAAGTGTCTAATGACATGCAAGCGTAAGGAAGGAGAATCGATTTGTGCTCACGTACAGAAGATGCACAACTACATTGAGTAACTCCATAGGCTCAATGTGTCATTCGACGAGGAGTTGGCCATTGACATGGTCCTTAATTCCTTGCATCCTAGTTATGATCAGTTTTTTTTGACTTATCATTTGAACAACATGGAGATGACATTAACCCAACTCCAATATTTATTGCAAACTACATAGTTGGGGATGAAGAAAAATCATGATCCTACTACAACAAATGTTCTTGTCCTAGCCATTAGAACAGGAAAAGGGAAAAATGAAGGCTCTTTCCCAATCCAGTAGAAAAAGGATGGACCATCCTAGAGGGTCTAGCAGTGGGTCTAAGATGAAGCCCAACTTTGATGTTCCCACGATTAGAGATCCAAAAGAGGCCATTTTCTTCCATTATGGCGAAAAGGGTTATAAGAAAAGAAGCCGCCCTAAATACTTGCAGAACTTGAAGGATGGAAAGATCATGTAAAATCCCCACTCCCATGTATAATATTTAATTAAAGTATATTCATTTTTTCAAGGAAACTCGACGAGTTGGTGGACCCAATTCGCCGAGTAGAGATTGAGATGGCCGCATGATTTTTAGAGTCTACTCGACAAGTTGCCGGGGGGGGGGGGGACCCAACTCGATGAGTAGGAGTTGAGTGTAAAAAACCTAATTTTCAAGGTTTTCATCCTATTTAAAGGACCTTAAGTCCTTTACCCTGCCTCCTTGATTACCCTAGCACCCTGAGAGAAACCCTAATCGAGCAGTTATCATCTGTGAGAGAGGGAGGCTAAGAGTGTGTGTTTTGGTGCAATATTTGAAGGAGCTTGAAGAGTAGAGGGCTTGGAACGAAAAACAGGCTTTGGATCCAGTATTCTTTTAGTGTTAGCTGCCATTTGGAGGAAAAAAGCTATTACCTTGACCACTTATGTTTTATATCTCTTCATTAAGGTGTTTATGGCCATTTCCATCTTCTCTTTGAATCCCTTAGTTGTTTGAGCATGCCTTGAAGATGATACTTCAGATCTGGACAGTATGAGGTCCCTTAGGCCAAAAGATTCAAGCTTTGGCCAACTTTCATGCCTTAAACCCTCTATTGAGCTCCAGGTTGGTAAACTTAGCCCTAGATGTCATGCATGAACGTAAAGCTTGCAGCTTTATGTGGTATTTCAGCCTTAGAAGGATAGATCTACAGTATGGGGCCTTAGTTCTGCTTAAAAACGTCTGATGAGAGAATGGAATGAAGGGAATCGACGAGTTGGTCAGTCAACTCTATGAGTTGGTTATGGTTTTCCCCGATAGAATAGACGTGTTACGAACTCGGCGAGTTGAGTTGGATTTTCCGGATTTTTTAGAAGAAACGAAGGAACTCGACGAGTCGCATAGATCCACTCGACGAGTTGGGTCAACATGGACTATTGACTCGACTGTTGATTTTCATTGGCTTTTAGGGTTTGGTCATTATGGATTATGGATACCATGAAGGGGTAAAATGGTCTTTCACCCTTTTCGAGAGTTAGAAAAGGGGTCAGTTTAACACCTTTGTAGTTGTTATAAATTGTTAATTCGAGATGATTATGATATGTAGACGGAATCTAGACCGATCGCTGAGTACGAGACCCAGATGCTTACTTATGAGGTGGGTCTTCTCACTATACTTACTTAAGTGGTAATCATTGTGCGACCAGAGGGTCTTTTGTGCTTATGCTGAGTTATGTGATATATTATTCATTATGTCTTTGTGATTCATATTGTATATCATTCTATGGCTTATTGAGTTACTCTGTCTTTGTGGGACCAGAGGGTCTTCACTAAGATATAGGACCAGAGGGTCGAACCCGAGCTATGATACCGGAGGGTCTTCACCGAGACACATGACTGGAGGGTCCTTATCGAGATATAGCCATGAGAGGCTAATGTGTTTCTGGTACCTCTTAGGATCGCGGGAAGGCGTCGACATTGTTGTACACACCATTTGAGATTATGTTTTGAGGATTTTGGGATATTGTTAAACATTTTGTTGTCTTGTGTTTTGAACAACTTATACATTTTGGTTTGAGAAATGTGAAATGGTGTTATATGTGGTTTTAAAAATGAAACATTTATTTGAAAATTTAGAGTGTTACAATGTGACATCCCCAAGATCACGGCCAGAAAAGACCGGTTTCATTTATGCTTTTTAAAATAATTTCAGAGTAAATCCTTTTGATTTAAAAGAGTTGCAGAATTTGCTCCCAAAACAAAATATGCTAAAATAATATTTATCAAAGCATTTCATCAAGATATGCATTTTCATTATATAATCAAAACTCGGGATGTCATGTTCCGATACAGACCATAAAGCATAAACGATAACATTACAAGTCATTCAACAAATATATACATATAAAGACTTGTAAACAAAACAACTCGATGGTTCATCCATCTTATGCCCTTGCGCCACTTCCTGTAATACGAATAAAACTGAGTGGGTCAGGCTTGGGAGCCTGGTGAGCATATAGGGTTTTCAACCGACAATAAATAAATTATATTTAATTTCACCAACCAACGATATCCCGATTACGCATTCCCGTTATCCTCACTTTACGTCCCTAAAACAACATCTATCTCAAGGGACCTAATCTAGGATTTTCATCGGGACGGACATTACTGCTAAGGGGTTTCCTCAACAATAGATGTCCTAAAGGCAACCATGAGGGGGATATAGTACACCGGTGAACACATCGTTCACAACACCTACAGGTTATGAACCTGCTAGCATTCCACTGGACTGTCTAGAAAGAGTCTGTGGTCGTTATCCATACTCCGCTGAATAACTAGATCAACAACAACAACATCGAGGCCTCTCATCTGTTTATTACACACCAACTATCTACCCATGTTCTACCCAGCATATTAGTAGATAAAATATATATTTTTATACATAGTTTAAAACCTGTATAGCATGTTCACTCAATATATATTCCACATAACAGATGAGGCACACCCACATAACACGTATTTCATAGAAAATAATTCAGATCTATGAGATAGAAGAGAGTGAATATACATTCACACACATAACAACAAAATTATACACATAACACATATTTCGTATAAAATACTTCATAATTATGCGTTAGAAGAAAGTAACTACACACTCAATTGATCAGAAGATAATCAGACAGCACTACGACTTGCAGAAGTAGTATTCTTCGGCAGATCTGGAAGATCTCCAAAAAAATCGAACTTCTCGCGGGCAGAGCTTCGGCTCGGGAATCGCACTTCTCGGGATCTCGGGAGCGTGAAACTTCCTTCTTAACTTGGATATGAGATCCGGGGCGTCGGGATGGCTTCGGGTGTTTACACGCAGAGCTTCGGCACAAAAAGGAGGAGAAATGAGCAAATAAGCCCGGAACCCTCGCATCCTATTTATAGGAGGCTGAAGCCTCGCAGTACGCTGGGTGTACAGCCGTATGCGGGGCGTACGCGTCCGAATTTGTCACTGCATGCGTCATCCGAAAAACTCGAGTGCGAGGCGTGTCATGCTTCGCTATACGCTGGGTGTACTTCGGATAAGATCGGTGACTCCTTTGGATATACATCCGAATTAAAGATTAAATTTAAATATTAATTATTTAATAAGCTTCATAAATTCATATCTTCTTCATACGAACTCCGTTTTTGACGTTCTTTATATCCACGCGTAGGTGAGACTACGCTCTACAACTTTCGTTTAGACTCCATCGGCAAATTTTGAATTTATTTTTATTATTTATTTTTAGTAGGCCGGGACAGGAAAACTTCGTTATAAATTCATAACTTCTTCATCCGACGTTCGTTCTCGCCTATCTTTTTATCGCTTCGCTACCACTAACGAGATCTTCGATTCTCATTTAGATTTTTTCGGCTAAAAACCGCTCGATCTCAAATCGAGTATTCGGGCTGCGTACCGCTAAGTCGAAACTTCAGAAAATCATAACTTCCTCATACGAAGTCGGATTTGGGCGTTCTATATATATTCGGAAACCTTGTTTCAGCCATTACAACTTCATGTAAAGATATCGAGTTTATTTTACACTTAAATTTTGACGATTATTTTTATTCTTAATTAATCAAATCACATAATTAAGCAATTAAGCACAAAACACATAATACTCAAATAATACACTTCTATTATTTCAAAACAGGTTACAAAGGTTAACCTAGACTATTATATCAACATTAATGACAAGCCTAGAAACACAGGCGTTACATACAATTTGGTGTCATAGCCTTGGTTTCAGGGATTCGGACGTACCCTCGGGTATGTCTGGACTCAAACTGAGGATTTGAGAAAATTTTCTAAAAAGAAATGATTTTTCTAAAACGAGTAAAAGGTTTTTAAGAGAAAAAGAGATGAAGTAGTGTGTACAATCAGCCAAAGCCCGAACGGTGATTTCCCAAAATACCATTACTTGTTTATATTTTGAGAAACTTATGAGATATTAGAGCTGCATGCTAGATGATAGGTTAGGAATTTCAGGAAATTAGAGTTAGAGTTGTCTGATTCATGATGCCTTAGCGAAGGGGATGTTATTGATTAATATTATCTTCTATTTGCTCTGTGTGTGTGCTAAGTAAGGGTACATTGCATGAATCCTTTAGTGAGAGCTTTTTTAGTCGAGGAGTAATGTAGGAGAGATACCTAGATGTGCATTGAGGAATCTACCGAGAGAGTAGTTTGATATCCGTGAGGGGTAGAGTACTTGTGAATTAGGATCCTAGGAGGAGGATTTGGGGCGACTATGGGTTGGTGTGGAAGGTAGTATTGGGCCCATACTACTGAATGCACCAGATCTGTATGCAACCCAAGTAAGAACCTTAGGATGCTAAGGAGCATGCAAGGGTGGGTAATTGAGTGTGCGCTTGAACCAGTCCCTGATGATATTTGTGTTTGTGTTTCTGAGAGACTATTATGAGTACACACAACAACCCCGGGGGAAGTGCTACTAGTGACGATGAGATTTGCAGGATCATTGCTGAGGAGGTGGCCTCAGCTATCAGGGAGGCCATACCAGAGATGTTCGGGTCTATTAAGACCACACTGATTGAGACTTTTGATGAGCGATATGTTGTTGTCACAAAGGTTGCTATTGCCGCAGCTACTACAACCCTAGCTGTTACCAGGCCTCAAAGGGGTGATTCGTTGTTTCTTTGGGAGTTCAGCAACACGAAGACACCGGAGTTTGACGGGACCTAGGACCTGATTGCTACTATGAGATGGATTTAAGTTATCTTGGAATGTTTCTATACTTGTTCATGCCCTGAGGACATAAGGTTCGATTTGCACTGAACCAGCTTCGCTTGGGAGCAAAGGACTAGTGGAGGTTTGTGACGAATTGATTATTCTCATGCAGACCATGCAACAGTGACATGGGCGAGGTTCACATAGCTATTCCAAGATGAGTACGTACCCCATGTAGAGATGGAGCGGTTGTCCTAGGAGTTTTTGTCTCTGAAGCAGAAGAAAAAAACCGTGACAGAGATTACGAGGATGTTTCATGAGAGGGCTTTATTTTTCCCCGAGCACGTGTCTATAGAGCAGGCACATGTGAGCCGGTACTTGAGCATATTGAGGCGAAATATTTGGGAGTTCGTGGCGAACTCATCATATCGGACATTGGCTGAGCTATAGACCAATGGTAGGAGGAGGGAGATTGAGCTGGAGTTTCAGGCTAGAGAGGAGGGGGAGTCTCAGGGTAAAGACAGGAGACCAGTACAGTCGCCAGCGACGACCAAGCGGTCTAAGCCCTCTGATACGAGAGAAAGAGGCCAGAAGGACCACACTTGTGGCAAGTGAGGCAAGAGTCATGAGGGATCTTGTCGAACAGGGGATTTGCTACAAATATGGGAAGGAGGGGCATATGACAAAGTACTGCCCCAAGGGATTTTCGGTTTGCTTTCATTGCAACCAGACCGGCCACTAGAAGGCCGAGTGTTCTCATCTCACAAAGGGATCAGCCCATGCTTCTTCTCCTGCTGCTCTGAGCGTTATTGATGGTCGGCCGATGAAGGTCGAGGCTCCGAGAGCTCGTGGGAGAGCATTCCAGCAAACTGCGGAGGAGGTCCTCACCACGCCTGATGTTGTTGCTGGTACGTATCTCCTTATTTAAGTTATAATGAGATTTGTTTATGCTTATATTGTGTTGCATATGGGTACTTTTCTTGTGAGTTATGTGCCTGCCTTAGGGTTATTTGACTCGGGTGCGAGTCAATCTTTCGTTTCTTTATCCTTTAGTCGTCACATTAGTGTTACACATGAGACATTGAGCCGACCACTGAGGGTTTCTATAGCCAATGAGCATGCGGTTTTTGCCACTAATGTATTCGGGGGATGTGTAATAGAGATTTTCGATGATGATTTTCCAACAGATCTGGTGTCGATAGTGATGGGTGATGTCTGTATCATAGTGGGCTGGATTGGTTGAGCTAGTTTGGAGCCATGATTGACTGTGAGCAGTAGATGGTGACCATACGAGACCTTAGTAGGGGAGTACTTACTATGTATGGCGATGGGTCTAGATCGAGATCAACTTTCTGCTCTACCGCCAGGGCGAGGCAGAGTCTACAGCAGGGCTGCAGGGGCTTTTTAGCATACATGTTTATGGTGATGCCTTTCGGACTCACCAATGCACTAACATTGTTCATGGACCTCATGAACCAAGTGTGTATGCCCATGTTGGATAGGTCGGTGATCATGTTCATCGATGACATTTTGGTGTACTCGAGATCTAGGGAAAATCATGAGGAGCATCTACGAGAGAATCTTGGGGTATTGAGGATGGAGAGGCTTTATGCCAAATTCTCTAAGTGTTATTTCTGGTTACGAGAGGTGCAATTCTTGGGACACCTCGTTAACCAGAATGGGATTTAGGTCAATCCGACCAAGATTGAGGCAGTTATGCAATGGGAGGTGCCGAGATCCCCATCTGAGATCAGGAGTTTTCTGGGTCTCGTGGGTTACTATCATAGGTTTATCATAGATTTCTCCAAGATTGTCATTCCTCTCACCAGATTGACCAGGAAGGGTGTTACTTTTGCCTGGGGGCTCGAGCACCAGGCTTCATTCGAGACTCTTCACCAGAGATTGTGTGAAGCTCCAGTGTTAGCCCTTCCGAAGGGAGTAGAGGACTTTTTAGTCTACTGTGATGCATCCATATTGGGGATGGGTGCTGTGTTGATGCAGAGGGGACACATGATAGCATATGCATCAAGGCAGCTGAAGCCTCATAAGACGAGGTATCCCACCCATGATTTCGAGCTGGGGGCGGTGGTATTCGCCCTCAAGATTTGGCGCCACTATCTTTATGGTGTCCGATGTACCATATACACGGACCATAAGAGCCTGAAGTACCTTATGGATCAGCCCAACCTGAATATGAGACAAAGGAGGTGGTTATATGTAGTGAAAAACTATGACTGTGAGATTTTGTATCACCCTGGCAAGGCTAATGTGGTAGCCGATGCACTGAGTCATAGAGCAACGAGTGCTCCGATCCGAGACGTGTGCATGAGGAAGACAGTGATGAATCCAGGCTTAGATACCATCCGAGAGGCCCAAGTGGTGGCCATGAGACCATAGAACCATAAGAGAGAGCTGGTGATCGGGCAGATTTCTGAGTTTGAGACTGATAGTCGGGGGCTTATGGCCTTTTGTGGGCGGATTTGGGTGTCATATACGGGTGGAGCTCGATGTATTTTGTTGGAGGATGGCCATAGGTTGAGATTCTCAATCCATCCGTGGGCCACCAAGATGTATTTGGACTTAAAAAGACATTATTGGTGGCTCTGTATGAAGAGAGATGTGGCATGGGTAGTAGAGTGATGCTTGACCTGTCGTTAGGTCAAGGAAGAGCACCAGCGTCCCCATCGCCAGTTGCAGCCTTTGGAGATTCCCCTATGGAAGTGGGAACAGATCTCCAAGGATTTTATTACCATGTTACCGAGGACTACGCGAGGTTTCGATGCGATATGGGTGATTGTAGATCGATTGACGAAGAGTGCTCACTTCCTGGCTATAAGTGCGATCTCTTCTGCAGAGAAATTGGTTGAGATCTACGTTAGATAGGTGGTGGCAAGACAAGGGGTGCCAACATCGATAGTGTCAAATCGGGATGTGCGTTTTACTTCCAGGTTCTTCAAGAAATTTCATGAGGAGTTGGGTACCCGGTTGCATTTCAGCACCACTTACCACCCACAGACAAATGGGCAGAGCAAGTGGATGATTCAGATGCTCGAGGTCATGCTACATGCATGTGTTATGGACTTCGGTGGAAGTTGGGACACTTACTTTCCCTTGCCTGAGTTTTCATAAAACAACAACCATCACTTTAGTATCAGTATGCCTCCCTTTGAGATTTTATACAGGAGGATCCAGACTCCCATCTGTTGGGGAGAGGTAGGGCAGAAAGGGATGGGGAGCACTGAGATAGTGCTCAAGACGATAGAGCAAATCCAGAAGATCCGATAGAGGTTACTGACAGCCTAGAGCCGTCAGAAGAGTTACGCAGACCAGGGATGTTCCAGGTCATATATTTTGTCCTCCTGGAGGTATTCCCATTGAAATGGGTGATCCGATTAAGGAAGTGGGGCAAGCTGGGCCCTAGATACATCGGTCCTTTCAGAGTGATCGCTCGAGTGGGTAATGTAGCTTATCGGTTAGAGCTGCATGTAGAGTTGAGCCAGATTCATAGCACCTTCCATGTGTCCCAGCTGAGGAAGTGTGTAGCCGATGAGACGGTAGTAGTCCCTTTAGAGGACATTCAGGTTGATGATCGCCTGAACTACATAGAGAAGCCGGTGGCGATTTTGGATAAGAAGGTGAAGGTATTCAGGAATAAAGAGGTGCCTTTGGTTCAGGTTCAGTGGTAGCATCGGAAGGGATACAAGTAGAGTTGGGAGCCGGAGTCCGAGATGTGTGAGCAGTACCCAAAGTTGTTTCTGGAGGATGACTTCAAGGGCGAGGTCTGATTCTATTTGGGGAGAATTGTAACATCCCGACTCCCAGATATAATATTTAATTAAAGTATACTCATTTTTTTCAGGGAAACTCGACGAGTTGGAGGCCCCAACTAGCTGAGTAGAGATTGAGATGGCCGCATGATTTTTAGAGTCTACTTGACGAGTTCGGGGGACCCGACTCGACGAGTAGGAGCTGAGTGAGAAAACTCTAATTTATAGGGTTTGCACCCCATTTAAAGGACCTTAAGTCCTTTACCCCTCCCCCTTGATTATCCTAGCACCCTGAGAGAAACCCTAATCGATCTGTTATCATTTTTGTGTGAGAGAGAGGCCAAGAGTGTGTGTTTTGGTGCAATATTTAAAGGAGCTTGAAGAGTAGTAGGCCTGGAATGAGAAGGAGGCTTTGGATCAAGTATTATTTCAGTGTTAGCTGGCATTTGGAGGAAAAAAGTTATTACCTTGACCAATTATGTGTTAGATCTTTTCATTAAGGAGTTTATGGCCATTTCTATCTTCTCTTTGAGTACCTTAGTTCTTTGAGCAAGCCTTGAAGATGAGACTTCTAATCTGGACAGTATGAGGTCCCTTAGGCCAAAAGATTCAAGCTTTATCAAGATTTGGCCAAATTTCATGCCTTAAACCCTCTATTGAGCTCCGGGTTGGCAAACTAGCCCTAGATGCCATGCATGAACGTAAAGCTTGCAGCTTTATGTAGTATTTCATCCTTACAAGGCTAGATCTAGAGTATGGGGCATTAGTTCTGCTTAAAAATGTCTGAATGAGAGAATGGACTGAAGGGACTCGACGATTTGGTCAGCCAACTCTATGATTTGGTTATGGTTTTCCCCGATAGTCTTGAGGTGTTACGAACTCGGAGAGTTGATTTGGATTTTCCTGATTTTTCAGAAGAAACGAAGGAACTCGATGAGTAGCATTGATGCACTCGATGAGTTGGGTCAACATGGACTGTTGACTCGAGTGTTGACTTCCGTTGACTTTTAGGGTTTGGTCAAGTTATGGATTATAGAGACCATGAAAGTGTACACTGATCTTTCACCCTTTTCAAGAGTTACGTTTAACACCTTTGGAGTTGTTATTATAAATTTTTAATTAGAGATGATTATGATATGTAGGCGGAGTATAGACCGATCGTTGAGTATAAGACCAACTTGCTACTTACGAGGTGAGTCTT
Organism: Lactuca serriola; assembly: GCF_051521515.1. Lineage (NCBI taxonomy): Eukaryota > Viridiplantae > Streptophyta > Magnoliopsida > Asterales > Asteraceae > Lactuca > Lactuca serriola. The sequence continues at coordinate 21,400,335 of NC_136411.1, forward strand.
CTCACTATACTTACCTGCGTGGTAATCATTGTGCGACCGGAGGGTCTTATGTGCTTATGCTGAGCCTGTCTTTGTGATTCATTTTGTATATCATTCTATGCCTTATTGAGCTACTCTGTCTTTGTAGGACCGGAGGGTCTTCACTAAGATACATGACCAGATGGACTAACCCGAGCTGTGAGACCGGAAGGTCTTCACTGAGACACATGACCGGAGGGTCCTGTAAGTCCCTGATCTGCTTGTATATCAATCAGATCCGTTTGATGGTGCGGAATCCCAATCAAACGGATGATGTCAGATCAAATATAAGAGAAGGAGAAGAAGAATAATATGAATCTCAATGTATTGATGAATAGAATGATGATCCTTTACATGAGATTGACACACACTAACACACACTTGTTCTTCTCTATAGTTTCTCTCTCTAGAACACCTTAGACTACACACACATAAGTTCCTCTAGACCGTACACTCTTTTATGTTCATTAATCCCTCCTCAACCACCTAACACCTATATATATATATATATATATATATATATATATATATACTTGGTGAAGAGTTAAGGAACTCTTTGATCGTTTAGATCTTTGAACAGGTTAATCACAAAAACGTTAAACAGTAATATAAAGCACAAGAATGAATCAAAATATGTCGAATGATTCAATAGATTCAAGCCTCAGCAGAGCTCGACAAAGAACTTCCGCTGTAGAGGCTATTAGGGTTACAAACGATAAAGATAATATCTTTGAAATAATCGACTTCCAAATCTTACGTACTAAGATGCATGCAAGCATCTATAAATACTAAACCCTAGAAATAACTCACGGATGGACAGGCCCAATCCGGACACAAAATGGACTAAAGAGCGATCCCAAGACGCAACACCTTTCGGACCCTACAATCTCCCCCTTTGCGTCAATTGGAGCGAGACTATTACTTCGGCTTGCTGGGTCCAGCTGCAGGAACTTTCTTTGTGGTTTCAAACAAACGTGGAATGAGGGAAAGAATGGTCTGTCTGCAGCGAATGTACCACTGGATCATGTCATCAAAATATTTCTTGTCATATGCTGAATTCTGCTTGCATCGATGAATGATTCCCAGAACATGTTCCAAGCACGCAGTGGTGTAAAGGTGCTTATCTGACAAAGCGAACATGCATTTTTGGCCTTCGTTCCTTGTGAACATGACAAAATTCCGCTTCGGGTCGAATCTTCCCATATGCATCATGTTCAAATCACTAGCAGAGCCAACAGGAGAGATAGTAGGCTTCTTCTTGAAGATACTTGCGATCTCCTGATCCATCTTGGCAACCTCCATAATGTAGCATACAAGCATTCTTTTGAAGTGATCGATGATTGGCCCATACTCAGCTTCGTTGGTGAGGAGGATGTTATGAAAAATAATCCAATCATGTGGATTCGGGTTGGGAAGATCAGCAAGTGATATAACATGCTCAGTTTTAGCAGAACCCCTCAGCACTTTGAACCAAACGTTCGTGAAGTTCCCCTCACGAAACGGTTTGAGGACCCGAACGTTGATGATCTTCTGAGCACTCCATGTCTGATACTGAGGTTGAGCAGACCTCAGATAGAATTCAACAAGCTCCCTATCAACCTTTGGGTGAGGATGAGGGACATTAGCAAAATTATCAAAAGCATGGAAGATGAAGGCCTTTCGGGTCAGTGGCATATCGAACTGAGAGTCGACAGAATTGATCCGATCCAAGGAAATCACTGGTTCGAGCCACAAGATGCTGGGATTTTCAATTGTTTCTTTTATAAGCTTCTCGAGAGTCCACAGAGGAAAAATAGTTTTTCTACTCTCAATAAGATCATGAGCCTCCTTCATTTTTCGTTCGGTCGCCTCGAACTCTCTGGCAACACGAGCGCTCATGTCAGCATCTTTTTCCCGGCCTTGTTTCTTCAAGAGATCAGCAATGGTCTCTTTATCATCATCATCACTGTCTTCAGAAATCTTCTTTCCTTTGTCTTTGACACCCGAACTTGAGGCTTGACCTGCTGGAGGAGGTTCGGTTGTTTTAGTTGCTGTGGAAGTGGGAGGCGGTTGAGACACATCTTCTCCCCCTTGTTTCGGATGGGCCACGAACTCAAGAAGACCTTCAAGTTTGCTTAGTAGGGAAAGGGCAGGAGCAAGCTTCTCTGCTAGAGTGCGCCTCACTGAGTAGTTCAGAATAGGATCATGTGCTTCAATAATGTTGGAGATGGCAGCGTGGACATCCGAAACACACGATGAAATAACCGCACGCTCAGATCGAAGAGATGCAACATCCTTTTCAGATTGGAAAAGATGAAGACTCTTGACCTTGAGAGCAGTGGTCTTGCGAGCAAGAGCATCCATCATTGAGTTTTCTGATGCGAGATCTGCTTGCAGCTTTGTCAGGCGCTCCTCAACAGTCGCCTGGAATGATGTGTTGTCATTGTTGAGAGACTGACGAAGACTGGCAAAGGACTGCAGTTCGGAGGCAACTGAAGTGGCCAACTTGTTGACAAGAAAGTCAAGCTTCTTTGTATTGGAGTCACCGGCTCCCTGTAAAGACTGCAAAAGCGAATTAGCATCAACAAATAGTTTTTCGACTTTTTCGGTCGCAACAGCACACACCTTGGTAGAAGCGTCGATAGCGGCAGTGGCAGAGTTGATGGAGGCTTCATGAGCCTTGGTGAACGTATCAACAAGCCCCTGAATAGCAGCCTCTGAGATAGTGGACCGAGAGGAAGAGGAGGAGGAAGCAATGAGATTATCGATTTTCTCATGAAGCTCCTTGAGATGCTTCTTGGTGACTGGAGCATCATCGTCATCATCACTTTGCACTTGATACGGACTGTAGTAGACCGAGTCAAATGTCATGTCCTCTCCTCCAAGAAAAGGTTCATCATCTTCTACTGTTTGATCGGGAGATGAGGGCGAGGGTGGAGGCTCGGTTGTGGTAGTGGGTTCGGGTGTGAATGTATGTTCGGTAGTGGGAGTAGGTTCGGGTGCTGAAGTAGGAGCCCCCGTATCAGATACGTTGGTTCGAACGCCAGCGGTGGTTGTTTGTGGTAGTTTCGGTGAAAATAGGAGGTGGTACAGGGATAGAGGTGGGTGGTATTTGAGTAGTGGAGGTTATGGGGGGAATGGAAATAGAGATGGAGATTGGTGGAGGAGAGACAGGTTTAGAGGAAATAGGTACCTCAGGGGAAGGCGAACGTGGAGGAGTATTACCTCGAAGTGACTCTTCTGAGTCTGAACTCTCTTCCTCTGATTCACTGGAGGAGGAGGCAAGAATAAGTTTACGCCTGCGTTGAGTCTTCCTCTTCTTTAGTGGAGGGGATTGAGCTGCCTTGGAAGGTTTGCGCTTCTTTGGAGAAGGACTTTTTGCTCCTTTGACAACTTTGTTGTCTTTTCCCTTGTCTTGTTTCTTTCCCCTGGGAGCAGGCCTGTCAGCGTCATGGATTGATTGAATCATTTCAGGAGTGAGCTCTCTGGGACCTGAGCGACGAAACTCCTTGTAAGTTCTGATGATGCGACTGTCCTTTGGAACACACGCATACATTGACTCAGGGATTGAGCCAATGAACTGAAATTTGGCAGAATCAGACACTATGATCTTTGTAGTGTGGAAAGTTCCTATCAAGGAGAGTGGAGAATCAACAACAACAGGGACATGATACTTGTCCATTACCCACTTCGTGACCAGCGTCCAAAACTGGCATAAGAGATTTCAGAATGGCGAGAAGTGGACGCAAGGCTCTGAATCATCTGGTGCCATAAAACCGATCCATAATCGAGATTGATGTCGTGGTACAACCCATAGAGAATTGTCATAAACAGTCGGCTCGCCCCATCTGAACCTACACTTCGTTCCGATAGCCCTTTGAACAACACAGTGATGAAGCCATTCCACTGAGGAGGTAAGCATGATTTCTTGAACTTTGTAATGGTGGTCAGCATTTCAGTGTAACCCATGTTGTAAAACATGGAGAACAGCTGTCCCACAGGAATAGATTTAGGGTTGACCCTAGACTCATCAGGTTCAAACCCTAAAAGTGAACAAAATCGTTGTTTGGAGATGGAGGACTTGTTATCAAGAATGTCGAAGAAGATTCGATCGACAGACTTGTCATAGTGGGCTGTTGAGAAGATTTGTGACAAACACTCCATTGGAACGAGTTCGACTTTGGTTAGTGCTGGAACCAGTGGAGAGTACTTGAGGCACTCCACGATTGGGAACATGAAAGCATCGTAGACTTGTGGGGTGAGATCAATGATCAGGCTTTGTTGAGCATGGATGGGCAGAATGTGGGAGGTAGCATGAACTGAAGAGGAGTCCGCCATTAAAGAGAAGTTTTTGGGGAAGATGATGAACAGTAGGAGAAAGTGATCGTTTCTTGCTCTCTGAATATTTGGTGCAGTAAAGAGGTAAAGGACTGTAGAATTTACCTTTTATACCATGGTTAGAAGAGAGAGAAGAATTTGTTCCCAAATCTTAAAAAAAACGAAGTGTTTCCTTAGGTGATCGACGCATAACAGTTTAGAACACCGATGATTATGCAGGAGAGAGAAAGACTGTTCCGTTTCACACGCTTTCCCATCAAGCGCCGTTTGAAATACCAAAAACGATTCCACTTCACACACCTTCCCATCAAGCGTCGTTTGAAATGTTAAAGCGATTAGACTTTCGACTGAGTCAACAACTTATCCTTTTAGTATGAGATGTCGTCATAGATCAAGAGAAGCACGTGTAACATTACTAACCACATCTCGTTTATAACATATAATCCCATAGCTAAAAATAGCTTATAATTAACGAACCCATATTTATGGAAAATTAAAAAGATTTTCGTGCATAGAGTGTCAAAGAAAAAGAAATAAAGCAACACATATGTGGGAAATTGTGATGTCAATAAAGACACGAAACAGTGGATCTCGGGAACGAATCTTTTCCTTCAAAGTCAAGAGAGACCTTAAAGTGTTTGTGTGGTTTCCCGTTGAATTACGATCAGACACTAATTAAGAAGTGTTGAAAGACATCTTTTTAATAAGGCTAATTTTGGAGGCTTTCGCTTCAGTTCAGAATTCCTGATCTTGACATAAGACAAAAATCAACTGAAGTACTTGTGAGACCAATGTGGTCTATTGAACAAGTAGGTGTGAAGAGAATTTAAGTGACATGTTGAAAATACTTTTAGGTGAAATCTCAAAAAAAAAAATAAAACTGGATTCTAAGGGAAGAAATGTTATGGTATTTAACAATTTCATAAGAATCACACAAAAAGAAGAATTAGAGATTTCATTGTACAACCACTTGGGTGAATTCGTTAATTCATGAGTGAAAACTAGAGCAAATTTAATTGTTCACCGTCAATGCATAGTAGGTATTGAATTATGGGTTTCACTTAGCACGTAGTGGCACGAAGCTAAGATCATAAACACAGAAATTGTGTAACCATAAACCTCAGTGGTAATTTCTGAGAGTCTCAAGGGTTACGTGTATGAAGCGAATAGGATGGAGAAAAAATATTGGAGATGGTGTAAAGAAACCAAAGTACCTCTGCTATTAAAATAAGGACGAAGCAGAAAACTCTTATCTCATATGAGAACAGAGTAAGGTAGCTCATGATTAGAATAAATATAATAGCCTAATTAGGAAAACAAGGTTTGTATATACCAAGTTAGTAAGGCTTTATTCAGAATCAGTTGAGGCTTTGGACAACATGCAACAGCATGCTTCTAGGGACACTTAGCTATTAAAAAGGTGTGAGAACGATACCTGCCCCATTGATCATCCTTAAATGGTAAAAACGAACAGAAGTAAAAAAAATATTTATGGAGTTTATAAAATTTTGATTCAAAGAGAAAAACAAAAATAAAACAAACAACAAAAAAAAATTTGGAACCGAACCCGAAGTAGACCGAACGCTCGGTTCATTTCGGTTTCAAAAGAAATTGTTTGAAAAAGAAAAAAAATTGGGAAATAAGTGTACAAATAAGTTTACAACCAAAGAAACTACCTTTTAGCGATAAGCGAAGACAAGTGCAATAGGACCGAACCCGAGCGCTCGGTTCATTTCGGAACCTATGCGAACCGAACCCGAAATAGACCGAACGTTCGGTTCATTTCGCTTCCAACTTTTAGTTTTGAGAAGGAGTTTTTGGTACTGAATCCGATTCCATCATACCTAGTCCTTGTAGAATTTTATTAAAACTTGCTTCAGGAAGAGCTTTGGTGAAGATGTCAGCCAGTTGATCAGTAGTTCGAACAAAGTGAATCTCTACGTTTCCGTCTTCCACGTGATCTTTAATGAAGTGATACCTCAATGCAATGTGTTTGGTTTTGGAATGTTGCAATGGATTATGACAGATCCTAATTGCACTTTCTGAGTCACAATATAGAGGGATCTTTTTCATATTGAGTCCATAATCCCGGAGTTGGCTTTGGATCCAAATCACTTGAGATGTGCAAGAAGTGGCTGCAATGTATTCTGCTTTGGCTGTAGACAGAGAAACACATGTTTGTTTCTTAGATTGCCAGTTCACCAACTTCCCGTCGAGGAATTGACAGCCTCTTGTAGTGCTTTTTCTATCTAAACCACATCCTCCAAGGTCTGCATCTGAGTAGGCTTGAACAAAGAAACCTGAGTTTGAGGGATACCAGAGACCGAGAGAGGTGGTTCGCTTCAGATATCGGAGTATGTTTTTCACTGCTAGCATGTGTAGTTCACGAGGATTCGCTTGAAACCTAGCACAATAGCACACAGAAAACATTATATCAGGCTTGCTAGTTGTGAGGTACATCAGGCAACCAATCATTTGGTGGTATAGCGTTATGTCGACTGCCGGTTTTTCCAAGGATGGTGTGAGCTTGGTGTCGAACACCATAAGGACTTTGACCTTTGAATCTCTCATCATGCCGAATTTAGCAAGAAGAGTCTTGGTATATGCTTCCTAGTTGATAAAGATGCCTTCAGGACCCTGTCTAATGTTTAAACCAAGGAAAAAGTTAATCGGACCCATTGAGCTCATTTCAAATTTTGTCTCCATCAGCTTTCTGAATTCAGCAGTTAAGCTAGGATTCGTTGAGCCAAAGATGATATCATCGACATAGATTTGAACTATCATAAGGTGGTTACCTTCCTTTTTACGAAAGAAGGTTGGGCCAACTGAACCTTGTTTGAATTTAGACATCTTTAAGAACTTAGTTAGTGTTTCATACCATGCCCTAGGTAACTGAACCTTGAGAACGCTCTTTAGGAACGAGATCAAGACGTTGAACTTTCTTAATCAGTAAATGAAGAGCACAAGTCAATTCTGAAGAAAAAGCTGAAGTTTGCTTGGATGCCAACTTGAGCAATTCCATCCATTCAGAGAGTCCATATCTGATCTGCTCTTCTCTCTTGACAACTTCAGTGTACGGATGTTGAGGACCTTGACGAGTGATCAACAAAGTAAGAATTTTCTCGTTACAAGGTTTTGAGTCTTTAACTTTGATGATCTTATCATTGCTAACTCTTCGTTTAAGAACATCTTGAAACCTCTTGCGATCAATCCTGTCGAGAACACTATCAGTCCTTGACTTACTGCTACTGGGAGGAGGCTGTGAAGATTTAGATTTGGACTGATATTCTAAAAACCTTTGCATCTGAGCTTTAAAGGATCCTTTGGCCTGAAGTTTGTGCTGAATGAGGGATTCATCAGCTTGAGCAATATTCTTTAGAAGCTGAGCTTTATTGGCTTCATCAAGGATTTTCTTAACTTGATCAGGAGACATGTTCCATTCAGTTGCCAAATTGGATATGCTGACAATGGACTTAGATTTCTTGCTGGGAAGAGAAGTGTCAGCATGTGAATCAGATAATTCAGTATCTGCTGCCTTGCGCTTTCGAGATAAAGGATGAAGATCCTCGCTAACTACATCTGAGTATTCACCTTGAACTGGCACAGTGGGATCAATGAAGTTCATGTCTAACATCTGACACTCATCATCATGTTCATCTTCATCATCATGCTCACTATCTTCAGTAAGCTTTTTAGTTTCTGTTAGTCTCTCAGAGTCGTGCACAGGCTGTGGTGGCTCGGTTTGGTTTAAAATGTTCTCTTCAGATCCATGCTCAACAGAATCAGTTTCTCCCCCTTTTTTTTATCATCATCATCATTTGGGCCAGGGGAAGGAGTTGACAGATGAACTCCCTTCAGTTGGTTGACATCAGCCTCAATACGTAGAAGACGCTGACTCATGTCTCGAGTCAGTGTAAGAAGCTCAGTAAACGCTGAGGCCGAGATATGAATGAGCTGAGTACCTGGAATTTCTTGTGATCGATGTTGCTCCCCCTGAGATGGTGGCTTCCCTTGAGATGGTTTCTCCCCCTGAGCAGATGGCTCCCCATGAGCTGAACGAATCCTTTCAGTGACAGAAATGGTATGGTGAGAAAGTTGAGGAGAGAAATGACCACCTTCTTGACTAGGATCAGCTTGTATTTTAGGATTAGTGTCGTTGATATCAGCAGCTCCTTCGTCAGTGTCAGCGTTTAGTGAAGGAACAATATATGGATTCGCGATCCATTCTCGCATTCGATCAGAGATGCCGATATCATTTTCCAGTGGATCATCCTGATACATTCGTACTGACATGCGTGGGCATTGGATGGGGTTTCCAGAGTGGGAGTAGTAGGCTTCAGCGAAAAATTTATCCAGGACAAGAGCAATCCAGCGTGGAAATGGAACATGATCAGCTCGTACATTGGCACGAAGAAGTTGGACAAGCTGATCAAAGAAGAAGACCCCATAATCAAGACGTTTGTTGAGAAGAAGGGAACATACAACTTGTTGCTCAAAGGCAGTCAGTTGATCACCACTACGAGATTTGTGACCCACACATTTGTAAAGTGCTCTGGTGAAGAACTTCCATCCTGGAGTCATACATTGACGCAGAATGAGAGCTGGTCGAGCACCAGCCTTGGAGTGATCATAGCCCAGTTGATCGAAAAGGCGTCGACAGCGTTCAATAATTCGAAGCTCAGAGAATGGTTCAAAAATTGGTAACCTGAGTGCAGCACTGAGAAGATCAGCGGTGATGAAAACTGAGCAACGACCACTCCCAATAGTGCCTGAGATAACGTTGTTTTCATTATTAACCGTTGCGGTGTAGTAGAACTCACATACTTGTTCGGAAAAGAACTCTGATGGAACCTCACAGCAAGTCGCCCTGATATCATGTTTGGAACCATTCTCTGTGCTAGATTCCAAGCTAATCCCAAGGAGTCTCATCTCATTGCAGTTAAACGCATCTTTCGATACTTAAAGGGCACTCAAAACTTGGCATTGTGGTACCCTCGTGACTCAACACTTGAACTCTTTGGATACACTGATTCTGACTATGCAGGATGCAACTTAGACAGGAAGAGCACAATTGAATGACCCAAAGATCAAACAACTTATCAAACAATGACTATAAATAAGAACGATAAAGATTCACAAATAAAACTTTCACTAAGAATGATAATCTCACCAAGAGATTATCGTATGCACAAAGCGGCTATTAGGGTTTGTGAAAGGCGTACCTATCACACACCGGTACAAACGAATATATACAACTATTCTAGGCTATCCCTACAAATCAGGGATATACCGGCTAACTAATAGACGATAACTATGGAAATTAGATAAGTACTAAATCTGTTACAAAATGTTGAATATTAAGCTATACACTGAACAACTGTTACGCTAACGCTTATACTGATGCTGAGTCATGCATTGACGTTGAGTGACCAGTTTCAAACATCATCATATTACAAGGTTTGACCTTACAAGATAGCAGCAGACTGATTGAGGAGACTTCAATGCAATCTGTCACATAATCTTCAAGAACAGCTTCACCTTGCTTCTGGGGTTGAAGGATTGAATGTTTAAAGAATAATCTTCATTTCTTGCTCCTTCAAATGAAAATTCTTCGATGCTCAGGATGAAGCCTTGGCTCAAAAATCTTCGAAACAAACTCCATGAGTTTCATCTTCACCTGAATTCACTTTTCAAGACAAAACAAAACTAAAAGAAAATTTAGCACACAATATTTTTGGGTTTTTCATATTTTCTGAAAAAAAAATAAAACAGAAACAAAAATATTTTTGGATTTTTGATTTTCTTGAACAAGAAAACCTGGTGAGTACATATGATTTTCAACCCACAATAAAAAATTTATTATGTTTCATCATCGAACAGTTAACCCAATTACTCATCCCCATTATTTTCTTTATTCTTAAGGATCTACCCTAAGAATAACCTTTTGTGCATTTATTCGTTCCTAAGGATTGTCCTAAGGAACATGCACGAAGTTCCCTTGCTGCCAATGGAACACTTACCAATGTTATCTGTTAGGCATAACTGCCAATATTATCATTTAGGCGCAACTGCCAATATCGTTTAGGCTCAGCTGCCAATGTTATCATTTAGGCACAACTTCCAATATTATCATTTAGGCGCACCTGCCAATATCGTTTAGGCGCAGCTGCCAATATCATTTAGGCGCAGCTTCCAATATTATCATTCGAGCGCAGCTGCCAATATTATCATTCGAGCGCAGCTGCCAATATTATCATTTAGGAGCAACTGCCAATATTAGCATTTAGGCGCAGCTGCCAATATCTTTTATGCGCAGCTGCCAGAATTATGATATGCTCTATTAGGCACAGCTGCCAATATTATCCTTTAGGCATAGCTGCCAGGATATTTAGTGTACATCTAGTGGACACTTAAATCAAAAATACTTACGGGTTATGATGCGGCTGCCAATATTCTTCTATATCATCTTTCATTCCTCATTATTTATCTACCCATGTTCTTCCCAACATATTCGTAGATATAAAATACATGTACAATTTAAATCATTTAAAACATATATAAAACGTTCATCCAGCATAAATATCAATAACATAGATAATATGCACATATACCACATAATTTATATTAAATACTTCATATCTATGTGTAAGATGAAAGTAACTATGCAATCGCCTTAATTTCCAAGTCTATATCTCAGATCGTAATTTATTCTGAGAATAACTCCTCAAGCTCTTATTAAGTGAAATTCCCCCTTCCAAAATATTTTATAAATCTAATAAAATAGTATGATTTAAAAAATCAAAATTTCTCTCTATTTATACTAATACCGAAGTTAGGATAAGATCAAAACAAAACTGCTATGCGTCACTTAAATATTTCTTCTGATACGTTTCCTCCACCATTTGTCTCCACGTATGCCTATTATTTAAATGAAGTTGTATGATTTATGGTCCCTCATTTATTCTTGTATTAACACAATATATCCTTCAAGTTACACTATAGTCCCTTAACTATTTATTAATAAAATCATTATACCCTTTATAATGAAATATTATCCAAATTTATAATCAATAACTAACGTCGTAAAAAGTAGTCGGTCAATTATTATTGAAAAACGGGTGTAACAGAAAAATTATTGTTTCACTACACTTGGATTCACCCTTAAATGTATTTAGACCAAATACGTCTTATATAGTTTGAAATTTTAAAATTGTTACAATTTTCATTAACATTATTTGTCCTAAATAATATTTCTATTTAAAAATGTTTTTTTATCACTTTTCGATAAGTTTATAACAAGATTTATACCAATATTACATACCCATAATATTTGTCCACATAACACGTATATAATAAATAAGTATTTATATAACCTGTTACGCATACGAAGAAAATTTATCCTATTTAAGGATTTTAATTATTTGGTAAAACAAATATTTATTATTATTATCCCCTTAACGTCTAGCCTAACTCTCGGGCATTACAATTCTCCCCCACTTAGGATGATTTCATCTTCGAAATCATAAACTCCACAAATACATATGATCTCCGCTACTCACTTTTTTTTTCAAGTAAGAGTTGTCTTTCGTACTTTTGCTTTAATGGTTGCTTCTCCCTCACTTGGTTTGACCTCTCTTTTGCTGCTACTTACAACCAATCAAAGCCCAAGTCAGATCTGTCTCTGTGATTGTTAATCTTCTTTCTCTTTGAAAGAAGCTTATGATCGTCATATTAATGACTTTATCATCACCAATGTAGCATCACTATGTGCTACGAGTGAGCTTCTCATTTCTCAAAATCATGGTTTGATTAAAATCACGACAAGCACGAAGTCGTCTACCAACGTATATGTGTACACAATGGTATAAGAGGGTAATGCTAGCAACAACAATGGTTGCTAACGATTAACTTGTCGCTCTTCAGTTGATCATCTTGACCACATCTAGATTAGTTGAACACAGACGCACAACAAACATCCTTATGCGTATTTTTATCAACTGTTACTTTTATGGCTTGCCTAACGATTGTCAAACTCTTCAGACTTCTTAGTTGATGGTGGTGCTCAAACATGCACCCGCTCTTCATTCTCTATTGGACCTTCAGTCATAATCTCCGAGCTAAATGCTCAATTCTCATTGGAGACTCCTACCCCTTCTTAAAACTGGGTAATAGACAAAACCCAAGATAACGTCTTCTCTTTTGCTACAACAACAACTCGAATTGTCATATTCTAATGGCCTTCGTTTTCATAACGCAAGACACATAACGAACTAGAAACTTGTCTCTAATAGTAAAATACTATCATGGAAGAAGCCTTCCTTCATGTTCTAATGTGATATAATCTCTTCATAGCTGGTAGCAATTCAAGGTTAGAGATCTTACCTGAAAAATGATCATGATATTTCAGTTGATCACTTCGATTACCTTTCACTTCAATCTTATGGCTTAAGTCAAATGCTACATTGAAATTGGTTCATATGTATCTAAATCGGACTCGATTTGGTACGACCACTAGGTTCGGAATAACAATCATCTTCTTAGTCATTACCGAAATGATGGTAGCGACATACTTGAACAAAACTGAATCAATTACTAGCTTCTTGGTAACCTTGTGACTTTCCCTAATCCAAGTGCGAGTCCTGTGCTTCCGGTAGTATAAGCCTCTACTACCATTCACACCTACTCATACTCGTCACAAGCACTGTCTCGCAGTTTTCAAAGTCACCATACTAGAATTTCACATAGGTATTTAACACACCGGATAACATAACTAAGGTTTATATTATTTTTCGAAACGATAGGTATTCAAGTTGACCCTATAGTATGCCTCTTATAATAGGATACACCAAATGATACCATCTATATGGCTACTGTATTGAACCTTACTCCTAATCCCTTGCGTCCTTGCCTGCTTCATGCTTTTCGCTTTGGCTTCGGCGGTACGTTTGGCTTTGTAGACCCTTCCCTCTTTTGGCACTCTTTCTTGAAGTGCCCTTCTTTATTACATCCGTAACACACCCTTTTTCTAAGTGTACACTCATTGGCGTAATGCCCGGTCTTCCTACACTTGAAACAAGTCACCTCCTTGCCATATTTTCCAGAGTGTTTCTTCTTGCACTTATCGCACCATATTGCTTCACCTCCTCATCCTCCAAACTTTGAGAATTTTCTCTTCTTTTTGGACCTTGAAGATCCTTAAAACTTCCTCTTCTCACTAAATTTAGCTCTCTCCAGACCCTTCTCCCTTATTTGGGTCTCAACATTCTTAGTTGCTCTAACGGATGCCTTCAAAGTGCTTGCCATTTTGACTATTCGGCCAAAGTCTGATGGTAATCCGTTAGCAAACTTCTGTCTCTTGGCAAGTTTAGTAGGCATCAAGTAGAGGAATAAATCCATCCTCTCGGTGAATGCAGTAGCATAGTCATCAATACTCATCTTCCCTTGCTTTAGGTTCTGAAACTCATTGTTTAGGTCTATCAAATCTACTTCTGAGTAGTACTGCATTTCCAAGTGTTCCATGAATTCTTCCCAAGACATCCTCAGGGCTTCTCCTTGTGCCATTGTATCTGCCAATAACTCCACCAGCTTAAAACTCATGTCTTTAATTGTCTGACTGCGAAGACGGTTTTCTGCTTGTTATTGCAGTTGCAGCTTTCAAATACCATTTCCATCTCGGGGATCCAGTCCATAATCTCCACTGGATTTGGGCTTCCCGAAAGACTCAGTGGTTTGGAACCCAATAAGTTCTTACATATATATGCTCATCCTTGTCGTTCCCTCCATCTTGGTTATTCCTTCCAACCACTCGTGGTTCAGCTTGGTCAACGGTTCTGTTGTAGTTTCCTTTTCTAACTGACCCTTATTCAGTTCAGGTTGTTCAATAGGCATAGTAGGTTCATCCCTATTTTGTTGAAGTGGATGCCTTATCTCTTCTATCTAGTGATCCAACATCATTTGAATCATTGCTTGTACTCCTTCCATAGTGATTGGATCAGGTGTAATTGCTACTTCCGGTGCATGCTCAATCACATGCCGCTGATTAGCATTTCCATTAGCGTTTCCGAGTCCGCTTCGAGTTATCACCATGTCGATCTATACGCCAAATAAGACGTTCGGTGTTCGGAGATGAGAATTAATATAAGAAAGCTTTATTGACGATAGACGTATACATCCCCTTAGTATGCCAGTTCTAATATCGTAATTAAACGTCTAGAAATCTGAGCACATAAAGTTTCCAACTTCGGTCGGAAACAGACCATAGATCTGATCTAACGATAGCATCATAAAGCATCACAAATCGTTTAGCACATAAAAGAATTTTAGGCATCTTCCCAAAATAAGCTAGTGTTTGTGTCTATTTAGGTGTACTACCTAAAATATATTAGACACACTCCTGATGATCACTGCTTAGCATTCTAAGTTTAAGTCTAGAAATAAATCTTTATTCATAGTTCGCTTAAACTAACGCTCTGATACAAACCGTGACATCCCCAAATTCACGATCATTTTAAAATTTTTATTTATGCTTATTTGAAAATCAAAGTATTCATTTTAAAGAATAATATTGCGGAATTTGTTCCCAAAAAACATGAATAATATATTATCAAAACATTTCTAAAGAAATGTAATTTGTTTATATTAAAACTTTGGGATGTCATCGTCAATACAGAAACATAAGCATAAACAGACCATACATTCGTTTACACTAGCGATTGACATCTCCTTTAATCTCTTAGTGTAATGCATCTTCACATCGATACCTATGATTCAAATAAATTGGGTGGGTCTGGTTAGGAAACCTGGTGAGTACATAGGGTTTTCAACTCACAATAATAAAGTTATTATGTTTCATCATCGAACAATTAAACCAATTACCCATCCCCATTATCTTCTTTATTCTTAAGGATCTACCCTAAGAATCATCTTTTCTTCGTTTATTCATTCCTAAGGAACATACATGAAGTTCCCTGGCTGCCAATGGAATAGCTACCAATGTTATCTATTAGGTACAACCGCCAATATTATCATTTAGGTACATCTGCCAATATTATCATTTTGGTGCAGCTGCCAATATCGTTTAGGCGCAGCTGCCAATATTATCATTTAGGCGCAACTGCCAATATCGTTTAGGCGCAACTGCCATAATTATGATGTGTTCTATTAGGCACAGCGGCCACTATTATCATTTAGGCGCAACTGCCAGGATATTTAGAGTACATCTGGTAAACACTTAAATCGAAAATACCTACAGGTTATGGCACGTCTGCCAATATTCTTCTATATCATCTTTCATTCCTCATTATTTATCTACCCATGTATAAGACGTTCATCCAGCAGAAATATCATGAACACAAATAATATGCAAACATAGCACGTAATTTATATTAAATATTTCATATCTATGTGTAAGATGAAAGTAACTATGCACTCGCCATATATTCCAAGTCTATATCTCAAATTGTAATTAATTCTGACAATAACTCCTCAATCTCTTATTAAGTGAAATCCCCCCTTCCAAAATATTTTATAAATTTAATAAAATAGTATGATTTTAAAAACTCAAAATTTCTTTCTATTTATACTACTACCAAAGTTAGGATAAGATCAAAACAAAAGTACCATGTGTCACTTAAATATTTCTTCCGATATGTTTCCTCCACCATTTGTCTCCACGTATGCCTATTATTTAAATGAAGTTGTACGATCACATATTCAAACAACATGTGTTATTTTAATTAATAAAATATGTACGACCTTTCGTATATTTTTACACATATGTTGGTTTGAAATTTACAAATTGTAGATGCTTTTATGGTTCCTCATTTATTCTTGTATTAACACAATATATCCTTCAAGTTACACTATAACCCCTTAACTATTTATTAATAAAATCATTATACCCTTTATAATAAAATCTTATCCAAATTTATAATCAATAACTAACGTCATAAAAAGTACTCGATCAATTATTATTGAAAAACAGGTGTAAGGGAAAAATTATCGTTTCACTACTTGGATTCACCCTTAAATGTAAAGATGTATTTATATAACCGGTTACACATCCGAAGAAAATTTATCCTATTTGAGGATTTTAATTATTTGATAAAAAAAAATATTTATTATTATTATTATCACTTAACGTCTAGCCTAACTCTTGGGCGTTACAATTAAGACCTCCTACAAGATGCATAGAGCAAAACTAACCAAAGGGGCTTCATTTTTATGGCTAAGGACCCTTCCTAGGGTATGAAAGGACAACTCAAAATGTCCAGAACATTCCATGCTCAAGATGATACTTTTGGGATCAAAAAGATGACATAAAACCCCCATAACTAGATTTACAAGATTAAGAGATAAAGGTGCAAGCTTTATACCTTGAATGTCTTGCAAATGGAAGATAAATCCCAGATCTAAAGTGCTTCTTTCTCCATGTTGAGATTGATCTTCTTCCTGTCTCTTCAAATTACACTAATAAACTCTTTAATGCTTGAAATGTCCTCACAAGGTGCTTCAAGGGTTTTAAATCACGAAGAAAGGGTAGAGGCTGGTTAGGTGAAGATAAATGAGTCCAATAAGATGCTTAAATACCATCAAAACCCTAAAGATAGGGTTTCCATATTTCTTTAGTACGCCCCACGTACATGAGTGTACGCCCGACGTACTAGGGTGCGCCCTAGGACGCTCAACGTACACACATGTACGCTTAGCGTACTTCTCCAGCCTAATTACAAGAATGCCACTAGGGCTTCAATGCACATTTTTTTGGATTTAGGGACCATAATGTCATATAATAAACTTAAAGGGACAATTTTGGAAATACTTGGACATCAGGATGTTACAATCTCCCCACTTGAACTAGACTTCATCCTCGAAGTCTGCTACGGCGAACAAATCTGGATAATGCTCTCGCATCTCAGCCTTCGTCTCCCAGGTCCACTCGGAGCCTCTCTGGTGCTGCCATTTCACCTTTACCGAAGGTACTTGATCCATAAAACCTTCATCTAAGGAAATCATTACATCCTCATTGAACTGTCTTGAATAGCCACCAGTATCTCAACATAATTCTGGTGCTTATCGAACTGAATATCATCCAAGGAAATCACTGCATCCTCATCCAATACACACTTTCGTAGCTGTGAAACATGGAAAGTGATGTTATTCTGACTAAGCTCCTCGGGAAGATCCAACCTATAAGCAACCTTGTCAACCCTGACAATCACCCGAAAAGGCCCAATATACCAGGTCCCCAAATTTTCCATCTTCCTGAAGCTTATCACACCCTTCCAAGGTGAGACCTTTAGTAATACCATGTCGCCGACCTGAAACTCTAACTCGGATTGGCGTTGGTCAGCATAGCTCTTCTGCCGACTCTAAGCAGTCTGTAGTCTCTGCTTAATGTGTTGGATCAACTCTATGGTCTGAAGGACCACTTCGGTTCACCCCATCACCCTGTGACCAACCTCGCCCCAACAAACGGGGGTATAATATCTCCGCACATACAAGAGCTCGAAAGACAGAGCACCAATGCTAGAGTGATAACTGTTGTTGTAGGAAAACTCCACAAGAGGTAGGTATGAGTCCCAGCTCCCACCGAAATCGAAAACACGTGCCCACAACATACCTTCAAGGGTTTGTATCGTCCGCTCACTCTGGTCGTCGGTCTGCAGATGATAAGCAGTGTTGGAGTGCAACCTCATGCCCAGTTCCTCATGGAAATTCTGCCAGAAACGTTAGGTAAACCGAACATCATAGTGTGAAACAATGGACACCGGAATGCCATGACGAGCAATGATCTCGCGAACATACACATCGGCCAACTTCTCGGCCGAAGAACTGTCCTAAATCACCAAGAAGTGGGTACTCTTGGTCAATCGATCCACAATGACCCAGATAGCATCGAAACACTTTTTCGTCCTTGGCAACTTGGTGATAAAATCCATCGAATTCTGCTCCTATTTCCACATGGAAACCTCTAGAGGCTACAGCTTGCCATGCGGCCTCTAATGCTTAGCCTTGACCATCCTGCAAGTCATGCATCTCTTAACATACCAAGCTATCTCTCTCTCTTCATGCACAGGCACCAATAGCTCAATCTCAAGTCTCAATACATCTTGGTGGCCCCCGGATGAATAGAAAAGCGAGACTTATGAGCCTCCTCTAACACAATATGTCTGACCCCACCAGACATCGGAACCCAGACCCGACCACATCAGGTCAAAAACCCACGGCTATTCAAGACAAATATGGCAATCTCACCTCTGTTCCTTTCTATCTTCCAATTCTGTTCCCGAACACCCTCAACCTGAGCCTCCCTGATCAACCCCAAAAGTGGGGAATCTACTGATATCCTCATACACGACACCTCATCTGAACACCCAGCCGATTTGCGGCTCAAAGCATCTGTCACTACATTCGCTTTACCCGGATGGTAAAGGAACTTGTAGTCATAATCAATGACTACGTCCAACCACCTGCACTGCCTCATATTCAGGTTCGGCTGGTCCATAGTATGCCTCAGACTCCTGTGATCTGTGTAAATAGTACAACGGACCCCATACATATAGTGTCTCTAAATCTTGAGGGAAAAAACCACCGCCGCTAACTCTAGATCATGAGTGGGATACCTCGTCACGTGCGGCTTCAGCTGCCGCAAAGCATAAGTAATCGCACGCCCCCTCTGCATGAGAACTTCCCCCTAGCGAGTTATGGAAGCATCACAGAATACTACGAAATGCTCAATTCCCTCCGGTAGGGTCAATATTGGGTCCTCTCACAATCTTGGCCTAAGAGTCTCAAATGACGACTGCTGCTCAGGGCCTTATTGGATATCCACCCTCTTCCTCGTCAGACGAGTGAGGGGTACTATAATTTTGGATAAATCCTTAATAAATATCTGATAGTACCCTGCCAAACCCAAGAAAATCCTGATATCCAAGGGAGATTTCAGAACCTTCCACTGCATCACGACCTCGATCTTGGCCGAATCGACTAAAATCTCATCCTGATTAACGAGGTGCGAAGGAACTGAACCTCTCGTAACTAAAACTCGCACATCAAGAACTTAGCATAAAGTTGTTCTCGCCTCAAAACCCCTAGAAGCCCTCAAAGATCTTCCTCATGCTGCTCTCTGGTCTTGGAATACACCTACATATCATCAATAAACATTATAACAGAATGATCAAGCATCGGCCTGCATACCCGATTAATCAAATCCATAAACACCGTAGGCGCATTGGTGAGCCCAAATGGCATCACCACGAACTTGTAATGGCCATAACGAGTCTGGAACGTGGTCTTTTCCACGTCCTCCTCTCTCACTGTAACCTGATGGTACCCAGACCTCAGATCTATCTTGGAGAACCAAGATGCACCGTGCAACTCATAGTAATCAATGCAAATCCGGTACGAACCATCCTTTTTCTTGACGAACAATATCGGCGCTTCCCATGGAGAACTACTCATCCTGATGAACTGCTTGCCTAGCAGCTCCTGCAACTGAGATGACAACTCCTACATCTCAGGCGGTGCCAAGAGGTATGACGCCTTGGCAATCGGGGTCGCACCTTACACAAGGTCAATCCTGAACTCCACCTGCCTCACAGGAGGCACGTCGGGTAACTCCTCCTGAAACACATCTGCAAATTCCTTGACAACTAGGACCTCTGAAACTGAAATATGATCCCCCATACGCGTATCCACCACATATGCCAAGTATCCACACACCCATGTTGAATATACTGTCGAGCCCTGGCTGTTGAAAAAACTCGGAACCCATCATGGTGCCTTCCCCATAGATGACCAGTTCTCCCCTACTTGGGGTTCGAACTACCATGCGCTGGACCTCACAATCAATCATGGCACCAAACCAGCTAAGTGAATCCATGTACACAATCACTGTAACATCCCCTATGAGAATAGGGATCATCAGATAAGACACCCCAAAGATCTCCAATACACAACCCTGATATACAGATAACACATAAACCTCATGCTCGTGGGCCATAGAAACCCGCAACGGACACTCTAACTCCCCAATAGGCATATCAAACTCTCTACTGAATGAATGAGATACAAAGGACTGACTCACACCCGAGTCAAACAACACAAGAGCATGCAAAGAGTTCAATAGGAATGTACCTAGCAGAGGCACATATATAAGCATAACACAAAACAATATTAAAAAATAATGAATAAATACATACTAGTCACAACATCTAGAGCTGCTTTGGCCTCCTCGGTAGTGAGCTGAAAAGCGCGGCCTCGACCGTCAGGGGCTCCGCCCTCCCCTGGTACCTATCGGTGATCCTCAAAGTAGCTGGCATTGGGGCCTATGCTGGATTGGCAGTGAGCAATGGACAGTTGACCTTCATATGGCCAACCTGATCACAATGATAGCAAATCCTGGAACTCGAAGTTGGGACTGGCTGGTGGCACTCCCTTGCATAGTGCCCCTCCTTGTCACATTTGTGGCATCTACTGGCTGGGCAACAAGGCCCCTCAAGAACCTTGTCGCAGTTCCCACATGTGCGATCTCTTTGCCTCCTAATCTAGAATCAACGGCCTTGAACCGCTTCGGCGCTAGCTGCGATTGCAATGGGGCCAGTCTCTCCTCCATTAAATGAAGCTCTATATCAATCTTACGCTACCTGGTAACGTCCTGCAACTCCAACAAGGTATCATAACGTTGGGGGAAACAAACTGCTTGATATCTGTCATGAGCAGGATCAAGTAACGGACAACTCCGTCCACTGCCTCAGATCCAAAAACTCCTAGGCTAATCTCTCGCGCTCCACTCTCGACAAATATCTAGCATGGAACATCTCCAAGAACTACTCCCAAGGCACAATAGCTCTCTCCTTAGGAGAATACGATCATGTAAAAAGTCTCCACCAATCCTTCGCTTCGGACCTCAGAAGGTTTAGAAGCGCACCTGACTTTCTAGTCAGCTGGGCAAGAGCAGGTCAAAAAGAAACCCTCAACATCAGATAGCCACCTCATGGATATGATCGGGTCATGAACTCCATCAAAAATCAGGTGCTTCGTATTGTCGAAGTCGTGATACTATAAAACCCGCCCAATATCAATCCCTGCAGTCGTGACGGCTGCGGTGGCTGCAGCAGAATCAACCTCAGACAAAGCAGCATCTCTATCATCAAAGAACTCCATCATTATAGTCTTGATAGACCCAAACAACTCCAATATCTACCCCCTGACAATGGCCATAACCTCCTCATGGAGAATCTCCCTAATCTTGTCCTCTAACACAGCTGGCCCACCCTGACTGCCAGCTCCTGATCCAGACCCGGATCCCACCTCAAATCGTTTCATAGTCGCCACATTAAAAAATATACCATGGAGATATCAGATAACACACACATGTCAACAGGAGAACCAACTCCCAACAAAGCCGTAGGGGTTGTAACTTCCTTGTTACGTGTACGGGTCCTGTACTTTCAGTAGTACGTGCCCACACTACCTTCCACACCTACCCATATTTGTCTCAAGGATCATCACAATAACCCTAACAAGACATAAACGCATACGCACATAAAAAATCCTCACATCCTAGAGGAAGACTACACATTTCGAGACTGGCCGATGAACCCCACCTAAATCATCCTGCTACTAACTGCTACACGACCCTCCATTGGTGCTAGATAACTATTGCATGAATACAATCACATGCCGCATAGTTTAAACAATCTTAGACTAAAAGATTCAATCCTAAAACGGTTGGACTCACATAAGAGCTACGCAGCAGGACTAAATCCCTTATCCTAAGATCATTTTAACCATGTAGCATGTGACTTAGGATATTCACTCATCTGCTAGTTCACACATGAAAGAGTCATACAACAATCAATCAAGTACTCTACAAGAGATAAGCCATCATATATATGGTAATTCTATCTTGCAGTTCCTGAAGATCCCTATCCTATTACTAGCATGTTGTTCTAACATATCATAACATAATCTCAATTAACAGTGTAGTAATTTGGGGTCTACTTACTGGCTCTGGCTGATCGTACACCTTGCATCCTCCTCAATTATTTTGAAATCCTTTTTCCTTAGTCTGAGATTGAATTTACACGAGTGTTCCTCCAATTCCCTCAAACCAAGGCTATGATACCAACTTCTAACAACGATAAAATTCATGGAAAATTTAAACTTGTAAAACCAACCCACAAATCATCATTGTTTACAACTTAGTTTTCAAAATATGTTTAATATTAGAGTTTTCCCAAAATCATAAGTTAAAAACACAAGGAGGTGCATGATCACACCTTCGCCTTCACACGATCATTCGATGTACCTGAAACATAACCCAAAATGGTAAGCCAATGCTTAGAGAGCTTTCCCCAAAGTACCAACACATAATACATATAGTAATAACAAATAGCATGCACAGGGAGCCTTACGCATAACCGGACCGCCTCACAGGCCTTCAGCCTATCTGGACCGCTCTCCGGGCCTTCGGCTTGACTAGACCTTCTCATAGGGCCTACAGTCCATCCGGTCCGCCCCGGGTGTCTTGGCCTTCAACACAAAGCAGTACCGCCTTAACCCAACCAATCATGACATGTTTACATACACATAACTATTAAACATTTAACCAGATATGAAACAAACAGGCAGTTTCACAAATCACAGTCGCATTCTAACACCCTATCTATCAGGGTACAGATCAAACAGACTGCTACAATACACAATCATATGATCTACCAAGATAACATTCCAAAGGGGCCGACCTTGGTGCCTTCGAACCGCAAGTACACTGAGGAAAACTTACCTCGCAAGCTTAACAGAACTGATAACGTCCGACTCCGAGTCCCAACTCTCTAACCGATACATAATTCCATCAAATGATCAATTCCATCAAAATTCCAAAATACCCAAAATACCCTCGAGCTTAGTCAAAGTTGGTCAAAGTCAAAGTCAAAGTCCACTGGTCAAACCCACTAAGCCAAGTGAGTCAACCTAGCTGAGTCAACTTAACCGAGTCACTCAGAAAGCTGACCCATGCAAGTACGCGAGGCGTACCCCGAAGGTATGCTTAGCGTACGCGAAGCCTCGCATTGACCACCATCGGGGTGATTGACCGAGTATGCAGGGCGTACTCCCTCTTACGCGGGGCGTAACCTCGCAACCCCAATTCTTCGTATTCATCCATTAAGACCTCCTACAAGATGCATAGAGCAAAACTAACCAAAGGGAGTTCATTTTTATGGCTAAGGACCCTTCCTAGGGTCTGAAAGGATAACTTAAAACATCCAGAAAATGTCATGCTCAAGATGATACTTTTGGGACAAAAAAGATGACATAAAACCCCCCATAACTAGATCTACAAGATTATAAGACAAAGGTGCAAGCTTTATACCTTGAAAGGCTTGCGAATGGAAGATAAATCCCAAATCTAAAATGCTTCTTTCTCCAAGTTGAGCTTGATCTTCTTCCTTCCTCTTCAAATCATATAAATACACTCTTTAATGCTTAAAATGTCCTAACAAGGTGCTTCTAGGGTTTCAAATCACGAAGAGAGGGTAGAGGTTGGTTAGATGAAGAGAAAAGATGTCAATAAGATGCTTAAATACCTCCTAAACCCTAGAAATTAGGGTTTCCATCTTTCTTTAGTACGCCCCACATACATGAGTGTACGCCCAGCGTGCTAGGGTGATCCTTAGTATGCTCAGCGTACACACATATACGCTTAACGTACTTCTCCTGGCCAATTACAAGAATGACACTAGGGCTTCAATGCACATTCGCTTGGACTTAGGGACCAAAATGTCATATAATAAACTTAAAGGGATAAATTTAGAAATATTTGAACATCAGGATGTTACAACAATCCTATCTAGTTACTATTGGCTTAAAACATGTTGAACTAAAACCATAATCCATGCAAGAAGCCCGACATATAACTTTTCCCATTTTACCCTTGGTTCTAGCACACGAATCAAGGGCTTAGATCTCATAACCAATATTATCAACCTTCAATAAGGTCTAAACTTTACTTCTTCAAGTCCCAAAGCCTTTACTTGATCGAATTACGATGTACAAACCCTGAATTAAGAAATGTGCCAAAACATGATGTTACAACATTGATATGAAAGTACAATGTTCAAATACAAAGAAATGAAAGTACAATACTCAAATATAAAGAAATGTAGGTAGGTTTTTCTACTCACTATAATCGTTAATAATTAGTCATTATGGTGCAAAATATCATCAATGAGAAGCAAGACTTTGTTCATCTAAAGAAAAAGTCAATGGAATAACCCATTAGGTTTTTGAAAAAAAAAAAGAAAAAAAAAAACTCAAAGAGAAAGTTTCGCTTACATTTTTTTTGACAAATGATATAAATGTACTATAATTATTTATGCAAAAATAGCAACACATCCCTATTCTAATAAAAGAATAGTTTTATTCTCCTTTTGACATGTGTCACCATATTAGGTCTCATAATTAATGCATATTTTATTTTTCTTTTGTCATGTATCACTCTATTATGTCTTCTAATTAATGCATGCAACTTGCTAACCTATTGAATCTCCATTTCAAATTTTAAATTTTAAATTTTCCACTCTAATTACATTAAATTAGTAACATTAGAATGGAAATTAAATAAAATTAACACAAATTATAAAGTGATATAATTATACATATTTATTTAAAGCAATGATTATAATTTTATATAACTAAAAAATCTCTTAATGAATAATTTATTTAAAATAAGTGATTAATAATTTTGAGTTTTTAATATTAAAGTTTAATTAAGTTTGTAATCGTGGTTCCTACGGGTTATAAACTAGTTTACAATATATTACTCAGAGTAACTATATACGATATACCTGCATTTCTTAACAGAAAAGAGTAATAGGTAAAATCCTACTTGTAATCATTATACAAGTTTCATGTTACAAACACAATCAAAATCAGCGTCTAAGTAGTCCATAAATTGATTTTTAACAAAATGAAATACCAAATTGTTAATGAACATACATCGATGCCTCTCTTTTAATCGACGGGAAAAACTCTCATTCGGGTTTATCAATACAATAATTACCATTTTGTTTGCTGGTATTAAATATTTAATTAGATTAGCACATCAGTACTCTTATAGCACAAAGAAAATCCAAATATATTTGTTTCTTTTTGTTGATTTATGAAATGTGAGAAAAAGTATACATTAATGGAAAAAAAAACATTCAATCGTAATCACAGACTACACCTGCACAAAAAAAAGGTAATCTGGACATGCATAAATATCATAATCAGAAGTTGTGGCCATATATGAGACCGCTACTCCAATCAGGGACACCAGGGACGCCAGAAACATAGTATTGGCAATTATACAAATGCGAAAAAGAGGAAACGCACACCATTATTATGATTATCGTATAATCAAGAATACAAATAAGTTGGTATATGATCGAACTATTGCTCCATGTATAGTGAAATCCTTTATCACTTTATTTCTAGCAAAAAATATATAATTGAGTAAGTATGCCACGTTTCTTTTATTTAGTCAAAGTCTCATAAAATAATTGAATTTCGTTGTTACCTAGATTGAATTCAAGCATGTTTCTCACCTCGTGAGTCAAGAGTCAATAAGAGAAGCTAGTGCTTCTCCATGTTTCTTTTACTGCATTGCATGAGCCTAGGTTTTAGCATGTAGTTAGTAACTTTGAGTCTTTATATTGTAAGTTCTTGATGGAAATAAATTCTCTCTCTCTCTCTCTCTCTCTCTCTCTATATATATATATATATATATATATATATATATATATATATATATATATATATAGGGTTAGGTTATTATGTTCTAACTATTTATTGTGTCTATATACGATTGATTCTGAACCAATCATTTCATTTATTTTATGAAAGTAATTAATGGTTATTACATGTTGAAAATATAATTAATTAAATCTTCAACATTTAATATGCATTAATTACTTTCTTAAAATAACTAAAATGATTGGTACAGAATTAATCTTACATGCACACAATACATAGTAGAAACATTTGAACTAACTCTCTTCCTCTCTCTCTCTCTCTCTCTCTCTCTCTTTCTCTCTCTCTCTCTCTCTCTCTCTATATATATATATATATATATATATATATATATATATAGTTTCCATGGAGAAGAGTCATCTCTAAATGGTGTCTATCAATCATATATATATATATATATATATATATATATATATATATATATATATATATATATATATAATTTCCATAGAGAAGAGTCATCTCTAAATGGTGTCTATCAGTCACATAATGTATGTGCTTAATATAACTAAAATGCCTTACATACAAGCGCTTTTCAAAGCTTCCACATCTCATCTAGGTTAAGTAGATCATCATAAATGGCCTCCACAGCCCCTTTACATACAAGCTCTTAATCTATACTACAAGAAACGGGACCTATAGGGACGACAAATGTCGGCTCTATAGGTTAAAATGTCGTCCCTATAGATATCTAGCACGACATGTCGTCCCTATAGCTTTCGTCACCATAGCCACGTCGCAATAGATCTTTTTGGTCGTTGCTACCAAATTTCGTCGCAATAGGTATCCTTTAGAGATGACATGTCGTCTTTTTCTGGTTCGTCACTATACGCTTTTAGTCTCCATAGACGAAGCTATAAAGGCGACATGTCGTCTCTATAGGTGTATCTTTAGAAACAACATGTCGTCCCCATAGATAGCCCTTTAGTGATAACATGACGTAGTGGTAGATGCACCAGTGGAGATTACATGTCGTCTCTATAGATGCACCTATAGAAACGATATGTCGTCTCTATAGGTATGTCCATACATCTTATTTTTTTCTCTATAATTTCCCAGTTTTCACATCACAAAATTGCTAAAGCAACTAAAATGGTAAATTTAATTGCAAAGCATTGAAATATGATACAATCTCAAAACACTACATTATTGCAAATATAATTCATATGAAGAACAAAATTATTAACTTGAGGAAATTTGAATAATCTTCACATGCCTTATCATTTGTGTACATAACACTACATTTTACATGATTTATAAAAAAACAGCATCAACAATGGATTGCTTCTCATCATTGCGTGCCCTTCTTTGCTCCCTAAAGATCTTCTTCCAAATGGTATAATACTTTGCTTTCTGGGTGTTTAGCTGGGGGTTTAGCATCCTACTTGCATTGCAAATATGATAGTTTGTACATCTCTCTGTGAATCAATTCGGTATTGACTTGGAATGCAAAGAAATGAATCAAAACAAAAAAGCACATTTGAATCATTGGTGTCAATAAGCTCTCTCTCTCTCTCTCTCTCTATATATATATATATATATATATATATATATATATATATATATATATATATATATATAGAGAGAGAGAGAGAGAGAGAGTTAGGTTCAAATGCTTTTACTATCTATTGTGTGCCTGTATGACTAATTCTGGACCAATCATTTTAGTTATTTCAAGAAAGTAATTAATGTTTATTAAATGCTGAAGATGTAATTAATACCTATTATATCTTCAACATGTAATATACATTAATTACTTTCTTAAAATAACTAAAATGATTGGTCTATAATCAGTCATACATGCACACAATAGATAGTGAAAACAAAATAACCTAACCCTATATATATATATATATATATATATATATATATATATATATATATATATATATATGGCCATTTATATTGGACCAAATCCAAACCACAGGGATGAAAAATATAACTTACCCTATTTTTCATTACTTTATAAGTGGAAACTATGAAAAGGAAAATACATTATTTATAAAGATTATGTTGAACTTACAATCTGGAGCACATTTGCTTCCATAACCTCTGTTTACTTGGCTGGATTTTTTGAACAACAATATGACAAGCTTCTCTAATAGGCGTCTTTCATGTAATTTATTTCCATTTTCTATCAAAAAACAAATTAAATAAGACACTGCAAATAAAAAAATAAGAAAACAAATGTTCACCTCCAAAACAAAACTTCTAGTGTAGTCAACAATTCCTCCAATAACATATAATGTTCCAGGTGCTCTTGGCACATATATATCTTCCTGTATCAGCAAATAATGGGATGAACTCCAAGGAGGGCAAAATAGTCATTTTACTAGGGAAAAGAAAATTACCTCCCAAATAAAGTGACCAGCAGCAGCCTTGCGCTCACAAACATATTGTTTTTCAGTTAGAATCATGTAAAGCTTCTTATTCAACCAAACTCCTCAAAAACACAAAAAAAAAACTTTACCCTTTGTTGGAGGTACAAAATAAAAACATACGATGCTAATCAATAAGATAAAATATGAACTTTTATATACTAAATGTTACCCTGTGTAACACGACTTTCAATAGCTTCACTCTGGCTTCCAACACTGCTCCCTATAAGAAATCAGATTTGATACTTGATATAAAAAAGAAAAGCAAACAAAGATAAACATCTAAACATAATCACTAAATGAATATCATTGAAAGTTTACTTGATAAAGAACTCGCATCCCTTGATTTTGTAGCAATTGAAGCCCTACAAATTCACATCATAGCTTATGACCAGATTAAATAGTGTATTATAGAAAACTAGACTAACAAAAAAAAGTAAAAATAATACTAGCAATGTTGGTGTGCATACCGTTGAGAATATGCTACTTTTTCCATTTTAACTTTTCTGCAATGTTTTAGACCAAGTTTATTTGTTAAAGTTAAAAGCAAGGAAAACTAAAGATCTTGAGACCAATGTCACTCACCCAGATTTGGAGCCATTAAAAGCTTCATTCTTTTGAAGATTACCTTGAGAATTGCTAATATCTGCCAGAACTTTTTTTCCTACTTCACCTTGAGCTGTGATGTGATGCATAAAATTGTTAAAAAGTTGTACAAACAAGAAAACTTGTTTTTACTGAAAGTAAAGTTGCATAATGCTTACTAGAGCTGATGAGCAAACCCGTAGAGCAGAACGCAATCAACAGCTAAAACAAATATCAACAACTTACATCCGTATGATAAAAGCAGATTTCATGTTGATCAAATCAGATTAATTACACGTGGTTGTGTATGAAATCAACAAAGACATAGCCTGTCTATGAAATCAGCAAATAACAGATTTAGATAACTATAAAATCAAATTCAAAAAGAATCAACAAAGACATCGAATTCAAACAATGACAAAGAAATTGTAACTTACCTGAGTCGTCGATGCCTTAAACGTTGTATGTTCAAAGTTCCTAATTCCAATTATAGGTTGTCATGACAGTGATCAGTGTTGAAAACATGTCTCAGTGAAAAAAATACCTTCTAATTGCAAAAGAAAAATCCACAGAGAAATCAATACTCCATGCTTGAATAACCAATAACTAGAAGGAAAATCAATAGAAAAATCGTTGATGTGGTTACAGTTTATCAGTATTGCATCTTCAAAACGAGAAGCTGTGAAAGAAAATCACAATTCTAGTTTCAAACACGTAATTGCTAACATAAACCTCAATTCCAGTTTCAAACAGAGAATTACTAACCTAGGTCGCCGGAGTGGGGTTTGTATTCGTTAGAATTCGTAACCAGAGGTGAAAATGAAGTCGATAGTTAGAATCGACGGAGTTTAAGCTAATCGCCGATGGTCTTTGGCAACAAGCATGAGGATCGAGAGAGTGGAAGAAGATTTGCCGGGAGTGGGAGGTGAGGAAGTCGCCACAGGAGAATTGTCGATCGATCGATCGAGAGTGAGACTGTTGATTGAGCATGCGTGAATTAAACGAATGGGCCTGCTCTCATAATTTCAGGCATAGAAAGCTATGGGGACGACAAGTCGTCGCTATAGTTATCCCCAAAATGATATCCCAGTCTTATTTCCCTGAAATTATTAAATAAATATGTTATTTTTTATTTTTGTTATTTGTTAGGCTGATAAGTCGTCGCCATAGGTGTTTAAAGAACGCACCAACTCCACTTCATTTCCCGCTTAACATGTTGAGACGACAAGTGGTTGCTGTCCCTATAGGTAGCAAAGTAAAAGTATACACGAATACTATATGGCGACGACATGTCGTCCCTATAGGTAGCATATAGTGACGACAGATGTCGTCCCTATAGATCTCGTCCCTATAGGTGTTTATTCTTGTAGTGCTAACTTAAATACCTTACATACAAGCTCTCCATGTATAGTCAAATCCTTAATCACTTTATATATCCATATGAATTTTTCGAAGAGGGATTCGGGGGTTTTCGGAGTTGCCTTTTTGAACCATGGTGAATCCATGATTTTGAAGATTGTGCAGCAACAATCCGAATTCAGATCGTGCAATTTCATGATGAGCCGGCATGCGTCGGAAACCTAAAATCTCCTTAGTAATCTTCCAGTATCGCCACAACTTTTTCATCCCCAAAAAGGTTTTCGTAGAAGATGACTCCACAAGGCCATATATAGTATTCGTGTATACTTTTACTTTGGTGTTACACCTTTTCAAAAGAGAAATACAATAACATAAAAGAGAGGAGACTTCCAATTACCCAAAAGCCATGTCGTATCAGCAAGGATCAAAGACACAAGAGTTGACCAGAATTTAGATAACACATTAAGAGGCCAAGACCCAAATGCAAATTCTCACACTTTACGGGACAAATTCAGAGACAAAGTTAAAGATTCAAACAAGTTTTTAACACGTCCAAGACCATATAGTAGTTTTCCTGTACTATTATTTTTCTCGCATGCCGATGCAGTTTTGAAAAATGGAAACAATCCCTGATTTTTCTGCTGCAATGACTATAAATTTAAATAAAGGGCATAATTCTCATTACATAAATATTTCAGTGGATAAATCAAAGAAGATTATTAATTGCATAGATCGAGAAAATAAATTAGAAAAACATGAATATATGGAAATAACAAGATTGACATACGTAAAAAATAACTAGAGACTTGATATAAAAAAATTCTAATATTTGAGTCGTTGTTATGATTAAATATTTAAATAGACGTACCCCTGAAAAGTCAAAGGCTACCCACTTCGTATATTTTTCAAAAGATGCTATATTTCATAGCTCAGATTCTTCTAAGATATAGCGTATAATTGGATTAAAGATGCTTTTTTCCGGTTCATAGAAAGGTCATGACATGTGTAGGTTCAGAGATCGATCGTTATATCTCACGATTTGTTTTGGTGATCGAAAAACATTCTAACAACAAAAATCACTGAGAAAGGAGAGTAATCATACATGAATATATCATAATATCACACCAAATCGCAAAGGTTCATAAATACTAACTACACGAGCATGTCTGCATCTTTATTCACCATCTTAATTTATTCTTTGAATGGATAAACACACATCTAGAACTTCCATTCATTACCTTCTTTGATAAATTAGAAATATTGCAGAACTACTTAGTGCTGCTATGGGCATCCAAGTCCTTCACGAGATTGCAAAGGTAGTCCATCAAAGAAGTTGGATAGGGGGTACTTATATCTGGCTTCTCAAACTCAAAGGTCCAAGTCGCGACCTGTCCATCACCCTTCTGTTCAACATGCAAGATGATTGTAAAGGTCTTGTATATCTCCTCCACCAGATCTCCTCCAATAATCTTAAACACAATCATGTGGTTTTCCTCATTGACTGCTTCAATTATCTGCTTAGAAGTTTTCTTCTTTCCCTCTGTTGTTCATGCAGAAATATAAAGAAGTGAATCACAGTATTGAACTGATGATGATTTACTATACAAATCCAAATCTATCAAAGACCCTAGATTCTTCAGGAAACAAGTATGTATGAATAAATAAAAAGAAATAGTGTTTGTCATATTACGTACCATGAGTGTAGTGCCAACAGATTGTCGATCCAACGACCCCCCTCTCACCAGCATGCAGTTCACAGTCATGGACCTTATCAGGGGATATCGCAACAATCTGATGTGGGTTGTGCCTAAAGAGATCATGGAAGACATCTCCCTTTTTACTAATCTCTACATGACCAATTAATTTTCCGGATAGAGCCATCTTTCTATTAATGCCGCGACCCTAATTAAACCCACTTCTTTACAAGATTGTTGATGAGTTCCTGGAAAATACATGGGCGACCTTATATAGAAAATTTTGGCCCCCAAACTCCAACATTTTTAATTTAATTAATACACTTACTATTTTCAAGATGTCATTCTATATAGACAATGTAACATGATAGGGCTGACAGTAATTTATGGAATTTAAGATACAACACTATGTAACATGTGCAACACGATAGGACCGAGAGTAATTTTGAAACAATTACATACGATATGTAAGGTAGGTTATGGAATTTATGATGTAACTAGTAAATTACAGAATTTTGATTTATTTGTTTCAGTTATATATATATATATATATATATATATATATATATATATATATATATATATATATATATATATATATATATATATATATATACTAGCTGTTTACCCGTACCAAACGATGAGTGCGAATTTTTTTTTTTTTTTCACACATTATATTGAAATATCTTTTCCTATGAATTTGATAGGTTTTTCATAATAGATTTTTCTCGTTTTTCTTTCTTTCGCTCTCAATGTCTTGTAATATAATCATCAAACTTTAGTAATCATGCGAAGAACCTCTTGACTACGGAGACAAAATGGTCAATTGTAGGAGCAAGGGGAAAAGTTTTCGATCAATTGTGCCCAAAACAATATTTGGCCATTATAGAATATGCAAATTTAACCAGAATAATTGATTTTATCAAACAAATTACCGGATGCAAATTTGATCCGACCATTTGGTTGAATACTAAAACTAAAAAATGGCATATTCTTTATCGGTTTATTCTGTTAAACAATTGTTAGAAATAACAAAAATAATAACAAAATTTGGACGATCAACAAATAGAACCTAAAGATTAAGTACCAAATAACCATCTTCAAACAACATTCAATTGGATATATGACTATGTAAAAATTTTAAATAAATTTATGATAACCGAAACTTATAAAATTAGAATGATAGAACATGAATTTGCTACCTCTAGTAGATGTTCCCAGATCTGGTTTCAAATCTCAGTTTTCATCACTTGATCATCCTCAGATACATTTTTGACCTCTATCACGAAGCAACCTCCTCCGAATGTAAGCTACATCAGTATAAAATGTCAAATCAACATTAGTGTTGGCGGTTGTAACCTAGAAAATTGCTATTTGGCTAAAAGAGTCAACATGTTACAAGGTTTTTCCGAGTAGAATAGTGATATCAATCAAGGATGTTACATATGTTTATGTTCAAAATCCCCAAAATAATGAGTTGTTAATTCATACAAGTTTATTGTTGTTTTTTTTTTTCAAAAAAAGAACAAACTAAAGTAATTGGCAATTGACAACACCATAAACAGTTCAATCTAATGGAGCCCTAATTAATCTTCAACCAGTTCTCATTCAATAAAATTAACCAAAATCCTAGTGGGATTTAAATATCAAAAAGCTAATCAATTTGAGATGTGAAACAAATATACCTAATTTTAACCCAATATAGATGAAAACGACGCTCGTCATAAATAATGTTCCAAAAACCTAAAAATAATAACATCATGGATTAACGGTTAAATGTGAATTTTTGCGACAAGCTTTCACCTTTTTTTCATATTCTATGCTACAAAGTTGTAAACTTAGTTCGTCCAGTCAAAATATGATAAAATAGAAGTATTATACATATAAGAAAAAAAAAAACAAAAGCATATATGGTTAAGAGATGCAAGTTTGTAAACAAGGTTCCTTAAAGCGAACTTATAGATATTACCTGAGACGCAAGGAAAATGAGCACAATACCGTTTTATGCATTTTTTTTCATACTCTGTAACCATGTAGAAACCATATGGTAATTACCTAACATGAATAAATGTGTTCAATGAAAATAAGTGACTTGCGGTTTTAAAGATTGTCAAGAGAGAGAGAGAGAGAGAGAGAGAGAGAGAGAGAGAGAGAGAGAGAGAGAGAGAAAGAGAGAGATGAATGAGTTGGCACTTATAATATGTAAGAGTGGGTTTTTGAGTTCTTAACCCCTGCATTGGAGTCAAAGTCAAAAAAATAAAAGAAATAAAACGACAAGATGAGGAATCGGGTTAGGGTTGACGAACCATGGGTTTTTGAGTTCTTCAAGGTAAGGATTGATCTTTTCGTTTTGTTGTATTTTCCACCAGTTTCCCATCATCCACATTACTTTTTCCGTTCTCTTGATCACCCTCACGCATCAAGTATTGCAACCGCATTATATGCCTCTAAAAAACTGAAAATATTATCATTAAGGGTATTTTAGGTATTATTGAAAAAAAAAATTGTACAAGTGTGTAAAGTAAAAAGTGTGCAACAAACATCTTGGTTACACCCAGATGTGCTTTAGTATATAGGATCTAGAACTTGTTCCATACCAAAACAGAGCACACACATCAAACATAACACGCATATGCACATCATAGGCACATACAAACATGTATAATGTATCTTATAAATTGGAAACACAAAATTTATAAATAAAAGAGAACAAAAATCCAAGGGAAGAGACCTATATGTTAACTCTTGGTCTTCAAATCATTTTAACTCCAAATAATTTTCTTCACTTTTCACCAATTCCATGGGTGGTATGTGTAATATGAAATTGTAGAATATTACTTTCCTTTAAGACTGCTACAAAAGAAAATAAAAATGAAAATCCCTAAACTCCATATTTTGATTGAGCCATTGAATAACCTTCAGGTGGATGATGCAGTGCAAGGTTTTAGATTTGTAGGTGTGCTACGATCGATATCAACAATCATATGATAAAAAATTAAAGCATCAAAAAAGAAACAAAAATCAGTAAGAAATGAACCAATTAGAACTCTGAACTTATGAGAACTTTAAAACACATATTATGAATAGAAACTTGTTAAAA
Source organism: Lactuca serriola (assembly GCF_051521515.1). NCBI lineage: Eukaryota > Viridiplantae > Streptophyta > Magnoliopsida > Asterales > Asteraceae > Lactuca > Lactuca serriola. The sequence goes on from NC_136411.1 coordinate 21,435,584, forward strand.
CTCAAATCTGAAACAATTACGAAATAGGAAAATTGAACCTTAAGAGTAGAAAAGAATAGGTGTCAAGGATGTTATTTTCTTTAGAAGTCAAGATGTACACACTAGATCCTATAATCAACGAAATAAAAAGACGGTTAATAACTTGATATGCTCAAGGCCCTAAAATCTATTTAGTTTTTGAGCTTTTGTCACTCCAATGTTTTGTTTCCTGACACTACTATTACTATTATTTCGAGCTCCTCATCAATTAGCCTAGACATTATGCCCTACAATCACAATCAGTCAAAGTTCATGGGTTCCATATTATAATCTAATGCATGAAAACAACAAAATGATTCATACTCCCAAATAAAGGAAGGAAAGTAGTAAACGCAACCTACCTTAAATTCAAATCGTAAAAGCAGAATGCTTGTCTGAATCAAAATCAAAGAATCAAAGTAATTTGTAGTCTGGTTGTCTTGACAATCCAGTGCAGACAATACTTCTTTTTTTCCATGTCGGCTAGCTGCCTTTGGCAATCTTTCAATCACATTGACTCCTTTGAGCGACCTATCAATACAATAATTCTATATTATCAAAATTGCGAGGATAAAACGGGAAAATCAAAGGGTATGTCATTTAGATTTTTTAGATTTTCATTCAAGGGCCTAGATTTGATAAGGGTCGATAGTGAGAGGAAATATAAATCAAATACAAAATATCATTACAACACCAAAAAAATCTTTACATAAAACATAAACATACCAAATATGAAGCAATTCAAAGCTTCTAAGGAACAATTAACCTCATGACATCCTTTGCATCTTCATTTTCATGTTTTTGTAACAAAATATTGACAAGTTGTCCTTTATAGAGAGAAATGATGGTGGTGGGGTTTTTCTATCAGTGGTGTCGTTCTATGCTAGTGGTGACGTTATGGTGGTTAGTTGGTGATGGTTTTTCTTTCACACTCCGCAGCAACAATGGTGGTGGGGTTTTTCTTTCATGGTGGTTGAAGATAGTGGGGGTTCTGAGATGGTGGTTAGTTGGTGATGGTGGTCGATGGAAATTCTTTTCATGGTGGTTGAAGGTTAGGGTTTCTCATTACGCTGATCGTTGAGGAGGAGGGGTGGTGTTGGTGAACTTGAGAAAATGGATGATTCACTCAATTTGAACCATGGTGGTGAAATGCAACATATAAAGGAAAGTGGTGAGATTGCCGATATAGGTGTCGATAGTTAACTTGATAAAGAAGATGGGGGAAATTATGGGGATTTAGAGGGAGCTAAGACAAAGAGTTGAAATAGATAACTATGAGAAAATATAGGGGACTTAGTTGAAATTCGAAGATAAGCTAATAAACCATCCGATTTTTTTGTTGACTTTTTTAATGGTTGACGGGATGATATTTTTCTGGAATGCATAAAGTTGTTGTATATGATGTTTCAAAGGTTATACCTCTTAAAAGTTGTCAATTATAAAACCATTTTAAGAAAACCATTTATTCTAAAATACAATTATTGAAAATCAGATTATTATAATGAACGCGTAATCCTCAATGTTGCTGCGGAGTGTGTATAGTCTCATATTCGCCTTCCCATGATCACCAATGATACGCTAAAATAATAGTAACTGAGTAAGCATAAAGTTAGTGTGTTTCCGCCAAAATACTAGACTTGGCAAAACATGACATGACACGAAAACCCGATACGAACCCTACACAAAATTAGCGGGTTAGGGTCAAAGATTTCGACACGTTTATGTAAATGGGTTGACACGACACGACACGATAATTAAACGGGTAGGGTTAGGGTCAAGGCTTTCAACTCGAAGATGAATCGAATATGACCTGTTTAAATATATATTATTTAATATAAATTTCATATTTTTATAAATATATTATATGTTATAGGCTTGTAGTGAGCCAAACTCATTAATTAGAAGTAATATTCAAAATTTCAAAGTTACTTAATTTTTAGTCATCCTCACCGCCTATCCATTTTGCTCCCCAACTTTAACTTTTTTCATTTTTCTTCTAAACTTACTATAGATTTTGTCATTCCATCTCATAACTCCATTGTTTCACGTTTTCCTTTTTGCCTCCCAAACTCCTACTTTCCAACCTTTAAAATATTTCAACTCGACATGACACAATATATTTACAAAGTCTAAACCTTAACTCGAAACCCGACACGAAACCGAGACAAAAATAAACGGGTTGACACAACACTACATGATAATTAAACGGGTTGGGTTAGGGTTAAGGCCTTTCAATCCGTTTAATGTCTTGACACGACACGACAAGTTTACCAGGTCTACAAAATACCTCATACAATAAACATACAAGCATGCATAATGATTCATAATCATCTGATTGGAATACCCAGGCTGTGTTATCCTACCGCCTCACCAAACTGCTTGTCCTGAGCCTTCATGCCTACTACTTACAGCTGGCTCGCACCGAGTATCTTGGCATACAACACACAGCAGGACAGCCGCAATCCGCTACTATCATATGTCGACATTTAAACAAGAAAGGATGAAGTAGGCACATAATACGTGCAAACAACAATCATACAACTCACTACTGCCTAGTAGTCCTCCCACGACACACTGTCCTGCTACCAGCTAAGCTCCATGTAGTGTGTAACCATAACTAACCAGATGTGAGATAGCCACTCGAATAAATGATCTTACTCTAGAGCCAAAACCAAACAAGTAACATGCAAGAAGGCCTAGATCAAGAGTTCTCAAGCTATCCTACATGACTACATACAACCCCTAGGGCACTCCACTAAAAGATAACCAGAAAGTAGAGGTAGTCATACATATCAACAGATCGCTACCGCACAACAACATCCTATATACCAGGATATAGATCTGAATGATCACTACAGTATAGTAACATCCTATATATCACGATATAGATCTAACAAATCACTACATCATTGTAACATCCTGTATACCAGGATATTGATCTAATAGATCACTACATCATAGTAACATCCTGTATACCAGGATATTGATCTAATAGATCAATACATCATAGCTAAACCCTATATACCAGGATACATAATCAAAAATCCAAGGAATGCATAACCATATGTACTTAGAAGTGCGATAGACACCCAGACAGATGACCCTACTCTAGAGCCACAACCAAACAAGGAATAGGCAGGAGAGTCTAGACCAGGAGTCCTCAGTCTATCATGCATCACTGCATACAGTCCCTACTGCATCCCTCTACTACATTAACCAAAACTAGTGGGACGACATTGATGCACCCACGAATCCACTAACACCAGAACCAGATAAAATCTTAACCAATAGTCCAAAATCCTCAAGTTTGGCCACAAGCCAAACTTAGTCAAAAATTTAACGGTCAACTGAAGAAAATAAAAGTCAAACTCCAAGGTAGCTAAGTACGCCCAACCTACTCCACGTACGCCTAACGTACGTTATTTAAGGCCAGTATGCGCAACATACTCTCAGGAATGTTTATCATACATACGTCCAAGACAATTCCTTCCTTTAGTGCTTAATCCCTTAATACCTTTCGTCCAGAGCTCATATCTAGACTCAAAACACTGACTTAGGTTAGAAAGTTTCCATCATTATGATTTTCCACGGTTAGAAAAGGTCGAAAAGCTAAACCCTAAATTATTTATCCATTAAGACATCTTAACTCTTGTATGGAAGGGATAAAAGGACCAATATCACATTTTTAAGGTTCCTAAAAGCTCCATAATGGATAAAGTTTCCAATTTATCCATTAGAATAGTCTAATAACAAAGATCTAGTTTTTAAGTCTCGAAGGGACCCAAAAATGCATCTTTCTGAACTTAATCCATTAAGTCCAAGTCTCCAACCTTCAAATTTGAATCAACATGATGTATAGATGGATAAAGTTTCCAACTTTATCCATCATAATGTCTCAAGCTTTCAATATCTCAACGTTATTACCCGAAAATAACCTAAATGACCAAGATAATTTGCATGGCTGAAAAGGTAGGCAAAAAATCAAAACTTTCCTAATCCAAGAGGTGCAAGAAAACATTCTAAACTGATCAAAAGGGTGTTCGACTCCAGATCAATAACATACATTGTGATGCCTTTTAGCATAAACATATAATCCTATGTGTGCATGCAACCCTAATAAGATCTATGTCTTCTCTAATTGAACATACCATATGAACAATAACATGCAAATCCTAGATCAATAGATAATAATAGAAAATCACATAATAAGGATTAAAATACATACATTTGATTGTTATGTAGTAATAACAATCCAAAACCTTGTAGATCTTGAAGCTTGAGAGCAAGTATCACAAGTGTAATACCTCTAATAAATCACAAACACACTAAGCAAGAGGATGAGATGTGAGAGGGAGGAAGATGCTTCAAATTCCAGCTACAACTCTCTAGGGTTTCTAGTGGCTGGAATTTATAAGGGTATGGGTCTTTATATAGTGAGGTGACTTAGGGCCAAAGCTAGGGTTAAGAATAAGAAACCCTAATTGCTTTGCTTAAGGACCAAGCAAGCCTCAAACCTTCCATCTTAAGCCCTTGGACGAAAATTCTAGAGAATTTCTAGAAGATTTTTATCCAAACCTCTTTAGGAGGGTTTAGAGCATCTTTCCTCAACTATCAATAAATTACCAAACAACCCCTACAATTTTTATTAATTCAATTAATCCCAAAATTAATTCTAATTAATTTCTGATTAACTATTAATTAAATAATATGATTTCTAATTAATATATTTTCTACTTAATACATTAATAAATCATTCATTTCAATTTATTAAACAAATTAATAAATTCTTCCTCATTCTCAATTAATCATCTTGTCTAGTGGCTAGTATGAAGGCTAGCCAAAAGGACTATGCTACTATCAATTCAAGTATATACCAATTATAGTTATAGGTTTACACACCTAATTCAACAGTCTCACACTTAGATAAGTCTAATAACTATAGTTGCCAGTATAACTTCAAAAACTGATTAGCAAATTGTAGCTCTCAAACCTATTGTCGAACTCTGACCTAGTCAGTAATGTGTCCTAAGATAAGTGATCATATAATCTTCCGTTCTACAAGATACAATGTGAACAAACGAGATGGAACTGAGTCAATCTCATTGTCGAATACTTTGTTTCTCGATTCTTGATTTGTAATGACAAAGAACTACAATTGAACACATCAATTCAGTCCTGACCGGGCCCGACACTATAAGTCAACATCAAATCATCGAGGGGCCCAAGATATCTCTTTTTCCCATTTGGGAAAAAGGAACAGATAAACCTTGAATTATGTGTTTTCACTATTTCCTCATCAACCACGCACAACAATACGTTTTATAACATCACGTTACTGATGCGTTTACGTATCATCAATGCACATCCAACTCGTGAACAACAATTCATATATCTCGGTTTCAAGATTATAAGATATTATCATCTCAGAATTACTTGTGATAAATTCCATGAAGTAATTCTCTAAGCGTGGGTTAATCCAAAACTTGAATTCTCCATTTCAAAAGTACTCATGAATAATGTAGCAAACCTTTGCAATGTCTAAACCCTTAGACAATTTACAGTCTGATTCACTAGTTACTTCTAAAAATATGAATGACTGTGGATATTTAAATAATCTAATCATTCGGGAAGTAGAACATGCAAAATGAAACATAATAATAAACAATTGACAAAAGATAGTAAACAATACTCATAACTAAATCTCCATTATTTATTCATCAAATGTCAATTACATGTATTTGTTACAAGTTTCTATATATCTATCTAACTATTAAAAGCAATGCTCCTTGCATGTTGAACGTATTTAACCCTACTCAGACCCTTTGTGAGGGGATCTGCAGGATTCTCTTCTGATGATACCCTCTTCATGACGAGGTGTCATTCTTCTACTCGATGTCTGATAAAGTGGTATTTCCTATCGATATGTCTTGATCTGCCATGATCTCTTGGTTCCTTGGTTAAGGCAACCACTCCTTCATTATCATAAAAAAATCTCCATTGTTTAATTTATGTCTGGCATAACTCCAAGATCTCTGATGAAGTTCTTCAACCTTATAGCCTCCTTTGATGCTTCGCTTGCAGTTATATACTCTGATTCACAAGTAGAATCATCCACAGATTCCTATTTGGAACTTTTCCAAGTTACTGCTCCTCTATTAAGGGTAAACACCCAGCCAGACTAAGAACGAAATTTGTCTCTATCTGACTGAAAATTGGTGTCACTATATCCATTTACTCTCAAGTCATAACTAACACCAAGCACAAGGACCCAGTCCTTAGTTCTTCGCAGATACTTAAGAATATTCTTAACTGCTATCCAATGAGCTTTACCTGGATTTCCCTGATATCAACTAACCATCATGAGTTTATGGATGTTGGTCTCAAGATGATTTTTCTTTTGAGAGTTAACCATGTTTCTCATGTCATTTTGGTCCATCCATTGTTGATATATGATTTCCTCTAGTTTATGGATGTTGGTCTCAAGATGATTTTTTTTGTAACTTGTATCTGGTGGAGTGCATGTTTAAGAAGCGGTTTTAGGAAAAATGAATTTACCATATGATCAAATCCCTAAGAACTTTTTTTTAAAATCTAAATTGGCGGAAACATATCATAGATATTTAGAAATTCCAGTCTCATATAGATTTTGGCGATCTCTAAGGTTCCAAACATTAAAATCAATATTGAATAGTATTGATGACTCATTCATTGGATGGTTGGGATCGTTTATAGGATCATAATGGGATTTATACGTTTATTTTTAAACGGTATTTGGCGGCTATATGTGATCGTTTAAGGGTTTAAACTCTACTTAAGAAACCTCCAAACACTTAAAATTGATTATTGGAAAGATTTTATGGCATAATACTTATGGTTTTTTATTTTATAGCAAAAGACCATACTCAAAGCAAAATCCACATCAGGGTGAGTATCATAGATAAACTCAAAGCAAAATCATCTTGAGACCAACATCCATAAACTCATGATTTTCTAGCAAATTCCATAACATGCTAGTTATGGAATCTGATTACATAGCAATATTTCTTAGTTATTCAAATATCAACCACATAATGTAATTTTGTAGTTAATTTTGTATAAAAAATGGCTAAGTCCAACTATTCTCTAGCATAATCCATAGTGGAATAGCTATGAATTTTGATTTTTATGACAAACTTCCATAGCTATTCAAATATTAGCTACGAAATGCCATTCTGTAGCAAATTTCGTAGCAAAATAGCTACGACAACCCATTTTGTAGCATATTTCGTAGTTGAATAGCTACGAATTATACTTCCATAGCAAAATTCCATAGCTATTTCAAAATTTTCTTATAGTGATATATAGATATGATGGAGGCTAAGAAAATACCTTAAAAATGAATCCTTACCTTTAAATATCTTGAAAACCCTAAAAAATTTGTGGGATTTGGGATGCACAGTTCTCAGGTTGTGAGAATATATTATAACCTCGTGATCAATCTCACATCATGTGAATTACTTCTCACCTAGTGAGAATGGGTTTTCACCTAATTACACCCCAACTTCAAACACTCATAACTTCTTCGTTTCAACTCCGTTTTCGGCGATCTTTATATCCATAGAAAGGTATTGAAAATCCCCACAATATTATCTATATATCTTGGACTAAAAAACTCTCAAAAAATCAATATTTCATGAAAGACAACGGCCTATGACTTTCTATTTTCTACTCTTCGGCCCAAAACATAATTCAAAGGTTAAGATCTCGCAACCATCATTGCCTCCATCCAAAAGGCCTAAACATTACCTCCTTCAGACCCAAAGCCTTTTCACAATCAACTTCCAACCTATGGCCTGAAATAAGAAATGAAAAGAAATAGGATGTTATAATTCTCCCCCACTTAATTTAGATTTTTTCCTCAAAATCAACTCTCGCTTCCACTTCATGATGCAACCCCTCACATCAACCAAGCTGTCGGGAAATCCAAAAAATTGATCGGCTTAATAACTTATCGGCCAAACATCATCATTCTAATCTTGTACATAAGTGCACCATCACGGTGAAAACCAACTAGTCACATACCAAACTAGTCTACACTCTTAGTCAACTCTGAAAGCCCAACTTAGTTATCCATTGACAACACTCATGCTTACCCCTAATCCACTAACCGACAACAGCACTTGGGGTCACCCCGATCCACTAACCATCAACAGTGGGGACTACCCCCAATCCACTAACCAAACAACAACACTGAGTCTCAACAAGACTTAATTGATCCTACTAGGACTTCGGTCGTGAATCAGACCTCCAAGCCCCAATCAAACAAGAACAGATAAGGAAGCCCTCATCACATCCCTCAACATGGACTTGTAACACTCTAGAGTCTAAAGCATAAGCATCTCCGACATATTCTATCACAACTAAAACTAATACAAATCAAAGGGAAATCCAACAGCTGACAATGATGTTAACGCGAAATCCAGCAGCACGGAAGTCTTGAACTTGAAGAAATATGACTGAGAATCGAACCTTGGCACAAGGTCTTCCTACTGCGGGGTTCCACTCTCCCTCACTTGAGATATGATAGAATCTAACAACTTCATAATCCTTCGATACTCAGACTAACTTGAACTCTACCACTTGAGCGCAACCACTAATATCCAGATGCATAGGAGAATCTGAACCCACACAACATTCATAAACTTCCAACCCACATGTATTTTGAGGATAATGATAATTAATCCATTCACAACAAGAAATCAATTTAAACAGAGCTAAATAAGATAATTCCATTCAACTGATCATCCAAGATTACAACTGAACTTTGAAACACAAACATGAATTACATATGAATACCAATACGACATCAATAACTATATATAAGAGATGATAAATCAAACCTCGGTCTCCGGGACTCCGGCCGTCTCATGAAGACCGTCGGCTAACTGCCAATCTAGGGTTGTAGGGTCCAAAAACGAGAAATGGACAAAGAGTTATGATGTGGCCCTCCTAACAGCAATGGAAACCAGCAAGCAAAGTCTGCCTGAAATCCCTACGATAATGACCCTCTTTGCCACACATGTGACATAAAACTGATTGGCACCTCCCATCATGAAACTTCCCGCACCTGCCACACTCATAAATCCTCCCCTCAGAAGATCATGAACCCGGGTCGGCAGAATTAACCTGCTTGGCCGCTGGCTGATATTGTCCTGAAGTTGTTCCCTCCTTTTTTCGCTGAATCTACAACTCAATCACCCTCCTCCTGGCACTTGACAACATATCGGTCAAGGTCTGCTACTGTTGAGTAGATACAAACTCTTGAAACTCTGTCTTAAGCATACTTAAGTATCGTGACCTTTGCACCTGCTCTGAAACCGCATACTCAGGGCAAAAAAGAGCTCTTTCTGTGAACATATGGGTGATCTATGTCATCGACTCAGCCCTCTGCTTGAGTGCAAGTACTCATACTTCGTTTGCTCCCGCTCTACAAGAAGAACATACTCTGCTCAGAACATATCCAGAAACTGCTCCCAAGCTATGTAGCTTTCTCTATATGTGAAAATCCCTTGGTCACAAACTCCACCCAAGCCTTCACACCCTAGCGAAGAAGATTCAGCGCAAATTTTACCTTCTGGCCCTCAAGACATGAACACGTGAAGAAACTATTGGGTTTTGTATATTACAACATCCAATGGTGCACATACAACCCTAAATGCTTTGGATCTACGTTTTCTCTAATTATACATGCAATATTGTTTCGAAAGCATAAAGCCTACAACTAGCATACAATTGACATAAACAACATAAAAGTGAGTTATGGAATTACCTCTTTGTTGTAGCTTGTAGTTTTGGCCTTTAAGAACTTAACACCCCAAATGTGATGCCTCAAACGGTTCACAACACACCCTTGAACAATTAGATGACTTGAGAGAGATTACTAGCCATACTAATCAGTTATGAACTCCAAGAACACTTGTTGTCACCAATTTTAGCCATTGGGTTATGTATATATATGTAGGAATCCAAGAGTCATGGGTAAACCCTAATCCATACACTTTGGGTTATGATCCATATTCCATGTCGGGTAACTCTTCATGGAAACTTATATAAGCTTAGCCCGTCATGGATCAATAGCCCAAACCATATATATATATATATATATATATATATATATATATATATATATATATATATATATATATATATTATTGATTTACATAACTAGTCCTTGTGAATTTAATTAGTCTCTTTTGATCACTAAATTAATTCCAAATTGATTCTTGATAAATACTAATTAAATAATATGATTTCATATTAATATATTAGAACTTATAATATATTAATAAATCATAAATAACCACTTACTCAAATATGCATCCTCAAATTGTCTTGGTGATATGTAACCCGAAATAGACCATGCTACTCTCAAGTCAAGTACATACCAATTATAGTTATGGGCTTAAACACCTAATCCAATTGTCTCCCTCTTGGATAAGTCTAATAACTATTATTGCAAGTATGACTCCACAACCCGACTAGCAATTGTATCTCTTAAAAGCCGTTTTCGAACTCTGACCTTGTTAATGACGCGTCCATTAGATAAGGGATCATATATTCCTACATTCAAGATATCGTATGAAATGATACATGGATTATAATCATTTTCTCTCTTCATGTGTTGTTTCCATATTTCCGATCTATGACGAATGACTAATTGAAAAAATCAGATTAGTCCAGGCTTGGCCAAGCACTTAGGGTTGTCATCACTAAATCATCGAGGGGCCCACAGATATCTCTTTTATCCCTCCAAGGGTAAAAGGAATGGATATAATTCGACTCAAATGCTTGCTTATACTTACGCATGAAATCACACACATCAATATGTTTTATAATACCAAGTTACTGGTGTGTTTACATATGTCAATGTGCTACCGACTTGTAAATTACAACTTACATGTCTTAGTTGTTGGAATAGTGTCTAAGGTTGCAACTATATTAGGCAAGTATTTGACCCGGTTGTGCATGGTCCTTTTGGGTTGCCTTTACCATAGCAACTTGATAGGATGATTAATTAAGAGAGAGTAAATATTATTAATATATTATGAGAATAATATAAAGAATAATATACTGTTATTTGATTAATATAAGTCATAGAATTAATTGGAATTAATTTGGTGACTTAAAGAGATTAATTAAATAAGAGGGTATAAACTGTCAATTGTTTGATAGTTAAACTTTAGACTGTAAATTCATATAGATATGGATTGGACGGATTCTAGAAGCTAAAGGATAGCTCAAATCGTCCAAGAGTTATCTAAGGAATGGATTTGGATAGCCTTAAGAGAAGATTATCCAATTAGGGTTTTGGTTGTAACCCTTAAGGAGTCTACAAGTATAAATAGACCCTATGGCCAAGGGAAATCGGCACTTCATCTAAAACATAGAAACCCTGGCCGATTTCCTCCCCTCTCCTCTATCCCAAATCATCCTCTTTGCTATTTGGTGTTTATAAGCCATTAGAGGAGTGACAATTGTGACTCTAGAAGCTCTAAGACAACAAGTTCAACAAGGAAATCAAAGGTATGATTCTAGATCTGTTTTTAACATTGTTCTTATTCCTAAATAGTCATTAGAAGTCTTGGATTCAAAGCATGTTTATTTAGAAAGCCTAGATACAAGCATTAGGGTTTTGCATGCGCACATAGGAAAGTTCTTATGGCTAAAACCCATCAGTGGTATCAGAGCCTAGCTTGGTTTTCATTAAATTGTTGCTTGTTTGTATGAAACATTACTGCAAAATTCGATTTTTGTGTTTCTGATTCATGGACTCGGCGAGTTCCAAAGTGGACTCGGCGAGTTGGCTTGACTCGGCGAGTCCCTTTGTGCACTCGGCGAGTCCAAGCGTCAGGAATGACCAGATTCGGGATTTCTTCATGATTATCTTATGGAAACTTACCTTAATCATATTATATGACTATAATCTTGATCTAATTAAAGATATTTATCAACTAATAAAATATTTAATTTCCTTATATGATAATTAATTAATTATTTTGATTATTTTCGTAATTATCTTGAAAGAAATCTTGAATAAATCAAATATAGATAATTAGGAAATTAATTGTTAATTGAAATTATTTGTTATTTGATCCTCCATGTTTTAAATGTTTAAAACTTGTCCTCAAGTTTTGAAATTTATATTTTGTGATTAAAAGTTTTAATTTAGACAATTTAAATTTCAAACCCTAGATTTTAAAAGGTTTAAAATACAACCCTATACTAATATAATATTACAAGAATAATATATATATATATATATATATATATATATATATATATATATATATATGTATAACTAAATGCTAGTCTTACCGTTAGTAGGCCTCATTCACGAAGCCGATCTATAAGGTGGGTATAAGGTTGCGGCCTATAAAATGGTGCTTAATGGGTGTACACTCACACCTACCGCTTGCTTGATCGGTGGAGGGTCGTTAGCCGAATGGGTAGGATAGGGCAACCTCATCCTTTCATTAAAAGTATATTAAGTAATACAAAGTAACTACACATATTTTAAAATTTCCCAATCTTAGTTACTTTAGGAAAAGTGAATTGATGCAATCCCATGAAATTACACTTTGCACCCTTGCTAAGAAGTTAGTGGAGCGTGTGTGGTTTACCGGCACACTAATTGGTTCTAAGCAAAGGTAGCAAAGGGTGATTCATTGTTTATCATAGTTCGATGGAGCGTGTGTGGTTTACCGGCACGTCGAATAGGTGATCGTTACAATGAAGGCACCATGTGAATTTGCATGGTAATTCACACCCGCTTTGTGATCCTCGGTATCCCAGTCACAAACAAGAGGGGCATATTGAGATTTAAACGTGCCATTGAATAGTTTCAATGAATCTCATCCGAACCTAGGAATTCTCAAAACATTTAGAACTAATAGTTAGGTTTTATGGTGGAGAATTAGTGAATCGTCATTCACTTACCTTCAATTTATTTGCATGTTAGATTACGGCATCCCTTTTCTAGTATGTAAATGTTATTGTTGGATCCTAGCCCTAATTTTTCTTATTGGGTGATAATTAGGGATTCTTATTCTAATCTATCTTTGTCCTTTCTTCTATAAATGTCAAACGCAAACAACGCTGCTGCTAGTTCTTTCACGTTGATGAGCCTTTGCCAAAAGGGCACCTTCGATGGAATGAACTTTAGTGAATGGATAAGATACATTCGCACCATTGCTCGCTATGAGGATAAGGAGTATGTCCTCGATGAGAAGCTCGAGAAGATCAACCCTGAAATCGCTACTCCGGCTGAAATTACCGCTTTTGAAACTCATGAGCGAGATGCAACGATGGTACATTGCATCATGATAGCCACCACCTACGAGGACATGTACCCGTACGAGATGCATCAAGACTTATTGGAGAGATACCACCACAACGCGAGACAAGAGCGTTATGAGATTTTCACCAACATGAATTCCGCTAAGATGGGTCATGGAGAATCTCTTACCGTGCACCTGCAAAAGATGCAAAGGTATGTCGACCGCCTTCGCAAGTTAAATGTTGACTTTGGTGAAGACTTGGCGATCGACATGGTGCTTCACTCTTTGCCTCCGATGTACAATCAATTTAGGATGCCCTACCACATGAACAAAGAGGAGGTCACCCTAAGCAAACTCCAAGGTCTCTTGAGGGTTGCTGAGAGCAACTTCAAAGACAAGTCTGTTGCACCAACTCCCAATCCACCTGCTGCTCCTGTCTTGGCTATTGGTCAAGGAAAGGGAAAGAAGAGGAAGGCTTCGTCTAATAACTATCGCAAGGTTAAAGCCCGAGATGGTGCCTCTTCTAGTGGGACCAAAGTTGATCCCGCTAAGCCCTGCCCTAACCCGAAGGAGGCAGAGTGCCACCACTGCCACAAGACAGGACATTGGAAGAGAAGCTGCCCAGAGTACCTGCAATCCATCAAGGAAGGAAAGATCAAGCCATCTTTCGCAGTTATATACACAATTAAATCTAACGATTCTAATCATGCTACTTCTTGGGTTCTTGATACCGGTTGTGGTTACCACATTTGTTCTAATGTGCAGGGACTAAGAAGAAGTAGGGATGTGGAGCAAGGAAGAATCAATCTAATCATGGGGAATAGATGATCGTCGCCTGTGACCAAGATTGGAGTGTATTCTTTAGTGCTTAGGAATAATTTATGTTTAGATTTGAACAATTGTTGCTATACGCCAGAAATGGCTAGAAACATCATTTCATTTCATGGTTTATATAGACAAGGTTTTAGATTTTCTTTTAATAATGAGAATGGTTCTATTTTAGCTTATCTAAATGGTGTCTTTTACTTTGAAGCTATACCATGTAATGGAATTTATGAAACTGTTATGATTGTTGATAACTTAGGAAATGATGTTTTGAATATAGATTCTTCCACTAGTATGGATAAAGCATCCTTGTGGCATTGTCGTCTTGGACATGTCAACAAGAAACGCATAGCCCAACTCCAAAAGGATGGAGTGTTGGAGTCATTCGACCTTAGGGAAGATGACACATGCGAGTCTTGTTTACTTGGAAAGATGACTAAGTCACCCTTCATGAGTACGTATGAAAGGGGTGAGGGTCTATTGGACCTAATACATACCGATGTATGTGGACCGTTTAGATCAACCACGAAGGATGGGAACCGCTTCTACGTGACTTTTACCGATGATTATAGTAGATATGGGTATATCTATTTAATCAAGCAAAAGTTAGAAACCTTTGAAAAGTTCAAAGAGTTCAAAAATGAAGTGGAGAATCAATTGGGCAGGAAAATCAAGATGCTTCGATCCGATCGAGGAGGAGAGTACCTAAGTCTTGAATTCCACGATTATCTCAAGGAGTGTGGAATAGTTTCGCAATTGACGCCTCATAGGACACCGCAGTTGAATGGTGTGGCAGAAAGGCGTAATCGAACCTTATTGGATATGGTTTGCTCTATGATGAGTCGTGCTTCACTACCTATCTCTTTTTGGGGGTATGCCTTAGAGACTGCCGCCCATATCCTTAACCGAGTCCCTACTAAGAAGGTTGCCAAAACACCTCACGAGATGTGGACAGGGAAGCTCCCTCGTTGGCACATATCAAGGTTTGGGGTTGCGAGGCTTTCGTAAGACGAGATACTCACGACAAGCTCGAACCTCGAAGTGAGCGATGTATTTTCATCGGCTACCCGCAGACATCCTTTGGATATCTCTTCTATAGACCGAAGGACAATGTTGTCTTCATTGCGAGGAGAGGAGTTTTCCGAGAGCGAGAACTCATAGGCCAAGGAGACAGTGGGAGGCAAATCGAGCTTGAAGAGATTCAAGAGTTGATAGATGAAGGAACCTCTGCCGCTGGCACTCAACCCAAGGAGGAAACTCCGGTTGAACCGATTGACGAGTCCTTACCTCTTAGATGTTCCGATAGAGTTAGAGTTCATCCCCAATTTTATGGTTTTCATATTACTACCGAAGGGGACATGTATATTAGTGATGGTACACTAATAAATCTTGATGAACCTAATAGCTATAAGGAAGCCATGGCAGGCCCGGAGTCTGCGAAATGGAAAGAGGCAATGGATAGCGAGATCCAATCCATGTTTGATAACCAAGTTTGGAATTTGGTTGATTATGTGCCCGAACGTAAGACCGTGGGGTGCAAATGGATCTTCAAGAAGAAGACAGACGTGGATGGAAAAGTACACACATATAAAGCGCGATTGGTTGCGAAGGGCTTTACTCAAACTCCCAGAGTTGACTATGATGTGACCTTCTCACCAGTTGCGAAGATTAAATCTATTAGAGTGATGCTAGCAATTGCCGCATTTCATGATTATGAGATTTGGCAAATGGATGTCAAGACCGCTTTCCTTAACAGAAAGTTGGCTGAGGATGTTTACATGGCTCAGCCAGAGGGGTTTGTGGATCCGAAGCATCCGAATAGAGTGTGTAAGCTTGAGAAGTCCATTTATGGACTTAAGCAAGCGTCTCACAGATGGAATCTTTGCTTCAATGAGAAATTCAAAGAGTTTGGATTTGTACGAAGCGAAGACGAATCATGTGTATATGTCAAAGCTAGTGGGAGTATAGTAAGCTTCCTCGTTCTATATGTCGATGACATATTACTCATAGGAAACGATATCCCGACTCTACAGGAGGTTAAGTCCTGGCTCGGGAAGTGCTTCACTATGAAGGACCTCGGAGAGGCTTCTTACATTTTGGGAATAAGGATAGTAAGAGAAAGAAGTAAGAGACTAATTGGACTTAGTCAGAATACTTACTTAGAGAAGGTACTAAAACGTTTTAGTATGGAAAACTCGAAGAAGGAAGAATTACCGATACAAAGTAATGCCAAGTTGAGTAAGACTGAAAGTCCGAGTACCGAAGCTGAGATAGCAGAAATGAGCCGAGTACCATATGCTTCCTTAGTTGGCTCAATCATGTACGCTATGACTTGTACTCGCCCTGATGTAGCCTTCGCTTTGAGCATGGTTAGCAGATATCAAGGGAATCCTGGCAGAGCACATTGGATTGCGGTGAAGAATATCCTTAAGTACCTTCGGAGGACGAAGGAATGGTTCTTAGTCCTCGGGGGGAGTGATGACTTGAAGGTGCGAGGGTATAGTGACGTCAGTTTTTAGACCGACAAGGACAACTACTGTTCGCAGTCGAGCTGGGTCTTTACCCTGAATGGAGGAGCAGTGACATGGAAGAGTTCCAAGCAGGAAACCGTAGTTGATTCAACGTGCGAATCAGAGTACATTGCAGCGAGCGAAGCGTCGAAGGAGGCAATATGGCTGAAGAACTTCATTGGTGATCTTGGAGTTGTACCTGCCATAAAAGGTCCCATGGAGATTTTCTGTGATAACGAAGGAGCGGTTGCCTTGACCAAGGAACCGAGGGATCATGGTAGATCAAGACATATCGACAGAAAATATCACTTCATTAGACATCGTGTAGAAGAAGGACAACTCGTAGTGAAGCGGATATCATCAAAAGATAACCCAGCAGATCCACTTACGAAGGGACTGAGTGGGGTTAAGCACTTGCAGCATGCTAGGAGTATTGGGCTGAAGGATGATATTAGCATAGATTAGATAGTGTTAGAAACGTGTAATAGATAAATGTAATTAACATTTGATGATTAAATAAAGGAGTTTTATTTATGAGTAATGTTACTATCTTATGTTAATTGTTTAACTATTGTTTCACTTTGCATGTTTTGACTTCCAGAATAATTGAGTTTATTAGGAATAATCGAATTGTTCAAATTATCCACAATCGTTCATATGTTGGAAGTAGATATGAATGAAGGTTGTCATGAATTGGTGTGTAGATTGTCTAAATGGTGTTAGACATAGCAAAGGGTTGCTACAACATTCATGAGTGCTTATGAACTAGTTTTGAGCATTGGAACAAACCCGCGCTTGCTGGAATCACCTTATGGAATATGATATAAAAGGGTGATCGCAAGACGATAATATCATATGGTCTTAAAACCTAGATATATGGTTTGTTATTTGTTAATTGATTGTACATTGATAATGCGAAAACGCATCAGTAACTCGGTGTTATAAAACGCATTGTTGTGTATAGTTGGTTAATGAATAAGTAAATGCATATAAGTCGAAGTTTATCTGTAACTTTTATCTAAGAAGGTAAAAGCGATATCTCGGCCGCTCGATGATTTGATTTGACTTATGTGTCGGGCCCGGTCAGAATTGAATTGATGTGTTCGATTAAGTTCTATGTCAAATAAATCAGAGATCGAGAAACCTAAATGCTTGACTAACCATTCCATAGGATTGTCAGCATGATATCTAACAGAGGACTGTACGATCCCTTATCTAAAGGACAAGATTGATTAGATCAGAGTTTGACAGCGTCTTTGAGAGCTACGATTGCAAACCGAATTGTACTTGTGCATATAGTTACTAGACTTATCCAAGTGGGAGACTGTTGGAATAGTGTCTAAGGCTGCAACTATATTAGGCAAGTATTTGACCCGGTTGTGCATGGTCCTTTTGGGTTACCTTCACCATAGCAACTTGATAGGATGATTTATTAAGAGAGAATAAATATTATTAATATATTATGAGAATAATATAAAGAATAATATATTGTTATTTGATTAATATAAGTCATAGAATTAATTGGAATTAATTTGGTGACTTAAAGAGATTAATTAAATAAGAGGGTATGAACTGTCAATTGTTTGATAGTTAAACTTTAGACTGTAAATCCATATAGATATGGATTGGACGGATTCTAGAAGCTAAGGGATAGCTCAAATCGTCCAAGAGTTATCTAAGGAATGGATTTGGATAGCCTTAAGAGAAGATTATCCAATTAGGGTTTAGGTTGTAACCCTTAAGGAGTCTACAAGTATAAATAGACCCTATGGCCAAGGGAAATCGGCACTCACTACTAGAAAAACAGCCTTTTATGACGCTCATTGCGCGTCGTAAAAGGCTCAGACGACGCGCAAATGCGTGTCAAGGAAGGCCCTGTCATAAAGAGAGACGACGCGCATTTACGACGCTCATTTACGACGCGCGTTTACGACACGCAATGCGTATCAAGGAAGGCCCTGTCATAAAGGAAGACGACACGCATTCGCGTGTCGTAACCTTACGACGCGCGTGTTAATGACACGCAATGCGTATCAAGAAAGCCCATGTCAAGAAAGGCCATGTCATAAATGAAGACGACACACATTTTTGCGTATCGTAAATTTAAATGTTTAAAAAAAATAAATTCATATATTTATTAATTTTTAAATTAAATTTGCATTTAATTTCTCATAATAGAAATAAAATACCATATACAAAAAATACAATCCATTGCATAATATAAAATAAAATTTCATACTAAAAAAATAAAAGAAATTGCACAAATTATAATGTCATACAAAGAATCATTCAAATGTTAAACAAAAATAATACATTGCTTACATGGGTTATACATTCCTATAAAACTAACAAATAATCATACAACTCTGTTTGTTACTGGAAAGGAATGTCAAACATGATTACAAGTCTCCCTTAATCTTGATTACTCACCTGCTTAAGTAGAATGTTGTTGTTGAGAAGGTTACCTAGCAACAGAGAAAAACACAACACCTCTCCCACAATCACAACATCATTTACAAAGAAAGGGTTGTCAATTACTTTCATTAAGACTTTCATTCAATCACAGAAATATTAAATAAAAGGGTGAAAAAGTAACTTACTTTTGATAAGTTGATCTCCCTTAGAGCAAACACAGCTAAAGCATTGAACAAGACCCTATTTCAAAATTTTATAAATACACAAATCATGATACCTGATATTGGAATACACACTTTGAGACATGAATTAATACGATTAGATTAACCTGGATACATAGGAAGTAAAGATGGAAGGTGCCAGAACTCCGGGGGCATTGGGTTGGTTCCTTCCCACTCGCACACACCAAGCCAGAACTCCACTTAATCCAGCACCA
The DNA here is from genome assembly GCF_051521515.1 of Lactuca serriola. Taxonomy (NCBI): domain Eukaryota; kingdom Viridiplantae; phylum Streptophyta; class Magnoliopsida; order Asterales; family Asteraceae; genus Lactuca; species Lactuca serriola. The sequence continues at coordinate 21,455,104 of NC_136411.1, forward strand.
AAATAAGCCTGCATTCAGAAAGCTGCAGGGGTGAGTCACAATTCAAGAATCTGTTAAAATTTGAGGAATAACATGTTCAACCAAAACCATATTAGAAAACAGGGTTAAATGTGAAACATAGCAATGTAATAATTATCAAGGTGCTGGAATACTTGAAATCTAGATTATTTGCTTGTTTGTACATCCAGACGATTTTATCACGAACATAAGTCATGTTATCAACTTTCTGAAGAAGTATACCAAGACATTTGTAGGAGAAGAATACTCTCAATAAGATAATTTAATTAAAAAAATGTAATGATAATGATAATGAGTTCATACCTGTGAAGTAGTGCAGAATGCTCATCATCATATGTATAAAGCTCATACTGCTTTGCAAAAGCATTTCCAAGAGAAATGACCCAATCAATGTCTTGAACAACATCCAAAGTTTTTGCAAGAAAATGCAAACAAAAAAAGAAATAAATAACAATTAATGACATGAAAAGTAAAATCGCTATCCATATGAATTATAACACATACATTGATTGTCATATCATCCTACATTTCTTGATAATTAAGGTCTTCTTTAAGGTCTTTAGTGTCACTGACAGCTTTCATTTTTGGAATCTAGAGCTTAACAAAACAATATATAAGTTAGAGTTAGGTCAAAGCATCATAACTAATCCAATTCCAAACACATTAAAAAATAAAAATAAATAAAGATTATTGCAATAGATGCAGGAATCTTGATTCTTGGCCTGCAAACTACATAAAATCAGAAATAAATACAAAGTGGAGCTTTAATCTTACCTTGAAAACAAACCAAAAATCAAGAATATACCATTCAAACCCAAGCCCAACAAGAATAAGTGACATGAACTCCCAAAATTTTATTGGTTCCATATTCGTTATAAAGTAAGCCTGGAAATTTAAAAAATAATAAAAACTCCATATATTATATTGTCTCAAGTAAAATTGAAAACGTTTATTTAAATTACCTCTCCTGCAGCTCTCTTTGAGGCAGATCCATCTGAAGCTAGAGCTCTTTCAGCACATACATGAGCATGTGCAACATTCTCAACATATGTGAAATCATACATGTTTGTTCCATCCCTTATAATAAACTGGTAATCCAAAAATCAACCAAAGAATGTAAAAATTAAAATCAGTTTCAATTAAATGGAGACTCATTAAAAACTTATATAATCGTTGTGGACGTGGACGTCTTGGCTTCCTTCACTTACTAGGTGTTCTAGAAATTGAGTTAGTAAACGAAGTCGGTTCCTGTAGGATTTAAAACAAATTGATATGTTAATAACAGTATGAGGATAAATACAAGTAAGAGAAGAAAAAAACAAACCTTTTTTCACACTCATCCACAAGAGGCTCGACTGGAAGAAGAGATCGAACGGATAGGATTAAACCTTTGATGAAATCCTCGGGGCATTCATCGTCTAGGAGTTGTCCGACAACTAGGGGAGCATTCCCTGGGTTGACCTATAAAGATAACAGATAAGTCTTTAGATATACCTGAGATTTTGTTGGATGGAATTGAATGAGTGGTGATATTTTAATATTTTATACCTTCTGAACATAACCTTCGATATACCGAAGCATGTTGTTGGTATAAAGGTAGTGAGTGAGATCTGGAACAAAGCCAAAGCGATCACACACGTTGATTAATGGCCTTGCATCAGGAAGCTTGGCTTCCATTAGGAAATTCTTGGTCTTTTCAGCATCATAGAAATTTGATTCCCGTGTTACTCGTTCAACCTCCTTGATTTGCCTTGTCTTTGCACCTGCCTCGATGTACTTGAAGTGTATGTCAGGATCCTCACTGTGATAATGATTGGTGTTGGTAAAATTGGAAGTATGCAAGCACGAAAGACAAAATCCAAGTTATCTGAAGAGAAAGAGATTACCTTGAGCTCAAATACGACCCCAAGAAGAAGTAAAGGCCTTCATATGATTTAAATTGTTCGAAAATTTTAATGCATGATTCAACACCCAGCTGCTCACAATACTCCTTGGCAACCTACATTCCAAACAATAGTATCAGTACCAAATAGGTTCAACTCTGATGTTCAAATAATAACCATTAACATAGAAAAATTAGATCCATTGTTACCTGGACAATGATCTGAAGGTTTCCTCTTAAATTGACCAATAAAAGATCCTTCATGCACTCCAGAGCCCATTCCCGTGATAAAGTCCCAAAAAATTCCACAAGAGACTGTGGCTCTATTGCATGGGTATTCACAATGACACGTTTGATATCTGGCAACTCGCTGTAATGTTGCAAATAAATAAATAAATAAATCAAACAAGTGATAGAGGTTTTAAGGTAAAAAATATATATAAAAAAAACAAGTAAATTTTAGACATTAACCAACCTGAAGGGCCCGGACATAAAGACCTGCTTTCTCACAAAGTTGAGCAATTCGAGGGCGATCATAGTGACTGAACATCCCATTAGCTAATATGGCATCAGCAACATTAGGGAATGTTACAAGGTTGATTTCAAGGACCTGTGGAAAATAAGAAGAATGAATTTAAAGTTGGTTTAATGAAAAGGTGATTATAAATTGTGTGTGAGGATATATCATATATGTAACCTTGGTTTGGAGGTGAGCATGTTCGGGTAAATTGGGTTTAAGAACATCCAAGAGGAAAGCTGTTGCCTCTCGTATCAAGTTCCTCTGAGGATATGGAAGAAAAAGTTTAAAATTAGTTTAACTAAGAAGTAATTTATTTAAATATTTAAAACTGTTTATTAAATGTTATAAGGATTGTTAACATGCCTGAAGGAAAAGATCTGTAATGGTGTTGTAATCAACAGGACAACCTCCTTCCATTTGGGACATCATTAAAGCAAAATTTACAGCACCCTGCAAAAAACAATTATGTTAATTATCTAACTTCCATGCACCTATATTTATGTCATCCAAATTGAGAATAGAGGATTTATAATAGTAAAACTTTTTCACTATTTTTTGAGCCACATCAGCGCCAACTCAACAGCCCAAAAACCTCAACATATTTCTATTATAGTAAATCACTGAGCTTATTTATGGGTCCTACCAATTTCAGTTTATTAATTAAAAAAAATCTTATGGATGTTTAATACCTGAGGATCTGATCAAAGAATTGTTTGCAGAAGGAAGAGATAATCAGGTGAATACCCAACCTGCGTGAATTAAAGACAATTTTATAAGGATCTAAAGCAAGATGAAGACTAAATGTAGAGAAATTAGTAAATTACTGCAGTTAAAGATATGCAGCATACCTGCTTGGAGTAAATCAGAATTTTATCAAACTCCCTTCTTTCAGCAAAAGCTGCAACAACTTTGGGGGTGGCTCTAGCTTTTATGTAAATTTTTAATGCAAGATCATTGTCCACTGTCTACAATTCAAAGAAGATAACACAAATGTCAAAATTAGTAAAAACACAAAACCTTGTAAACTTGTGCACTTCATACCTTCACAAGGTCTCCAAGTTCCTCACTACATTCCAACTTTCATGACTTCAAAATCTTCAAGCCCTATGGTTTTCACCTTACAACCATTTTCAGAATCTTCTTCTTCAATCTCTTTATCTATCACATCACTGAAATCCTCCAATGATTCATCCGTTTCACATATGGTTAACTTCCTTAGATTCAGCAAGTGGCTTACACATGGCGTGGGACCCACTAAAGAATGTGAACGGCTGTAAATGACCACAGGGTCATCGCTTGGAATTTCAGAATTGCTAGCTGGTAGTGGGAGAGGACCAAATGTATCAGAAAAGTCCAATTCAAGAGTATCTGATGTTTCATTGGGAGGGTTTTTTGGGAATTGGAAATAGTTCTTGGAGGATTTGAATGACTTGTTTTCAATTAAAGCAGTTAATTGAGAAGAAACCATTGTGGAAATTGGAAAACAGAAAGGAGTGTTTTGTTCATGTTTGTATTAGTATTACAGACTATGGATGGAAAGATACTAAGATTCGAGCTGATGAAAGGCTTCTACCAATGGCTTTAATTAGAAGGAAGTTCAAGTAAACAATTGGATTTTCAAAGAAATTTGAGAGAATGCTGATTCATGTGTGTGTTGTAATCACCAAAAAAGATTCATGGAAAGCATTAAATCTAAGAAAGAATACGACCTGTGAGGTTCAAGAAAACCCCATCCGTTTACCTTCAATCACCAAAGACCACCACTTCTTCATTCTTCTTCCTTCGATCTGTCCAAACCCCAAAGGTCCTCCGATTTCTACCGATGACGGAGTCTAAGAAGCCAAGGAAGGCTCACCGGGAACCAATAATTTCCTCCTCCTCCTCATGAATAGATCGATCATCCTGATCTACCAGTCGTTACTTGCCCTACTCCATCGGACTAGTTGAGTCCCCTCCCTACATGTAATCTGCTGACGACAAGGAAGAACAGCCAAGGAGACCGCCGGAGCACCTCCCCCCCCCCCCCCCAAGCTGTGGCAGACAAGAGAAGCGTCGCTGATTCTCCCTTCTCCTCTTGTCAAATCAATCCCGCACCAGAGGTGCTTCCCCTTTCTCGATTGAATTCCATCATCGAGCCACCATGGCTGCTTGCGTTCCCATCTTCCTTTCTCGATAGATGAACCACGACCACCGGACCAAAACTCCCGCTACCTTCGTCATTCTAATTCCCCTTTTTCGATATCTGTGGGGAATAAGAAACAAACGAGAATCAATATTTGGATTCTAATATTGAGACTTGAGAGTATAATACTTAATTAGGGCTTTTTCTGAAAATTTCAACATCGAGTGGGGAATAAGAAAACTATTGGTGAGTATTCTCAATAACAGCAGAGAGATGAAGAAGGTGAAATTACAGCAACGATGAAGTAGATGAATGGAAATCAGAAGCCCTTTTTCTTGATTGAGATGATGAAGTCGAGAGATGGAGATGAAATCGTAACCTTCGATCTTTGATTGAGAAGTTGCACAACAGTGTGAGGAGAATGAAAGATGCGTGAAAATGCTTAGGGCAGGGAGGGTAGCGGGCTTTTCTAATTTTTTGGCTTTTCTTTTCCCGCTTGTAACTAAGGAACGCGCGTTCATTAAAATTATAAAGCGACACATATAGAGGGCGCGCATTTAAGGTACAGCGCCCTCCGTGTTTTTAATTTTTTTTTTCTTTTGACACTAATTTAAAGGCACGCAATAATGCGTGACCTAAATTCTTAAATTTTTTGAAGAGATGACACTTTTTTAATGTCACTCTCGTATGCGTAACATATATTAATGAGTGTCGTAATTTGCGCGTCGTAAAAGGCTATTTTTCTAGTAGTGACTTCATCTAAAGCATAGAAACCCTGCCCGATTTCCTCCCCTCTCCTCTCTCCCAAATCATCCTCTTTGCTATTTGGTGTTTGTAAGCCATTAGAGGAGTGACAATTGTGACTCTAGAAGCTCCAAGACAACAAGATCAACAAGGAAATCAAAGGTTTGATTCTAGATCTGTTTTTAACATTGTTCTTATTCCTAAATAGTCATTAGAAGTCTTGGATTCAAAGCATGTTTATTTAGAAAGCCTAGATTTAAGAATTAGGGTTTTGCATGCGCACATAGGAAAGTTCTTATGGTTAAAACCCATCATTAGTTTCAAGAATATATGATATTATCGTCTCACAATCACTCGTGATAAAATCCATTAAGTGATTCAGATGAGCGTGGGTTTAATCCAATACTCAAATCTTATTACAGGAGTACTCATGAACACTGCAGGAAGCTTGTGCTATGTCTAAAACACCTATACAATCTACAGTCAGATTCATGACAGTCTAGCTTCAATACCTACTTCCAAAGTATGATCGAATATGGATGGTTTGAACAGCCTAGTTATTCAGGAAGTCAAAACATGAAAAGTGAAACACAATAATAATTGAATCCAATATGGTCTCATAAATTATGAATATAAATAAAACACCTTTTATTTAATCACCATATTGATTACAAATTATTCATTGTATAATGTTTCGATTAATAAACTAAAGGTAACCATGAGGGGGATAGAGTACACCGGTGAACACATCGTTCACAACACCTACAGGTTATGAACCTGATAGCGTTCCACTGGACTGTCTAGAAGGAGTCCGTGGTCGTTATCCATACTCCGCTGAATAACTAGATCAACAACAACAACAACATCGAGGCCTCTCATCTGTTTATTACACACCAACTATCTACCCATGTTCTACCCAACATATTAGTAGACAAAAATATATATTTTCATACATACTTTAAAACCTGTATATCATTTTCATTCAATATATATTCCAGATAACAGATGAGGCATACCACATAACACGTATTCCATAGAAAACAATTCAGATCTATGAGATAAAATAAAGTGAATATCCATTCACGCATACAATCATAAAATATACACATAACAAGTATATCATATAAAATACTTCATAGTTACTCGTTAGAAGAAAGTAACTATACCCTCACACATATAAACCACAATTTACTTAATACACTCAAACCGCACTTGTATTATTATCGTGTTTATGAAAGGTAGTATACACTCACTTGATCAGAAGATGATCGGACAGCACTACGACTTGCAGAAGTAGAAATCCACAGCAGATCTGGAAGATCTCCACAAAAATCGAACTTCTCGCGGGCAGAGCTTCGGCTCGGGAACCGCACTTCTCGGGATCTTCGGGATCTCGGGACTTGCCTCGGGGCTAGAGTATGATACCGGGGCTTCGGGGTATTTCTGGCACACAAAACGATGCAAAACGGGAGAGAGAAGAGAAGAAATTGGCAAAATAGCCGGCTGCCTTCGGATCCCTTTTATAGAGGCTGGAACCTCGGAGTACGCGGGGCGTACAGGCATACGCGGGGCGTACTAGCCTCCGAAATCGTCACTGCATGCGTCATCCGAAGTGTCGACACTCTTTGGAGTACGCGGGGCGTACGTCGGATCGGACTGGTGACTCGGCTTCGGATAATGCCGGATTTTTGATTTAAAAATAAATACAATTTATTTATCAAACTTCGGATATTCATATCTTCTTCATACGAACTCCGTTTTCGACGTTCTTTATATCCACGGAAAGGTGAGACTACGCTCTACAACTTTCGTTTAGACTCCGTCGGCTAATTTTGAATTTATTATTATTATTTATTTTTAATAGGCCGCGACAGAAAAACTTCGTTATAAATTCATAACTTCTTCGTTTGACGTCCGTTCTCGCCTAACTTTTTATCGCTTCGATACCAACAATGAGATCTTCGATTCTCATTTAGATTGCTTCGGCTAAAAACCGCTCGATCTCAAATCGAGTATTTCAGGCTGCACACCGCTAATTCGAAACTTCGATAAATCATAACTTCCTCATACGAAGTCAGATTTGGGCGTTCTATATATATTCGGAAACCTCGTTTCAACTACTACAACATTAACCAAAGATATTAAGTTTATTTTACACTTAAATTTTGACGCTTATTTTTATTCTTAATTAATCAGACCACATAATTAAGCAATTAAGCACAAAACACATAATACTCAAATAATACATTCTTATTATTTCAAAATGGGTTACAAAGGTTAATCTGGACTATTACATTGCTAAAAATGGCAAGCCCGGAAACACAGGCGTTACAGTGTTTAAACAATTTTAGGACTTACAACCATAAGTCTGAAATGTTTACACTTTGTGCCATTTCTCACAATTCGAACTATGAAGAGGGATGTCATAATCATAATCGAATTTGAGAATGCAAATATCACAATTGCTATCTCCTTAAAATCAACTTAGTGAAAGCGTTTCCTCACAATCATTTTCATGAATTAAAGAGAAACCTTATGACACTTAGATTTTTTTATGGTGTATGTGTTCCTATCTATGTGAATTTTTCATAACCATAATCACAAGACAAGGTTAGTGACAAATCCAAACTCATATGGACTGAACTTGTTCAATCTTAATTTCTTACCACTTGGCATCACAGGGCCTGTCATTGCTTCCAGGTTGTTATGCAAACAATTAAGAAATCATAAAACTCACATGCATAGTCAACTTTAACTAGATTGGCCACAGAAACAAGAATATGTCAACACGATAGGTTACCAATCTCAAGTTGTGTGCTAGTGATTAACAATTGTTTTACTCTTGATTAGTTCTTGAAAATCTTAAAGATCTTTAAGACTCCTACTATCCACTTGACATATAAGATTCTCTTGTCAAGAAACATTCCTTGACAAACAAATATTCAACAGTTAGTGCGGTTTCTTATCAAGATAAACATTTCATATAATCGGCCTTAGTTGATCTTTGTTTTATCCAAAACATCACAACTTACCAATTTCAAATGTACAAGAGTAGAAAACATTTTACTCTACATATGATAAGTGTTATAAACTTTCTTAAGATTATGTCACTCGAGGCTTAATCTTGGGGTGTTACTCTAAGACTTGATTTTGGAACGAAGTATGATTCACTTTTTGATTTAACCATTTCAACAATTCACGATTCCTCTTCTTAGCCATACAAATGCACTAACATGTCCTTAGAGAATCAATTGTGATATGGTTTCATAATCATTAAGATAATCATAAAACACGATACTCAAGTACTCTCCCTTCCTTTCAGATTGGAGAAACTTTTATCTTTCTGCCTAATTTGATTCTTCTTATTCGTTCTGCCATACATTGAAACTTTTCAAATGGTTCATAATTATACTTAATCTTGTAAGTATAAGCATATTTACTAAACTTTAGTAAATCATAAAGAATAGTCTTATCGTTCTTTGTGGTGGACTTGATCAGCACACAACCAAGTGTACCCGATCCTCTAGTCCTTCACTTGACTCACATATACATGTGAAAAATGAGTTAGTCTTAATTTCCCAAAGATGAAGGTTCTCATTCATCACACAATACAACTTGCATGATTCCAATTTTCTATCCAATTGAAACTTGGGTGATGAGAATCTTTCCTTATTTGGTAAATTATGACACTACCACAATCGAAAGAATCAAATACATTTTCTAATATTGCTATCAATGGAAACATATAAGAAACAATTTTCACAAAATCCATTGTAAGGAAACTTAAAATAAGATAAATTTCAAAAAAAATCTTTATTTATAAAAATTGCAGAAAACTTATCCTTACAACGCAAATACATATGAAAACTATGTTGTTATCTATTCTTAGGCAATCTATCATAACTCTTAAGCAGCAGCTCAAAATTCTGATCATCGAACCATGCGATTGAAATCCATCTCTTCATGATCAGAATCAGCTTACTCTTCCTTTAAGCTTCCATTCATTTCTTCGATTCTACAAAACATCAAAATTTAATTATGTTACATCATGTATTAAGAATCTCCAATTAGGAACTTAATAGAGTTAGATAGTGGATTTTACCTGAAGTAGAGTCAAACTTTTTGACTTTACCATCTTTGCGATCTTTTAGGTAAACATGGCAGCTTTGCAACTAGTACCCCTTCTCTTGGCAATAGAAACAAACAGACTCTTTGGAATGGTACACGGGACTATCTCAGACTTCGCCCTTCTCTTTACCATTTGGTCAATCGGGTTGACTATGGCCAATCCCTTTCCATTGGGAAGAGAAGACTTTTTTGGACTTTCAATTTTTCCATTCTCAATGTCCATTGAAGTTTGGGGAGTATATCTTCCAATCAAATTTTCTTTACCAGTCCGCCAAATCATTGTTGATTTAGCAGAAATTAGTAAATAGGTAATATCGATAAAGGTCATGTCGTGATCTGTCATATAATAGTCCTTAATGAACTCGCTATACGACTCAGGGAGTGACTGAAAAACCAAATCAATAGCCAGCTTCCTTAAGACATCGACTCCTAAGATTCCCAGCCTATCAATGTGTGACTTCATCTCTAAAACATGTGCACACACAGACCTTCCATCTTGGTGTTTGCTAGCCAATATGGCTTGAGTGACCTTGAAATTTTCAAGTATTTAAACTTGTGGGTCAGGGAGACTTATTGGAGGAGGTGGAGGAAGTAAAGTTCCACTACAGCATGAAGAAGGGATTAATCTTTCGCCTTGATCGTCTTGTGGAATATCATCTTTATGCTGAAAGCTTTTTCCAAAAGGATGAGGAATTCCATAGTTGTCAGAACTAGACATCTATAAGGGAGAAATTCAAGTTAGTTGATTTAAGTCCTTAGTATAACACCCAAAATGAAATATTAAGGCTAGTACCCAATATAATATTTTACAATTCGGAAGAGGAATGTCATGATCCAATTGCAAAATATTTGAAGGTAGGTAAATGACGATTTACCAATTTCCACCATGAAAAAAGAAATTGATTATTAAGTTTTAAATGAATTGAAATTCCTAGATTCTATTGAGATTCATTGAACTTTTCAATGACATGTTTAAATCTCGATTATGCCCTTCAATTTTGCGACTGGGATGCCGAGGATCACAAACAAGGCGTGAATAACCAAGCAAATTAGTTTGGTACTCTCGATCTCATTTATCACCTAATCAATGTGCCGGTTAACCAGATACACTCCATTGAACTATGACAAACATCGAGCTACCCTTTCCCACCCTTGTTAGTCCAAGTTAATTTACTGGTTAACCACATACGCTCCACTAACGACTTGGCAAGGTGCAAAGTGCAATTTCGTGCGTTAGCACCAAATTCATTTTTTCCTAAGTAACTAATAATTTGAATTTATAAGTGTTTAGTTACTTGGTATTTTCATTATACTTTTAATGAGAATGAATGTCCTACCTTACCCGTTCGGTTAACAACCCTCTACCAGTCAAGGAAGCGGTGGATGAGAGTGGACACCCATTAAACCACCATCTTATAGGCAGTAACCTTATACCCCCCCCCCCCCTTATAGACCGGCTTCATGAATGAGGTTTACTAACGGTAAGACTGACTCTTCTTATATATATATATATATATATATATATATATATATATATATATATATATATATATATATATATATATATATATATATATAATTAAACTTTTAATATTATAATAGTATAAGAGTGTATTTTTAACTTTTAAAACACTAGATTGTTTACTCTATTAATAAATTATACTCTTAATTTAATTAAACTAAAACCATGTCATTATGGAATTATTAATCTCTTTTAATTAAACACTTTAATTAATTTAATAAAGTCCATAAGGTGTAATTTGAACTATCCAAAAAATTTCAAGGAACTAAATATAAAAATTTAAAAGCATCAACTCATCGAGTACATGAACATGACTCGCCAAGTTGACCTTATACTGAATGGACTCATCGAGTCAGCTAGTGGACTCGGCGAGTTCATCACTCAGAGGACAGAAAATCGATTTTTTCAACTTTGAAAATTAAGCCATGCATCAAATATAATAGAAAACAATCCTAGGCTTTGATACCACTATTGGGTTTTGTATATTACAACATCATATGGTGCAATACAACCCTAAATGCTTTGGATCTATGTTTTCTCTGATTATACATGCAATATTCTTTCCAAAGCATAAAGCATACAATTAGCATATAATTGACATAAACAATATAAAAGTGAGTTATGGAATTACCTCTTTGTTGTAGCTTGTAGTTTTGGCCTTTAAGAACTTAGCACCCCAAATGTGATGCCTCAAACGGTTCACAAAACACCCTTGAACAATTGGATGACTTGAAAGAGATTACTAGCCACACAAATCGGTTATGAACTCCAAGAACACTTGTTGTCACCGATTTTAGCCATGGGGTTATATATATATATATAGGAATCCAAGAGACATGGGTAAACCCTAATCCATACACTTTGGGTTATGATCCATATTCCATGTGGGCTAACTCTTCATGGAAACTTACATAAGCTTAGCCCATCATGGATCATTAGCCCAAACCATATATATATGTATATATATATATATATATATATATATATATATATATATATATATATATCATTGATTTACATAATCAGTCCCCGTTAATTTAATTAGTCTCTTTTGATCACTAAATTAATTCCAAATTAATTCTTGATCAATACTAATTAAATAATAGGATTTCATATTAATAAATTAGAACGTATAATATATTAATAAATAATAAATAACCTCTTACTCAAATATCCATCCTCAAATTGTCCTGGTGATATTCAACCCGAAATAGACCATGCTACTCTCGGGTCAGGTATATACTAATTATAGTTATGAGCTTAGACACCTAATCCAACAGAAACATCCCTCCACATCATAAAACTATCTCGAAGCGATGGTCGGGTCCATGTCACCTCTAAACTTCGGAGGCTTCATATAAATGAACTCACGGGATTGCATACCCTCGTGTCTTTGAGATCCTGCAATGTTGACGGCTGTTGTGGTTGCGGCAGCAGCTACCTTTGTGACGGCGGTATAGCGACGATAAAACTCCTTGTCAACACGCTCTGGACCAACCTAAATACTCTAGAATTGCCTCCGCCACACAAGCAACAACTATCACGTGGATCTCTTCCTCACTCGACCTGGTCCCGTAGTGTCACCAGCTCCTGATCTTAAACCTTCAAAGTCACTAAACTAAAAATGGACCCTAGAAAGATCAGGCATCATAACCCAACGACCAACATACTAGAACACCCTCCTATTAGCTCCCTAGTATCCTCGAGGTTATTCTTAAGTCTCATACGGATCTTGTGTTTTTAGTAGTACGAGCCCATACTACCTTCCACACCTATCTATAGTTGATTCAGAATTCATCCCAAGGTCCTAAGGCACCACACAAGACCATTCCTAGGCATGCTAACACCCATATGTTCCTACGATCTACAACTAACTCCCTAGGTACTCCTCCTAGGATTACCCTTGCTCCCACACTATGCTTTTGTGCATGCTTGTTGTACACAATATGGGTCAAATAGACTGTCGAATAATTGAATATGCCCTAAGTCCACACACAAACAAAGAACAGGAAGTAAGGCTAATTCGATCATTCTAAGGCTATTTAATCTCGACCATATACAACTAATCAGCATACACACAATAATAACACAATCAAAAAGCATATATCAGGTAAGCAAATTCCTATATCATAAGGGATCACAAGAATCAGGCATTACTATCCAACAGTTCCTAAAAGAACCTTAGCTTATCCACTAGCATGATTTCCTAATAGTTCACATATTAGAAAAATCAAAAACTCATCACATATAAAACAAGTATGAGTATTTGGGGAACCACTCTCCCGTTCGGGCTTTGGCTGACTATACACACTGCATCTTCCTGTAAAACCGAAGGGAAGTCATGGCCCATGTTCCTTATCTCGATCAAATAATCAAACAAACACATGACAAAAGATCGAGCTCATGCCCCTAACCCAACCCTTTTAATATAAATTCTATTCCAAAAACATTTTGTGAAAACTCTCGGATCCTAGTTTGAGACTGGATTCACACAAGTGTTCCTCCAATTCGCTCAAACCAGGGCTCTGATACCAACTTGTAGTGTCCCAATTTTACAATCAAAAATCTTCTTTTTAGTAAGGTAAAACTTGCCAATTATAAAACCATTTTAAGAAAACCATTTATTCCCAATTACAATTATTGAAATCGGAGTATTATAATGAACACGAAATCGTCAATGTTGTTGATGAGTGTGTACATTCCCACCTTCGCCTTCCTACGATCACCGATGATGCCTAAAAAAAGTAGCAACTGAGTAAGAATAAAGCTTAGTGATTTTACCCAAAATACCCCATACGATAAACATACAATCATGCATAACGGCTCACAATCATCAGATTGAAATGTCCAGGTCTGTTGGCCTACTGCCTCACCCAACCGCTCGTCTCGAGCCTACATGCCTACGGCCTACAGCCGTCCCGCATTGGGTATCTAGGCCTACAACACAAAGCAGGACCAACTCAACCCACTACTAACATATGTCGACATATAAACAAATAAGGATCAAGTAGGCTTATAATATAGGCAAACAACAATCATACAACTCACTGTCTCCTACTAGTCCTCACACAGCACACTGTCCCACTACCAGCTAACCTCCATGAAATGTGTAACCATCAATGACCAGAAGTGAGATAGGCACCCGGACAGATGATCCTTCTCTAGAGCCACAACCAACCAAGGAACGGGCAAGAAAGCCTAGATCAAGAGTTCTCTAGCTATCCTACATGACTACATACAACCCCAAGGGCACTCCACTAAAATATAACCAGCAACTAAATGTAGGCATACAAATCTACATATCACTATGGCGTAGAAACATCCTATATACTATGATACAAATCTAATAAATCACTATAACATAGCTACATCCTATATACGAGGATACAGATCTAACAGATCACTACAGCATAGCATCATCCTATATACCAAGATACAGATCTAACATATCACTACACTATAACAACATCCTATATACTAGGATACAAATCCAAGGAACGTATGACCGCATGTACTTAGAGGTGAGAAATTTATTGATGTGTTCAATTAAAATCTATGTCGAACAAATCAGAAATCGGGAAAAAAACTGTTGGACAATAAGTATGACTATGTTCAATGAATTTGTCTGCATGATATCTTAAAGAACAGGGGACTATATGATACCTTATCTAAATGGCACATCAGTATTTGACACTGGCTTTTAGAGAGCTACGATTGCTACTCGGGTTTTGAAGAACATTAACAATTATAGTTATTAGACTTATCCAAGTGGGAGACTATTGGATTAGGTGTCTAAGACCATAACTATAATTGGTATGTACCTGACCCGATAATAGCATGGTCCATTTGGGTTGTAACACTCTAGAATAATTTGATAGGATGGATACTTGAAGAAGAGGTTATTGTGATTTATTAATATATTATAAGTATAAAATATTAATTGTGGAATCACATTATTTAATTAGTATTGATCAAGAATTAATTTGGTATTAATTTAGTGATCAAAAGAAACTAATTAAAGTTACGGTGACTGATTAAGTAAAACAGTAATTTTTGTAGTTGGACTCACAACCTTTGTTGATTAGAGTTGGACTAAACCTATATGCAAGTCCATAAATGTTTAGCCCAAAGGGCCTATGAAATATGAGGGGTCATGGAGGGCTAGGGTTTGGATGGATATAAACATAGACTATATAAGAAACCCCTAACACCTAAAATCGGTTACCCCATGCATACTAAGAGTTGCTAGACGATTTTGAGCTCCCAAACCTCTCTCTCAAGTCCATCCTCTTGTTCTTGGTTTGTTATAATACATTTGAGACGTCACACTTGAGGTGCTAGGCTCCTAAAGGTCAAAAACAAGCAAGCTACTACACAAGGTAATCCTCTAACTATTTTATGATTTAAATTGTTACCTTGCATGCTAGTTTAGGCTTTATGCTTTGGAAAACCAATGTTGCATGTATAATTAGAGAAAACTTAAATCCAAAGCATTAGGGTTGTGTGTGCACCATATGACTGTTAGAGTACTTAAAATCCAACAAAACCATCCAAAAGCATGTCATAGTAAAATAGTCATCAGAGTATAATTCCCAAATCATAAAAGTGTGGAAAAACATGGGAGGATGCATTGTGATCAAGTCGGGCCCTTACCTTTCGAGATGGAAGTACCTGAAACATAAACTTAAACCATAAGCAAAAAGCTTAGTAAGTTTCCCCCAAAATACCACATATCACATACATGCATAAGGACCTCGCCCATAGCATAACATGCCCCGCCCAGATCGTATAAAGGCCCTACCTACAACATAATGGGCCCCTCCAATACCAATATTTATAAAGTTTACATACACATGCAAGAGTCACAGAGAGAAGAAGCACATACAGGCCTAATAGTAAGTGTCACAAAGACAACTATCGTCCTACAAACATAATCCAGTGGGCTGACATTAGTGGCTTCGACCCATGAGTACAATGAAGAAACTCACTTTTCAAATGATAATCAACTACTCCTGCTCTCACTGTTAGTCGATATAAATACTACACCACACTTAGATAGTTATACAAGGTATTTCTTAATCTACCTTCCAAAGCTAAGGGTTTTGCCAAAATTCAATCGAAATCAAAGTCGAAGTCAAACACAGTTGGCCTCTACTTCGTGGTCTTCCTTGGTCGCGACATGGGCATAAGATGACAAAACAATCGACCGATCCCTTAGTCGCCACATCGTGGTGGTCTAGTGCCACGTCGTGGTGAGCAGTATGATTAGCTTAATCGAATTAAGCTGCTTTTAACTCAAAAGCAAAGGCTCAAAAATCTTGATTCACTCCTTCTCAATGACTTAATGGATAAAGTTTCAAACTTTACCCATTAGGACACTTTAATAAGACAAGATCTCCAAACCAAGGTCTAATAAGGGCAAAACTCATGACATGGTTAACCATTAAGCAGTTTTCCTCAACGTCCATAGCCAAATCAACTCTAGAAGGGTTTCAAATACTAGATCTAGCATAAAGTTGGGTGCTTTATAGACATGCATGTCCAATTCATGTATGGATTCCATTTTAGGTCAAAACGAGCAAAAAGGTGACCAAAATTCATGCAATGTTAAATATGTCAACCAACATCTAGATCCACAAGATATATTGCTCATGGGACTCAGAGAGTCATAAAGTTGCGACCTTTATCACATCAAATCAGCCAAACATCACTTTGGACCAAAATAAGCTAATAAAGCTAGCTCTCCAACCATAGAATCATCAAAATGGAGACTTGAGGACATACAAATGGTCCATAGAGTGATTCCAAGGATATGGAGAAGTTTTTGGTTGATCTTTCAACTAGCACCTTCTTCTCTTTCCTTAAAAATGCAATCAAATACCGCAAAAAGCTCAATATCACACAGGGAGGCTAGGGTTACAATTTTAGGTCTTGAGAGGGTGACGGAGGCGGAAACCTTAGCCATTAAGTCCTTCATATAGGGCAGAACAGTGATTAGGGTTTCTCCAAAATTGGTTGTCATGTCATGGCACCCATTGCCATGCCGTGGTGAGTCAATTAAACCCGCGGTCAAGAAAATAATGCCACGTCATGGTGAAGACCCAGCACACTGTGGTAGCCTAAGAATAAATTTCTGAAATTTAAATGAATTGACCCATAACTGAAATGCGTGTTACAGTATTTTATCTTGATCATAGGTAATTATCTTATATATATCTTACATAACCCAATTATCGTTAATAATCAATTTTGTGTTTGCTTATGTATGATCATTACATTGTAGTTCATGAACTGGTGAAAATATTAGGAGATCAGATCAAGACTTCTAATTATAATAAAATTGGTAACCAACTGAATAAATCCATACTAGAAACTACACATAGGAAAAATGGGGATTCGAAGCTAAACGGAAGTGTTTCCTTAATCTTGTCTACAATTGTTTTTAATTGAGTGATTCATTTAAAGTTAATATGAACTTGCAAAATTAGATAAAACCTCATCTTTACTTATTGTTTTTAGGTTAATTTTTAGTAATTATCTTATTAGCTAAATATGTTACTTATGTTCGATACCCAACTTACCTAAACTATTCTACAAATTCGACTTGGTACACTACCTAAGTGCAAATAGCTAGTTAAGTAGGTTGAGATTATAAATTTAAAACTAGGTAGTATATAAATTGCATATTAGTGACTATTTGTTTTATGTTCCTATACAGAAATAATTAATTAAAATTCATGGATATGTCTTGTTTTTTTTATGTATTTTTTCTTTTAGAATGGATACCATCTATCTTATAACGTTATAATATTCATGCTTAATGCAGATGTATACGCCTAGTAAAATCTATAAATGAAGGGAGAAGATTATACAATCTTCAATCAAGAGGATGATAGAATTTAGCATGACTGGAAACACCAAACTAAGGCTAATCTTTAAGGCGCTAAGTGGGATCCTAAAAGAATGCAAAAGCTTCTAATAACCTTTTAATTGTAAATATTATCCCTAAAAACTAAATTACATTTAGTGGCACATCTTTCTTATGCCATTATATTATACTTTTAGTATACTTTTAGTGGCATATTTTTTATGCAAATTATATCTAATTGGAAATTCCAATTTTCACATTAGCGCTTCTGATTCCCCCTAAAATTAAAAGTGTTTCCATCTCTCCGGTGTTCAAAACATAGAGATACGTCAATTTAGGGTTCTTTCAAATGTTTCCATCGCCCTCCGATCCTCACCGCTTCATTCACCTTTCTCTGCCACTTACGTTGGTCACTGTCACCATTGATGGTGATCACCATTTGTGCTACCTGTTTCTCTAATGCCTCCGTTTTATACTCTACCATCACCCGCCAACCATCGATATTGTTTGTCATCTATAGCATGCTCTGGTTCAAACACTCCTTCCGCTGTTTTGAAATGTCATGATTCCTTCAATCCATCCCAAATCCTAATTAACAATTTTGCAATCTGGATATGGTTGACTTAGTGGAGCTCATATATATAAACTTAATTTCATTTTTTCCTTTTAATAGTCTATGATGTTCATATTTTGCAAAAATATTATCATGTAAGAAGAACAATGCCAAGTATCGTAATTAGTTGTTATCCTCTCAACCTAGAGCTTCCCATCCTTTCTGTTTCAAAAGCAATCTATTCAAAGCTTATCACCCAGAAGGAAGGAATGATACTAAATGGATGCTCCTTTTAGGTGGGTCTATTTTTATAAATGTTTAATTTATTTTTCAATCGCCATAAGTTTAAGTTTTATATGATTAACATCATATGTTTATTGGATCAGGTCCTAGCAATATGTACTTATCCTTGAAAAGAAACATATCGCTGAAGAACTCAAAAGAAAATGTGGTAAATATATATATATATATATATATATATATATATATATATATATATATATATATTGATATAACTACTGATAGGAAGAAAAATATGTGTATAAGATGGAAAGAAAAACTCATTGAAAAACTCGAAAGAAAACATTGTAAATATTTTTTTTCCATTTTTCGATATAACTCTTGGTAGGAAGAAAAATATGTGTATGCTAGTTCACTTTTCTTTTTTCATAATCTAGTATAGGGTTAAATGCAAGAAAAAGCAATGTAGTTTTTTTAATTTGTTTATTATAATATCCACATTTCATTTCTTCATATTAAAACATAGTGGTATTCTTAAATGTTTTATGTGATGTATTAATAGGAAATTATTCGAAAGTTGGATAAATAAGATGAGCAATTATGCAAAGTTCGATGTCAATCAAGTTTCGTGTTACTTCCCCAATAAGTAATAGTTTTATGTTTGATTATTACTAGCACACAATTTAGACTTAATAATATTTTATGAAGTATTTTGTGTTGTATATGTTGAAAATACTGTTGTTAAACAAGTTACATTTGAATTCAAGTAATGATGACGTGTTTTCTATTTATTATCTTAATTGTATTTTTATTATTTTATATTATATTAGAACTTTTAAAAAAATAAAACCTATATTTTTTTGACAAGTGAAAAACAGAATCAAATTACTTATGAAAGTTCAATACATATCGATTGAAGGCAAACAGGCAACAAGCTGCGCCGCTAGCCCTTTCTGGATGGCAAAACCAATTCTTTTGAAAACAACATTTGTGGATCTAGGAGATATGACATTAGAATGCATGACCCGTTGGACTCTATTAAGGAGCTCCACCGCCTCTGGTGCTCGAAAACCAAATGTATCGAATGCAAAAGGAACAAACACATGTTGATTTTCTATACATGCATTCTCGTGCTTTACCACTTTGCATGCAGCGGCTTTCAAAGCGGCATGCCCAGCTGCGAAACCTCCGCTCCCTAAACCAACGAGAAGAGAGACACCAATAAGATCCACGCACGCATGCTTCCCTCCTATCCATCCAAAGACCAAAATGTCAGCCGGTCTAAGTGTGGACCTGCCATCCTGCGGGTCCATCAAAAAGTTCACTGGCGCTTCTTTCTTCACAGAAATACCAGCACGCCAACAAGCATCAAAGAGAACATCTCGAACCACATCATGTCTATACTTGAAACCATGGAGCACTCTACAATGAACCGCATGAAAATAGTATTTATATTAACAATTAACTATTATATTAGTAGCATAAAAATGCCATTAAAACCAAATAGTTTTATAGTGACATAAAAAAAGTTCAACTAAAACCTCATAAGGCTGCAACGATACAACCAAAAGTGTTACTAAAGCCCTTTAGTGGCAGTCTTTTAGTGTCGTTGATTGTCAATGGTGCTTTTAATGGAACCTTTTTTTAGTGGCACTTTTTCTATGCCACTAAAAGCCATTTTAATTTTAGTGTATCTTATGCTAAATAGTTAGAAAGGAAAAACAAAATAACTCCATCCATCTAAAAGGAATTTAAATCACACTCCAACAAACTAGATGAATAAATTAGTCTAGAGAAAGTGATATGTTAATTTTATCAATCTTAAATTTATAACATATTTATTAGAACTATGAAATACACAATTTGGCAAGTTTAGTCAATCGCATAGTAGTATATATGAGGTAATACCGAGTTGTCGAACTCTTAGGGAACGAGTATGATGTGATTATGAATGTTTTAATATCAGTTAAACTAAAGTAACAAAGTACCAAAGGTGATTTGTACTAAAACTAAGTTCGACGAAATGAAACTAACTAGAAATTGGATCAGAAACAAGAATGATAAAGTAATTTTACTTAGATTCATTTTACCCTTCAGTTATGGTAGATTTCTCAGTAGATAATGGATTTAATTTCATTGTCTACCGATTCCTAGACTGACTAATTCTCATGGTCTGATTATTAATCCTATGATTCTAAGGACTTTTGATTACAATGGTCGGATAAATTAATTATGCTTATTATCAGTATTCAATTGTATTATGTAAGACTTGATCTTTTTCTAATTGTATTCAATAGTCTTTGAAAGTCAATCGGCTATAGTAAATGTCTACAATATTTAACTATCCCTATGATTTGGTTTATCACTAGTCATATAATCTTAAAAGTCATAAAAAAAATATATGATTCAAGTGAATACAATTAAAATGGTAAACTATGTTGAAGATTGATTCAAAGTTTCTCAGGAAAATAATAACTCTCGTGACTGGCTTAGTAACTACTAGAAGGCTTTCAATTTTTCTACAATTACATAAGTCCTTCCATATTTCGAGCTTTTACTTTTCAGTTGTAAAACTCTACTATTTATAGTTGCCTTCTGTTCTGATTTTGTTCATCAATAAAATCACGAGAGTTCTCATGCACTTCTTTTTTCATTCTATTAAGATCCAACATGGGTATCATAGCTTGGTCACTTATCCAAGTCTCAATCTGTGACTCTCAAATGACACAGAATAGCAGCAGCGCTATTAGCATGTCACAACCACAGATTCCTGTCTTCAAAGGGGAGTCCTATGAATTTTGGAGCACCAAAATGAAGACCCTTTTCAAGTCACAAGACTTATGGGAATTTGTTGAAGCAGGTTATACAGAGACAAATGCAGATGAAGCCCGTCAAAAACATAATCAGAAGAAAGATGCTAAAGCCTTATTCTTTATTCAACAGGAAATAGATGAGACCATCTTCCCTATAAATGATGCAGCAGTCACATCAAAGGAAGCTTGGGATATTCTCAAGACTGAATACCAAGGATCAGCCAAAGCTATTACAGTCAAATTCCAATCCTTGAGAAGACAGTTCGAGACTTTAAACATGAAACCAAATGAAGCAGTACAAGAATATCTATCAAAAGCAGCATCCATAGTGACACAGATGTGTGCCTATGGAGACAAGATTTCTGATGAAATTGTGGTGGCCAAAGTTCTAGGAGTTTACTAGTCAAGTTTGATCACGTAGTGGCAGCAATCGAAGAATCAAAGGACTTGAAGACTTTAACCTTTGATGAGTTAATGGGGTCACCACAAGCGCATGAGGCAAGAATCAACATGAATCACAAATAAGAACAAGAACAAGCCTTTCAGATCCAAAGGCAGCAAAATAGATTTTCTGGCAGTAGAGGAAGAGCAAGAACATCATCATTTCGAGGTCATGGATGAGGCATATCATGGGGAGCAATCGTTCGATGGTGAAATTGTTCTCTATTCAAGGATGACAGGAAATAGAATGTTTCCTGTAGACTTTTCTCATAAAGATAGTTACATGATGAGGAACAGTAGGGTTGATGAATCGAAACTTTGGCGTTGTAGATACGGGCACCTACATGAAAAAGGATTAAAGTTGTTGTCAAATAAGCAAATGGTAAATGGATTACCTGCCATACATGACTCAAAACATGTATGTGAAGGATGTGTTCTAGGCAAGCAATCACAAAGGTATTTTCCAAAGGGCAAGGCGAGATGAGCAACTGAGAAATTGGAATTAGTGTGTGCTGACATTTGTGGTCCAATGAAGAACGAATCTCACTCAGGCAATAAGTATTTCTTGATATTCATTGATGAGTTTACCCGTATGTGTTGGGTATATTTCATTAGAACAAAATCAGATACCTTAGAACACTTTAAGAAATTCAAAGCTCTTGTTGAAAAACAAGGAAACACTACAATCAAGACTCTATGGACTGATAGAGGGGGAGAATTCATGTCACAGGAATTCATTACTCTATGTGAGAAAGAATGGATAAGAAGAGAGATGACAACTCCACATACCCCAGAGCAGAATGGGATTGCAGAGAGAAAGAATCGAACCATTGAGGAGATGGATCGATCAATGTTGAACACAAGCAAGCTACTTGATGTTTATTGGGCTGAATCCGTTGCTACCGCTGTATACCTAATCAACATATCTCCTACAAAAACTGTATAGAATAAAACACCATTTGAAGCATGGTATGAAATCAAACCTACAGTCACTCATTTAAGTGTTTTTGGTTGTGCATGTTATGCATTAGTCACATCTTACAGACACAAGCTAGAGGACAAGTCCAAGAAATATGTTTTTGTGGGATACTGTACACAATCAAAGGCCTATAGACTCTTTGATCCCATAAACAAGAAAATTGTTGTTAGTATGGATGTAGTCTTCGAAGAATATGCAAGTTATGACACTACATAAGAAGAAGTCAATACTTTAGTTCAACCTGGGTTACTTGACGAAGAAGTTCATGATCAAGCAACCAATTCCTCAAACATCTCATCCTCGAGTTCAAGGTCCTCGCATGGAGTGTCTTCACAAGTTACTCCTCCAAGATCAAACACAGCATCCTCTAGCAGCACATCACCAAAAACAACACCACTCAAAACCAGAACATTAGTAGATATTTATGCAAGTACAATGGCACTATTTGCGGGTGATCCTACATCAACGAATGTTGCTCTTCAAGATGATAGATGGAGAAGAGCAATGGAGGAAGAGATTGCTGCTATTAAGAAGAACAATATTTGGGAACTCATGGAACTACCATCTGATAAGTACCCTATATCACTAAAATGGGTGTTCAAAACTAAGTTCAAAGTTGACGGGAGCCTACAAAAACACAAAGCCAGATTAGTCGCACGAGGTTTTACAAGAACAATGTGTGGATTATGATGAAACGTTCTCGCCGGTGGCAAGGATAGAAACAATATGATTGATCCTCGCATTAGCAGCACAAAGAGAGTGGGAAGTCTATCAATTTGATGTTAAGTCGGCTTTCTTGAATGGAGATCTTAAAGAGGAAGTCTTTGTTCAGCAACCTAGAGGATTCATAGTAATTGGGCAGGAGGAGAAGGTATATGGAATATGGTATATGAAGTCAAATAAAACTATTGTTGGAAGGCTTTACAGACAATGACTGGGCAGGGTCACAAGAAGATAGAAGGAGCACAAATGGAAATTGTTTCAATGTGGGAACTGGAATTATCTCATGGTTATCAAAGAAGCAAGAAACCATTGCATTATCCACAACAGAGGCTGAGTATGTGGCAGCCTCAATCACAACATGTCAAGCAATATGGTTAAGAAAACTTATGAATGATCTCATGCAAGAACAAACTGAAGCAACTGTGATCTACTGTGACAATCAATCCGTGATTGCAATGACAAAAAATCCTGTCATGCATGGTCGAACCAAGCACATAGAAATTAAGCATCATTTCATAAGAAAGCTAGTGGCAAATGAAAGCATCAAGCTGAAGTTTTGTAGAACTGAAGAACAACAAGCAAACCTGTTTACGAAAGCTCTTCCAGCAGCTCGTTTTGAATATCTTCGTGCAAAGATTGGTGTTGGTACCTTTGAATCAAAGGGGAGTGTTGAAGATTGATTCAATGTTTCTTAGGAAAATAATAACTGTCGTGACTGGCTTAGTAACTACTAGAAGGCTTTCAATTTTTCTGTATTTACTTAAGTCCTTCCATATTTCCAGCTTTGACTTTTCAGTTGTAAAACTCTACTATTTATAGGTGTCTTCTGTTCTCTTTTTGTTCATCAATAAAATCACGAGAGTTCTCTTGCACTTCTTTTTTCATTATGTTAAGATCCAACAAACTAAACTACGTAGATCTCAACTATAAGTAATAAAAATTGAGCTCTAGTACATACGGAACTATGATCAAGCAAACATAATCAGTAGACAACTAATAAATCCAGATCTTCGAAATCAAACCATAACCTAAGGGTTGATGTACTCTAATAAAAAATATTAGGGTTTTTAGCCCATAATCTAAGATAAGAAACATACATGAAACGTAATAAAGTTGCTAGATATGATAACAAAAGCAAAATGAATGATTTCCACTTGATTTAACCCTTGATTCTTCAAAATTTCGCTCCAATTGTGAACTCTGATCTCGAATTTCACTCCTAAAATGGTTATGGTCGCTCAACTATGAGTACTCTTTTATGTCTATCTTCTAGGTTAAGAATATGTCTATTTATAACCTTCCAAAAACACCAGTAAAACGTGTGGCGTAGGTCTATAGAACATGTCACGTATATGAAGTCTTCATGTATCCGTCAATTCAACCAACACAACATGTCGTGTACAAGTCTAAAGACGCATCACCTAAAATATTCATTCCAACAATTGACTTTTTTTCATTGATTCTAATCAAAAAATCCAACAACTATCTCCTTTTAGTCCAATATTCTCCAAAATATCAATTTAGAACATTATAAACACATTTTATCTTAATTTTCATCGAAATACAACTTAAATATAAAGATACCGTGCAAAATGCATGTATATATTATCAAAATACATACACTTAGACTTTGTTTATACTCAAGCAAACTAGAATCATTCATTCCAAAATCTCAAGTCGTCCCTAATATCAAATCCAATAAAGCATCAGTTATCGAAGTTACAAAAGAACAACTCAAAAAAAGACATCACCTATATTCAGAACAGGCATATATTTATATTGCGGTGCTCTTTAACTTTTCAAAATTCAAATCGTCCTCAATATCAATTCAATAAAGCATCGGTTATCAAAGTTACAAAAAGAACAACTCAAAACAAGACATCGCCTATATTCAAAATCATGCATATATTTATATTGCGGTGCTCATTAACTTTTCAAGTTTCAAATACTTACGCTCATACAGCTACCCATCAACCTGAATTTCGCTCATTTTTGCATTTGTTAAAAATATACCCATAAAAAATCCTTCAATCTCAAAAGGTGTTTGCCAAATTTACAAGCTTCTTATACTTAGATTACATTAAATAAACTAACCAACTCTAGTGCTTAAACTTTTCTAACTACATAATATCATTATCTTTTTCCTTCATTTTTTCTATTTTTTTCAGCTATTTTTTTTCTTTTCTTTTAGCAAAGTGCAAAGAATCATGCATAACAATGTTATGTTCCTGGATCTAAGGATGTAGTTTTCAAAAGAATTGATTTTATCATACAAAAAAGTTTAAAGATCCAGTTTTGTTCGTTTGTCTTCTCATTCATTGTATTTTGATCACTAATTTATTATAAAAAGAAAAGTTTTATTTCTTTTGTGAAAACAAAACTAAGTATATACCATATATTATTTGTTATTACTACTGGAGTCTCGGACATTGGATAAAACTCATGTAATGGAATTCCAACAGTTTTATTTGCATTGAACTTGTGAGGGTGTGACTATGGATTTCATGATTTTCAATGAACCTCATATATTTTTATTTTCATACGGATTACCGATGGACTTTATTATGTCACGGAACCATTACTAGATCGTTTAAAAATAGATGAAACCTAAATCTTTTTTTTTTCTCAAGGTATTAATCGGCATTTCCAACAGTTTTATTTGTTGTAAGATCCAGTTTCTTATATTGTTATAGTACATATTCCCTTTAGAGCGAGCAGTGAAACACCCCTATTTCAGAAGCTCAATTGATGATGGGAATTCAACACATGGGATGCCTACTAAAACCCTCGAGTTAAAAAGATGAAGAAGCCATCAGTTAAGCCTCCTCCACCATAGAAGTAAGGTTAAAATTCTAGTATACTTTCTTAAAAGATGAACATTGTTATGTCCTTTTTTTATCATTTTTGTGATCCCTATAAATATTCCACGAACATGTGGTTATCTTACCAAAACTAGCAGCGTTTTACTGGAGAAATTTATTGGTGGATGCATCCACCCAATATTTTTTATATTTTATTGTTATTGTTTATTTGAGATTATGTTCAGATCACGTACCATATCTTATTAGGTGAGACTGGCCCCATCTCTAGATTGCCAATTGCATTATTTGTATTATAGTAAGTGACAATGCGTCTAAAACAATAATAAATAAAAAAATTTAAGTTCCACCACTAGTTACATACTCACAATATAACAAGGGCGTTGCTATTAAAACACCTTTTAAACACTCTATAAACATCTTTATCAAAAATCAACCAATAAGTAATTATTTTTAAATATAGATTCTTCCTAATAAATATAGATCTTTTTCTTACATGATTATTTTAAATTAAGTTTTATTTCATATTTTTTTGATTTTTTTTTTATTAAATTATAGATAATATTTATATTCAATAATAAATGCATATCAATTTCATTAATTAATTTTCCTTCTAATTTTAAAATTACCAAATTAAAGGTTCATTAATTTTCTTTATTTCTTTATCTAGATTATTTGTCTGAATTTAAAAGAGAAAAAAAAAACACTTTAATTTTTATAATTCAATATTTTCTTATAAATTCTTACTTTTAAAATGTTTAGAATTATGTATTTAGCTTCTTTTAAATAAACTCATATAATACATGAATCTTACACCTAATTTGTAAATAAACATTCAACAAATTGTATGTGAGTCGTCCCACTTTACGTTCATTTATCTAATTAATGAAAATAATATAAATAATAGTTCTCTTGTTAATTTAGTTAAATGAACGAACATAAACAATAACTATGTTCATGAATATTCGTTTATGTGTGTTTGATTATGTTTGTTCATTCATGTTATTTTGTTTATATTTATTTATGTTTGGTTATTAAATTCATATACTATTATATTGTAAGAACGAGTGAAGTGAAATTTCTAAGATGCTTAAGTTTTATAATTTTTTGAATTCTTAAAAATATCAAAAAGTGACTTTTAAAAATACGGTCAACATATAAGAAATGTTAACAGACATTTTTTATGTTTCTATTATGATTTTTATTTTCTTTCATGTGTTTTTTTATATTAATTTATGTTTGTATTGATTCATTTATGATTTTTTTAGGTTCGTTCGCTTATAATTATTGATGTTTCCTTAAAATTTTAAGAAATTTAAACAAACCAACACTTTTAAAGTAATTTGCAAAACAAGCAAAATTGAAAAATAAATTTTATTCATTTATATATTTTTGGATAATTTGTTCAATAAAATTAAATGAGCAAATACATATGAACTTGGTAATCGATCGATTTGTTTAGGGCTTTAATAATAAACATAAGTTCTAAATGATGATGTCGAATACAGTAAAAAATAAACGTCCAAACACGTGAATTGTTCCGCATACATATCTTATGAATTGATTATACATAAGAGAGATATCAACGGTGACTTTTGAATGGTATCAACATCAAGTCGGATACGCATATATATATATATATATATATATATATATATATATATATATATATATATATATATATATATATATATATATATATATATATAGAGAGAGAGAGAGAGAGAGAGAGAGAGAAAGAGAGAGAGAGAAAATCATTTTAGTTATTTTAAGAAAGTAATTACCCCTTTATATCTTCAACATGTAATATGTATTAATTACTTTCTTAAAATAACTAAAATGATTGGTCCAGAATCAATCATACATGTATACAATAGATATTGAAAACAAAATAACCTAACCCTATATATATATATATATATATATATATATATATATATATATATATATATATATATATATATATATATGTATATATATATATAGAGAGAGAGAGAGAGAGAGAGAGAAAAAAAAAAAAGTTAGATTCAAATGTTTTCACTATCTATTGTATGTCTGTATAATTGATTCTGGACCAATCATTTTAGTTATTTTAAGAAACTAATATATATATATATATATATATATATATATATATATATATATATATATATATATATATATATATATATATCGTTATTCTAATAAAAAATAGTTTTATTCTCCTTTAGACATTTGTCACCCTATTAGGCCTCCTAATTAATGTATATTTTATTTTTCTTTTGTCATGTGTCACCCTATTATGTCTCCTAATTAATGCATGCCACTTGCCAACCTATTAAATCTCTATTTCAAATTTTCAAATTTTAAATTTGTCACTTTAATTACATTAAATTAATAATATTAGAATAAAAATTAAAATAAAATTAATACAAATTATAAAGTGATATAATTTCATATATTTATTTAAATAAATGGTTATAATTTTATATAACTAAAAATATCTCTTAATTAATACTTTATTTAAAATAATTGATTAATAATTTTGAATTTTCATACTATAAAAGTTTAATTAATTTTGTAACCGTGGTTTCCACGGGTTATAAACTAATATATATATATATATATATATATATATATATATATATATATATATATATATATATATACGACTGGTTCCAGATCTACAATTCCAACTTCAGATCTACAATTTTCAACTTCAAATCTACGAATTTATTTTTCAGATCTATGATTTTCATCTTCAGATCTACGACTTTCATCTTCAGATCCACGATTTTTGTATTCAAATCTACGACTTTCATCTTCAGATCTACCATTTTCTCTTCCAGATTTATGAGCTCCGGTGAGCGATGATAACCACCACCTTCGTCCATCACTGTCACCGCCAACGGAAACACGTATCTAACAAGATCTATTGAAAATACTTCCATATCCGTTGTCGATCGCCACCTGGTCTAAGATATGGAGTCACAAAATTTGTATCATCTTCATTTTCCCTCTTTAAAACGCAAAACATCTTAATTCTAGTGCGATTTGGTCAAAGTTGATACCACTATCAACTTCATTTCCATCATCGCTACCATCACTGATGTCACACCACAACCTCTTACTGTCGACATTATGTTCAGATCTAGTCAGATCTGGTGTGTATGGTTCGATTTTTCTAGATCTGGTTTATGTTGTGCTATTTCATGCATATATCTGAAGTTATAATTGATGGGTTTTATGCATAAGAACAATCCTATGTGCTCATAGAAACCCTAATGCTTGGATCTAGGTTTCTCTATTGTACATGATTTGAATCCAAGACTAATAAACTTAGATCTAACATATTATAAACTGAATTAGGGTTTAGAGAAATACCTTTGATTGTTATATAGCAATAACAATCAATTCCTTGCTTGGATTGGCTTCAAAAGCTTAGTGCTTCAAGTGCTGCACCTCTAATGGAGTCACAAACACCATATACAACTTAGATGAAGAAGAGAAGAAAGGAGGTTGCCCAAAAACGACTAGAAACCCTAGAGAATCA
This sequence comes from Lactuca serriola, assembly GCF_051521515.1. Lineage (NCBI taxonomy): Eukaryota > Viridiplantae > Streptophyta > Magnoliopsida > Asterales > Asteraceae > Lactuca > Lactuca serriola. The sequence continues at coordinate 21,485,008 of NC_136411.1, forward strand.
GTTGTCCACGTTTTTGGGGCCTAAGGGGTCCTTTATATACTTGTGTGGGCTGCTAGGGTTTCAGTCAAAACCCTAATGGACAGCTTAAACTCTAAGCAGCCCATGGAACCTTCTGGATAAGGCCATGGACGAAAATATGATGGGCTTCCATCATAATTTCGTTCACCCCTTATTCCTTTAGCATTTCATAGCCCAATAACTCAATTATCCAATAATTGCAGTCCAGTCCCCTAAATTTAATTAATCTCTTTTAGCCACAAAATTAATTATCAATTAATTCTTGATTAATATTAATTAAACAATATGATTTCTCCTTTAATATATTATTCTCATAATATATTAATAAATCATATTTAAACCTTTCTCTCCTTAAATCATCTTACATGTTGCTATGGTGAAGGCAACCCAAAAGGACCATGCTCATAATCGGGTCAAGTACATACCAAAATAGTTATGGATTTAGACACTAATCCAACAGTCTCCCACTTGGATAAGTCTAATAACTATTTTCCATATGACTTCAGAACCTGATCAGCAATCGTAGCTTTCAAAAGCCGCTGTCAACTCTGATCTTATCAGATAGCGTGTCCTCTAGATAAGGGATTATATATTCCTCCATTCTCAAGATATCTATAGACAAAAGACATGAATTTCAATCATTCTCTCTATACTGTTTCTTGACTTCTGATTTATGACAACTGATAACAGACTACAATTGAACACATCAACTTAGTCCCGGCTTGGCCAAGCGCTTAGGTGTCATCACTAAATCATCGAGAGGCCCACAAATATCGCTTTTATCCCACTTTGGGTAAAAGGAATGGATAAACTTCGACTCAAATGCTCGCTTGCATTTACTGATCGAATCACACACAACAATAAGTTTTATAACACCAAGTTACTGGTGCGTTTACTTATTATCAATGTGCAACCGACCAAAAATAACAACTCACACGTCTCGGTTTTAAGAATATATAATATTATCGTCTCACTAATCACTCGTGATAAAACCATGAAGTGATCCAAGTGAGCGTGGGTTTAATCCAATACTCTAATCTTATCAAAGCACTCATGAACTCTGCAGCAAACTTGTGCTATGTCTAAACACTTCAGACAATCTACAGATAGATTCATGACAGTCTTTATTCATACCTACTCCGAATGTATGACCGGCTGTGGATGTTTGAATAACCCAGTTATTCTGGAAGTCAAAACATGCAAATTGAAACATAACAATAATACTTAATCCTATATGGCCTCAAACTTGTGAGAGTAAATAAAACACTTCTATTTATCCACCATATTGATCACTCATTATTTATCATTTAATGTTTCAGATAATCAACTCATTACTTGAATTACAACAACAATTGTCCCATGCTCTAAACATGCACACTTTGTTTCCTATGATCCATGCTTTGTGAAATAGATCAATTGAAAAACTTTTTCAATGATGCTCATTTCACAATTCCTTAATCCCCATTGTTAGTGTAAGAACACAAGGTTCTTGCCACTACTAGAATATGCTAGATTCTAACATTTTATGCAATGATCCCTTTCCAAAATCATAGCACAAAAGTCACCAAGACATAGCCAATGAAATTACAAAGTACTATATCGGAAATTGTTACAAGACAATTCTATAGACGTGAAGTCTCACATTCAAAGTACATTCCTTTGAACATCCTTCTTGCATAAAAGTTTCTAATCTAGACATAGATTCTCAATATCCAACTCCCAATATGGAAATATTTCCACATTTGCCATATGACAACTCATTCTGAAACGAAGTATAATATTCTCTCCCTTAATTATAGAAAAACAACTTTTCAACCCATGCAACTTTGCAAATTGAATCTTGGTTTCTATAATTAATATGGCTAACTTGCAATACTCGCCATAATAATCATACAAGCATAACATTTATGCTCCCACTATCATGATGATTATTATATAAGCATAACACTTATGCTCCCACTAGCTTTGACATGTATTCAGAAAACAAATGAACTTCCAGAAAACAATGCCTATTGAATTTCTAAAATTCATATTTCTAATACCAGATGCTTCGATAAGCCTTTATCTAAGCTTCTCGAACTTATACACCTTTTCCTTAGATAACTCATATGTGTGTTTGAACAATTTAGAACTTATGTTACTATGTTCCAAATGTTCAAACTAATTGCCAAATCTCACAATTCGAACTATGGAAAGGGATGCCGTAACCATAATCGAATTTGAGAATACAATTTTCACAATTGATATCTTCTTAAGATCTCTCTTAGTGAAAGCATTTCCTCACAGTCATTTTCATGAAGGAGGGAATCTTATGACACTTAGATTTTATGGTGTATGAGTTCCTATCCATGTGAATTTGCCAAAACCAAGGTTTGCGACAAATCCAAACTCATATGGACTGAACTTTCTTAATCTTGATTTCTTGCCCTATGGTAACACAAGTGCCCACCATGTCTTCCAAGTAGTTTAGTAACTTGTCCTTACATATCAATGTACTTTCCATCGACTAAGGCTCTAGTATGCATTCAAATGAGAACTCATAGAACTCACATACACAATTAACTCAATTGGAATGGCATAGAAACAAAATAATGTCAGCACGATAGGTTGTAAACCTCAACTCGTGTGCTAGTGATGATCGATAAGGTTTATTCTTGATTTGTTCTTGAAACCTTTCAAGACCATTAAGACTCCCACTGACTCCTTGACATATAAGATTCTCTTGTCAAGAAACATTTCTTGACAAAGCAAATGTTCAAGAGTTAGTGTAGTTCTTATCAAGACAAAACACTTCACATAGTTGGTCCTAGTTGGTCTTTGTCTTATCCAAGACAGCACAACTTACCAATTTCAAATGTGCAAGAATAAGGAAACTTTTCCAAGTTCCACATTTGATGAGTGTTATAAACCTACTTAAGACTTTTCACTCAATGTCACAATCTTGACTCTAAGAATTGATATTGGAACGAAGTACGATTGACTTCTTGATTTAACCATTTCTATAATTCTCGATTCCTCTTCTTAGACATGCAATTGCACTAAGACTCACTTAGAGGATCAATTGAGACATGGTTCTTAATCATTAAGCCACAATAAAAGGTACTCTCCCTTTTTCTTAGAATGGAGAAACTTTTATCTTTCTGCCTTCTTGATTCTTCTTATTCGTTCTGCTATTGATTGAAACTCTTTCAGTTAACTCAGAATTATACTCAATCTTATAAGTATAACTATATTTACTAAACTTTAGTAAATCATGACGAATATCTTTGTCACTCTTGTGGTGGACTTGATCAACGCACAACCTAGTGTACTTGATCTCCTAGTCCTTCAATTGACACTTTGTCAAAGAATTAGTCTAAGTTTCCCAAATGTGAAAGTTTTTCATTCATCATACAATACACATTGCATGATTACAAGTTTCTGTCCAATTGAAACTTGGGCGATGAGAAACTCTCCCTATTTGGTAAACTTTTGACATTTCCAAAAATAACATAATTAAGAATCAAATCCATTGTTGCTAATAATAGAAACATTCAAACATCAATTCTTTCATACATGCCATTGCAAGGATAAATAAATAAGATAAAGTCAAAGTTCATTTTATTGCGGAAATTTTTTTTCCTTACAATGCAATTCAATTGAAAAACTATGTTATTACATATTTCTTAACAATCTATTCTAACTCCAAGTAGTAGCTCAAGAATCCATTCTTCAAGTAATGCGATCGAAATCCATTTCTTCACGATTAGATTCAGCTCACTTCTTCCCTTAAGCTTCCTCTCTTTTCTTCGATCCTACAAAACATCAAAATGCAATCTTATCACATCATGTATTAAGAATCTAGAATAGGAACTTAAAAGAGTTAGATAATGGATTTTAACTGAAGTAGAGCCAAACGTCTTGACTCTCCCATCTCTTAGATCTCTCAGGTAGTTAGGGCAACTTCGTCTCCAATGCCCCTTCTCTTGGCAATAAAAGCAAATGGACTCATTTGGCACAACACATCGAACAATCACAGACTTAGTTTTTTCTGGACTTCTAATGTTGCCAGTGTCCATTGAAGTTTGGGAGTTTGATTCACCAGACAAATTTGCTTGACCAGCACGCCAAATCATTGCTGATTCAGCAGCTATAAGCAAATAGGTGAGATCAATTAGGGTCATGTCGTGGTCCATCATATAGTACTCTCTAACGAACTTACTATATGATTCAGGAAGTGACTGAAGAACCCAGTCAACAGCCAACTCACTTGAAATCTCGACACCCAACATGTTTAACCTATCAATGTGTGACTTCATCTCTAAGATGTGCGCACACACAAGTTTCCCATCTTCGTGTTTACTTGCCAAAAGGGCTTAAGTGAGCTTGAACTTTTCAAGCCTTTGAACTTGTGGGTCAGGGAGAACAATTGGGGGAGGTGGAGGAAGTGAAACATGACTCTCATTTCCTTGATCGTATCTCGGAACGTCATATTCATTTGGAAACCTTGTTCCAAAGGATTTGGGAAGACCATTGTAAGATGTAGAAATCTACAAAACGGGAGAAAATGCAAGTTATGTTGATTAGAATTCTTGATGTAACACCCAAATGAAACATCAAGCTAGGATCCAACACAATACTCTACAACCTAGAAGAGGGATGCCGTAATCTAGTTGCAGAATATTTGAAGGTAGGTAAATGACGATTTACCAATTTCCACCATGAAAAACGAAAAGGAAGATTAAGTTTTAAATGAATTGAAACTCCTAGATCTTTTGAGACTCATTGAACTTTTCAATGGCATGTTTAATCTCGATTATGCCCTACTATTTGTGACTGGGATGCCGAGGATCACAAACAAGGTGTGAATAACCACACGAATCACGTGGTGCACCCAATGCTACTATCACCTAATCAATGTGCCGGTTAGCCACACACGCTCCATTGATCTATGACAAACATCGAGTCACCCTTCGCTACCAATGTCATCCCCAAATTAGTGTGCCGGTTAACCACACACGCTCCACTAACGTTTGACAGGGGTACGAACTGTAATTCCATGGATTAGCATACAATTTCACATTTTGCCTAAAGTAACTATGATTCGGGAATTTGAAAAAGCATTTAGTTACCTTATACTTCATTATACTTATAATGGAAGGTTTCTGTCCTATCCTACCCGTTCGGCTAACGACCCTCTCCTAGTCAAGAGTGCGGTGGGTAAGAGTGGATACCCATTCAATCGCCATTTTATAGGCAATTTCCTTAAACACCCCTTATAGACCAGCTTCGTGAATGAGGCCTACTAACGGTAAGACTGATTGTTTACTCATACATATATAATACTAGACTTTTAATGTTATATATAGTATATGGTGTATTTTACACTTTTAAAATACTAGGTGGTTTAACTTAGTAAATTATACTTTTAATTTAATTAAATGTAAACCAAAAACTTTATGGGTTTATTAAATCACTTTTTAATTATGCACTTTAATTTATTAATAAAACCATAAGGGTGTGATTTGAACTTTTCAAATTACTAGGGTTTTAGAATTTAACATTTCAAAATTAAACTTTTAGTCAAATTTTAAATTCCAAAACTTGAGGGCAAGTTTTGAAACATTTCAAAACATTATGGATCAAATAACAAATAATTCAAATTAAACAATTAATTTCATAATTATCTATATTTAACCTAATCTTATCTTAGTCACTAGATAATTACCAAATAATTTGAAATAATTCATATTTATCATATAAACAACCAATATTTAAAAGATTTGAAATTATCTATTGTTTTGGCAAGGATAATCATTAATTTAAGATAAAAATCGGATTTTAACTTCAAAAAATGAATTATGCATCAAATCCAAGTCAAAACAGCAGCTAAATCCCGAAATACCCTCTGCCTGACGCACTGACTCGCCGAGTCAGACTTGGACTCGCCGAGTAGGGCCAACTCGCCGAGTCCAGATACTGACTCGCCGAGTTGAGTCGGGCAGAGGCAAAAAACTCGTTTTTCAGTAAATAATTCAACATAGCATCACAGACAACATAAACCAACCAGTCTCTGATACCACTGATGGGTTTTAGCATAAGAACAATCCTATGTGCTCATACAAACCCTAATGCTTGGATCTAGGTTTCTCTATTGTACATGCTTTGAATCCAAGACTAATAAACTTAGATCTAACATATTATAAACTGAATTAGGGTTTAGAGAATTACCTTTGATTGTTATATATCAATAACAATCAATTCCTTGCTTGGATCGGCTTCAAAAGCTTAGTGCTTCAAGTGATGCACCTCTAATGGAGTCACAAACACCATATACAACTTGGATGAAGAGGAGAAGAAAGGAGGCTGCCCAAAAACGACTAGAAACCCTAGAGAATCAGTTGTCCACGTTTTTGGGGCCTAAGGGGTCCTTTATATACTTGTGTGGGCTGCTAGGGTTTCAGTCAAAACCCTAATGGACAGCTTAAACTCTAAGCAGCCCATGGAACCTTCTGGATAAGGCCATGGACGAAAATATGATGGGCTTCCATCATAATTTCGTTCACCCCTTATTCCTTTAGCATTCCATAGCCCAATAACTCAATTATCCAATAATTGCAGTCCAGTCCCCTAAATTTAATTAATCTCTTTTAGCCACAAAATTAATTATCAATTAATTCTTGACTAATATTAATTAAACAATATGATTTCTCCTTTAATATATTATTCTCATAATATATTAATAAATCATATTTAAACCTTTCTCTCCTTAAATCATCTTACATGTTGCTATGGTGAAGGCAATCCAAAAGGACCGTGCTCATAATCGGGTCAAGTACATACCAAAATAGTTATGGACTTAGACACTAATCCAACAATAATAATGGTACCGTTAGCTGCTGGTAGTTCCACCACCTTAGATACGTTCCAACACGGTCACCTTCTCCATCTCTTTCTCTCTGGCCTCCAGTGAAACACATATGGTATGTCGATTTTTTTATTTTTATTTTTTTCCCTTATGTTAAGCTGTAAATTTAATGTTAATCATTTATTATTTTTTCTCATTTATTATTTATTTTTTTTAATCATAGTTTTTTTGTTGTTAAGTTGTGGATCCATGCTTTTTTTTTTCTTATTTGTTATAACATGTGCATCAAATTATTATTCATAGTTTATGTTTGATGGTTGTTATATTGTGAATTAAAACTTAGAAGATGTGTTATTATGTTAATGTTTTCTCGAATAATATGACTTTATTTTATTTAAGCTGTGAATTATGATCTTTAATGTTTCAACTATTGTTCAGTTATGATTTTTAATGTTTCAAGTATCATCACAACACCCTAACAGTGTACATAAGCATAGGTGAGCGCTCAATCCTCACTCCTAGATGGAGGCTAAATATCTCACAACTGGCTGACTGACCCCGCACAACTCATCCATGAAACTTCCACTAACCCTGCAACACTCGTGCATGCTAGCCATACATAACGTTGGACCCTATAGAAATTTGAATATCTTATCTTACCCTAAGCCCTTCATCAAACAATAACAGGAAATAAGGCCAAACCAACATTCTTAGGCTATATGATCTTAATTATGTACAACTATGATTCATACACTAAGGAACTACAATAATGACGCCAATTTCATATGAGGAAAACCCTAGGCTATTAGGCATCATATAATCAGGCAATTCTATCATGCAATTTTTGAATATCCATAGCCTATCATTGGCATTCTTTTCTAACATATCACATTATCAAATAACAGTATGGTATTTGGGGTCTACTTACTGGCTCCGGTTGATCGTACACTTCGCATCCTCCTTGAGTATTTCGAAAACCATTTGAAAATCTTTTCCTTAGTTTGAGACTGGATTCACATGAGTATTCCTCTAATTCACTCAAACCAAGGCTCTAATACCAAATTGTAACATCCATAAAATTCATAAAAATTTAAAACTTTTTCAAACATCCAAAATCCATTAGTTATTACAAAAAATTTCAAAATAGTTTCATATCAGAGAATCCCAAAAATCAAAATCACAAAATGTGAGGAGGTGCATGATCAAGCCTTCGCCTTCCCGCGATCATCCGAAGTGACTGAAACACAATCCAAAATTGTAAGCCTGAAACTTAGTGAGTTCCCCAAAAATATCAACGTCATACAAACCAGAACAATATCATAACGAACAGCATGCATATAGAGTCTTCAGTATGACCGGGCCGCCTTACTGGCCTTTAGTCTATCTGGCCTACTCTAAGAAGCTTCAGCATGTCTGGACCGCCTCAACGATCCTTCAACATGTCTGGACCATTCTCTGGGCCTTCGGCGTAACTGGTATGCCCCGATAGGTATTCAGTCATTCTGGTTCGGTGTGGGTCTGTTGGCCTAGAGCACAAAGCAGGACCACCTCAACACAATCAACACATAGATATCAAATGCTAGCTAGCATGTACAAACAGTCAAACAGATCTAACAGATCACTAATCCTAGCATCATCCTATATACCATGATACCGATCTAACAGATCACTAAACCTAGCATCATCATATATATCAGGATATATATCTAACAAATTACTAAGCATAGCACCATTCTATATACCAGGATACAAATCTAACAAATCACTAAGCATATCATCATGCGATAACCAGGATAACAATCCAAAAGGGTCGGCCTTGGTGCCTTCGACCTTGTTGGCATAGTGAGGAAAACTCACCTCACAAGTAGTGATGGACCGATAAAATTGAATCCCAACTCACAGCTCCAAACTCTACTACCTATAACCACCATATAACTAATTCCATTAAAATCCTAAATTACCAAAATACCCTCAGAAGCCAAACTTGGTCAACCATGGTCAAAGTCAAAGTCAACAGTCAAGGTCAACAATCCATGTTGACCCAACTCATCGAGTTCCTTCATATCTCAAATGATCGTGAAATGCTCGAGACAACTTGTCGAGTTACCAGAGCAACTCGTCGAGTTCTTTACTGTTCAGAAACCAAGAAAACCCTAGCCAACTCACCGAGTCATCTCACCCACTCACCGAGTTCACTCAATATCCCAAAAGCAAGAAAACCCTATCTAACTCATCGAGTTGGCTAAGCAACTCGTCGAGTTTTCCTATCTTAACATATTCAGCCTTTTCCAGTCGAATCCAAGGCCCCAAACTACAGATCTAGCCCCTTAGAACTGAGATACCACATAAAGTTGCTAACTTTACGTGCATGCAAGGTATCAAAGGGATTAAAACACTCATATGAAGCTTATTATGGGTTTTAGAGAATGAAGGAGGACCAAGACTTAATAAAGTTGGCAACTTTAAGTCCAAGTAGGCCCTAAGATGCTCAGATCTGAAGTCCTAGCTTCAAATCATGCTCAAGAATAAGAACGACTCAAGAATAAGCTATAAGTGACCGTAAACTCTCTAATGGAGAGATCTAACAAAGGAGTGATCAAGATGGCGACTTTTTACCTCTAAATGGTTGGAAAAATAGTGAGGCTCTCGAATCTAAGGCCTTCTATGCAATCCAACCTCTTCAAGCTTTTAGTTTCCTCCAAAAGAACATAAGATTTACTCTCCCAAAGCTCACACACACTCAAGAATGTGATAAAGCGCATCTAGGGTTTCTCTCTGGACAATAAGGTGGTAAGGGAAGCCGGTGAGGGGGCTTAAGGTCCTATAAATAGGGTGCAAACCCTAAAAATTAGGGTTTTCATGCACAGCCTCAACTCGTCGAGTTGGGATCCTCCAACTCGTCGAGTAGGTTCCATAATACGCGCGACCTTATTAGTTTCTACACGATGAGTTGGGGCCTCCAACTCGTTGAGTGGTCTTATGTGATGTACAAAAATCTTTAAAATTTCAAACCTAGGAGTCGGGATGTTACAATTTCTCTCAGGTGTTGTACCCATTGGACTAACCCCAATTATAATTGTTATCTACGGACCCATTATTAAAAAGATTTTCAATTGCTTTACTTCACTAAAGAGCTTTTCTCTTAATTGATTCAAGCATAAAATTTCAAATCAGGCTAAATCTCATTTATTAAAAGCAACATCTAACTGAGTTTCACAAACCAACCTAGCGTCTTTTTCTAGTTTTAGATATGTTTCTAACATAGTGACCTTAAGCTTCTTGTATTATAGTCTTCCTCTCAAGTGGTACAGCTCTTGGGTCGCTATGTTCTTTTCATCTAAGGCGTTATAATCGGTATGGACTTCAGCACACGTTTGAGTAAGTTTTTATGTATGTGGTTCACAGTAATGCATGTTATAATTGTTTGACTGAATCTTAAATTTTACCTATTCAACGATGCTGACGTTCCATTCCTTTTCCATGAAGTAGTAGTTCTTCTTTGGCGTTGCAGATCCAACTTCTACATCATCACTTTTATGTGCAACAAGACACAGTTTTCCTTGTTTTTTTTTTTATCAATTTCATTATCTTCATCTCCCAATGACCAAACTTGATGGTCTCTTCTCACCTATGCTATAAATGCTTTCTCAATCACCATTTCTTTGTCAACAACCTCCTGAGCCATTCTAAGGTAGAATGCTTTGTCTTTCACCACATTAGCCTTACATTCTCTAGCAAAGTGATTTTCCTTGTGACATTTATGACATATAAGAACTCCTTCTTTCATTTCGTCGATGACATCTGCAGTGTCAGATGGTTTTTATTCCATCAGTGTTTTAGTGGAGTTGGTATGAGTTTATGGGGTATTTGGAAGATTGAGGATAGTGATGAGGAGTGTTGTTATGTAGATTGTAGCTTCGGTTAAAGGGTGGTATCGTGAATTGCTAATTTTTACGATAGTTAGGTAGGGGAGGCTGTTGAACTGTTGACTAACAAAGGCTAAAGGATGTTGAAAGGCTTCTTTGTCATCTGGTTACATCTTCGGTTCATATTACTACAATGTGTCATCATATGGAGTTTAATATGAGGTTTCTTCGGTATGAGGATACTGAAGAGGTCTGTTGTTAGACTGCGGTGAGTGAGCGACTAAGGCGAGTGATCTTCCAAGTTTCATGCAGTCTTTCGTCAAGACTTTCTCCAGGGAGAGATTTGAAGTTGTTGAAGTCATTCAGTGCAGTAGTCAGCTTCTTGTCTTGAGCTTGCTCTGATCCTTCATAAATATTCTTAAGAACATCCCAGAATTCTTTTACAGATTTTTATTTAATAATGAGATCAAAACTGAAAGGAGGAACTCCATAGGAGATTTCATAGAAAGCAATTTCATCTTTCTCCATATTGTCTATTTCATCATTGGTAGGTCTGGTCATGGCAACTTGATCTCCTCCAAGTCTAGTTTGAGTTTCATCAGCGAAAATGGGTGTAAGGACGAGTACATGTGGTCATTTTTCTACAGATCTTCAAACTTCCTTTCCAAGAATCCGTTAATATATTTCCATATGTTGAGACCAGTGGTGATATTCACTTGCAACAAGTATTTGAGCTCGATTAGAACCTCCAACATTGTTAGATACATTTAATGAGTAAAGTTGTGCCATATTCCTTGATTTTAACAATGATGAGCTTAGTGGTATAAAGGGCCTTTTAAATCGGAGTTTTTTTTAAAAGATTATGGATTTTTCAAAGAAGGTTAAAAAGCAACCATTATGGCTTTGATACTAATTGTTGAGAGAAGAACTTTGATTGAAGATGAGATTATGGTGCGAAATGTAAGTTAATCTCTAGGATCTTATGAAGCTCAACAATAATAAATAGCCAAATAAAGAAGGAAATATAATCACAATATACTTCAGTAAATAAAAGAAAGTAAGAACGATGTTGGGATGAACATATTTGATGATCGATTAGATTCAAACAGGTAAGTAAAGAACACAAAGATGATCAAACAGATGCTGAATGATTAAAAGTCACGCCCCAGATGAACTCGATGAGGAATTTCAATTGTAGAAGCATGTTAGGTTTTACAAAAGATATCCAAGAAAAATGTTAACAATCTAAGGTGAATACATGCACTATAAATACTTAAACCCTAATTAATGAGACAGTTGGACAGGCCCAATACCGTGTACATAATGGACTAACATAATAAGCCCAATGACACAACATCTAATACCCTACAATCTCCCCCTTTGCAACATCTAATACCACCAATACTTTCGATTGCATCAAAACTCGAGATTCACTTTAATGCATCAACACAAAGAGACCAAGATGGGCATGAGTAGAGGTGTCACAGAATTGAAGATTTTGCTTCGGGCATAAATGCAAATATATGGAAGGATACGGAAGCAAGAAAGGTTCCTTTTACATATTTACATCACAATTCAAACTGTTGATTCTTTTCTTATTCTAGGAATTAGTAGTGTTTATAGTTTTTAAACTAATAACCGGTTATTGGCACAAAAATCAATCTATTCCCTCCATCTACCCTTAAAATCGATACATGTGTGACTATCTTTAAAATGTCTAAACTAACCTTATAGAGGAATTATATAGGTGAGAACCTTGAAAGGGATATGCCTTTGGGAATTGGGTTGCACTATCTATATGTTGCATGCTATATATGTTGGTGATTGGTGATGTAAGGTAAACATGTCATTCACTATTTCACTCCATATGTTTGCTACAAATTTGTAGTGATAATATGTATATTTTCAGGATATGGATATGCATTATTTTCAAACCTTTAAGTGTTTTAAAAGATCATTTTACATATTTTAGATTTCTCATACGTATGACACAAAATTACATGTTCTAATTCTCATTATTATAATGCAACTATTGAGGTATGAATTTTATGCATATGTAATGTTTATTCATTATAAATCATATGATATTGATAGTCATGACACCTACGGGTTCCCTGACATGTTTCATGTGGTGGCCTCTACTATGGAGATGGAAATGTGGTATTCATTGCTAACAATTGGCATACCATATTGTCATTGGTTTACCTCAAAACATATTATCATGAACATGTATTAATGCAATACTCAAGATCCGTTCTTGTCATTCATAATATCGGTCATCATGTTAGTAATTAGTTTTGTATCACCTGATTCCCATAACTCATTCAGATTTCAATGCTACTCAATTACTCATTCAACATTGAATTTTTTGTTTCTTTCTAAATGTCTTGAAGGTGTTCGATAAAATGTCGAAGAGAAACAAAACGCCTTTCTTATCAATTTCAAGGACATAGGCTTGTAGATGATTTCTCCTACACCAATCTACCACCAAATTACTTTAATCTTTTCAAAATGTATGATCTAATCAGGGTGAACACTTCAACATCTTTGCAGCATGTTTAAAAACAGAATAGCAAATCATCACAGTAACTCATGAATACACATGGGAGCTAAAAACCACCGAAGGAGGTCATGGTATCCATAGTATAATCAACGATCAGAAACTATATGGTAATAGTTTAATGTTAATTGTGATTGATGTCTCTTAGATAGCATCCTAATTTCATTTCTATCTGCCACAACTTTACAACCAAATTACTTCAATTATTTTTGTTATTAAAGCATTGTTATTTGAAAAGTCTACCGAAATATAGCACTATACTTACTCATGCATTGCACCGGATCTTGAAGGAAATTGGAGAAGATTTTTCTAGATTTGATTGTGTTCTTGCAAATCCAGCAATTAAGTTACTTTCTATATATCATGATCCATGATTCATGTTATATGCATGCTTTGACATGGAGTATGTGTGTATGCATCCAGGTACAGATGATATGTCAATACACATTAACTCATCAATTTTTGGATATGCTCTAACCTATAGATGGATATTGAAGGAGTGAAGGTGGATATGAAGAAACCGTATCACTTTTACCACTTGATTTGTTACTACATGAAATTTAGCTGTTTTGCTACCACAATTTGTTAGCAAATCCCAAAAAAATATTAAACTGTCCCTTGGTTCACCACGAGATCACCTCCTAGTTTAAATAAATAAAAAGGCTTTTTGTTGGTAATATGATAGAATAAGGTCTTCACTAGAAAAAAAAAAATGAACAACTCCTTAGAAGTTGCTAAACCCAAATTTACAAATTTAATCAAATATCTTAATGAATTTATAAAAAAAATAGCTAAAAATATCAAGTTTTTCATAAAATAGTATCTGGAATTTCTTCCTTTTTTTTATAAATTCATTAAGATATCTTAATGAAAAATAGCTTTTATAAAGGAGGAAATCGAAGTTTTACGGCAAAACCGGCACGACATCGGGAAGCGTAAATAGTAAATTCACGATGGAGCGATTTTTAGCCTTAGTGATCTAAACCGAAGTTGTAGTATACGTTAAACCGAGAACATCCATAAAAAGAACGCCCAAATCTGACTTCGTATGAGGAAGTTATGATTTTTCTAAGATTTGGCTTAGTAGTGCACGACCCGAAACTCGAATTTTAGTTCGAGCGGTTTTTGGCTTATGCGACCTAAATGAGAGTTGAAGATCCCATTAATAGGAACTCAACGGTAAAAAGATATACGAAAACGGATTCCATATGAAGGAGTTACGAATTCTTCGCGGTCATTTAGCAGTCTAAACTCCTCCTACTATTAAATTTGAGATCGGACACGAATTAGCCAACGGAGTCTAAATGAAAGTTGTAGATCTTGATTTTACCTACGCGTTGAAAAAAAGAACATCGAAAACGGAGCTCATATGCAAGAGTTATGATTTTTCTAAGTTTGAAGGCTAATACGCGATAGTCGTGACATGGCACCATCCAGAATTGGACACGTGGCACCACCAGAAGGCTGCCACATGCCCCAACTCGGTGAGTAGGTCCTCCTACTTGGCGAGTCCATCAGGAATTCAGCCTATAAATAGAGGTGTCGGGTTCCTCCATTTCCCGCACCTTTCCCCACTTCTTTCTCTCTCTAAACTCTCTCTCTCCCTCTCTCTCTCTCTCTCTCTCTCTCTCTCTAAGACTCCCTAACCCCCCAAAGCCTAGGGTAACTCCCTAGCATGAGGTGGAAGCCCCGGAGTGCCCGAAGGCTCCGAGAAAAGAGCCTTTCGGCTCGGGAATGCTGCTCCAGCGAAGCCCGGTTTTGCGAAAAACTCGTTGTAAGTGAGTTATGCCTACGCTATTTTTAATATAGCTTCTAATTAATTATAGTAATGTTATTAGGACCTTATAATAAGTACTTGGGCTATTATTATGGGTTATATAAGTATTTTTAATGCTTATATAATAGTAATAATAGCTAGACTATTAAGTAGTCTCGGTGAATACTAAACTAAACCCTAGTGGTAATGATACTAGGTTTTTTCGCAGGAAATTGTTTTAAGAGTAACGAAGTGTTGTCCGAGTACCGAGTCACCACATTACCAGCTGAGTGCATAGTTACTTTCATCTTACACATAAATATGAAGTATTTTATATAAATTACGTGCTATGTGTGCATATTATCTGAATACTTGCTATCTATGATGGACGAACGATTTTGTACATGTTTTAAATGATTTATATTGTATATGTATTTTATATCTACGATAATGTTGGAGTCAAACATGGTTAGATGTAATAGATGTAATATGAGTTGGATGATGAGTTGAGAGGTGTTATAGACCACGAGGTGAGGGTGAGAGGTGGACGATGTGAGAAGCCTTTTCTCAAACGATGGCCCCGTCATTCAGCAGAGTATGGATGACAACCACAGACTAGTCTAGACAGTCCAATGGAACACTAGCAGGCTTGCAACCTGTAGGTGTTGTGAACGATGTGTTCACCCGATGTACTCTAAACCTATGTGATCATGCAGACTTGATGCCTAAACCCTAGTGATCATGCAGACTTCATGCCTAAACCCTGGTGATCATGCAGACTTGATACCTAAACCTTGGTGATCATGCAGACTTGATACTTAAACCCTGGCGACTATGCAGACTTAGTGCCCGTTGTGTAAACCGTGGCAACAATGGACTTCGTGCCGATTCTTTAGGACGATCCTTAGGAACGAGTAGACGAGAAATAGCTGATTCTTAGGGTAGATCCTTAAGAATAAAGAAGATAATGGGGTTGGGTGATTGGGTTGATTGCTTGATTGTTTAAACATAATAATTATATTATTGTGGGTTGAAAACCCTATGTACTCACCAGGTTTCCCAACCTGACCCACTCAGTTTATTTATATCACAGGTGTTGAAATTAAGTTACATTACACTGAGAGATTAAAGAGATGTAGATCACTAGTGTAACTAAATGTAAGTTCTGTTTATGCTTATGTTTCTGTATTGACGATGACATCTCAAATGTTTTAAAATGAATAAAATACGTTTCTTTGAAAATGTTTGATAACGTATTTATCGTGTTTTTCTGGGAACAAATTCCGCAACATTTTTATGAAAAATATTACTCTGATTTTCAAACAAGCATAAACAAAAATCGGTCTTTTCTGGCCGTGAAAATGGGGATGTCACAGTTGGTATCAGAGCATTAGTTTAAGCGAACTAGGAATATGGATTTATTTCTAGACTTAAACTTAGAATGTTAAGCAATGATGGTGAGGAGTATGTCTTAGGTAATACACCTGAATAGACACAACCACTAGCTTATTTAGGGAAAATGCCTAACATGCTTTTATGTGCTAAAAGATTTATGATGCTTTATGATGCTAAATGTATAATCGGATCTATGGTCTATTGCCGACCAGATCTGGAAATTTTATGTGCTCAGGTTTCTAAATGTTTAATTACGATATTAGAACTGGCATGTAACTTTTCGGAGTAATAAGGAGGATTACACGTCTAAAATCTTCTGTAACTATATTCTCGTCTCGATGCGCTGAACGCATGCTTCCGTCAATGTAACGTCATGGTGAAGGCTCGTAACGAATTGAGTTAATGGAGGAAACGAGTAGGCTTGCAATAGTGAATGGCGCTTGTTGGAAGATATCGTAAGAGAGGTATCTTGCCTTTAGAATGTGTCTAATAAATAAATACGTCTAGTACGGGAGAAGTACACTTTCGATTAGCAGAAAGAAAGAACTTTTGGTATAACCAATGAAGTTATCCCATCATATGGAATTTCCACCACCAACCAAGTTGAAGCAGAATTGATGATTGAAGATACGCATAGAAGAAATCCTAGTAAAGTCGATTGGAAATTTTTCTGATTGTTTGGACACATTTTTATGTGTTAAAATTGTTTTTTTGCGATAATGACTTGGATAACTACGAGATAATACTTGGAACGAGTATGAGTAGGTGTGAATGGTAGTAGAGGCCTATACTACCGGAAGCACAAGACTCACACTTGGATCAGGGAAAGTCACAAGGTTACCAAGAAGCTAGTAATTGATTTTGTTTTATTCAAGTATGTCGTTACCATTGTTTCGGTAATGACTAAGAAGATTGTTGTTATCCCGACCCTAGTGGTCATATCACATTAAGTCCGACTACGATGAGTAGGTTACGTGGTTCAGAGAACCAAGTTTGATGTAGCGTTCGACTTAAACCAAACGATTGAAATGAAAGCGATCAACAGAAGTATCGTGCTTGTTGTTAAAGAAGTTGGTAGCTAGAAATGCTACATGTTAAAATGTGATTATATCACATTAGACCATGAAGGAAGGCATATTTCATTCCGGAATTTGACTCTAAGAGACCTGAGTGTAAGCGTTGCTACATACGATGATAGGTCATTAGAATATGACACATCGGTCAATTGTAGTAATCAAATTAACTTATCCTAAGTTTGTTAAGAAGAAGAAGGAGTCTCTGATAAAGAATGAGGTTGTGACACGAAGGTCGTGAAAGTCTAACGAGCAGGTGCAAGACGGAGCACCGCCTGCAGTCAAGGAGTCCAAGAGTTAGATACTCGTTCGAAGCAACATAGAAGTTACAGTTATTAACTAGGATGAAGAGATAACGTATGGAGTCATTATACTACCATGTTTCGTTGATGATTCCTGGATGTAATCATCCTAAGGGGGATAATTGTAACGCCCGCAGATCCGGACTAGTCAATTTAGAGGCAATAAGTGTCGAAAACGAATTTTCGGAAAAGACTATTCATAATAAATAGTCTTAACATAGTTGTAGAATATCTCTCAAGGTTTCCGTACATGTAAAGAACGCCGAAATCCGAGTTATAACGAAGAAGTTATGGCCCGTCGAAGTTTTACGGCAAAACCGGCACGACACCGGGAAGCGTAAATAGTAAATTTACGATGGAGCGATTTTTAGCCTTAGTGATCTAAACCAAAGTTGTAGTATACATTAAACCGAGAACATCCATAAAAAGAACGCCCAAATCTAACTTCGTATGAGGAAGTTATGATTTTCTAAGATTTGGCTTAGCAGTGCACGGCCCGAAACTCGAATTTTAGTTCGAGCAGTTTTTGGATTATGTAACCTAAATGAGAGTTGAAGATCTCATTAATAGGAACTCAACGGTAAAAAGATATACGAAAACGGATTCCGTATGAAGGAGTTACGAATTCTTCACGGTCATTTAGCAGTCTAAACTCCTCCTACTGTTAAATTTGAGATCGGTCGAGAATTAGCCAACAGAGTCTAAATGAAAGTTGTAGACCTTGATTTTACCTACACGTTGAAAAAAAGAACATAGAAAATGGAGATTGTATGACAAAGTTATGATTTTTCTAAGTTTGAAGACTCATACGCGATAGGGGTGACGTGGCACCATCAGAATTGAACACGTGGCACCACCAGAAGGCTGCCACATGCCACAACTCGGCGAGTCCATTAGGAATTCAGCCTATAAATAGAGGTGTTGGGTTCCTCCATTTCCCACACCTTTCCCCACTTATTTCTCTCTCTAAACTCTCTCTCTAAGCCTCCCTAACCTCCCCCCCCCCCCAAAGCCTAGGGTAACTCCCTAGCACGAGGTGGAAGCCCCGGAGCGCCCGAAGGCTCCGAGAAAAGAGCCTTTCGTTTCGGGAATGCTGATCTAGCAAAGCCCGGTTTTGCGAAAAACCCGTTGTAAGTGAGTTACGCCTACGTTATTTTTAATATAGCTTCTAATTAATTATAGTAATCTTATTAGGACCTTATAATAAGTACTTGGGCTATTATTATGGGTTATATAAGTATTTTTAACGCTTATATAATAGTAATAATAGCTAGATTATTAAGTAGTCTCGGTGAATATTAAACTAAACCCTAGTGGTAATGATACTAGGTTTTTTCGAAGGAAATTGTTTTAAGAGTAACGAAGTGTTGTCTGAGTACCGAGTCACCACCTTACCAGGTGAGTGCATAGTTACTTTCATCTTACACATAGATATGAAGTATTTTATATAAATTACTTGCTATGTGTGAATATTATTTGAATACTTGTTGTCTATGCTGGATGAACGATTTTATATATGTTTTAAATGATTTAAACTGTATATGTATTTTATATCTACATATGAGTAAAACATGGGTAGATGTAATAGATGTAATATGAGTTGGATGATGAGTTGAGAGGTGTTCTAGACCACGAGGTAAGGGTGAGAGGTGGACGATGTGAGAAGCCTTTTCCCAAACGATGGCACGGTCATTCAGCAGAGTATGGATGACAACCACGGACTAGTCTAGACCGTCCAATGGAACACTAGCAGACTCGCAACCTGTAGGTGTTGTGATCGATGTGTTCACCCGGTGTACTCTAAACCTAGGTGATCATGCAGACTTGATGCCTAAACCCTGGTGATCATGTAGACTTGATACCTAAACCCTGGTGATCATGCAGACTTGATGCCTAAACCCTGGTGATCATGCACACTTGATGCTTAAACCCTAGCGACTATGCAGACTTAGTGTCCGTTGTATAAACTGTGGCAACGATGGACTTCGTGCCGATTCTTTAGGACGGTCCTTAGGAACGGGTAAACGAGAAATAGCTGATTCTTAGGGTAGATCCTTAAGAATAAAGAAGATAATGAGGTTGGGTGATTGGGTTGATTGCTTAATTGTTTAAATATAATAATTATATTATTGTGGGTTGAAAACCCTATGTACTCACCAGGTTTCCCAACCTGACCCACTCAGTTTATTTATATCACAGGTGTTGAAATGAAGTTACATTACACTGAGAGATTAAAGAGATGTAGATCACTAGTGTAAATAAATGTAAGTTCTGTTTATGCTTATGTTTATGTATTGACGATGACATCTCAAATGTTTTAAAATGAATAAAATACGTTTCTTCGAAAATGTTTGATAACGTATTTATCGTGTTTTTCTGGGAACAAATTCCGCAACATTTTTATGAAAAATATTACTTTGATTTTCAAACAAGCATAAACAAAAATCGGTCTTTTCTGGCCGTGAAAATGGGGATGTCACATCACATAACTTTTCTATTAATCTAAATCAACTCATAAGAACAAGATAATTCAAATCAAACACTTTTCATGTAATTATCCTAACCATTAAACTAATACAAAACTTGAATCTATTGACAATTATCTATGAAATTGGATTAGCATGAACATTATCACATCAAAAACAGGTTTACAAGTTCAAAAACAGATTAGGGTAATGTTCCTAGTCCCAATCCAGCCAAAAACCTCGAAAATATGTTGTCTGGGGGTCCAACTCATCGAGTGCATGAACCAACTCGACAAGTTTGATGATTTTATGCATGGACTCGTGTGACATCCCCTTTTCACGGCCAGAAAAGAGCGATTTTTTTTATTCTTTATAAAAATCCGAGTACTTTTAATAAAAATGTTGTGAAATTTGTTCCCAGAAAAATATGATAAATACGTTATCAAAGCATTTTCGAAGAAATGTATTTTTATTCATTTAAAACATTTGGGGTATCATCGTCAACACAGAAACATAAGCATAAACAAAACTTACATTCATTTACACTAGTGATCTACATCTCTTTTAAATCTCTCAGTGCAAGGTAGCTTCGTATCGACACCTGTGATACAAATAAGCTGGAGTGGGTTAGGTTGGGAAACTCGGTGAGTACATAGGGTTTTCAACCCACAATAGTATAATTATTATATTTAAACATCAAACAATCAACCAGATTACCCATCCCCATTATCTTTTTTAATATTTCTTAAAGAATTATCTTAAGGGTCATATCCTATATCATATTTACCTCTCATCTTTTTACCTCACATTTCCTTATATGCTCGTTCCTAAGGCATGAATACGTAGTTACAACATCGCCTGAACTCGTAATTCATAGTAAGGGTTAGAGTATCATCACATGAATATATAGTCACAACATCACCTAGACTCGTAATTCATCACCTACAGGTTATAAGTCTGCTGGTGTTTCCACGGGTTGTCTAGAATAGTCCGTGGTCGCCATCTAAACTCTAGTATATGACTACATCTCCAAATTGCGAGACAAGGTTATAGTATCTTTCATCCTACATCACCGATTCATCATCACCTATCCATCACCTAATTATCATCACCTTCCTATCATCACCTATCTCTCATCATTTTATTTCATCACACACCAACTATTTCATCTACCCATGTTTTATCCCAACATATTTGTATATATAAAATAAATATATATTTAAATCATTTAAAACATGTATAAAATCATTCATCCATCATAGACAGCAAGTATTCAGATAATATGCACACATAGTGTGACATCCCCAAAATCTCGGCCAGAAAAGACCGATTTTCATTTATGCTTTTAAATATTTTCAGAGTAAATCCTTTTGATTTGAAAGAGTTGCGGAATTTGTTCCCAAAACAAAACATGATAAAATAATATTTATCAAAGCATTTCATCAAGAGATGCATTTCATTATATAATCAAAACTCGGGATGTCATGTTCCGATACAGACCATAAAGCATAAACGATAAACATTACAAGTCATTCAACAAATATATACATATACAGACTTGTAAACAAAACAACAAGATGATCCATCCATCTTATGCCCTTGTGCCACTTCCTGTAATACAAATAAAACTGAGTGGGTCAGGCTTGGGAGCCTGGTGAGCATATAGGGTTTTCAACCCACAATAAATAAGTTATATTTAATTTCACCAACCAATCACTATCCCGATTACCCATTCCCGTTATCCTCACTTTACGTCCCTAAAACAACTATCTCAAGGGACCTAATCTAGGATTTTCATCGGGACGGACATCACTGCGAAAGGGTTTCCTCAACAATAGATATCCTAAAGGCAACCATGAGGGGGATAGAGTACACCGGTGAACACATCGTTCACAACACCTACAGGTTATGAACCTGCTAGCGTTCCACTGGACTGTCTAGAAAGAGTCCGTGGTCGTTATCCATACTCCGCTGAATAACTAGATCAACAACAACAACAACATCGAGGCCTCTCATCTGTTTATTACACACCAACTATCTACCCATGTTCTACCCAACATATTAGTAGATAAAATATATATTTTCATACGTAGTTTAAAGAAAACCTGTATAGCATGCTTTAATCAACACATATATCACATAACAGATGAGGCACACACACACACATAACACATATCTCATAAAGAAATAAGCAGATCTATAAGATAGAAGAGAGTGAATACTCATTCACACATAACACAACCAAATATATACACATAGCACGTATTTTTATATAAAATACTTCGTATTATTGTATTAGAAGAAATAACTACACACTCACTTGATCAGAAGACGATCCGACAGCACTACGGCTTATAGAAGTAGTATTCCTTAGCAGATCTGGAAGATCTCCTCGAAAATCGAACTTCTCGCGGGCAGAGCTTCGCCTCGGGAACCGCGCTTCTCAGGATCTTCGGGACCTCGGGACTTGCCTCGGGGCTAGAGTATGATACCGGGGCTTCGGGGTAGCTTCGGCACGAAAAACGATGCAAAAGACTAGAGAGAAGAGAAGAAATTGAACAACAAAGAAGGCTGTCTTCGGATCCTTTATATAGAGGCTGGAAGCCTCAATTACGCGGGGCGTACGCCTGTACGCAACGCGTACTGCTCCAATGTTCGTAAGCGCATGCGTCATCCGAAGCCACTTGCTGCGATGTCGACACCCTCGGAGTACGCGGGGCATACTCGAGTACGCGGCGCGTACCTCGGATCAGATCAATGACTCGTTCGGATAATGCTTCCGAATTTTGAATTAAAAATAAATAAAATGATTAATAAACTTCGGAAATTCATAACTTCTTCATACGAACTCCGTTTCCGACGTTCTTTATATCCACGCGAAGGTGAGACCACGCTCTACGACTTTTGTTTAGACTCCGTCGGCTAATTTTGACTTTATTTTTATTAATTATTTTTAATAGGCCGGGACAGAAACTTTCGTTATAAATTCATAACTTCATCGTTTGACGTCCGTTCTCGCCTAACTTTTATCGTTTCAATACCAACAATGAGATCTTCGATTCTCATTTAGATTTCTTCGGCTAACAACCGTTCGATCTCAAATCGAGTAAAACAGGCTGTATATCGCTAAGCCGGAACTTCGATAAATCATAACTTCCTCATACGAAGTCAGATTTGGGCGTTCTATATATATTCGGAAACCTCATTTCGACTACTACAACATTAACCAAAGATATTAAGTTTATTTTACACTTAAATTTTGACGCTTATTTTTATTCTTAATTAATCAGACCACATAATTAAGCAATTAAGCACAAAACACATAATACTCAAATAATACATTCTTATTATTTCAAAACGGGTTACAAAGGTTAACCTAGACTATTATATTGCTAAATATGGCAAGCCCGGAAACACAGGCGTTACACATAGCACGTAATTTATATAAAATACTTCATATCTATGTGTAAGATGAAAGGGACCATGCACTCACTTGAAAAGGTGGTGATTTCGAACTCAGACAGCGCTTCGCTTCTTACAAAAATAATTTCATTCGACGAAACCTAGTATTATTACCACTAGAGTTTAGTCTACTATTCTCCGAGACTAATTAATAGTCTATCTATTATTACTATTACATAAGCGTTAAACCATACTTATATAACCCATAATAATAGCCCAAGTACTTATTATAAGTTCCTAATAATGTTACTATAATTAAATAAAAGCTATGTTAAAAATAGCGTAGGCGTAGCTCACTTACAGCGGGTTTTATAGAAAACCGGGCTTTGCTTGGAGCAGCGTTCCCGAGCCGAAAAGCTCTTTTTCTCGGAGTCGTCGAGCACTCCGAGGCTTCCACCTCGTGCTAGGGAGGTTCCCTAGGCTTTTCGGGGGGTTTAGGGGCTAGATAGAGGTTCTAGAGAGAGAGAGTAAAGAGAAGAAAAAATGGGAAAGGTGTGAAGAAAATGAGGGTGGGAGAGGTTCTATTTATAGGGTGAAAATGGATGAACTTGGTGCCACATGTCACCATGTAGTGGCAAAACTTGGGGAGAAAGTAATGGCCAAGATTGTGCCACATCACCCATTTTCACACAGCACACTTCCGAATTCTAAAATCCATAACTTTCACATACAAGCTCCGTTTTTTATGTTCTTTATATCCACGCGTAAGTAAAAATAAGATCTACAACTTTCATTTTGACTCCATCGGCTAATTCTTGACCGATCTTAAATTTAACAGTGTGAGGAGATTATACTGTTAAATGTCCACCTAAAATTCATAACTTCTACATACGGACGTTGTTTTCGTCTTTATTTTACCTTTGAGTTCCTATTAATGAGATCTTCTATTCCCATTTACGTCGAATAGGCCAAAAACCGCTTGATCTAAAATTCAAGTTTCGGGTTGTGCACTGCTAAACCAAATCTTAGAAAATTAATAACTTCCTCATATGAAGTCAGATTTGGGCGTTCTTTTTTTGTATGTTCTCGGTGTAACGTATTCTACAACTTTTGTTTAGATCACTAAGGCTAAAAGTCTCTCTACCGTAAATTCACTATTTATGCTTCCCGGTATCGTGTCGGTTCCGTCGCAAAACTTCGACGGGTCATAACTTCTCCGTTATAATTCGGATTTCGACGTTCTTTATATGTACGGAATCCTTGAGAAATATTCTACAACTAGGTTAAGATTATTTATTCTAAATAATATTTTGTCGAAAAGTCGTTTTCGACCCCTATTATCTCTAAATTGACTAGCCCGGATCTACGGGCGTTACAACTCGGCGAGTCCACTGTCCAGAACAGCAGAAAATCGAATTTTTCAACATTTTTCAGCAATTTACATCAAGTATAATTGAAAACAAGCCTAGGCTCTGATACCACTGAAGAGTTTTAAGCATTCTAACATTCCTATGGTGTACATGCAACCCTAAATAGCTTGGATCTATGTTTTCTCTATTATGCATGCAAACCTGAACTTTCCAAGGTATTACCCTAACTAGCATTCAATCATTGATACTTGGGTAATATAAGCAAGTTAGAAGACATACCTTTTCATGTAGCTTGATTCCATGGAGATTAAGAGCCTACTGCCTCAAGTGTGACCTCTCAAATGGTTCACACAACATCACCAACATCTTGGAATAACTTGAGAAAAAAGATTCTTATGCTCAAATCGGCTAGCCCTCATGTGTACACACATTAGTGCCAATTTCTTGAGCCATGGGGTCCTTATATATGGTGGATATTAGGGTTACACCGTGTAACTCATGTCTTTCCATATTATTCATGCTCCATGGGTTAAAACCTCCATGGAGTATCCATGGGTTACTCCATGGGTTTAGCCCAACATGAAGAACTATGGATCATAAGCCCACATATATAAGAATGAATGATTTACACAATCAATCCCCATATATTTAATTAGTCTCCTTTTGATCACAAAATTAATTCCAAATTAATTCTTGAACAATACTAACTAAATAATATGATTTCATATTAATATATTAGAACTTATAATATATTAACAAATCATAATTATCCTTTTCTCACTAAAGTCTATCCAAATTGTTTCGATGTCGTGCAACCCAAATGGACCATGCCAATCGGGCAAGTACATACCAATTATAGTTATGGACTTAGACACTAATCAAACAATTATAACGGGGCCAACCCAAACATAGATAATAGGCCCTGCCCAAGAGTATAACGGGCCTAACACAAACTCAACCACTAGGGGCCAAATCCTGATCTTCAAATAATTTCCATTGTTCCCACCATGATTTTTTCCTATAATGCCAAGGGTCAAATCCCGGTCCTACATATAAATGCCAAGGGCCACATCACCTATTTTCGCACAGCACACTTCCGACTTTTAAAATCTGTAACCTTCACATACGAGCTTTATTTTTGACGTGCTTTATATCCACGCGTAGGTAAAAATAAGATCTACAACTTTCATTTTGACTCCGTCGGCTAATTCTCGACCATCTTAAATTTAACAGTACGAGGAGATTATACTGTTAAATGTCCGCGTAAAATTCATAACTTCTACATACGGACGTTGTTTTCGTCTGTCTTTTACCGTTGAGTTCCTATTAATGAGATCTTCAATTCCCATTTAGGTCGCGTAGGCCAAAAACTGCTCGATCTAAAATTTGAGTTTCGGGTTGTGCACTGCTAAGCCAAATCTTAGAAAATTCATAACTTCCTCATACGAAGTCAGATTTGGGCATTCTTTTTTTGTATGTTCTCGATTTAATGTATTCTACGACTTTTTTTTAGATCACTAAGGCTAAAATTCGCTCTACTGTAAATTCACTATTTACACTTCCCGGTATCGTGCCGATTCCGTCGCGAAACTTCGACGGGTCATAACTTCTTCATTATAACTCGGATTTCGGTGTTCTTTATGTGTACGGAATCCTTGAGAAATATTCTAAAACTTGGTTAAGATTATTTATTCTAAATAATATTTTGTCGAAAAGTCATTTTCGACCCCTATTATCTCTAAATTTACTAGCCCGGATCTACGGGCGTTACAACTCGGCGAGTCCATCAGTGGACTCGGCGAGTCCACTGTCCAGAACAGCAGAAAATCGAATTTTTCAACATTTTTCAGCAATTTACATCAAGTATAATTGAAAACAAGCCTAGGCTCTGATACCACTGAAGAGTTTTAAGCATTCTAACATTCCTATGGTGTACATGCAACCCTAAATAGCTTGGATCTATGTTTTCTCTATTATGCATGCAAACCTGAACTTTCCAAGGTATTACCCTAACTAGCATTCAATCATTGATACTTGGGTAATATAAGCAAGTTAGAAGACATACCTTTTCATGTAGCTTGATTCCATGGAGATTAAGAGCCTACTGCCTCAAGTGTGACCTCTCAAATGGTTCACACAACATCACCAACATCTTGGAATAACTTGAGAAAAAAGATTCCTATGCTCAAATCGGCTAGCCCTCATGTGTACACACACTAGTGCCAATTTCTTGAGCCATGGGGTCCTTATATATGGTGGATATTAGGGTTACACCGTGTAACTCATGTCTTTCCATATTATTCATGCTCCATGGGTTAAAACCTCCATGGAGTATCCATGGGTTACTCCATGGGTTTAGCCCAACATGAAGAACTATGGATCATAAGCCCACATATATAAGAATGAATGATTTACACAATCAATCCCCATATATTTAATTAGTCTCCTTTTGATCACAAAATTAATTCCAAATTAGTTCTTGAACAATACTAACTAAATAATATGATTTCATATTAATATATTAGAACTTATAATATATTAACAAATCATAATTATCCTTTTCTCACTAAAGTCTATCCACATTGTTCCGATGTCGTGCAACCCAAATGGACCATGCCAATCGGGCAAGTACATACCAATTATAGTTATGGACTTAGACACTAATCAAACAATTATAACGGGGCCAACCCAAACATAGATAATAGGCCCTGCCCAAGAGTATAACGGGCCTAACACAAACTCAACCACTAGGGGCCAAATCCTGATCTTCATATAATTTCCATTGTTCCCACCATGCTTTTTTCCTATAATGCCAAGGGTCAAATCCCGGTCCTACATATAAATGCCAAGGGCCACATCACCTATTTTCGCACAGCACACTTCCGACTTTTAAAATCTGTAACCTTCACATATGAGCTTTATTTTTGACGTGCTTTATATCCACGCGTAGGTAAAAATAAGATCTACAACTTTCATTTTGACTCCGTCGGCTAATTCTCGACCATCTTAAATTTAACAGTACGAGGAGATTATACTGTTAAATGTCCGCGTAAAATTCATAACTTCTACATACGGACGTTGTTTTCGTCTGTCTTTTACCGTTGAGTTCCTATTAATGAGATCTTCAATTCCCATTTAGGTCGCGTAGGCCAAAAACTGCTCGATCTAAAATTTGAGTTTCGGGTTGTGCACTGCTAAGCCAAATCTTAGAAAATTCATAACTTCCTCATACGAAGTCAGATTTGGGCATTCTTTTTTTGTATGTTCTCGATTTAATGTATTCTACGACTTTTTTTTAGATCACTAAGGCTAAAATTCGCTCTACTGTAAATTCACTATTTACACTTCCCGGTATCGTGCCGATTCCGTCGCGAAACTTCGACGGGTCATAACTTCTTCATTATAACTCGGATTTCGGTGTTCTTTATGTGTACGGAATCCTTGAGAAATATTCTAAAACTTGGTTAAGATTATTTATTCTAAATAATATTTTGTCGAAAAGTCATTTTCGACCCCTATTATCTCTAAATTTACTAGCCCGGATCTACGGGCGTTACAACTCGGCGAGTCCATCAGTGGACTCGGCGAGTCCATCAGTGGACTCGGCGAGTCCACTGTCCAGAACAGCAGAAATCGAATTTTTCAACATTTTTCAGCAATTTACATCAAGTATAATTGAAAACAAGCCTAGGCTCTGATACCACTGAAGAGTTTTAAGCATTCTAACATTCCTATGGTGTACATGCAACCCTAAATAGCTTGGATCTATGTTTTCTCTATTATGCATGCAAACCTGAACTTTCCAAGGTATTACCCTAACTAGCATTCAATCATTGATACTTGGGTAATATAAGCAAGTTAGAAGACATACCTTTTCATGTAGCTTGATTCCATGGAGATTAATAGCCTACTGCCTCAAGTGTGACCTCTCAAATGGTTCACACAACATCACCAACATCTTGGAATAACTTGAGAAAAAAGATTCCTATGCTCAAATCGGCTAGCCCTCATGTGTACACACACTAGTGCCAATTTCTTGAGCCATGGGGTCCTTATATATGGTGGATATTAGGGTTACACCATGTAACTCATGTCTTTCCATATTATTCATGCTCCATGGGTTAAAACCTCCATGGAGTATCCATGGGTTACTCCATGGGTTTAGCCCAACATGAAGAACTATGGATCATAAGCCCACATATATAAGAATGAATGATTTACACAATCAATCCCCATATATTTAATTAGTCTCCTTTTGATCACAAAATTAATTCCAAATTAATTCTTGATCAATACTAATTAAATAATATGATTTCATATTAATATATTAGAACTTATAATATATTAACAAATCATAATTATCCTTTTCTCACGAAAGTCTATCCAAATTGTTCTGATGCCATGCAACCCAAATGGACCATGCCAATCGGGTCAAGTACATACCAATTATAGTTATGGACTTAGACACTAATCCAACAATTATAACGGGGCCAACCCAAACATACATAATAGGCCCTACCCAAGAGTATAACGGGCCTAACCCAAACTCAACTGCTAGGGGCCAAATCCTGATCTTCATATAATTGTCATTGTTCCCACCATGGTTTTTCCCTGTAATGCCAAGGGTCAAATCCCGGTCCTACATATAAATGCCAAGGGCCACATCCTGATCTTCCATACAATGCATAAGTCATATATAGTGAGAGATCAGATAAATAGTCAAATAAGTGATCCACCCAAAAGAAATAAATCAAACAAAAACCATGCGGCCAGGCATTAGTCCAAGAATTCTAAGGCTATCTAATCTTTACTACATATAACATGTAGGGTAATCATTCAAGAAATATTCAATACTATAACTACTCTATCCAATTACAACACCTAGCAGTGTCATATAATCCACATGCAAGGCTTTATCAATCTAGCATACCATGACACCAAGTGTCCCACACTGCATATGTATAATAAGGAGTTATTTTAGTTAACTAGCATATTGTACTCTAATAGTACATCTACCCTTTCATGTAAATTATATACAATGCCATGTGAAAAATTTATCTGAACTGAAGAATCAGAGATGCACAGCAACACTCTCGATCCTTGCATAGACCAGAACCACGAATCAACTAACACCAAACATAGAACAAACCTCAGTCAACAACCAAAATCCTTCAAATTTGAGCCAAGGTCAAACCGGTCAAAAGTCAGTGGTCAATAGTCTACCAAGTTAATGGCCACCACTATTTGGTGACCTCTTAGCCACGTCGTGGACATGGCCGGACAAAATAGTCACAAGGTTGAAACCCGCCACAACATGGTGACCTCTTGGCCACATCGTGGTTACTACAGAAGCTATTTTTCTCATTAAGGACTTAATCCATTAAATCCTTTTCTCCAACTTTCTAGGCGACCTCCTTTCCCTCAAATGAACCATAAAAATCTTTACTTTATGGACATGCATGTCCAATGCATGTCTCTCTCAAAATTACATCAAAAATGGTAAGAACTAGAGTCAAAGCTCCATGCATGGCGCCATTCAACATGAAAGACTAGATCTGAACCATATGATGACCAAGGGACCCCAAGGAGTGATAAAGTTGCCAACTTTATCAAAACCAACCATTCATAACAACATGTCATAAAGGAAAGGAGCTTAAAACCTATATTTACAAAAGATGAACCAAAATATGAAAACTTGGAGGCTTATAAGAGTCCAAAAGATGCACCAAGAGATAGATATGAGCTTGCTACCAGATCCTTAGCTCCACATAGCCTTCCTTTAACCTTTAAGTAACCAAAACACCATCAAGAGCTCACAAGACAAGAGGAGAGGATAGGATTTTGAAAAGGAGTAAAGGAGGATGAAGAGGATGTTGTTCATTAGTACACGTGATCCAAAAGTGCCATGCCATGTCGCGATATTCCATACACCACGTCGTGGCATCATATTTTCTCCAAAAACCTTATCTTTACCCCCTTTAAATCTTCGACTATGTAATGAAAAATGGGTGTTACAAACACTATGTAAATGCAGAGGACGTGTTTGGAAGGAATGAAAGTGTGACCAGTGTAAGTAACAGGAATAAAGGAACCATTGCCAACCAAAACTGAATTAATATATGTTATTACTAAATGAATTGAGAATACCTAAGTCTAAGTCTAAATGATAAATAGCACCCGAGTCCATGCACCATGTAGAATCATTAGGCTCTTGGAGGGACATAGACCTAAAGGATTGACTGATGTCGGTGGCTTGATCATTTGATACCAAGTGTAACACCCTGACTCTCAGGTATTAATTTTACAGCTTTATTTTCATATTGAAAGGTCTAATCCACTAGTACAAAAATGACCTACGGTCACACTTTCTGAAAAACGGCCTGTGACACTTTTTATTAAAAGTGTGGCCAAAGGTCACTAAAAAAATTTAGAGACTGTTTTTGGATACATTTAAATTAGTTTGTGTGTTCATTATATAGATAACTAAAACTTTAACCACACTTAATTATACCAAATGTAACAAATATTAGTCACATTCAAACACTGAGGCCATATGGCACAATCAGCCACATGTATCGATTATCATTGTCATACCTTTTTTATAAGAGACAATAGATAAACGTATCGTGACATGAGCCAATTGTATGTGTGTTTATAACCTGGTGACTTTTTATACACATACCAGACAAAGTAGCTAAAAGGTGATATATATGGTCATACTAAATATTTGTGTATCCGTAGGGTGGTTCTGTACAAGTTGTACTTAGTAAACGCAAGAAAACAAGTTAGTATTGGTTTTTTATGGTCATTTACCTTTTATTAGGTGTGTCAAAATATGATGAATTCGCTTTGAGAAGAAACAAATATTGTGAGTGTAGGTAGCATTTAGTTATGATTACAATTATTATATGTGTAGTTATAAAAGAGCAATAATGTCTTATCGGTATAATTATGGGTCGTTTATTGAATATGTTGCCATATTTATGTAATGTTGTAACGACCAAAATTTTCAACCAATTTAAAACATTTTATTTCATTCAAAACCATTAAGTCCATACATCTTGTTTTCAAAATATTTCAAACATCAGAGTATTTCACAAAACCATATCATAAGAACATAAAACATGAGGAGCGGTACGATCACGCCTTCGTCTTGCCACGATCTCCTGAAACACCTGAAACAATAAACCACAACTGTAAGCCCGAAAGTTTAGTGAGTTCCCCCAAAGTACCCATACACACATATACATACGCATACAGCAAAGAACAACATACTATGGGTCCATTCAACCTTCCTGTTGGAATA
Source organism: Lactuca serriola (assembly GCF_051521515.1). Classification (NCBI taxonomy): domain Eukaryota; kingdom Viridiplantae; phylum Streptophyta; class Magnoliopsida; order Asterales; family Asteraceae; genus Lactuca; species Lactuca serriola. Next base: position 21,517,368 of record NC_136411.1, read on the forward strand.
ACCCTGGCCCTCAACCATCGGGTTGGAATGCCTACATACTACGAGCCCAATCATCCTACTGGGATGGAATACTCTCAGCCCACAACCATTGGCTTGGAATGCCCATACACCTATACGTACAACAATAACTACTATGGGTCCAATCATCTCACAAGATGGAATACCCCAGGCCTCTCAACCTTCGGGTTGGAATGCCAACATAATATGAGTCCAATCATCCTACCGGGATGGAATACTCCTAGCCCACAACCATCGCGTTGGAATTCCCCACTCCCTATACATACAGTAACTACTACTACTATGGGTCCAATCATCCCTCAGGATGGAATACCCCAGGCCCCTTAACCATCGGGTTGGAATGCCAACCTACTATGAGTCCAATCATCCTACTGGGATGGAATACTCTTGGCCCACAACCATCGGGTTGGAATGCCCCATACTAGCAAACATGCACACATAACAGGTAACCATATAATACTCTACAGAACCAACATACCAGGGCCCTATCATCTTACCGAGATAGAATACCCCCTGCTACTGCTCAACATACCTAAACCGCAGGTAACCTCCTACCAGCGTACATAAGGCAAGACCAACTACAGGTCTTTAAATAACCACTACCCAACTACCAGGGCGTTGATCCAACAGAACTAGCCATCACTTAACTATCCATTCCTCTAGGATACTAAGCTAACAAGGCATATCCTCATATCATTATCCTATCTACCAAGATACTAGCAAGCATATCATCACATAACATAACAAGCTCTAAACAACAATTCAAAGGGCCAGCCTTAGTGCCTTAGACCCCTGAGTACAGTGAGGATAACTCACCTGAAATGAAGAACTGAACCACGGAAGCACACACCCGAAGTACTGCTCCAAACTCCAAAACCTGTTGTTATCAATGGACCATTGACATAAATAACCAATCACCATAACACCCTTGAAGGTCAAAGTCAAAGTCCAGGCCAAAGTCAAACTTCCTGACTGACCCTACTCTGTGACATCCCCAAAATCTCGGCCAGAAAAGACCGATTTCATTTATGCTTTTTAAAACATCTTCAGAGTAAATCCTTTTGATTTGAAAGAGTTGCGGAATTTGTTCCCAAAACAAAACATGATAAAATAATATTTATCAAAGCATTTCATCAAGAGATGCATTTCATTATATAATCAAAACTCGGGATGTCATGTTCCGATACAGACCATAAAGCATAAACGATAAACATTACAAGTCATTCAACAAATATATACATATACAGACTTGTAAACAAAACAACAAGATGATCCATCCATCTTATGCCCTTGTGCCACTTCCTGTAATACAAATAAAACTGAGTGGGTCAGGCTTGGGAGCCTGGTGAGCATATAGGGTTTTCAACCCACAATAAATAAGTTATATTTAATTTCACCAACCAATCACTATCCCGATTACCCATTCCCGTTATCCTCACTTTACGTCCCTAAAACAACAACTATCTCAAGGGACCTAATCTAGGATTTTCATCGGGACGGACATCACTGCTAAGGGGTTTCCTCAACAATAGATATCCTAAAGGCAACCATGAGGGGGATAGAGTACACCGGTGAACACATCGTTCACAACACCTACAGGTTATGAACCTGCTAGCGTTCCACTGGACTGTCCAGAAAGAGTCCGTGGTCGTTATCCATACTCCGTTGAATAACTAGATCAACAACAACAACAACAGCGAGGCCTCTCATCTGTTTATTACACACCAACTATCTACCCATGTTCTACCCAACATATTAGTAGATAAAATATATATATTCATACGTAGTTTAAAGAAAACTTGTATAGCATGCTTTAATCAACACATATATCACATAACAGATGAGGCACACACACACATAACACATATCTCATAAAGAAATAAGCAGATCTATAAGATAGAAGAGAGTGAATACTCATTCACACATAACACAACCAAATATATACACATAGCAAGTATAGCGCATAAAATACTTCATAGTTACTTGTATTAGAAGAAATAACTACACACTCACTTGATCAGAAGACGATCCGACAGCACTACGGCTTATAGAAGTAGTAATCCACAGCAGATCTGGAAGATCTCCTCGAAAATCGAACTTCTCGCGGGCAGAGCTTCGACTCGGGAACCGTGCTTCTCGGGATCTTCGGGATCTCGGGACTTGCCTCGGGGCTAGAGTATTATACCGGGACTTCGGGGTAGCTTCGGCACGAAAAACGATGCAAAAGACTAGAGAGAAGAGAAGAAAATGAACAAGAAATGAGGTTGTCTTCGGATCCTTTATATAGAGGCTGGAACCTCGGATTACGCGGGGCGTACAGGCGTACGCAGCGCGTACAGCGTCCGAAATCGTCATTGCATGCGTCATCCGAAGTGTCGACACTATCGAAGTTACGCGATAGCGTAACCTCGTACGCGGGGCGTACTCCGGATTACACCGGTGACACGGCTTCGGATAATACCTTCGATTTATAATTAAATTTAATTACTAAATGATTAATAAACTTCGGAAATTCATAACTTCTTCATACGAACTCCGTTTTCGACGTTCTTTATATCCACGGAAAGGTAAGACCACGCTCTACGACTTTCGTTTAGACTCCGTCGGCTAATTTTGACTTTATTTTTATTAATTATTTTTAATAGGCCGCGACAGAAACTTTCGTTATAAATTCATAACTTCTTCGTTTGACGTCCGTTCTCGCCTAACTTTTTATCGCTTCGATACCAACAACGAGATCTTCGATTCTCATTTAGATTGCTTCGGCTAACAACCGCTCGATCTCAATTCGAGTATAACAGGCTGTATACTGCTAAGCCGGAACTTCGATAAATCATAACTTCCTCATACGAAGTCAGATTTGGGCGTTCTATATATATTCGGAAACCTCGTTTCGACTACTACAACATTAACCAAAGATATTAAGTTTATTTTACACTTAAATTTTGACGCTTATTTTTATTCTTAATTAATCAGACCACATAATTAAGCAATTAAGCACAAAACACATAATACTCAAATAGTACATTCTTATTATTTCAAAACGGGTTACAAAGGTTAACCTAGACTATTATATTGCTAAATATGGCAAGCCCGGAAACACAGACGTTACAATTCTCTCCACCTTAGAATGATTCCGTCCCCGGAATCACACATCAACAAACAAATGCGGATAGCGACCCATCATGTCACTCTCCGTCTCCCAGGTGAGATTCGGCCCATTCGTGTGTTTCCATCGGACAAGCACTAACCCAACCATCTTGCGTCGCAATTTCTTAGTCTTTCGGTCAACAATTGCCTCTGGTTCTTCAATCAACCTCTTGTTCTCATCAATTCTCAATTCAGAAATTGGAATTATGTCGGGAACTTCTCCCGTGAACTTCCTCAAATAACACACATGAAAAGTGTTGTGAATTCCATTCAGTTCTTCGGGTAATTCGAGCTTGTAAGCTTGGTTCCCAATCCTCTGAAGAACTTTAAACGGTCCAATAAACCTTGGACTCAACTTTCCCCTTTTACCAAATCTTATAAGTCCCTTCCACGGCGAGACTTTAAGCAAAACCGAATCCCCAACCTCAAAAGTTATCGGTCTCCGCTTCTTGTCAGCATAGCTCTTTTGACGATCCTGAGCCGCTAACATTCTTTCCCTAATTATTTTCAACTTTTCAGCAGTTTGATGAACCAATTCCGGTCCCATAAACTGCTTTTCCCCAGCCTCAAGCCAACAAGACGGCGTACGACACTTCTGTCCATACAAAGCTTGGTAAGGTGCCATCTTAATGCTCGAGTGGAAACTATTATTATAGGAAAATTCTACCAACGGTAAATGTTCATCCCAATTACCTAGGAATTCCAGAGAACATGCTCTCAGCATATCTTCAAGTGTTTGTATCGTTCGTTCGCTCTGACCATCAGTCTGGATGGTAAGCTGTACTTAAACACAACTTGGTACCCAATTCCTCTTGTAGACTTTTCCAAAACCTCGATGTGAAACGGCTATCACGATCCGACACAATCGTTAACGGAACACCGTGAAGCCTCACAATTTCCTTCACGTAAGAATTCGCAAGCTTCTCCATAGACCATTTCTCCCTGGCCGCTATGAAATGCGCACTCTTAGTGAATCGATCAACGACCACCCAAATCATGTCGTGACCATTCTTTGTTCTGGGCAGTTTAGTGACAAAATCCATAGCAATGTCTTCCCACTTACCCATAGGCACAGGCAAAGGTTCTAAACTCTCGTACGGTTTCTGATGTTGTGTCTTGACTCTCGCACAAGTCACACACTCGGCCACATACTTTGCAACATCAAGCTTCATCGTCGGCCACCAGTAGTAGGGTTTCAGGTCCCTATACATTTTAGTGCTACCCGGATGAATCGAGTACATGGTCTTGTGAGCTTCTTCCATCAGAAGATCTCTGACTCCTCCTGTCTTAGGTATCCAAATCCGATCTTGGAACACCTTCAGTCCATGACTGTTTACACCGAACACCAACGTTTTGCCCAAACGTTCTTCCTTTCTGTCATTCTTCTCAGAAGCTTCGCTCTGAGCTTTCTTTATACTTTCCAAAATAGTCGAGACAACTTCAATTCTCAACGCTCTTGGCCTTTTCCTTTCAAGATTGACTTTCCGACTGAGAGCATCAGCAACAACATTAGCTTTACCGAGGTGGTAAAGTATCTCGCAGTCGTAGTCTTTAATTAATTCTAGCCAGCGTCGTTGCCTCATATTCAATTCCTTCTGATTAAAGAGATATTGGAGACTCTTATGATCAGTGAAAAGTTTGCACTTCGTGCCATAGAGGTAATGCCTCCATATTTTCAGAGCGAAAACTACCGCTGCCAACTCCAAATCATGAGTCGGGTAGTTCTTTTCATGCTCTTTCAGCTGTCGAGACGCATATGCTATCACCTTTTCTCTTTGGGTCAAAACACAACCCAATCCAACCCCAGACGCATCGCTTTAAACAACGAAGTCTTCAACTCCATCGGGTAGAGAAAGTATCGGTGCCTCGCATAGCTTCTCCTTTAGCTTCTCAAATGCTTCCTTATGCTTCTCACCCCAAGCATAAGTAGCTCCTTTGTGGGTCAAAGCTGTCAACGGAGTAGCAATCGAAGAAAAGCCTTGGATAAACCTTCGGTAATACTCGGCTAATCCTAAAAAGCTTCGGATCTTTGTGGGACTTTTCGGTTGTTCCCACTTCGTTACAGCTTCAATCTTTGCTGGATCAACCATTATCCCTTCTTGGTTGACCACGTGACCCAAGAATTGGACTTCACGAATCCAAAAATCACATTTGGAGAACTTTGCATACAGCTTCTCCTTCTTCAAAACTTCCAACACTTCTCGCAAGTGTCTGACATGCTCCTCCTGGCTTTTCGAGTAAACCAGAATGTCGTCTATGAACACTATCACGGATTTATCAAGAAAAGGATTACAAACCCCATTCATTAAATCCATGAATGCTGCTGGAGCATTGGTTAGTCCAAACGACATAACCAAAAACTCATAGTGTCCATATCTAGTTCTGAATGCAATCTTCTCGATATCTTGCTCTCTTACTTTTAGCTGATGATATCCTGACCTTAGATCGATCTTCGAGAAATAGCTCGAACCTTGCAATTGATCAAACAGGTCATCAATCCTCGGCAACGGATATCTATTCTTTATTGTTGCCTTGTTCAGCTCTCTGTAATCAATACACATTCTCATGCTTCCATCTTTCTTCTTTACAAATAACACCAGAGCTCCCCAGGGTGATGAACTAGGTCTAATGAAACCGTTGTCCAAGAACTCCTGAAGTTGCATCATTAGCTCCTTCATCTCCGTCGGTGCTAATCGATAAGGTGCTTTTGCAATTGGCGTCATTCCTGGCAACAAGTCAATACGGAATTCCACTTGTCGATCAGGCGGTAATCCAGGAAGATCTTCGGGAAATACTTCCGGATAATTACACACCACTGGAATATTCTGCATCACCTTCTTTTCCTTCTTAGCATCAATCACGAATGCTAAATATGATGTACACCCCTTGGTCAAACATTTTCTGGCTTTCATCAATGAAATGATTCCAGAATTCACTCTGCGTTTATCTCCATACACCATAAACGAATCTTTCCCAGGCGGGTTTACTTTGACTATTTTCTTATTGCATAAAATTTCGGCGTCGTTGGCGCGAAGCCAATCCATTCCCAATACGATGTCGAAACCATTAAGTTCGATAGGCAATAATTCCTCGTGGAACTTATTCCCATTCAGATCAATTAAGATGTTTTTCATGCGATAGCTAACAGGTACAAACTTGCCACTAGCAACTTCGACTAATAAGGCATTATCTAGTCTAACAACAGGCAAAGCTAGCTTTCTACCAAATTCATGCGATATAAAGGAGTAGTTGGCTCCAGAATCAAATAAAATTTGGGCAGGCAATTCGTTAACGAGAAAGGTACCTGAAGCGACATCAGCTTCATCTTTAGCAGCTTCCAGTGTCATCTAGAATGCTCTCGCCTTTGGCTTTGGCGGAATGTTGGGTCTAGCTGCCTCCTTCTTCTTCGGGCAGTCCCTCGACATATGACCCTCCTCACCACAACCATAGCAAACTTTCTTTGTGAGGGTACACTCATTGGCATAGTGCCCTGGCTTTCCACACTTGTAGCATGTGTTCGCCACCTCACATCTTCCATGATGCTTCTTCTTACATTTGTCGCACCATTTCGCTTCACCTCCACCTCCCCTCGAACCAGACTTCGAGAACTTGTTTTTCTTGTTGGACCCTGAAGTTCCATCGAACTTCCTCTTTTCTCCAACATCTATTCTTTCCAGACCCCTTTCCTTCTGCTGGGCCTCCACATTCTTAGCTGCACGAACAGCCGTTTTCAGAGTGGTTGCCATTTTGACTGTCGGACCAAAGTCGGCAGGCAGTCCATTAGCAAACCTCTCAATCTTGGAGAGTTCCGTTGGCACTAGGTACGGAAACAACTTCATCTTCTCAGTAAATGCAGTAGCATAGTCATCTATGCTTATCTTCCCCTTCTTTTAAGTTTTGAAACTCATTGTTCAGATCAATCAGATCTATCTCCGAACAATATTGCACCCTTAACTGTTCCAAGAACTCCTCCCATGACATTTTCAAGGCTTCTCCTCGTGGCATAGTATCTGCCAACAACTTCCACCAACTTAAGACTCCAGTCTTTAGTTGTCTAACCGCAAAGACGGTCTTCTGCTTGTTGCTACAGTCGCAACTTTCAAATACCATCTCCATTTCGGAGATCCAATCCATTATCTCAACAGGCTTTGGGCTCCCAGAAAGACTTGGCGGCTTGGCGCCCAAGAAGTTCTTGTACATTCGCCCATCCTTGTTGTTTCTCCTTTCCGGATCGTTCCTTCGTTCCCCTTGAGTCCCAACTTGACTCATCATGTGACTATTGTTCCCTTCCTCCGATTGCTCGGGAATCAATTCGGGTTCCTCAATAGGTATGATAGGTTCATCCCTATTATTATGCAACATTTGTCGCATCTCCTCCCTTTGTTCGGCTAGCATAGCCCGAATCATGGCTTGCACCGCAGCCATTGTTATTGGTTCTGGTGCTGCTGCTACAACAGGTATCTGCTCAATCACTGGCGGTTGATTCCTGTTTTCATCAGCATTTCCAACTCCGCTTCTTGTTCTCACCATTTTTGATCTACACACCGAATAAGGTGAAATTAGATCCTCATTCACGATAGATATTCAAATCACCCTTATCACTCTGAAACGTTTATATGCTAGTTCTAATAACGTAGGCATACGCTTAGAATCCTACACACATAAGGTTTCCAGATCCGGTCGGCAACAGACCGTAGATCCAAACAAATAATATCATATATGGCAACATATAACATTTAGCACATAAAAGCATTTTAGGCAACTTTCCTAAAATAAACTAGTGCTCGTGTCTAAAATCCAACAGACACACATCTCAAAATTCCACTTAGCATTCTAAGTTTAAGTCTAAAAATCCTACAAATTCCTAGTTCGCTTAAACTAATGCTCTGATACCAACTGTGACATCCCCAAAATCACGGCCAGAAAAGACCGATTTATCGTTTATGCTTTATGGTCTGTATCGGAACATGACATCCCGAGTTTTGATTATATAATGAAATGCATCTCTTGATGAAATGCTTTGATAAATATTATTTTATCATGTTTTGTTTTGGGAACAAATTCCGAAACTCTTTCAAATCAAAAGGATTTACTCTGAAAATATTTAAAAGCATAAATGAAAATCGGTCTTTTCTGGCCGTGATTTTGGGGATGTCACATACTCGCCGAGTCAACCCGTTGACTCGTCGAGTCCTTATACTCTAAAAACTCTTAGAACATGACTCAACTCGCCGAGTCACCCCAAGACTCGTCGAGTCCAACGATCTCCAAGTCCCATCCTGCTCAACTCACAGAGTCACCCCTCGACTCACTGATTCGAGGATTTAACCAGAAGAGGTTAGGGTTCCGCGACCAGACTCGCTGAGTCCAAGAACAGACTCATCTAGTCCAAGGCAATCTTCAACAGACTCGCCGAGTTGTTCTTCAACTCACCAAGTCCATGCACATGTTCATACAACTCATCGAGTACACTCATGTGACTCGCGGAGTCTCTTCGGTTCTCAACCCATACAGAGGCTTTTCGAGCCATGCAGGGGCTCTAATCCATAGATCCACTCTTCTACAGTCTAACCCTCACATAAAGTTGCAAACTTTACGTGAAACCAAGGATCTATAGACCCAAAACACTCTAGGGATAAGGTTTATGACAAAGGTGTTTCACCAACAACTCTTAGACAGAAGCTTTATGACATTTTGGACCATACCAAGTCTAGATCTGAAGTAGCAACCTCAGATCTAAGCCCTAACTCGGAATAGCTCTCAATCATACCAAAAATGCCCCAAATCTCAAATGATAATAGATCTAGATGCAAAAGAGCCCAAGCAACAGATTATTACCTCTAATATAAGCTCCAGCTGAAGTAGATCTCGGATTTACACCACTCCTTTGCAGCAAGCCTCTTGATCTTCAAGCCCCTTTCCAATATTTTCTCCTCCAAAGCTCTATTCTCTCTATTAATGGAAGCTCACTCGATTCTAGGGTTTATGGATCTCAAAAGGGTAGCCAAGAAGCTGAGGGTGGGTTATAATGTGCTTTATATAGGGCACAACCCCCGGGATTAGGGTTTTCTCTCTTCAGCACCAACTCGTCGAGTCCAAGCCACCGACTCGGCGAGTTGGCCACTTAAACCATGACAGAATCCCGCTCCAACTCGGCGAGTAAGCAGACCTACTCGTCGAGTCCCTTTCCTAAATTTACACTTTCGGCCCTTCATTGAACTTCTGAATTTTAGGGTGTTACAACTCTCCCCCACTTAAATGAGGCTTCGTCCTCGAAGCCTATTGCAATATACGCTTCAGGACAAACCCCTTGCACTTCAGACTTTGACTTCTCAATCAACTCATGCTCTTACAAACCCTACTTCTGAATCTCTCTTAAAATGGATTATTCTCACGTGGCATCCTTGCCACTACTCCAAGCCGAGCATCGGGCTTTCAGCTCAATAGCACCACGAATCACCCGATAATACTAACCCTTCATATTAGGGACACACTTCCACACCCTGCAATGCTAGATTCCACAAACACCCACTGAGATCTGCTAAGAAACTAATCCATCTTCCTTCGCCCAAAATTGGCGATAACCCTGATAACTTGCAACCTGGAACGAATCATGTTCCACCCTCGGGTTCTATCCCTTGCGTGCTGTCAGGACGCTGCATCCTTCAGCTCCCATAACCCATCAACCAACCATATCGCGTAACCACTTGTACCTGGCCCAATCAACCTCAGGCTAGAATACCAGGCACGCCTATAACGGGTCCAATCATCCCTAGGATGGTATACCCTCGCATCCTCATATATATTTGGCCCAATCAACCCTCGGGTTGGAATACCAAACACACCAGGTCCAATCAATCATAGGGTTCGGTTATCCTCATGACGGAATACCCTAGATTGGAATACCTCCTCATACATAACTCAAACCTACAACCATACTCGAAACCAAGGACCTTGTCCTTGCGTCACCCTCGAACCCTTCGGTTCGCCACAACTGAGTGTAACCCACTCATACCTCCCTATCATGATCTCTAGATCCTTGACCTCTGACTGTAATATCCTTATACAGTCCTCATCACCGGTCCAGACTGCTCCCGAGTCTGTTAACCTGCTACCTCACTTTCCTCTGTCCAAATCCCCAATCTGGAGCCACTATCCCACTCCTCTTCCAAGGAGACTGAAAACATACCTACACACCATCCAACATTGCCACAGCGACAGATCCTCGCTATACATCACCCCTTAGTGGTGTTCACCGCTATCTCATAACATGCATACATACTCAGAGATTGATCGCATAACCAGCAACCCATACATAGCCTGTCGCATTTCCCCGACATCTCAACCATTCGGGAACAACCCCACTAACCGCTATCACGAAACAGCATCCTCACTACTGGTTCAAAGACCCACAACACATGCAAAGCCCTTACTATAACTGAACCGCCTCATCGCACTACCCCAATAACCAACATTCAAACCGCGTCCGACAACCTTCTACAACCAGCGGCTCATCCGAGAATTTCCAATTCTCCCCCACTTAGGGCACTAACCACCATCCACTGGCGGCGAAGCTAACACGCTGCTCAATCGAACCCCACTAATAAACCAAACTTCAAGGAACCTAAGTTCCTGCTGAAAGTTCCCAAATTCCCGAACCATAAGCTTCCTTTCTCTCGAATTCCACACTGGATACTAACCCTCTAAAAAACCCTCAATACTAACTCTTCTCTAACACATACAACACTTTAATATCTCATGCAAGAAACAACATCTCATAATCACAACATAAACAAGATAAGGCAGAAAAACATACTGACTGACACCTCTGGCGCTGACCCGATCTCCTTGGTCACAAGCTGATAAGCATGCCCTGGAGCCTTCGGAGGCTCTGCTCGACCCTGACCTCCGTTACTAAGTATCAAAGTGGCTGGCGCTGGGGCCTGCACTGACCTGATAGCCAGCAAAGGACACTGGGCCTTCATATGGCCCACCCGATCACAATGATAACAAAGTCGGACTCCTGCCGTTGGAGTCGACTGCCTGCAATCCCTGGCTATGTGGCCCTCCTTTCCATACTTGTGGCACCCCGAAGAAGAACAGAAACTACCCTCGTGCACCTTTCCTTACTTCCCGTAAGTGCGACTTATCGGACCTCCCTGTCTATAATCCGCAGCCCTCATCCGCTTTGGTGCAGGCTGCGACTGCACCGGGGCCTACCTCTGCTCTCACAACTGGAGCTCAGTCTCTCACTCGCGCCGCCTAATGGCCTCCTGTGACTCCAACAAGGTACTACACCTCTGCGTGGACACAAACTGCCTGATGTCCCTCTTGAGCATATTCAGATATCGAGACATCTAAGCCTGCTCTGAAGCAAACTCTGGGCAAAAGATCGTCCTCTCAGTGAACATCCTGGTGATCTCCGTCACTGACTCTGAACCCTACTTCAGTTCCAGGAACTCCTAAGCCAACCTCTCTTTCTCTCAACTTGTGGAACATAACGAGTACTGAACATCTCCCGGAACTGATCCCACGAAACCGCAGCCCGTTGCGCATCAGAATAAGATCTCGTAGTCAACCTCCACCAATCCTTCGCCCCGAGCCTCAAAAGGTTCATAGCACACCTCACTCTCTGATCCGCAGGGCATGAACACGTGAAGAAACAACCCTCCGCGTCTGACAACCATCTCATAGCAACGATCGAATCCTGAACTCCATCGAAAGTAGGGGGCTTCGTATTGTTGAAATCTAGATATTGAAAGCCCCGACTAGCTCCTCCCCTAGCCGCTGCCACAGCTGTTGCAGCTGCCACGGCCGCTGTCTCTGCAAGAGCTGCATAACGCTCATCAAAATACTCAGCCATGACGGTCTTGATCGACCCAAACAGTTTCGGCAACTCGGCTCGGAATATAGCAGCAACCTCATCATGCAGGATATCACGAATCCTAGCATCCAACTCATTTGTACTCATCTGACCAATGACTTCGGGTGGTACTGGTCCATCCTGACCACCCTCTCTCGATCCCGATCCTAAACCGAATCCTGCCTCGAAACGCCTCGCATCCGCCATACTGAAATGAACCATAAGAACCTGATATACTTCGCGTAACCGCCGCGAACTAACCTCTAACCAACAACCTAGGGGTTGTGACTTCCTTAACACGCGTATGGGTCTTGTGCTTTCAGTAGTACGGGCCCATACTACCTTCCACACTTACCCATATTTGTCTCAAGTATCACCACAACGCCCTAAGCACAAACATACATAGCAAGCACTCAATCCTCACCTCTAGACGAATACCGAATATCTCATATCAAGAAAACCCTATGCTATCAGGCATCGTAAATCAGGCAATTCTATTATGCAATTCCTGAAGATCCCTAGCCTAGTACTAGCATGTTGTTCTATCATAACACATAAACAAACAACTTGTATGGTATTTTGGGGTAACTTACTGGCTCCGGCTGATTGTACCCTCTGCGTACTCCTTTACTTATTTAGAAAACCATTTGAAAACTATTTTTGAAAATCTCTCCTTGATTTGAGAGTGGATTCACACGAATGTTCCTCCAATTCACTCAAACCAAGGCTCAGATATCAACTTGTAATGACAAAAAAAATTGACCAATTTAAAACATTTTATTTCATTCAAAACCATTAAGTCCATACATCTTGTTTTCAAAATATTTCAAACATCAGAGTATTTCCTAGAACAATATCATAAGAACATAAAACATGAGGAGCGGTACGATCACGCCTTCGCCTTGCCATGATCTCCTGAAGCACTTGAAACAATAAACCACAACTATAAGCCCGAAAGCTTAGTGAGTTCCACCAAAGTACCCATACACACATAAACATTTGCATACAAAAAAGAACAACATACTATGGGTCCAGTCAACCTTCCGGTTGGAATACCCCTGGCCCTCAACCATCGGGTTAGAAGGCCTACATACTACGAGCCCAATCATCCTACTGGGATGGAATACTCTCGGCCCACAACCATCGGTTTGGAATGCCCATACACCTATACGTACAACAATAACTACTGTGGGTCCAATCATCTCACAAGATGGAATACCCAGGCCCCTCAGCCATCGAGTTGGAATGCCAACATACTCTGAGTCCAATCATCCTACCGGGATGGAATACTCCTGGCCCACAACCATCACGTTGGAATGCCTCACTCCCTATACATACAGTAACTACTACTACTATGGGTCCAATCATCCCTTAGGATGGAATACCCCAGGCCCCTCAACCATCGGGTTGGAATGCCAACCTACTATGAGCCCAATCATTCTACCGGGATGGAATACTCCTGGCCAACAACCATCGGGTTGGAATGCCCCATACTAGCAAACATGCACACATAACAAACAACCACATAATACTCTACAAAACCAACATACCAGGGCCCTATCATCCTACCGGGATGGAATATCCCCTGCTACTGCTCAACATACATAACCCGCAGGTAACCTCCTTCCAGCGTACATAAGGCAATACAAACTACAGGTCTCTAAATAACCAATACCCAACGACCAGGGTGCTAATCCAACAGAACTAGCCATCACTTAACTATCCATTCCTCTAGGATACTAAGCTAACAAGGCATATCCTCATATCATTATCCTATCTACCGGGATGCTAGCAAGCATATCATCACATAACATAACAAGCTCTAAACAACAATTCAAAGGGCCGGCCTTAGTGCCTTAGACCCCTAAGTACAGTGAGGATAACTCACTTGAAATGAAGAAATGAACCACGGAAGCACACACCCGAAGTACTGCTCCAAACTCCAACACCTGTTGTCATCAATGGACCATTGACATAAATAACCAATCACTATAACACCCTTGAAGGTCAAAGTCAAAGTCCAGGCCAAAGTCAAACTTCCTGACTGACCCTACTCGCCGATTCAACCCGTTGACTCGTCGAGTCCTTATACTCTAAAAACTCTTAGAACACGACTCAACTCGTCGAGTCCAACGATCTCCGAGTCCCACCCTACTCAACTCACAGAGTCAACCCTCGACTCACTGATTCTAGGATTTAACCAGAAGATGTTAGGGTTCCGCGACCAGACTCGCCGAGTCCAAGAACAGACTCGTCGAGTCCAAGGCAATCTTCAACAGACTCGCCGAGTCCATGCACATGTTCATACAACTCGTCGATTACACCCATGTGACTCGTCGAGTCTCTCCAGTTATCAACCCATACAGAGGCTTTTCAAGCCATGCAGGGACTCCAATCCATAGATCCATTCTTCTACACTCTAACCCTCACATAAAGTTGCAAACTTTACGTGAAACCAAGGAGCTATAGGCCCAAAACACTCTAAGGCTAGGGTTTATGACAAAGGGGCTTCACCAACAACTCTTAGACAGATGCTTTATGACATTTTGGACCGTCCCAAGTCTAGATATGAAGTAGCAACTTGCCGAGTCGGCGGCTTAATAAAATCAATAACAAATAACATAATAGTTGTATTGAGTAACAGCTATAAGAAATGACCAAATTGCCCTTTTTGTTATCTATTCTTTTAATTGCACCAGATCTTACACCATTAAAAAATGAAAAGAATACAACTTCCTTTAACAGAAAAGTATGATAAATAAATGAAAAGAACACAACTTTGTCTAACATTGCATAACAAAAGTACATTGCTATAATATGCAGTTTACACTATAACATGTCATATACCATTACAGTAAAAAACTAAAAAATTAACTTTGTGTTAGAACAATATTACACCAGAAAAGTTTGATGGTATAATATGGTAAAAAGATATTCGGTAAAATCTTTAGGTTTGGGTTCAATAAAAGTTTTATCCCACTCAATGAGTTTCCAGCAAAGGGTCCGCCCAATTATGCCTTTTGACTTCACCCATCAGATTATCATCCATTATTGGTGAATTCATAGACAGGTTATAGGCCCTACATGTGGTTCTTCCCAACAATGCAGTTCATCAAGTTGTAGGTGTTGATTCAGAAGAAAGCGTGAATCCGGGATCTTTTGTTCTTCGCCAATATAGAAGAAGGATTTGCCTTCCAAGTGTATCTCTCCCAAACGATATTGCTTTTGACCTCTCCAAGACAATTCCCATACGCTAACTACATGTAATGAAATTCTACAATCAAACACATCATTCCAGATTCTAATAATAACTTACAACTATTGTTTTTTTATAATAATCTAACTATCAAGTCTATCCCATTAGACCAAGCATAACTTGTCATAGGTTCTTATCTACGTTTTAGTCCCTTCAAATCGTAGCAATGAGACTCAAAAATAGAGATGAGGACACATAGATACAAACAACACAAAAACAGAGAGAGGCCTTAAGAACAAGAAGCATACCTGAAATGGAGAGGCGACAGATGGTAAGTCTGAAAAGAAAGAAAGAAAGAAAACACAACTTTCAGCATCCCAAGTATGGATATTCTCCAAATACAAACTAAACTATTAAATAATAGCAAGAAAATACAACTAAAAGTTTGAAAGGAAAGAAATAATAACTCGTAGCTAATGCAATGATGGAGGTGGTACCTGGTGCCACTGCTATAGTGGCTACACCACTATAATTGGGGCAGGTGTCACTGTGATGTGGGGCTATGGTGGTGTCGTGATATAGAAGCAGGAAAAGATAAGCGATTTTCCAATGGCTGCATGAAGAGACGGGAACCGAGTATGCAATGAGACAGTGATTGTGATTCTGTGAATATAGTGTCTATAATAATCGAATATATACATATCGATTGCAATTTATTACTTCAATCCGGTTTTGAACAGTTATGGTTCTTGAAGGAGAGGTATGTGAAAAAGGTAGGAGGCGGGGTAACGGGGCATCTGGTGAAGGTGGGGGCAATGGGATTCATATAGGGTGAGTACGAGAAACATCAATCGTTGGTGAGAAAGGCGGAGTCGGCCATCAGTATCCTCAAAGGGGAACACGAGCATGGGAGGTAGTATATGGCTTCGATATTTAGAGACATGCAGGTTGCAATTAGGAGAGAAGTGGTGGCAGATGAGTCACAAAGAGGTGCTAGCAATCAGGAGATCGTATGGTGGAGATGTCGGCGACGAGTGATCTATATGGAGAGGCCGACGAACTGATTGGAATGTTAGAGCCAATTTTTAGGTGGTAAATATAATTAGGGATTTTAATTTTTTTGTGGAAAGAGTGAAATTATACCGGGAAACTCAAACTAAAATTTTGAGGAGAAATTTAAAATAGTTTAGAACATATATATATATATATATATATATATATATATATATATATATATATATATAGAGAGAGAGAGAGAGAGAGAGAAGTAGGTTCATGCGAAAATATAAATATCTTGCGAAAACGCGAAGACAGACTTTATCTTATGAAAATCAAACACATGTACTATAAAAAAAATTATTAGCAATAAAATAGAGATAGTAAGTTTATATTGGATGGTGTTATGACAATATAGATTTAAAGATATATATATATATATATATATATATATATATATATATATATATATATATATATATGTGTGTGTGTGTGTGTGTGTGTGTATGTGTGTGTACGTGTATGTGTGTGTGAGTTTCTTTGAGACCAATGCAATATTATGATACAAAGGATGTGTTTTGTGACTATTCATTTTGGATGCAAAAAAAATGGAAATATTAAACAAATTAAAGTGAAGCCCTAAGTCATAAACCCTAATACATATATAACTCTAAAACCCCACTTCATACATGATGTATGGAATATCGCTCATGGCTTATGGTTAAAGGCTTAGTGCTTAAAACTTAAATCTTATGATGTATGGAATATCGCTCATGGATTATAGCATATGGTTAAGGTGGTATGGATTAGGGCTTAAGGCTTATATTTTATGTGTTAGGGCTAAGGGCTTAGGGATTATGTGTTAGGGATAAGGGCTTAGGCTTATATTTCAAAAAGGCATGCCCTGTTGTGAAAGTCCTGCTCCCCAAACCAAAGAGAGGAGAGACCCCAGTAAGATCCACACACGCATGCTTCCCTCCTATCAATCCAAAGACCAAATTGTCAGTCGGTCTAAGTGTGGACCTTCCATCCTGCAGGTCCATCAAAAAGTTCATTGGCACTTCTTTCTTCGTAGAAATACCAGCACGCCGACAAGCATCAAAGAGAACATCCCGAACCATATCATGTATGTACTTGAAACCAAGGAGCTCTCTACAATGAACCACATGTTCCCTAAAGGTATCCAAACATGCCTTGCAGCAAATTGGGCATATCTCGTCAAGTGGGAATAGAGGAATCATGAGGTAGTAACGAAGGATAGTTCGGTACTCCACTGGAGACATATGTTGGCCAAGACCATCAATAGGGATAGTTAGCAGAAAATCCTGAACATGAGGTGCCCACAGACACTCAAAGACTTCTTTCTGTCTAACAGTCATGTCGAAGTCGACTTCCATATCTTTGACGATTTTGCAAAAAAGGGCTCATGACACAAGGCTTATGGCGTAAGACTTAGGGTTTATGGCTTGTGGATTAGGAATTAAGGATTATGCTTAAGTATTAGGGAGAATGACTTAGGGATCGGGGATTATGACTTACGGTTTTTGTCATAGGGCTTAAGGCCCGTGTCTTGTGGCTTATGGCTTATGATGTATGGATTGGGACATAAGGCTTGCTTAGGAGTTAGGGTTTAGGGGTTATGGCTTAAGACTTGCTTATGACTAATGGTTATATCTTAGGGCTAATAGATTAAGGCTTAAGTCTTACGGCTTATAACTTATGGTGTATGGCTCATGACACAAGGCTTATGGCGTAAGACTTAGGGTTTAGGGCTTATGTATAATAACCTATGCCTTATGGTTAGCTTGAGGGTCAAACCTTGTGTCTTATGTCTTATGGCATATGGATTGTGGCTTGTGACTTATGGTTTTGGGCTTAGGGCTTATTGCTTAGGGGTTAATGATTATGCTTAGGGGTTAGGGATAATGGCTTAGGAATTAGGGCTTATTGCTTATGACTTAGAACTTAAAGGCTTGCAACTTTAGGTCCCTTGAATCGTGAAATATCACATCTTTAGTCCCTAACAACATCAAATGACTATATTGCCTTTTTAGATTTCTTTTCATTTATTCTTAATGTTTATAATTAGTTTTAGTTATTAAAAATATTTTAATTTAATTATTTAATTAATTATTAATAAGTTGTTTTTAAAAATAGTAGTGGGACCCACCATAATAGCCCCACCCTCTTTAATTGAATACTCTCTAATTTAAAAACCCAACAATCTAAAGACCCCTTCTATCCTCTCTCTCTCTCTCTATCAAAAACCATCGATCACCGCCTCTCCACCAAAAACCATTGTTCACCTTCGTTGACTACCACTATCCGACTACCACCGAAGGCCTTGGCTTCTCTCCCTGTCTTTCTCAAATAGACGACAAATACTATCACCAAAAGGTAAATATAGTAATTTTATGTATGGCATAGGTTGAAGCGTGCAAATTTGAGCTAATGAGGGATGAACTATGCAGCTTCTAACCACACAAGGGACGATCCAAATTATTTTTTGAAAAGAAATATCGAATATATCTTTTAACACAATACATGGGGAACGATGCATGTAACTTACTCTAAAATTAAACTTTTTTTATTTTCCCTCCTTATATTCACCCACTTAATTTCATAAACATTCGAATCTCCTTCCGGTTCCCTCCATACGATTTCAATAAAATTTGAATTTAAGTTAATTTAAACAAAATTTATTAAACTTATGTTTTTCACAACTGGCTCATGGGTCGTTTTTTACATAATAAAAGGTTTTGAAGCCATATGCATTAACCTAATAAAAGGTTTTTGTTCGTATGCTTCACACGCAACCTCCATTCTTCTCTCATCGCTTCCTCATGCGATACCAAATTGCTCGTCGTTGATTGCTCGTCGCCAACTATAATCGTTGGATACGTCGCAGCCACCAACACTGACGACCATTTCACACCATATATTCGATTTAGGTGCGATTTTCCTTATCCCTTCCTGCTTTCGTTCAACTATGCCTGTTGTCGATTTCCTTTTCCCCCCGATTTTAGTTGAAATTGAAATTATGTGCTTGTTGAAATCAAAATCTCTGTTTGTCTGCAAATTTTAGATGTATATCAATGGCTAGTGTCTTTCGTTCATTTGCATTGCATCTATTTTCCTTTTTCCCCTGAGTTCAGTAATTGAAATCATATGTGTTTATTGACTATTTTCATTGTGGTGTATCTATTGACTATTCATTTTCTGCCTATAATTTCAATTGATGTCTACTGTTCATAATTGTTCAATTGCTATTATTCATAACAGGAAATACATGTTATGTTCATAACAGGAACATACATATTGTTTTCAATGATATCAGATCTGCCCCACCAAGATCTAAGGTCAGGTGGTTTCATTCTACTAGAAATGAATCAAGATTTATCAACACCTATCACCTTTGACAACAAACATGATTCTTCTACTCTTGTAATGGTCCATTGGTATGCACCTTCTTAAGGCTTCCTTTTTAAATATTTCAACACTCTTGCCAAACAATTTAGGGTGATTGCAATTGATCAGCTAGGGTCAATTCATTACATAATCTTTGACCAAATTTTGAATATTATTGTAGGTATTCTATATCTCTTTAAATAGTTTCAATTTCTAGATTATTTCTTGTAGTTTTGTTTCTTGTATAGTAGTTGGGGTGGATCTAGAAGGCCTGACTTCACTTGCACAAGTAACGAAGGTTAGGTTTTACTAGCCTGTTACTTTTGTTTCCCATGAATTTTTATTCGGATAAATAATTATTTCCCTACTTTCTCTATTAAGTTACTCTTTTTACATCTTTGACCATGTTTTTTAACTATGGCATGGTACTTTCAACTTTATTAAGTCAGCAGAGGACTCGACGAGTTGGTCGGAAACTCGGCAAGTCGGTGAGGGTTTTATGACCTTCTAAACTCTTAAGGAACTCGACGAGTAGCTAGCTGCACTCGACGAGTTGAGTCAACATGGACTGTTGACTTTGACTTGGACCAAGGGTTGACCAGTTAACTTCTGGGGGTATTTTAGTAAATTGGAAATTATGGAAATGGTCCTATGGTGAATATAGGTGGTGGAGTCCGTGGTAGAAATTTGAGAGTTTGATCTTACCACTTCAGTTCGACAGTTGTGAAGTGAGTTTTCCTTACTATACTAAAGGGTCTAAGGCACCAAGGCCAACCCTTTTGGATTGCTATCCTGATATGTTATATGTTTGAGTATTGTATGATCCGTTAGATCGGTATCCTGGTAGATAGGATGTTATATGCTGTTATGATCCGTTAGATCAGTATCCTGGTAGATAGGATGTTATTGTTGCTATGATCGGTTTGTCTGTCTATAGACTGTTATGTGATTAGTTGATATATCTGCACATGTTTGATTGATAGTTAAGGCTTATCTGCTTTGTGCGAAAGCCAATGGACCTGGGCATTCCAACCTAATGGTTGTGGGTCGTGAGTATTCCATCCCGAGGATGATTGGACTTGTAGTATGTGGTCATTCCAACCTGTTGGTTGTGGGCCTGGGGTATTCCATCCTGAGGATGATTGGACCCATAGTATGTTGGCATTCCAACCGGATGGTTGAGGGCTTGCGTATTCCAACCCGATGGTTAACTGGACTCGTAGTATGTTGTTTGTGATTATATGTATATTGTTGTGTGTATGGGTATTTTGGGGGAACTCACTAAGTTGTGGGCTTACAGTTTCAGTTTTGGTTTCAGGTATCTCAGATGATCGCGGGAAGGCAAAGGCGTGATCGTACAGCTCCTCACATTTTATGACTTTGTTTCTACGATACTCTGATATGGAACTATTTTGAAAACATATTTATAATAACTATTCATCTCTAAATGTTTTAAAAAGTTTTAAATTGGATTGAATTTGTATGGGTGTTACATCAAGGTGAATCAATTCCAAAGTGTGTGCATGGGAGATGATTGAGGAACATGGAATCCGAATTGGTCCAGAAATATTAGAGGTTGTCCAAGTGTAACACCCAGATTCCCAGGTATATTAATTATTCCTTTAATTTTTGAAGGTTGGGAGGGGACTCGGCGAGTTGGTGTTCAGACTCGCCGAGCATGGTCGCGGATTCATATCCGGGTTCACAGCTGGACTCGACGAGTTCATGAGTGAACTCGGCGAGTCCATGTTGTTTAATGAAACCCTAATTTCCTGGGTTTGGGACCTATTTAAAGCCCCTTAGGGCCGTCATTTGCGGCTACCAAACCCCAGAGAGAAACTCTAAGAGATCTAGATCGTTTGTGAGGAAGGAGAGGCCATTCTTGATGATTTTGTTGGTGTAATAGCAAGAAGGAGGTGACCAAGGCAAGAGGAGGCTGAAGGAGGTGCGATTCTGGTGATTTCAGAGTTCAGAGACTTCATCTTGAGGTATTTATTCGGACCTTCTTCAGATTTGGTGTTGATTCTTAGAGTTAGGGTTTTCTAACCCCTTTAGAGGATGGATATGTGGAGCAATTGGTCCCTTCTCGAGTTTATGCTTTGGATCTGGACTCAAAGAGGTTCAGAGACCTTAACCCTTGGAGCTTTATGAGTTATTTTGGGAGCCATGAACTTAGGATGTTATTTTTGGGGCTAAATCACCAAGTGAGACCATCTAGATTGAGTGTCAAGGTCTGAACTTTACGTGATTATCATGCTTGGGAAGGTCAGATCTATGGATTAAAGGAACAGATCTGACCTCAGGAGGTGTATGGAGTTTGTACATGGCATGAACTCGCCGAGTCCAAAGATCAGACTCAGCGAGTAGGGTTAGGGTTTCCCGTAAATAACTCAGTGAGTCAGAGGGGGATTAGGGGACTGGAGTTCAAGGCGGAACTCGTCGAGTTGTTCTTGAGACTCGGCGAGTTGAGTCGGGGTGGCCCCGCGATTCATGCCAAGTGTGACTCGTTGAGCAAGGGGAGGAACTTGACATGCCAAGCGGGACTAAAGAGTTAGTGGACACGTGTAGACTCGCCGAGTCGCCCAAGTGCACTCGACGAGTTGCGTCAAAGTTTGACCATTGACTTTTGATGACTTTTAGGGTTTGGTCAACAATGTGGCCTTTGAGCTAAAGGAGGGGTAAAACGGTCTTTTGCCTAGAGAGGGTTGAGTCTAGTCTCGAGAGTTATATTTATGAGATTATTTACTTTATGTGATTAGGCGGAGACTAGATCATATTTCTACCGAGTTAGAGATTTACCGAGACATCTGAGGTGAGTCTTCTCATTATACTTTACCTAGTGTGGTAACAGAGTTATGTAATAGAGTATTTTAGAGTTATATGCCAGTGTATTTGCATGTTATTATGTGTTGTGATTTATTGTGATATGAGATATGCATGATTCAGAGTTTACAGAGTTAGGACCAGTGGGTCCACAGAGTTATGGTACCCAGAGGGTCCCACAGAGGTACTCTACTAGAGGGTTAATAGAGTTACAGCCTTGAGTGGCTGATATGTGTTTACGTGGTATTTTGGGGAGCTCACTAAGCAATTATGCTTACAGTGTTATGTGTGGTGTTTCAGGTACCAGCGATGATCGCGGGAAGGTGCCGGCATGACTCGTACACACGCACACTGGAGTTCATATGTTTTGATCTTGGGGTTTTGTATTAAGATAATGATGATATAATGTTTTAAAATGTGGATGTGAACGAAATTATATGGTTTTTAAAATGTGAAAAATTGTTTAAATTTTTACGGTGTTACAAGTTGGTATCAGAGCCTTGGTTTGAGGGATTTGGATGCATCTTCGGGCATATCTGAACTCAAACTGAGGATTTGAGGAAAATTTTGATAATAAGGTAAAAAAATTTTGAAAAGAATAAAAAGAGTTTGAGACAAACAGAGCAGAGCCGTGTGTACGATCAGCCAGTGCCCGAACGGTGATTTCCCAAAATACCCTTACAATAAGTGCTATCAGATATGTTATGTTATGCTATATGATGAATTATGATATGCATGCTAGAATAGACTAGTTATTCTTATTAGGACTAGAGTGGCCTGATATATGATGCCTTAGTCTAGGGGTTTTTGCTGCTAGCAATGATTGAGAGTGTTTAGATAGCAGCGAGGTGCTTATGAGTTATTTGCTAGTGAGTAGCACATGATTAAGAGAGTAGAATGCTTGGAAATTTGGGACTGTGGGAGGAGGACTTGGAATGAATGCTGAATCGGTGTGGTCGGTAGTATTGGGCCCGTACTATCGAAGGCACCGGGTCAGTGCGCAACCCAAGTAAGAATCCTTAGGGTACCAGGAACCAAGTAGGATTGGGGGTATCGAGTGTGTGCACGCTCGAGCGAGTCTTTAATATCTTGTGTTGTATTTCAGAGAGGTATCACGGTGGGAACGTGCCACAGACCAGGGACCAGTGGAGGGGGTGTGAGTGACGAGGAGCTCCGCCAGATGATTCATGATGAGGTGGCTGTTTCCATCCGCATTGAGATCCCAGAGATGTTCGGGTCTATCAAGACCACCCTGATAGAGACATTTGACGAGAGATACGCTGCTCTTTCTGATGCGGCTGTTGTTGCGGCCACTGCAGTTGTAGTTGCGGCTAGACCGCAGGGTGGTGATGTGTTGCTGTTCCGGGAATTCAGCAACACAAAATCACCGGAGTTTGATGGGACCCAGGACCCGATTGCAGCGATGAGGTGGATTTCAGACATGGAGGGGTGTTTCTTTACTTGCTCATCTCCTGAGCATTTGAGAGTCCGGTTCGCGTTGAACCAGCTTCGCTTGGGAGCGAAGGACTGGTGGAAGTTTGTGACGGCGCACTACACACCTGCTGAGCTGGCTGCAGTAACCTGGGAGAGGTTCACTACTATGTTTCGAGATGAGTATGTTCCCCATGTGGAGAGGGAGCGATTGGCACAGGAGTTTCTGACCCTCAAGCAGGGTACCGAGTCTGTCACGGCGATTACTCGGATGTTCCATGAGAGGGCAATGTTCTGCCCAGAGCACGTGTCCTCCGAGCAGGCACGTATGAGCCGATATCTGAGCATTTTGAGGAGGGATATATGGGAGTTTGTGGCGAACTCAACGTACCGGACATTTGCTAAGCTTCAGGAAAAAGCCCGGAAGAGGGAGATAGAGCTGGAGACTCAGGCTAGGGAGGAGGCTGAGTCTCAGGGGAGGGATCAGCGACCGGCGCAGTCTCAGCCGACAGCCAAGCGAGCCAAGCCCACTGATTCGAGATCTGGGAGTCAGAAGGGCCGCACTTGTGGTAAGTGCGGCAAGAACCACGATGGGGTGTGCAGAGCGGGATCTTGCTAAAAATGTGGCAAGGAGGGGCATATGGCCAAGGATTGTCCCAAGGGGTTTGCAGTATGTTTCCAATGCAACCAGACCGAACACCGCAAGGCAGAGTGTCCACGGTTGCGAGGGACAGCCCAGGGAGCACCTCAGGGATCTTCCCCTGCTGCTATCAGAGCTGCTGAGAGTCGGCCAGTGAAGGCCGAGGTACCGAAGGCACGAGGGAGAGCCTTTCAGTTGACTACGAAGGAGTTCCGTGCTGCGCCTGACGTCGTGGCTGGTATGTATCCTTTCTTGTATTTGTTTCGATGTCGGGATATTGTGTTTATTTCGTGTTATGCGTAGGTATTTTTCTTGTGAATTTTGTACCTGCCTTGGTGTTATTTGAATCGGGTGTGAGTCGGTCTTTTGTATCTTTGGCTTTTAGTCAGCATATTAGTATTAGCCGAGAGGCGTTGAGTCGACCTCTGAGAGTTTCCATAGCTGATGAGAGGACGGTGTATGCCGCCGAGGTAATCCGAGAATGTTTACTCGAGATTTTCGGCGTTGAGTTCCCGATTGATCTAGTTCCCATTGCGATGGGAGATGTCTGTGTCATCGTGGACATGGACTAGTTGAGCAAAGTTGGAGCGGTCATCGACTGCGAGAGATAGATGGTGGCTATACGAGACCCCAGTAGGGGAGTTCTTACGGTGTACGACGAGGGTACACGTGTTGGGTCAGCATTTTGTTCGGCCGCCAGAGCGAGATAGAGTCTACAGCAGGGGTGTAGGGGATTTGTAGCATATGTGATGGATACGAGGGTTGATTCAGAGAGACCGAGCTCAGTTGATGAGGTTCCGATAGTGCACGAGTTTCCGGATGTATTTTCGGAAGAGTTACCTGGTGTGCCTCCCGAGAGGCAGGTTGAGTTCAGTATTGATTTGGTTCCGGGGGCTGCGCCTATCGCCAAGGCGCCTTATCGCCTCGCACCTCCAGAGATGCAGGAGTAGTCCTCGCAGCTTCAGGAGCTGCTGGGAAAAGCGTTTATTCGGCCAAGCAGCTCACCTTGGGGAGCGCCTATCCTTTTTGTCAAGAAGAAGGATGGTTCACACCGGATGTGCATTGATTACCAGGAGTTGAACAAGCTAACGGTCAAGAACCGTTACCCGTTTCCGAGGATCGACGATCTGTTCGATCAGTTGCAGGGAGCATCTTGGTTCTCCAAGATCGATTTGAGGTCTGGATATCACCAGGTGAGGGTGCGAGACGAGGACATCCAGAAGACAGCATTTAGGACTCGTTATGGACATTACGAGTTCGTGGTGATGCCTTTCGGACCCAATGCACCAGCGGTGTTCATGGATCTCATGAACAGAGTGTGCAGGTCGATGTTGGATTGCTCGGTGATCGTGTTCATCGACGACATATTGGTGTATTCAAGATCCAAAGAGCAGCATGAAGAGCATTTGAGGGAGATCCTCGGAGTCCTGAGATCGGAGAGGCTTTATGCCAAATTCTCCAAGTGTGATTTTTCGTTGCGAGAGGTCCAGTTTGTGACATCCCCAAAATCTCGGCCAGAAAAGACCGATTTTCATTTATGCTTTTAAATATTTTCAGAGTAAATCCTTTTGATTTGAAAGAGTTGCGGAATTTGTTCCCAAAACAAAACATGATAAAATAATATTTATCAAAGCATTTCATCAAGAGATGCATTTCATTATATAATCAAAACTCGGGATGTCATGTTCCGATACAGACCATAAAGCATAAACGATAAACATTACAAGTCATTCAACAAATATATACATATACAGACTTGTAAACAAAACAACAAGATGATCCATCCATCTTACGCCCTTGTGCCACTTCCTGTAATACAAATAAAACTGAGTGGGTCAGGCTTGGGAGCCTGGTGAGCATATAGGGTTTTCAACCCACAATAAATAAGTTATATTTAATTTCACCAACCAATCACTATCCCGATTACCCATTCCCGTTATCCTCACTTTACGTCCCTAAAACAACTATCTCAAGGGACCTAATCTAGGATTTTCATCGGGACGGACATCACTGCGAAGGGGTTTCCTCAACAATAGATATCCTAAAGGCAACCATGAGGGGGATAGAGTACACCGGTGAACACATCGTTCACAACACCTACAGGTTATGAACCTGCTAGCGTTCCACTGGACTGTCTAGAAAGAGTCCGTGGTCGTTATCCATACTCCGCTGAATAACTAGATCAACAACAACAACAACAACAACGAGGCCTCTCATCTGTTTATTACACACCAACTATCTACCCATGTTCTACCCAACATATTAGTAGATAAAAATATATATTTTCATACGTAGTTTAAAGAAAACCTGTATAGCATGCTTTAATCAACACATATATCACATAACAGATGAGGCACACACACACATAACACATATCTCATAAAGAAATAAGCAGATCTATAAGATAGAAGAGAGTGAATACTCATTCACACATAACACAACCAAATATATACACATAGCACGTATTTTTATATAAAATATTTCGTATTATTGTATTAGAAGAAATAACTACACACTCACATGATCAGAAGACGATCCGACAGCACTACGGCTTATAGAAGTAGTATTCCTCAGCAGATCTGGAAGATCTCTTCAAAAATCGAACTTCTCACGGGCAGAGCTTCGGCTCGGGAACCGCACTTCTCGGGATCTTCGGGATCTCGGGACTTGCCTCGGGGCTAGAGTATGATACCGGGACTTCGGGGTAGCTTCGGCACGAAAAACGATGCAAAAGACTAGAGAGAAGAGAAGAAAATGAACAAGAATTATGGCTGCCTTCGGATCCCCTTTTATAGAGGCTGGAGCCTCGGAGTACGCGGGGCGTACTGCGTTACGCGGGGCGTACTGCCCAAAACGTCATTGCTTACGTATCCGAAGTGCTCGAGTGCGAGTGTCGACATCCCTCGGAGTACGCGGGGCGTACCTCGGATCAGATCGGTGACTCCTTCGGATAATGCTTCCGAATTTTGATTTAAATTTAAATACAAAATGATTAATAAACTTCGGAAATTCATAACTTCTTCATACGAACTCCGTTTTCGACGTTCTTTATATCCATGGAAAGGTGAGACCATGCTCTACGACTTTCGTTTAGACTCCGTCGGCTAATTTTGACTTTATTTTTATTAATTATTTTTAATAGGCCGCGACAGAAACTTTCGTTATAAATTCATAACTTCTTCGTTTGACGTCCGTTCTCGCCTAACTTTTTATCGCTTCGATACCAACAATGAGATCTTCGATTCTCATTTAGATTGCTTCGGCTAACAACCGCTCGATCTCAATTCGAGTATAACAGGTTGTATACCGCTAAGCCGGAACTTCGATAAATCATAACTTCCTCATACGAAGTCAGATTTGGGCGTTCTATATATATTCGGAAACCTCGTTTCGACTACTACAACATTAACCCAAGATATTAAGTTTATTTTACACTTAAATTTTGACGCTTATTTTTATTCTTAATTAATCAGACCACATAATTAAGCAATTAAGCACAAAACACATAATACTCAAATAATACATTCTTATTATTTCAAAACGGGTTACAAAGGTTAACCTAGACTATTATATTGCTAACTATGGCAAGCCCGGAAACACAGGCGTTACACAGTTCCTAGGGCACCTCGTTAACCAGAAAGGGATATTGGTCGACCCGGTTATTATCGTAGATTTATCAGTGATGAGTTAGGAGGTGCCGAGGTCACCTACCGAGATCAGGAGTTTCCTAGGGTTGGCTGGTTATTATCGTAGATTTATCAGGGATTTCTCCAAGATCGTCGTGCCACTCACCAAGTTGACCCGGAAGGGTGTTGCTTTTTCATGGGGTCCAGAGCAGCAGGCCTCTTTCGAGACACTTTGCCAGAGATTATGTGAAGCTCTGGTGTTAGCCCTTCCGGAGGGGATGGAGGACTTCGTAGTGTATTGTGACGCGTCGATATCTGGGTTGGGAGCGGTGCTTATGCAGAGGGGTCATGTGATAGCATACGCATCGAGGTAGCTGAAGCCTCATGAGACGAGGTATCCCACCCACAATCTGGAGTTTGGGGTGGTGGTGTTTGCCCTCAAGATCTGGTGTCACTATCTATATGGGGTTCGGTGTACCATATACACGGACCACAAGAGCCTGAAGTATCTAATGGATCAGCCCAACCTGAATATGCGCCAGTGGAGATGGTTGAATGTGGTGAAGGATTACGATTGTGAGATCCTGTACCACCCGGGCAAGGCTAATGTTGTAGCCGATGCATTGAACTGTAGGGCGGAGGGCGCCCCGATGCGAGATGTTTTTTTGAGATTTACAGTGATGACTCCGGTGTTGGACACTATTCGTGGGGCCCAGGCTGAGGCTGTGAAGCCAGAAAGCCAGGAGAGAGAGCGAGTTGTCGGGCTGGTATCGGAATTCGTTACCGATAGCCGGGGACTTATGACATTTCAGGGTTGGGTATGGGTACCGTTTGTGGGCGGGACGCGTACCATTTTGATGGAAGAGGCTCATCGATCGAAGTTCTCGATCCATCCCAAGGCCACTAAGATGTATTTGGACCTAAAAAGGGAGTATTGGTGGCCCAGTATGAAGAGGGATGTCGCATGGTTTGTAGAGAGATGCTTGACCTGTCGCAGGGTTAAGGCCGAGCACCAGCGTCCACATGGTAAACTGCAGCCGCTAGAGATTCCCGAGTGGAAATGGGAACAGATTACCATGGACTTCATCACCAAATTGCCAAGGACTGCGAGAGGTGTCGATGCAATTTGGGTGATTGTGGACAGGTTGACGAAGAGCGCTCATTTCCTTGCTATCAGTGAGAGCACTTCCGTGGAGAGGTTGGTAGAGATGTACGTGAGAGAGGTGGTATCGCGGCATGGAGTGCCGATCTCGATTGTCTCAGATCGATATGTACATTTCACTTCCAGATTCTGGAAGAAGTTTCATGAGGAATTGGGTACAAGACTGCATTTTAGTACTGCATACCACCCACAGACTGACGGGCAGAGTGAGCGGACGATTCAGACGCTCGAGGACATGCTCCAAGCATGTGTGTTGGATTTCGCCGGAAGTTGGGACATGTACT
Organism: Lactuca serriola; assembly: GCF_051521515.1. Taxonomy (NCBI): domain Eukaryota; kingdom Viridiplantae; phylum Streptophyta; class Magnoliopsida; order Asterales; family Asteraceae; genus Lactuca; species Lactuca serriola. Next base: position 21,546,965 of record NC_136411.1, read on the forward strand.
TGCCCTTGGCAGAGTTTTCCTACAACAACAGCCATCATTTGAGCATTGGTATGCCACCCTTTGAGTTGTTGTATGGGAGGAGGTTTCGGACCCCCATTTGTTGGGGAGAGGGAGGGCAGCGTGTGATGGGTAGTATCGAGATCATGCTTCAGAAGACAGAGCAGCTTCAGCATGTCAGACAGAGGTTGTTGACCGCTCAGAGTCGTCAGAAGAGTTATGCGGACAGGAGTCGGTCCGAGCTCGAGTTTCAGGTCGGTGACTTCGTGCTCCTGAAGATCTCTCCTTGGAAAGGAGTGATTCGATTCAGGAAGAGGGGCAAGTTGGGGCCCCGATATATTGGTCCTTTCAGAGTGATCGCGAGAGTAGGAAAGGTAGCCTACTGTTTGGAGTTACGTGCCGAGTTGGGTCGGATTCATGACACTTTCCACGTGTCGCAGCTGAGAAAGTGTACAGCCGATGAGTCGGCAGTGGTGCCATTAGAGGATATTCAGGTGGATACGAGCCTGAACTATAATGAGAGACCGGTGGCGATTAGGGATCGGAAGATCAAGGTTTTGAGGAACAAGGAGGTGCCTCTTGTGCAGGTCCAGTGGCAGCATCGGAAAGGGTCAGAGTTGACTTGGGAGCTAGGATGCGGGAGCAGCATCCAGAGTTGTTTGCAGAGTGAGACTTCGAGGGCGAAGTCTAATTCTAGTGGGGGAGAATTGTAACACCCGGATTCCCAGGTATATTAATTATTCCTTTATTTTTTGGAGGTTGGGAGGGGACTCGGCGAGTTGGTGTTCAGACTCGCCGAGTATGGTCGCGGATTCATATCCGGGTTTACAGCTGGACTCGACGAGTTCATGAGTGGACTCGGCGAGTCCATGTTGTTTAATGAAACCCTAATTTCCTGGGTTTGGGACCTATTTAAAGGCTCTTAGGGCCGTCATTTGCGGCTACCAAACCCCAGAGAGAAACTCTAAGAGATCTAGAGTGTTTGTGAGGAAGGAGAGGTCATTCTTGATCATTTTGTTGGTGTAATAGCAAGAAGGAGGTGACCAAGGCAAGAGGAGGCTGAAGGAGGTGCGATTCTGGTGATTTCAGAGTTCAGAGACTTCATCTTGAGGTATTTATTTGGACCTTCTTCAGATTTGGTGTTGATTCTTAGAGTTAGGGTTTTCTAACCCCTTTAGAGGATGGATATGTGGAGCAATTGGTCCCTTCTCAAGTTTATGCTTTGGATCTGGACTCAAAGAGGTTCAGAGACCTTAACCCTTGGAGCTTTATGAGTTATTTTGGGAGCCATGAACTTAGGATGTTATTTTTGGGGCTAAATCACCAAGTGAGACCATCTAGATGTTATATGAGTGTCAAGGTCTGAACTTTACGTGATTATCATGCTTGGGAAGATCAGATCTATGGATTAAAGGAACAGATCTGACCTTAGGAGGTCTATGGAGTTTGTGCATGGCATGAACTCGCTGAGTCTAAAGATCAGACTCGGCGAGTAGGGTTAGGGTTTCCCGTAAATAACTCAGTGAGTCAGAGGGGGATTAGGGGACTGGAGTTCAAGGCGGAACTCGCCGAGTTGTTCTTGAGACTCGGCGAGTTGAGTCGGGGTGGCCTCGCGATTCATGCCAGGTGTGACTCGTCGAGCAAGGGGAGGAACTCGACGTGCTAAGCGGGACTAAAGAGTTAGTGGACACGTGTAGACTCGCCGAGTCGCCGAAGTGCACTCGACGAGTCGGGTCAAAGTTTGACCATTGACTTTTGTTGACTTTTAGGGTTTGGTCAACAATGTGGCCTTTGAGCTAAAAGAGGGGTAAAACGGTCTTTTGCCTGCTGAGGGTGCCTAGAGAGGGTTGAGTCTAGTCTCGAGAGTTATATTTATGAGAATATTTACTATATGTGATTAGGCGGAGGCTAGATCATATTTCTACCGAGTCAGAGATTTACCGAGACATCTGAGGTGAGTCTTCTCACTATACCTTACCTAGTGTGGTAACAGAGTTATGTGACAGAGTATTTTAGAGTTATATGTCAGTGTATTTGCATGTTATTATGTGTTGTGATTTATTGTGATATGAGATATGCATGATTCAGAGTTTACAGAGTTAGGACCAATGGGTCCACAGAGTTATGGTACCCAGAGGGTCCCACAGAGGTATTCGACCAGAGAGTCAATAGAGTTACAGCCTTGAGTGGCTGATATGTGTTTACGTGGTATTTTGGGGAACTCACTAAGTAATTATGCTTACAGTGTTATGTGTGGTGTTTCAGGTACCAGCGATGATCGCGGGAAGGCGCCGGCATGACTCGTACACATGCACACTGGAGTTCATTTGTTTTGATCTTGGGGTTTTGTATTAAGATAATGATGATATAATGTTTTAAAATGTGGACGTGAACGAAATTATATGGTTTTTAAAATGCGAAACATTCTTTAAATTTTTACGTTGTTACACCAAGGATTTTGGGTTGTTGTCGACCGGTTGATTGGTGGCGACCGGAGGTAGGAAGTTGTTGCAACGGTTGGTAATTATACCATGGAGAGGAAGTCCACCAAGGCGGAGGTAGGTGAGCCAAGGTAGCGCCGGAGATGGCAGCAGCTTCTGCTGATGTAGACATCCGATAAAGGGCTATTGGTGGCGGCTGTCGCGGATGTGGCTACAATGAATGTCACGAGGCGGTCCTTGGTTCTTGTTGTTGTGGTTTGGAGCACGGGTAGGGTTCCCCCGGGGATGAGACCGGGAGCTATCAACATCTATATGGAGAACTTGGCAAGCCAAAGAATGGTCCGAGTGAATGATTGGAGAGGGACGGGTCTGGTCAAATCGTTGTTTTTCAAGAACAAGCATGGAGCGATCTTAAAGAAAGCTTCGAAGAGGCTCATATGACGGATAAGAGTGGCAATATTTTCAAACTCGGAAACGGGAGACCCGATGTTGGCTAATTATTCAACGACAACATTTTTTTTTCGATAATACTCGACAATGGGTCGATCCCCAAGAACCATAGAGCACAACTCGTTTTCTAGTTTTACTGCCCACGTATCTTTGTTGTCTCGAAACAAATCTTCAAGATCTTTCTAAGCATCCCGAGCCTTGTACCCATTTTTGAGAACCATAGTGAGAATAGGTTGAGTGAGGTTGCCATAAATCAACATGGCAACAAGGGAATCAAGGTTGTGCCATCTTTGTCGTCTTTGGGATTGGAGGTGCCATCAAGATGATCGAAAACACCATAGGTTTGCAATGTGTTTCGAAACTCTACAAGCATCATAGTTCAATTGATTCAAGTCAAGAACCAAGGGAACAAAATTTTTAATATTAGTGATGTTATAGGGCTTTTAGATTGTCCTCGGCCATGAGAATGGAGAAGAAGAAAAATCGATCACGTTAGTGGAAAAGGAGAGAGACTGTAGGTAGGGTTAGGAGGATCAATCCTCTGATACCATAATAGATTGCAAGTATCTTAATTGACTTCCCATTCACACTTACACATACATATTTACATCATACAAATACAATTTGGGCCTATGATATACAACAATGGGCTGATAACTAATGTGCACTAATGATATAACCTGGAAAATGAGTCTCCACTTTTAAGATATGTAGTATCTAAACATTTTACGGTTGAATGATTGTTGGTTTAATTATTTTAAATGGATCATAGCTTTGGGGACTGTTAAATTTAAGTTTAAGATCTGTGCTTATCTTGTTATTTTGATATGTAATTTGTTTGTCCGTCAATCCCCAAAAATTGTATCCATATGGAGTCCATTTGGATTTTTTAAATTTTAATATTATGATTATAATAATTATAATAATAATTATTGTTATTATCTATTATAATAATCATCAATGAAATTAGAGTTTGTTTATGAAGATGATGGTAGAACCGGTGAATATAATGGTGATGCCAACACAAATCAATGTTTCCATGGTAACACAAATCCAGTGAAGTTGATGAACCAATTTTGATTTTTCGATTTGTCCATAGATTATAAAAATAAGGAACGAGAATAGTTATAATCATAATATTAAACTTTAAAATATCCACATGGACACAACACGAACATCTACCATATTGAATGTGATATTTGATGTCATGTAGGATTAGATACTCGTAAAATCTATTTTGGTGTTTTAATAGAAATGCCAAAAAAATATTTTTACTCTATTGAATACGATTAAGAGATTGACTCAAAGAGAAATTGACGATTATTGGGGGCCATTGTATCATTAACCCTCTCTATATATCATTTAAAATTGCAGATCATGTTGAATTTCAGTAAGACCAAGACTACTTTGATGTCAATATTACGTAATGATAATAACCAGTATATATGGCAAAACAAAAACAAATCAATTGTTTTTAGGATTTACTATATTTTGAGTTACATTTTAATGTTTTATGGACTAAAAGGTACTTGCTAAAACCTACTAAATACAGATTTGAGACACTTTGTTTTTGATGACTAAAAAGTAGCATTTCCCCTTTAGAAGCAGACAACCATCACATATATAATACACTTTGCTTATGAAACTTATAGTTTCCAAAGTACATATATGTCTCTCGCTACGACTACAACATCAAACTTATATGCAGCAAGGATCTTTAAAGGGTTTATTCGATAGTGAAACTAATTATGAAGAGGGTTTGGACCTGTGTGAATTATTCGTTTGTCATCATCATAAAGACTGCCTTCTCCTGGAGCTCCAAATCCAATCCTCGGTTCACTTGAAACCAAATGGAACCGTGGCAGTGATGTTTGAAAGAATTTAGCTTTCCGACTAGAGAATACAGAGCGATCGTGATCATAGGCTGTTGATGGAGGAAAAAGAGTGAAAAGTAGGAGTAGCCAAATGAGAAAAACTACTGGAGCTGTTGGTCTAAAACCCTTCATTATTTTTCTTGATTTTACTCCTTGGTCCTCTTGAAAAACTTGATCCATTCGAAAGTTCCTTGTTGTCATGTAGTATATTAGCTGGAAAAGAAATCAACCAATAGCTGAATGTGAGATCTTTGACTTGTAAATGAGAGAGAGAGAGAGAGAGAGAGAGAGAGAGAGAGAGAGAGAGAGAGAGAGAGAGAGAGAGAGAGAGAGAGAGAGAGAGTTGACTTGACTGGTCGAAATAGTTGGTTCTCTTTCTCCTTATATTATGAGTTTAAGTCGCATGATTTTGAGTGACCCTTGATTCATGGAACCTTAGAACTCTGCACTTTTTAATCTTACTTAATGTACATGCTGCATCCTATCTTAAAAAACACCGTTTTGATATAAATAAATATGTCTTCGCTCTTTATATTTGTTTCTGTTTCCTTCTTCAATCCACTATCCATATAAACACACACCTATATATAGATAATAAATGGCACTCATTCAAAGTAAAGGTTAGTTGGAACTTGTACGTTCATCTAATCGATGGTTTTAATTTATGAAGGGATGGGGGTGTAGGCCAAAGAGGTCTAATTGGAATAATCAGAGAACTTTGCAACTTCTATTAACAACACACGTACGTGATACGTGAGCATGGGCCTTGAAGTTGAAGGACGCCATTCGCTTCGATCTACATCTGTAAAAAGGAACAAAAGTTTGTACAAATACTCATTATGCCGAATTTAATTCCGACAATTGGGACCCTTTGTAAATGATGTACTTGACATTGAGACCATTATAAATGCTGTACTTCACATTTAATTAACAACTATCTTTCCTTTCTTTGGTTGGGTTTGGATTTGGAATGTCTGTCTCGATTCTATCACTCGTCTATACCAAATAATTACGATTGTCGATTTCTGGATATAGCAACATTGAAACGCTTTGGTTTATGGCGTTAGGATTTCCATATTGTTTAGAAAATTCTATGTTTATATCCAGTTTCATTTCAATAGTTCAACTTGGAACCTCTTTGAAAGTCATGTTTTAAATCGTTATGTATCGCTACTTCATCTTTCTTGCTGCCTGTCGGATATATGCAAAAAACTGAAAAAGTTTATATAAACGCTCTTCGCTAGATTTTTATTATTATTGAAACAATTAAATTTTCAAAACCGATTAAGGCTGAGAAACTAGTAAACAATAAATAAAGAGTTATTCATCCTTATATCATGCACTAATTGGATTTAAAAACTAACCACATATGTTCGTGAAAATAACCTCACGAATAGCACACATGTATGTTCGTGAAAATAACCTCACGAATAGTTTTAGGAAAGTTGTCTTTTATTAATTCCCAGTTTTAGATTAGGAGTCAAAGTCTTATTTTATTGTTTTAGAAGTTTGAGTAGGTTTCAGTTTTCTTCTAGTATAAAATAGGTGTTAAGGGTCATTAGTTTTATTTTCAATTTAAGTACTTACGATTTTAATAAAAACTTTATGTGCAAGTCAATAACTTCTTCACCTATTTTATTCTTTGTTTTGTTTCTCCTTTATACACTAGAAAATTTTTCTAGTTTATTTTTTACAACACATAAGACAAAAGGTCCCTACAGGCCGAAGATCATCCTATTATTTTGAGCATGGGATCTTTGGATGATCAAACATGCTTCCGTTACAAATAAATAATAATAATCCTTTGTTTTTAGTACATTTAACAATTATACATGTTTTGAGAACATTCTAGCAAGTAGGTGATCCTTTCAAGTTATTTCGTTTTGTTATTATAGCTTTATGAACACACATCATTTCCTTCTAAAATTGAAATAGTGTTAAGTGACTCCTGATCAACATGAATGATAAATACACTCGTAAGTGTTGTAAGACAGCAGGTATGTGAATAGTCACGACTCACGAGTGTGTTTTTTTTTCATCTGTGTGAAATTATTCATGTTGGTGTAATTGTATGTGCATGAGTGTGTGATTGTATTTTTCTGAGTGTTTTTATATGTAGCTATATTCTCTAAAATGTCATTTGAATCGATTAGTAGGCTTTATTAACCATCAAGGACAAGGTGCACTTTATGGACAAAATAAGGGATAGGTTGTCTCCTTCTCCTACCTATACCCTATTTACGATTTTGTGTTTTAGGTCATGGTTACATTCATTACTACACAAGTCATTTAATAGTACGAGTGGTTTTTATTTTTTTGATGCGGTCCTTTCTAAAAATCGCCTTATTAAATATCTACAGCATCAAAAAAGAAGAGAACCGCACCATAAGATAGCTTTATTAGTGCGGTTTTCCAAAATCGCACCATTAAAGCGTTTTTTAAGGCGGTTTTCCAAAACCGCACCAAAAAATAATTTTGAAAACCACCCCGAAAAACAATTAAAACCACCTCAAAAGATAATTCGCACTAAAAAGCATTGAACCGCACCAAAAAATAATTCGCACAAAAAAACATTCAATCGCACCATTAATTTTTCCTCTAAAAATTTCATTCGAATTTTTCATTCTTCACGAGATCCCTCCAAATATCGTTCAAAATTTTTATGTTCAAGCAAGCTACAAGTTGGTTTGATCCTTCGAATTTTTCATTTCCCTCCTGTATTTTCGTTTTTCTTCTATATTTTCATTTCCCTCTAAAAGTATGTGTGTTATGCGTGTGCTTTTCCTCCTTTTCCAGAGAACACAAGAAACATATCTCTTTTCTTCTTCCTTATTTTCTTTTTTGGATTAACGTTTGGTTTGTTTAAGGTGAAATAAGTTGGTTGATCAGAAATATGTAGGAGATGGTGGTGCTTCGATGGTTCTCAGTAAAGACACGACATTTGTGGTCGGTGTTGACGGTGGTTAGTGGTGGAGATGTCAGGTATGCAGATAAACTAATTTTTGTTCTTCTTCCTTTTTTTTACTGATTTACGTTTGGTTTGTTTAAGGTGGAAAAAACGATGGTAACTATGGATGTTGGGTGTTCTTCGTGGCTGTAATGGTGGTTTCCGGCAAAGGTAGGGCAGATGGCGATGGTGTCAACTGGTGGTGGTGAATGGCGATAAAAATGGTGTGGCTTGGTGAATCTTGTCTTCTCGGCAACAAACACGCAGTAGAGATGATGGTGGTTTAAGGGTGGTTTCTGGTGGGATGGTTTTTTTTTGGTGTTGTTTGTATTTTTTGGGGCGGTTTTCATCATTTTATGTTGCGGTTTGTATTTTTCATCTACTATTTTTTGGTGCAGTTTTGACTATTTTTGTAGGCGGTTTTATAACCATACTATTAAACGAGGGTATTTTTTGATGTGATATTGTTAGTGCAGTTCAATGATCTAGCATGACCATATGACGATGGTGTGTTTTGTTTTCATATTGGAGGACACGAGCTATACACTACTATATACTCCCTCCGTCCCAAATTGATAGTCCGCTTTTGACTTTTGAAATCTTTTCTCTTCAACTTTGACCTTAAATATTTTTAATTATGTTATATATTACTTGATAAAACTTATGACAACGAAAAAACATTTAAAATACAATTCATTCATATATTTTGCATCAATTATTATCTATCAAATACAAAAATAATTAAGGTCAAAGTTGAAGAAAAAAGACTTCAAAAGTCAAAAGTGGACTATCAATTTGGGATGGAGGTAGTATAATATTTGGTTTTAGGTAGAAAATATTTCCGACCAAAGTGTTTTGTAAGAAATATTCATTAACTTTCCTAAAAACTTACAATAAAAGCAGAATCCAACAAAATTCCCACAAATTTCCTACGGAAATAGATACCCTAAGGATTCCGTTGGAAAAACGTCGGAAGTTTCCTATAAATTACCAACGAACTATTAATTAATATTTAAAATTAAATTTTTATTGGAATTTCGTTTATAATAGTATTAATCTTGTAATTGTTTCCTACATTTTCTTTTGGGTTTTGCTATAAGTACCCTTAAATCAAATTTACCCCCTAAACTCAATCTAATCAATTTTTTGACATTTGATATGATATTATCTTTTGATTATTTTCCTTTTTGTATTTTTTTTTTTACATTTGATTTGACATCCTTAAATAAATATATATATATATATATATATATATATATATATATATATATATATATATATATATATAATAATTTAGTGTTTGTTTTTCAGTTATATATTTAACTTAGATAAGGATCAGAACACTCGGTTGCATGGGAAATATTGTATAGTATTCGACTAAATGTTTTTAATCCATATAACGCACCCTGCAGTTGTAATACCGAACCAATTAATATATGTGATTAATAAAGACAAACTTTACTTTTGTTCCAATTTTATATAGTCGTTCGAATTTATAATGTCGTCCAAAATTTATAATAATAATAATAATAATAATAATAATAATAATAAAATATAAAATAAATAAATAATTAAAAATCGATTTTATATAGCCGTTCAAATTTTATAACACTGTCTGAATTTATAATGTCATCCGAATTTATAGGAAAAAAACAACAAAAATCAAAAAATCAAATGAGGGTGTAGAATTAGAAATGGAGGAGGATACTTATAGAAAACTCCTTTCTTTTTTGTTTTTCCCTCCTTATGTTTTGCCTTCCTCCTTTTTTTGAATATTATTATTATTATTATTATTATTATTATTATTATTATTATTATTATTTCATATTATTATTAATATAAATATAATTATAATTATTTTTTAATATTATTAATGTAAATATAATAATAACTATTACTATTATTTTAATTATTATTTTGATTATTTTTTGTTAGATTTATCATAATTAATTTTTTATTGTATAACTATATGTTTTTATTAATATTAGGTTTACTATAATTATATTATTATTATTATTATTATTATTATTATTATAAATGTGCATGTATGTGTAGCTGTATGTGTGTGTACATGTATTCAACATCTGAGCATAGGGTTTAAGGTCTGATATGCATATGTATGTGTCTAGAGGCGCGCGAGTATAGAGTTTAGGGATTAACATATGTATGTATGTCTATGTGAATGTGATATATATATTTATGTCTACTGTATGTACATATATGTGTAAGCATGTGAGTATAGGCTTTAGGGTTTAACATATATATATATATATATATATATATATATATATATATATATATATATATATATGTATGTATGTATGTATGTATGTATGTATGTATATAATATTATTAATGTAAATATAATAATAACTATTATTATTATTTTGATTATTTTTTGTTAGATTTATCATAATTAAATTTTTTATTGTATAACTATATGTTTTTATTAATATTAGGTTTATTATTATTATTATTATTATTATTATTATTATTATTATTATAAATGTGCATGTATGTGTAGTTGTATGTGTAGTTGTATGTGTGTGTATGTGTATTCAACATCTGAGCATGGGGTTTAAGGTCTGATATGCATATGTATGTGTCTAGAAGCGCGTGAGTATAGAGTTTAGGGATTAACATATGTATGTATGTCTATGTGCATGTGATATATAATTATGTCTACTGTATGTACATATATGTGTAAGCATGTGAGTATAGGCTTTAGGGTTTAACATACATACATACATACATATATATATATATATATATATATATATATATATATATATATATGGGTTTATGGTTTATGGTTTAACGTATGTATGGATTTAGGGTTTAATGTATGTATGGGTTAAGGATTCATCATTTAAGGTTTAGAATTTAGGTTTCTGTGTATGTATGGTTATGTGCAAGAGTATTTATGTATGTTTATCTATGTATATACATGCATGTGTATGTATGTATCAACATGTGGGTATATGGTTTAAGATTTGGTATGTATATGTATGTGTGTGCATGTGAGTATAAGGTTTAATAACAATAAAGTTAAATAATAATAAGAATGATAATATATGTGTGTATATATATGAGCATGTGTATTATATATATATATATATATATATATATATATATATATATATATATGAGCATGTGTGTATTTGGTTTAGGTGCATGTGTATATATGTTTATGTGCATTACTTTGTATTTATGTCGGATATGAAGAGCTTTTCCTTATATCTACATCAGTGGATTAGGATCTTAATAACAAGTTTAGGACATCTTGCTTCCCTCCTAAACATCATTCCCATTTGTTGTATATTAAAGATTTACATGTGTTGTTTAGTAGCTAAAGTTTTGCAAAATACTCAACGGGGATTTTGTTTGTATGTGTCTTATTTGCATATTAAAGTATGATTTTATGGAAATACAAAGTAATTTGTGGTTCAAACCATAGACATTTTGGTTGTAGACGATTTAGAGATGTGGACATATATATTATATTCATAAAATATATATATTTGTTTTATAATGTGTTTTTTATCATCATTAACTCTTTACTCATGGAGATTTTATATATGTGGGAAGATACATATCTCAAATATGCTTGGCAATTGATACGGTGGAGGATACAAAATAAAAACCCAACTAAATGGGTAAGAAAACAATATTGATATGTACCAATAAGAAAATGATACGGGTAAGTAAACCTACTTTAAATTAATGATTTAATGGTTTATTAAAACCGTAACCGACTGGTTAATGTTTGTCATTGTATGATTTCATAGATTTGGATATAGGAGATGTTTCACAAAATAGTTATTGAGTTCACAGGACTAATTAACAAGCTCATACTAAGTGTTGTACGGTGGCAACAACATCTTGAACTTTGGTGGGAGCCATGTTGACATTTATACATCCATGCAAGGTACTTTCAATGTTGACATTAATTATAAATGCTACATAATTATTAATTACTAAACAATTAGTAACTACATCTATTAGGAAGTCATTGGTACACGAGAAAATGTAATTATCCCCACCGGTCTTGGTTTATATGGGGAGGGCATAACAACGATCATATCGATGCCATAATCTTGGATTAGAGACCATTATAGCCACAATTTTAGCCCAAGTTACTCCGGTAAGCAAAAAAATGTATGAGGGGTTTTTGTAGATTAGACAGAAACCGAATCTTATGAGTTTTACCAGCAAGATCGAGGATGACATCACTACTAAGGTGTCATAGGTGATTAATAGTTATGACTATATGTTTGTTGATGGTGATAGGTTTGTTGATTTGCTTAGGTGTATTAAAACAATAACATGTCGCCATGCAGGTTGAGCTAAAGATGAGAATAAATATGAAAAGGTTTTCCCGAATAAGGGAGATGAGATTATTTATGGGTTGAGGAAGCACAGGTTGAGGTTGAGGTTGTGGTCGAGGATGATGATGACAATAGGGACACATAAAAGTATGTAAAGAAGGTGGGTATCACATACGATAATTTTTCAGTTATCATCCCACTTAATAGTAGTATATTATATTTTATATTTTAAGATAAGGACTCAATGTATAAGACAAGATTGCAATGTATTTGTTTGTATACGGGTATCGGTGTTAAGTAATGATAAATGTACGGTGGCAATGAAATCATTAGTACCAACTAATGTAAATATTGAGTGTTTTGAATATCATAAGCGAATAACTAAGATTTTCTATGCACGTCATGAACAATGGTGATGTGTGTGTATGTGTGTTTGTGTGTGTGTGTGTGTGTGTGTGTGTGTGTGTGTGTGTGTATATATATATATATATATATATATATATATATATATATATATATGAACCTTTTATTGTATAAAGGAAACTAAGTTAGATATTCTTGAATCTATATGCTCAAGAATCAGTTTAGAATGATGTTTGCCAATAACATATGATTTTATAGGGTCACACATTTAGCAAGTTGTCACTTATTGATTATTTATTGAGAATTCGATTATTAATAAATATATTCAACTCTTGTTTCTAATTTTGAAGTAAAAATATAATTTTGTAAAGATAATTTTGGGAAACTATTATTTTATGAAAAATAATATTTTAGAGAGTATAACTAGCTATTTAATCATATGTTATGATTAAATATGTTATGTGCAAGTTTCTGAAAACTTAGGATTCCGCTAGACTTTGATATACACTAGTTTAATAAGATGATGTGTAAGACACTTAACCATCTTATCTCTCTCCTCATTTTCGACCATAACTTACCAAGAGTGGGTGTGTGTTGCTTATAAAACACTTAACCGTCTTATCTTTCTCCTTTCAGCCATAACTCACCAAGAGTGGGTGTGTGTTGCTTGTTTGACTAGTTCTTACATGCATCATGCTTCTAAGTCCAATCCCTTTTACATTAGTTGAAAGCATGGGTCTTAGATATCAAGTCTAAGTATAAAAGATAGAGGAAGACCTCCATTTTGGATTTAGTGTTTAATGTTTCTCTCTTTTGTCTTATAAAATCCGTAGCTTCCCTTTCTCTTGCTCTCTTTTGAAGTTAGTAAAGAGTTTTGGTGCTTTGGGAGTGCTTCTTCTTTAGTATTTGTAACATACACGTTTTGAAATCGTGTTTTAAGTAAATAATATTATGAAATATTATGTGAATTTGAATGTTGAGTTCTAACAGATAGTTTTTACTAGAATTGAAGTAAAACTATGCTTAGAATCATTCAGAAAGTATTGGAAGTCTTATGAGATTCCAATTAAAAGCCAAATAGTGAAATATAGCAAAAATATAAAATCTGGAATAAGTAAAATTTTATTATTGAAAGTTATAGATAATCTCGTTAGAAACATTTAGGCGAAAACCTCATCAAAATCCGAGTTATAACGAAGAAGTTATGACCAAACCAAGTTCCGTGATAAATCCGGAAAATACCTTGTCGCGTAAAAATTTAGTTTTCGATAAACTAGTTTTTAGCCTTAGTGATGTAAATGAAAGTTGTAGAACTCGTGAAAATAATCAACTTTCATATAAAGACCGTTTGAATCTGACTTCGTATGAGGAAGTTATGATTTTTCGAAGTTTCAGCTTAGCAGTAGACAGCTAAAAACTCGAATTTTAGATCGAGTGATTTTTAGCCGACACAACCTAAACGAGAATTGAAGGTCTCGTCATTAGTAGTGCAACGGTAAAAAGTCTGACGAAAACGGACGTCGGATGAAGAAGTTATGAAATTTTAACGGATTTTCCTGTCCCGGTCTGTTAAAAATAATAATATTAAAATTAAAGTCAAAATTAGCCGACGAAGTCTAAACGAAAGTTGTAGAGCATAATTCTAGCTTCGCGTGGATATAAAGAACGTCAAAAACGGAGCTCGTATGCGAAAGTTATGGATTTTAGAAGTTTTTGCACATTTTTCAAGAAAATTCGCATGAATAGTGAAACGCCACGTCACCCTCGCTCGGAGTTGGCCACGTATCCGAAGCTGCTACGTGGCAATGCCCGAGAAGCGACGCGTGTCGCACAGGAGTCCGAAGTCGTCACGTGGTACTCGCATGCCTGCCTCGTGCCCTACTCGCGTGTCGCATGCTGATTCGACCGAGGGTGCGGTCCAATGGCTATCCGACGCGCCTCGCATTGATCACCCTCGCATGCGCAACCCACCTGCGAGCCACCTGCTATCCGAGCTGAAGACCGAGCCGAAGACCCAGCCGATGACGCGCCTAAAGCTGATGACTCCTCGCATCCGAGCCTCGCTGGAGCCCTGCGAAGCTGCCATCTGGTCCGAACCTCGCAGCCGCCTGTCTCCTTCCCTTCGCTTCGGATCCGAAGCTCAGCCCTATATAAGGGGTGCGAGCCCTCTCGGCTAGTTTTAGAAATTTGGCATTTTCACCCCCTCTTTCAATATTTTTACGATCCCGACATCCCCCAAAGCCCCGATACTGATTCTAAAGCCCGAAACACGCCTCGAGACTCTCGAGAATCCCGAAAAATTTATCTTTTCGGTTTCGAAGCTCTACCTTCGCAGAGCCCGGTTTTCAAGAAAACTCCCGGTTTTCAACAACGAAAGTCATATTTAGAGCCGAAGTACTGCCCAAATTAATATTTTAGCCCCCGGTTATTTCACGGTGAGTTTAATATATATAAATAATTGTATGTTATGTGTTATATGTGCTACGTGCTTTTTAGTGTTATTATTCCGGGTTATTTTCCTGGGTTATTTTTAATTGCTATTTTTAATAGCAACGAAATACCTTTGACCATGTGATCAGTGAAAGGACTTAGATTCACGTTGGTACTGGTATGTAGCCTCTGGCCATGTGGAACATGTCTCCGTAAGAGAATGAATTATATTCTATGGTAGTGGCAGAAGGTTAGATAGGGCTATAAGCCTGAAATCTACCGAAATGTTAATCCGAAGTTGTATATCTTCTGTGTCGTTTGGGCCAAAGCTTTATTGATGTATATCAAGCACGGAAATTGTTATGTCTCATTGATTGTATATCTTTAAATCAAATCAATGATCGATATGGAATGTTTGTCACATAATTCACATATGCCCTTGTTGTTCCTTGTTCCTCTTTGCTTCTGCCCTACTAAAGTATATATATGGCATAACGTTATATTGTATCTATTATTGAACTCACTAAGCGTGTCCGCTTACCCTCTCGATGTTTAACAAATTGCAGGAGATAAACATCCAGTATAGTTATATACTGGTAGAAGATTTTTGAATAGTTTGAAACTATTGTATCGATGGAAGCTTATGAATAGTTTGAAACTATTGTATTTTGCACTCCCATATGTATAAAACTATAGAATCCTGGGAAGTTATGTAATATATAACACTTAAAATAGTCGGTTTGTATCCAGTAGTTTGTAATCTCTTTATCAATGTAAAATATTGTTTTTATGAATATGCAAGTAGCATGTTTTGGAGTAACTATATTGTCGAGTATGAAAGTTTGGGTCTTTCATAAATACGAAAGTTAGGGTCTTTCAATCATGGTATCAGAGCAGTAGTTTGAGTGAACTAAATTCCACGGATTGGTATTTAGACTTAAACTATTGAAAGTTCAATATATGAACTAAATCATTATAAGTATAGGGATACAAACCATAGGAAATATATAAGTAAAAGTATTAGGTAATAATAAACCCTAATATTCTAAAATACAATGTTACTCCGTATTGCAGGGCAATGGCTGAACAGGTTAGTAGCCATACCCCTGAGGTTGGTGGAGGTCCTCAACCCGAGGAAGTGAATACTCCAGTATCTCCTCGCGAGGAGCGACTCTTGGGTAAACTTACCGGTGTTATTCGACAGACTCTCGAAGAACACAAAAAGAATGGTGATAAGGGTAAAGAGAAAGCCACTGGAGAATCTTCAAAAGGAGAGGTGAAGCGTCCCTCATTCAAAGATTTCAAGAGTAGTGGTGCTACAGAGTTTTCCGGTGTTCTCAATCCCATTATTGTTCTTACTTGGATCCAGAACACAGAGAAAGTGTTTCGTATTTCTCATGTGGATAATGAAGACAAGGCTAACTATGCTTCCGCAATGCTCATCGGAGAAGCATTGGTCTGGTGGGAAGCAACATATGAAGCTCTCAACGGGTTTGACCAGGAGAATTTAACCTGGGAAATGTTTAAAACTCGTTTGCTAGAGAAGTATTGTCCTCTAGACATGAGGAGGAGATTGGAGAAGGAATTCCTCGAGCTTAAACAAGGAGGAATGACTGTGAATGAGTATGAAACTCAGTTTAATCAAAGAGCAAGGTTTGCTACAAAGTATATTCCAACTGAAGACGAGAAAATTCAGTTATTCATGGAGGGACTACGACACGAAATCCACGATTTCGTTGCCAATCGAGAAGTTCTGTCATTCGATAAAGCCGTTGAATATGCTCGAAGACGTGAGCATGACTTAGAAATACGTGGTGCCACTATTACTGCTCTGAAGCAACCACGTACTGAAAGAACTGTTCCTTCTTTTCTACCAGCTCAATCTGTTCGGACTGATCCTGGTAATCAAGTTCAAACTCAAAGTGTCTCTCGTGGACGCGGTAGATCACAATCTTTTTCTATGCAATCGCCTTCATGTCGTATTTGTGGAAGGAATCATCCGGGCCAATGCAAAATAGACAAGGAATCCATTGTCTGTTATGGATGCGGAGAAAAGGGTCATATAAAGCCAGCTTGCCCAAGAAAGGATGTTACTTGTTATGCATGTGGTATTACTGGCCACAAGAAGCGTTTTTGCCCTACTCTTACTAGTCAGATGACGGGAAGTCAAGCTTTTGTTCAACAACCGGCGAGAAGCCAAGTCCCTGCTCAACAATCAAAGGGTACTCCAACTAAAAAGGAGGAGGTGCCGAAAGCTAGGGGTCGTGCATTCCAGATTACCTCAGAGGAGGCACGCGAGGACCCGAATGTTGTGACGGGTACATTTCTTGTCAACTCTAGACCTGCTCACATCTTATTTGATTCTGGTGCCTCAGATTCTTTTGTGTCTTACGAATTTGCGCATTCCTTTCAAATTGCTTGCTTTGTACTCGCGCAACCATTTCACGTAGATACTGCGGGAAGTATATCATTACTTGCTGATAAAGTCTATAGGGATTGTGTTATGGAAATTGAAGGCTATACTTTTCTCGCTAACCTGATCCCTATCTCCTTGCCCAACTTTGATATTATTCTCGGCATGGATTGGTTATCAAAGAACCACGCTGAACTCTTGTGCTATGAAAAGATAGTACGCATTCCTATTGAAGGGGAGAATCATATCTATGTCTACGGTGAACAAAGACTCTTAAAAATAATCTCTTTCCTTAAAGCTCGTAAATTCATATCGAAAGGATGTTCTATCTATCTAGCATACACAGTTGATGTCTCAAAAGAGGAGAAGAAAACTGTAAATGATGTTCCCGTTGTTAACGAATATCCTGACGTTTTCCCTGACGACTTGCCTGGCCTTCCTCCGAATAGGCAAGTAGAATTTCGAATTGACCTTGTGCCTGGTGCTGCTCCGATTGCAAAGACTCCTTATCGTCTTGCGCCAGCTGAGATGAAAGAAATGATGATCCAACTGCAAGAACTACTTGACAGGGGTTTCATTCGACCGAGTACCTCTCCCTGGGGTGCTCCGGTACTATTTGTCAAGAAGAAAGATGGATCGATGCGGATGTGCATTGATTATCGTGAGCTGAATAAGGTGACTATCAAGAACAAGTACCCACTACCTCGCATCGACGATTTGTTCGATCAACTTCAGGGTGTTAGCTATTTCTCAAAAATTGATTTAAGATCTGGCTATCATCAGTTGAAAGTTCACGAGCAAGATGTATCGAAGACTGCTTTTCGTACTCGATATGGACATTATGAATTCCTTGTTATGCCGTTTGGTTTAACAAACGCTCCGGCTGTATTCATGGATATGATGAATCGGGTATGCCGCCCAATGCTCGATAAATCAGTCATCGTATTCATTGATGATATTCTAATCTATTCCAAGTCTGAAGCTGATCATGCCATTCATATTCGTGCGGTATTGGAACTTCTTCGAAAGGAGAAACTATATGCTAAATTCTCGAAATGTGAATTTTGGCTTCGCCAAGTTCAATTTCTCGGCCATGTTATTTCTAGTGATGGTGTATCCGTGGATCCTATCAAAATCGAAGCCATTCAAAATTGGGAAGTGCCCCGTAATGCTTCCGAAATTCGTAGTTTCTTAGGTCTCGCGGGATATTACCGGAGATTCATTAAAGATTTTTCTCGTATAGCCGTACCTCTCACGAGTCTTACACGGAAAGAAGTGAAGTTCGAATGGGGTGAAACCCAAGAAAGAGCTTTCTCAACTCTAAAAGATCTTTTGACTCATGCTCCAATCTTATCACTCCTAGAAGGTGATGATGATTTCTCCGTATATAGCGATGCTTCGAGATTGGGACTCGGTTGTGTGTTGATGCAACGTGGCAAAGTAATAGCCTATGCCTCAAGACAACTGAAAGATTATGAAAAGAATTATCCCACTCATGATCTCGAACTCGCTGCAGTGGTATTTGCCCTAAAACTTTGGAGGCATTATCTTTTTGGTACAAAGTGCCAATTATTTACCGACCACAAAAGTCTCAAGTACATATTCAGTCAGCAAACTTTGAATATGAGACAACAACGAGCCATGGAGCTGATCAAAGATTATGATTGTGAAATCCTATATCACCCTGGAAAAGCTAACGTGGTTGCTGATGCACTTAGCAGAAAAGTTTATCGCAATAGTATGTGTTATGCCATTACTCATACTATAGTAAAATTCACTATTTTAGATGAATTAGAGAAATGGCAAGAAGAGGCCCTAAAGCCAGAAAATGTGAAGAAAGAAGGGATGATACATTATAATGATGCTCTACTTGATGATCCGCAAGGATTAAAAGTATTCAAGAATCGGTTGTGGATTCCAAAGATCGGTGGATTGAGACAGAAGATTTTAGATGAAGCCCATAAATCTAAACTGTCAATCCATCCTGGTACAAGTAAAATGTACTATGATGTAAGAGCTGATTATTGGTGGCATGGATTAAAGAGAGACATTGGAAGATATATACAAGAATGCTTAGTATGCTTACAAGTCAAAGCAGAGCACCAAAAGCCTTATGGAACCCCAGAAAGTCTTAGTGTTCCTGTATGGAAATGGGAGGAATTGTCCATGGATTTCATTACCAAATTGCCAAAGACTGCTAGACAGCATGATAGCATTTGGGTAATTGTCGACCGCCTGACTAAAAGCGCTCATTTTCTTGCCATGCGTGAAACGGCCCCAATGGAGAAATACGCACAAGTATACTTGGATGAAATTGTGGCAAGACATGGTGTGCCACTAAAGATCATCTCCGATCGTGATACTCGCTTCACTTCTCACTTTTGGGCGAGTATGCAACGTGAATTAGGATCTCGAGTTGCTCTCAGCACAGCATATCATCCCCAGACAGATGGTCAAACGGAGAGAACAATCCAAACAGTAGAAGATATGCTTCGTGCATGTGTCTTGGAGTTCGGTGGTAACTGGGATAAATACTTACCTCTTGTCGAATTCTCGTATAATAATAGTTACCACGCTTCAATCAAAATGCCACCATATGAAGCATTATATGGTCGCAAGTGTCGTACTCCATTATGTTGGCGAGACATAGGACAGAAGATCCTTGGAGGCCCTGAAATGATTCAAGACACCACCGACAAAATTCAAATCGTACGAGAAAGAATGAAAGCGGCCCAGGATCGACAAAAGTCCTATACAGAAAAGAGAAGACGACCCATAGAATTCCAAGTGGGTGATTTCGTGATGCTGAAGGTATCTCCATGGAAAGGCCTTATGAGATTCGCGAAGAAAGGAAAGTTAAGTCCTAGATTTGTTGGTCCTTTCAAAATCATCCTGAGAATTGGAAAGCAAGCATACCGCTTAGAATTACCTGAAGATTTGGCAGGTATTCATGATGTGTTTCATGTGAGCTATCTGCGCAAATGCTTGAGCATCAATGATGAGACAGTTCCATTATCTGAAGTGAAATTGGATAATAAGTTAAGATATGTAGAAGAGCCGGAAGAGATCGTGAATGAAAGAACAACTAATCTACGTAATAAAGAAGTGGAGTTGGTGCTTGTCAAGTGGAAACACCATCGAGGCCCAAATTATACTTGGGAAAATAAGAATGAGATAAGAGCAAAATATCCCCATTTATTTTAATCGATGTAATTTCGGGGACGAAATCCTCAAAAGGAGGAGGTATTTGTAACATACACGTTTTGAAATCGTGTTTTAAGTAAATAATATTATGAAATATTATGTGAATTTGAATGTTGAGTTCTAACAGATAGTTTTTACTAGAATTGAAGTAAAACTATGCTTAGAATCATTCAGAAAGTATTGGAAGTCTTATGAGATTCCAATTAAAAGCCAAATAGTGAAATATAGCAAAAATATAAAATCTGGAATAAGTAAAATTTTATTATTGAAAGTTATAGATAATCTCGTTAGAAACATTTAGGCGAAAACCTCATCAAAATCCGAGTTATAACGAAGAAGTTATGACCAAACCAAGTTCCGTGATAAATCCGGAAAATACCTTGTCGCGTAAAAATTTAGTTTTCGATAAACTAGTTTTTAGCCTTAGTGATGTAAATGAAAGTTGTAGAACTCGTGAAAATAATCAACTTTCATATAAAGACCGTTTGAATCTGACTTCGTATGAGGAAGTTATGATTTTTCGAAGTTTCAGCTTAGCAGTAGACAGCTAAAAACTCGAATTTTAGATCGAGTGATTTTTAGCCGACACAACCTAAACGAGAATTGAAGGTCTCGTCATTAGTAGTGCAACGGTAAAAAGTCTGACGAAAACGGACGTCGGATGAAGAAGTTATGAAATTTTAACGGATTTTCCTGTCCCGGTCTGTTAAAAATAATAATATTAAAATTAAAGTCAAAATTAGCCGACGAAGTCTAAACGAAAGTTGTAGAGCATAATTCTAGCTTCGCGTGGATATAAAGAACGTCAAAAACGGAGCTCGTATGCGAAAGTTATGGATTTTAGAAGTTTTTGCACATTTTTCAAGAAAATTCGCATGAATAGTGAAACGCCACGTCACCCTCGCTCGGAGTTGGCCACGTATCCGAAGCTGCTGCGTGGCAATGCCCGAGAAGCGACGCGTGTCGCACAGGAGTCCGAAGTCGTCACGTGGTACTCGCATGCCTGCCTCGTGCCCTACTCGCGTGTCGCATGCTGATTCGACCGAGGGTGCGGTCCAATGGCTATCCGACGCGCCTCGCATTGATCACCCTCGCATGTGCAACCCACCTGCGAGCCACCTGCTGTCCGAGCTGAAGACCGAGCCGAAGACCCAGCCGATGACGCGCCTGAAGCTGATGACTCCTCGCATCCGAGCCTCGCTGGAGCCCTGCGAAGCTGCCATCTGGTCCGAACCTCGCAGCCGCCTGTCTCCTTCCCTTCGCTTCGAATCCGAAGCTCAGCCCTATATAAGGGGTGCAAGCCCTCTCGGCTAGTTTTAGAAATTTGGCATTTTCACCCCCTCTTTCAATATTTTTACGATCCCGACATCCCCCAAAGCCCCGATACTGATTCTAAAGCCCGAAACACGCCTCGAGACTCTCGAGAATCCCGAAAAATTTATCTTTTCGGTTTCGAAGCTCTACCTTCGCAGAGCCCGGTTTTCAAGAAA
This sequence comes from Lactuca serriola, assembly GCF_051521515.1. NCBI lineage: Eukaryota > Viridiplantae > Streptophyta > Magnoliopsida > Asterales > Asteraceae > Lactuca > Lactuca serriola. The sequence goes on from NC_136411.1 coordinate 21,568,902, forward strand.
ATTCCCGGTTTTCAACAACGAAAGTCATATTTAGAGCCGAAGTACTGCCCAAATTAATATTTTAGCCCCCGGTTATTTCACGGTGAGTTTAATATATATAAATAATTGTATGTTATGTGTTATATGTGCTACGTGCTTTTTAGTGTTATTATTCCGGGTTATTTTCCCGGGTTATTTTTAATTGCTATTTTTAATAGCAACGAAATACCTTTGACCATGTGATCAGTGAAAGGACTTAGATTCACGTTGGTACTGGTATGTAGCCTCTGGCCATGTGGAACATGTCTCCGTAAGAGAATGAATTCTATTCTATGGTAGTGGCAGAAGGTTAGATAGGGCTATAAGCCTGAAATCTACCGAAATGTTAATCCGAAGTTGTATATCTTCTGTGCCGTTTGGGCCAAAGCTTTATTGATGTATATCAAGCACGGAAATTGTTATGTCTCATTGATTGTATATCTTTAAATCAAATCAATGATCGATATGGAATGTTTGTCACATAATTCACATATGCCCTTGTTGTTCCTTGTTCCTCTTTGTTTCTGCCCTACTAAAGTATATATATGGCATAACGTTATATTGTATCTATTATTGAACTCACTAAGCGTGTCCGCTTACCCTCTCGATGTTTAACAAATTGCAGGAGATAAACATCCAGTATAGTTATATACTGGTAGAAGATTTTTGAATAGTTTGAAACTATTCTATCGATGGAAGCTTATGAATAGTTTGAAATTATTGTATTTTGCACTCCCATATGTATAAAACTATAGAATCCTGGGAAGTTATGTAATATATAACACTTAAAATAGTCGGTTTGTATCCAGTAGTTTGTAATCTCTTTATCAATGTAAAATATTGTTTTTATGAATATGCAAGTAGCATGTTTTTGAGTAACTATATTGTCGAGTATGAAAGTTTGGGTCTTTCATAAATACGAAAGTTAGGGTCTTTCAGTATTTAACTGTGATATGTACTTAAAGGTTTAAGAAGTATTTTTACAAAAAGAGAACTAGCATTCTTTGTGACTTAATCTTATTGGTGGATATCTTATAGAGAAGCTCAATTTTAGGATTTTTGCCATCTTTATCATCTTCTTAATTGCCAAGAGGAATCAAAGTCTTAAAATGTTATATTCTAAAAATTTTATGTGTTGTTTATAATCTTTATATAATCATGTAATTGGATCCTTGGTTGGTTTTTCTTAAATGGTACTAAAATAATAATTATTTTAAAATTGTTTTATAAAAAAATCGTTTTTAGCTTTTATACCACATTTTACATTAATTAACAAGTAACACAGTCACAGGTTCGAAAATTATAAAGAATATAATGTTTACCACCAATAAAATTTTGCCATATTCTATATCATTTTCAATATTGTCTGGTTTTCGATAAGTTTAGAATAGTATATAATGGCATTAGAAATTCACTTTGCTCCAATATTTTTTAATATCAGCAGCTCATTTCATCATTTTGGAACTCTATTATGAAAGTATTTTTACTTGCATTAATTGCCTTAGATGGCTGGCATTCCCTTCCTTTGTTTTCTTTACTGCCCTTCATTACTTCGAAAATATAATTGCCAATCTTAGGTTGATATGGTCCACCACGATAAAAGTTTAGATAATCTAAGTTGACATTAGGAAATTGTCATTGTCTTCCTAACTTTTTTGTTTTTAATGTTCTTTATCGTTTATATAAACCTTTGAACTGCGCATTATATTTACATATGTTTTTTTGTACTTGTTATTTCATCTTTGTGGTTTTTTTCTGGTAGTGTTTTTCTAGTTTTTCAATGAACTTCTTGTCATTCCAAAAAGAAAATGAAAAGTAAGTTTTTATGGCCGAAATTAGGTTAATGTTAGAGGTTGGTTGTTTTTTAAGAAAAAACTTCTTCAGACCATTATTTGTTGTGTCGCGCAACATATGCGTAATATTTGTCTATCTCGCAACAGTTTATTTTTTGGAAGACCTTAGACTACAAAACATATGCATGTATTTTGCTCCAAACAGCATTTGACTTGCCTCTTCAGCTTTCATTTTTTCCGAGTGATTGTTTTTAAAAATTTGATATGACTTGATTTTTTTTAACTTTGATTTTTTTTTTTAAATCTTTGATTTACGAATTTGATACAATTTCTTTTTATAGTTTCCACAAATTTTTACAACTTGATATTTTATAAATAAAATAAAATAAAATAAACTTTGATTTTTTTAACATTTTTTACTATTTCTTTTAATAATATTTTCAATTTCACTTGCATCTTTTTTAACATGTTTGATTCTTTTATGAATTTTCTAAACATTGTTTGCAATATTTTCTTAATTTTTATATAATTTTCTTTTGTTATGTTCTTTAAAATTAGTTTTTTCTAGAAAAAAAATCGATACCTTCTTTTAGATTTTTTAGATTTTTTTAAAAAGTTTATATTTTTTATTATTTTACATGTTCTTTTAGTATTTTTTTCAATGTTTTAAAACTAAAATTATTAAAATTTCGGTGTTAAAAAACTACTTTCAGTTTGTAAAATCAATTTATTAAAATTTCAGTTTATTACAGCAGCCTGTAGATGTTAAAAAACAAACATGCTTCTTCTTACATGTTGCAATCATTTAGTCCACCTCTTGCAGACCTCTTGTGCTGCAGAAGGTTGCTGAGGTGGTCCGCAGACTTCATTAATTTTCGTTTCGAAAAAACAAACAACACTTTTCCCGCACTTCTTTTACTTCAACGATTTTGAAGTATGTCCATATTCATTTAATTGTAGGTAAGATAACTTTGCATTCCCTGCTTTGGTTACTCAATATACAAGCTTTATCCTGCAAACACTTGTTTATGAACCAATTTTCTAGATAACAATAAACATGTATCTTGATATTCTTCAATATTCAGCCTAATATTCTAAACAACAAATGCCAAGATTTCCTAAAACATGTTTCAGTTAATTGAAGGAAGATCTCGTAGCATATTATTACAAACATACCCAGAAAGGATACATACTAAAATGTGCATAATTCCACTGTTTCAATCAAAGAGCTCAAAACTAAGATACATATAGGGGCTCAGGATCCACATTCCTTCTAATCCTGAAATCAAAAACATTATCATCACATTCAAGATTATCATTCTACAAATCTTTACACAAAAATGTTTTATTTACAAAATTTTAAAGATTTATTGTAAAGAAAAAAAAACACGAACCAGTTATCTGCAGCCCATTTGCAATCTTCTGTATCTATTACATGCAAACTATAAGCATGCCTTGATTTTGAGGATTGATTCTCAAAGCTGATGACAAACAAAGGGGTTATATACATAAGGTTTTTTTCTCTTCTAGATTGAATAAAGTCAATAAACCATAAATGTTTATTAAACCATTAAGCTCAATAAGTTAAAAACAAATAATATCTTCTTATAATTATTAAAAATAAAAACAACCTTTGATGAATAAGATCGCCATGAATGAGCACCAAAGATCCGGCTTTCACTTCAATGGAAACAAAGTCATTTTGGTCATAAGATGGGGAGGGCTTGTCAAAGTGAACGCCTTTATCATCTCTCAAAAATCGTCTCACAAGGCCATCTGGAATTTATATATTTTTTAACATTAAAATATCACGAATCAATTCAAGAGATTTTAAAAAAGATAAAAAAAAAAATACGCACTTTTGTGGGACCCGGGAATTGCCCATAAACAACCGTTAACAATGGTGGCATCTTCTAGAGCCAGCCATAGCCCTGTGCAAGTTTGTGGATCGGTGTATAGAAATGAATTGTCCTGGTGAGGAACCACTTCACCACCTATACCTGGTTGCTGAAATCACAAAAAAAAAAAAAAAAAAAAAAAAAAAAAAAAATTAAAAAATTAAATACTTAAAAAGAATATGGAAATGTGTAGAAAAAGTTCTTAATGGATAAATATACCTTGAATATGTACATTGACTGAATGATTACTGGCCTTTTGTATCCCAATGACTGTAATATACCTGACATTTTATCCGAGCAAGAGACCTTTTTGAAAATGGGATCATGATCGTGTAAAGCTACAAAAAGGGAGATTAAGAAACATGATATTTAGATTAAAAGTGGTGAATTTACATGTTTGTTAAAAAAAAATTTTTTTTTTTTTGCGGATACCATGGCCGACTTTGTTTATAGAGAGTTGCTTTGGTTGCTTTAACTTTCCATCATCATCAAATGCTTTTTCTGTCAAAAAAAACTTGTTAGATAATTTGATTAATAGTTAGAAAGATCAATTGAATCATGTTCAAGATATGACATGTACCTTCAAAGAAAAAGGAAATCTTATCAGCGCTGTCATAGAAGTAGTCATCGCTTGTCCTTTGCTGAACAACGAATAAACAGCGAAAGGTCATTCAATTGGGGAGAATACGATTTTATCGAACAAGTAATGTTAACTCAAAATTCAAAAGGGTTTAATCATGATTTGAATCAGAAACACTAATTCTTGGAATATTCCCTAATTCAAGAAACTGGAAGTTAAGAATGAATGTTTTTTTAATCTATAACGCCAATCAAACATGTTGATAAGTTTTGAAAAACTTCAAGCAATAAAATGGACCTGGTTTTTGGTGGAGAAAATTGAGGCGGAGGAAGAGCAATCAAAGCCATCAAGCAATTGATCCATCCTCTTTCGTAACGCTTCAACCTCTTCAGTACTCGAGAAAGATTCGATAACAAGATACCCTGTAATATTAGCGCATATTGAAGTTAAAATTCATCAAGGGAAAAGAAGTTAGGGTTTGGGGGAGGAAGAAGAAGAAGAAGCTAGTACCTTGAGAATTGAAGAACTGAAGCTGGTCAGAACTCAGATTTCCGACGATTCCCATCGTTGACTCTCTTATTGTTCTTGTCTAAGCAATCAGGAATCGAGATGTAAACGGAAGTATCAAAGATTCGGATATCAATTCAAGCCGCAGTTTTCTCAATTTTGTTTCTCAAGATGAGTTTATGGCTGGCGATTGCTTCTTGAGTTGAAAATATATGCATTAAATTCTAAGTTTTTTAACATTAATTAAATCGTATTTTACATAACGAACTATGCTTATATGTTTTATCAAGCTTATTAATAAACAGTTAGAAATTAATATTCGGGAAAATGATAGGAAGGTAACTATCTGTTATCCGTGTTCACATATTGGTAACTTTTTTTTTTTATACATAATAAAGCAACCAACTTGTTTTAACTGTTTAAATTGCACAATATTATTGGGTAATGTATGTTTTAATCGGTAACTCAAAGGGAAAATGACTTATGAGGGTAATTACCTCTTATCCGTGTTCACATATTGGCAATTTCTTATTTTTTGTACATAAGAAAGCAACTAACTTGTTTTAACTGTGTAACATCCCAAAAATCATGACCAAAAATTTCGTTTTTAATTTAATACTAAAACCATAATTGTCAAACCATTAATTTAATACTCTGGCATCAGGCCTTGCCCGGCATCAGGCCCCACCTGGCATCGAGCCCCGCTCAGTATATAGATATGTCTCTCTTAGGCTTCGCTTGTCTCCGAGCCCCGCCCGCTAAACACATACAATCATATAACATGCTAACACATAAAGAAACATACTCTATTGTATCCCTGTCCTAAGAAACATACTTTGTTAATAATGAGATACGGAACTTCGTCCGTACTCAGCTAGTTCCAGCCAGGGCTTCAGCAGTGCAAGGTGAGTCTCCTCACTGTGTGAATGGGTCTAAGGCCACAATGCCAGCCCATGTAGTCTATAAGTAGGAAGACCTGGGGGTTAGCCCTAGGCATTGTATGCTAGTATGTTATTCCAGACCAAGGTCTGATGTCGGGTGGGTGCCCGAGGAATGTTTGAATGTTAGATTATACTTGTTGTCTCTGTGATACTTGTATGTGCCTGGTAAAGAGGTGAGTGTGGGCAAGGTCTCGTATCTCATCACTAGCTGAGTACAGACGATGTTCTGTATCTCATTATTAGCAGAGTATGTTTCTTAGGACATGGATACAGTAGAGTATGTTTCTTTATGTGTTAGCATGTTATATGATTGTATATGTTTAGCGGGCGGGGCCTAAGAGAGACAGATATGTATACCGAGCGGGGCTCGATGCCAGGCGGCGCCTGATGTCGGGCGGGGCCCGATGCCGGAGTATTAAATTAATGGTTTGACAATTATGGTTTTAGTATTAAATTAAAAACGAAATTTTTGGTCATGATTTTGGGATGTTACACAGTTAAAACAAGTTAGTTGTTTTCTTATGTACAAAAAATAAGAAGTTGCCAATATGTGAACACGAATAAGAGGTAGTTACCCTCCTAAGTCATTTTCCCTTTATGTTACCGGTTAAAACAGATATTAGCCGGTAATATTTGTGTAATTTAAACAGTTAAAACAAGTTAGTTGCTTTATTATGTACAAAAAAAAAAAAAAAAAAGTTGCCAATATGTGAACACGGATAAGAGGTAGTTACCCTCCTAAGTCATTTTCCCTTAATATTCACACATATTAAATAACAAATTTAATAACAAAAAGATTTTCATAAGGCTGAGGAGAATAGTGATCTACTCACCAAGCTCCACTTCGGCTCTAGCAAAGAAGATGAATATCTCTGTAACACCCCAACTCCCAAATACAAGTTTTAAGCATTTTAGGACATATTAATGGACCTACTCTACGAGTTGGTTGCCCCCAACTCGTCGTGTAGAGGCGGGTTAGCCGGCGTGGATTATTGGGATCTACCCGACGAATCGGATGACCCGGACTCGACGAGTAGGAGTTGGGAGATGAAACCCTAATTTTTAGGGTTTCAACCCTATTTAAAGGACCTTAAGCCCCTTCCTCCAGTCCTTTACCACCCCCTTAACGGCTGAGAGAAACCCTAATTGATATTACCTTGTTCTTGAGTGTTTGTGAGGTTTAAAGAGTGATTTTGGTTCTTTTTGTGAAGGAGGTGGGAAGCATAAGAAGCTTAGGGCAGAGAGGAGCTTGTGCATCTGACTCTACTTCATTTTGGCATCATTTTGAAGGTATCAAGTCGATACCTTGGCTTATCCTTAGCTAAATCTCTTTATGTTTGGGTTTAAGGCTATCTTTAGCACATTTGGGAGTCATTTCGAGTATTAGGGCAAGATTTGAAGTTGTAACTTCAGATCTGGACTCCCCTTGGTCCCTATAGCTATAAAGTTATGAGATTTGGCAAGCTAAGGCCCTTCCTTTTGGGTTAAACCTTCCTTTTTACTTGATTTTGACGTTTAAGACCATGCATGCACGTAAAGTTTGCAACTTTACATGGAAATCATGCCCTAGGAGGTTAGATCTGCATTTTGGGACTTTAAGGTGGCTTAAATACGTCTATATGAGAAAAAGACTGAAGGGACTCGACGAATGCATAAGTCAACTCGACGAGTCGAAAGAGGGTTTCCCGTTTTTGGTTTCTGCATGGACTCGGCGAGTCAGTAAGACGAATCGACAAGTCAATTAGGGTTTCCCTGACATCTGGACACGCATGGACTCAACGAGTTGGTTGGAAACTCGGCTAGTCAATTAGGGTCAACATAGACTGTACTCGACGAGTCAGTAAGCTGCACTCGACGAATTGGGTCAACATAGACTGTTGACCTTGACCGTTGACTTTGACTTTGACCAATGGTTGACCAGTTTGACCTATGGGGGTATTTTAGTAAAATGGAAATTTATTATGGTGGTCTTATGGTGAATATAGGTGGTGGAGTTCGTGGTTGTGATTCGAGAGTTTGAGCTTATCATTTCAGTCGACATCCGTGAGGTGAGTTCTCTTCACTATACTAAGGGGTCTAAGGCACCAAGGCTGACCCATTGGATTTGATATCCTAGTAGTTGTCTATATGTCGGGTATGAGTTAGTATTGCATGCTAGATGTTATGATAGTCTGAGAGTGGTTATGCATGCTAGTTGTTGTAATAGTTGGTAGATCTATAGGACTACCTGTGATATGGCCTGAGTATCTGTATGCATAGTTAATATTATATGTTGACATGTTATGTGGATAGGTTTAAGGTTGCACTGCTTCGTGCAGTGACCAACAAACCCTGGAGTATGCCAAATATGAGCTGAGGGCCAGGGAGAGCATGCCAGACTCATATTGAGGACTCCTAAGCATTCCAGATGTGAGTTGAGGGCCGCACTGAGGGCTAGTCATTTCGTTACAGTCCAAGGACTAAGGGAGCAAGCCAGATGTGAGTTGTGGGCCTGTAGGCCAAGCCAGACTCATATTGTGGGTTCAGGGGTAATCCAGTCTGTAGAGATGTGGACCCATTACATGTTGTTATTATGTGTGCTATTTGTTATGTATCGGTATTTTGGGGGAACTCACTAAGCTTCGGGCTTACAGTTTCATTTTTGGTTTCAAGTACATCAGATGATCGCAGGAAGGCGAAAGCGTGATCGTACAGCTCCTCACATTTTATGACTTTGTTTTCTGGGATACTCAGATGCTATACTATTTTGAAAACAAGTTTTGTAATAATTATAGGTTTTGAAAGGTTTTAAAAAGTTTAAATTTGGCTCAAATTTTATGGATGTTACAAGTTGGTATCGGAGCCTTGGTTTAAGTGAATAGAAGGAACACTCGTGTGAATCCAGTCTCAAACTAAGGAAAATATTTTCAAAATTATTTTAAAATGGTTTTCAAAATAAGTTAAGGAGGATGCAAAGTGTACGATCAGCCGGAGCCAGTAAGTAAACCCCAAAATATCATGCAGTTATTTGATTATGTGACATGTTAGAACAACATGCTAGTACTAGGCTATGGATCTTCAGGAATTGCATGATATAATTGCATGATTGTATGATGTCTGATAGCCTAGGGTTTTCCTTACATGAAATTGACATCATTATTATAGTTGCTTAGTGTATGCATCACGATCATACATAATTAAGATCTTATAGCCTGAGAATGTTTGGTTTGGCCTTATTTCCTGTTCTTGTTTGATGAACGGCTTAGGGTAGGATCCGGTATTCGAAAGTCTATAGGGTCCAGCGTTATGTATGACTAACATACACTAGTGCTGCAGGGTTGGTGGAAGTTTCATGGATGGGTGAGTTATACGGGGTCGGTAGGTCGGTTATGAGATAGTTAGCTTTCCTCTAGGAGTGAGGATTGAGCGATCACCATGCATATGTATTTATTTAGGGTGTTGTGATGATACTTGAGACAAATATGGGTAGGTGTGGAAGGTAGTATGGGTCCGTACTACTGAAAGCACGGGACTCATATGCGTAGCAAGGAAGACACAACCCCTAGGGTTTTGCTGGAAGTTGGTTTCCCGTTATTTATACAGATTATCTAATATTTTCCTGGTATATTTTCAGTATGGTGGTTACGAGGCGCTTTGTGACCGGATCTGGATCAGGATCGGGAGATGGCAGTCAGGAGGGACCGACAGTGCCCGGGGTCGTTGGTCAGATGAGGGCGGATGAGCTGGACGCCAAGATTCGAGAGATCCTGCATGATGAGGTTGCTACCTTGTTCCGGGCACAGCTGTCGGAGATGTTTGGGTCTATTAAGACTGACATAGTTAAGTATTTCGACGAGCGTTATGCATCCCTTGCAGAGACGGTTGCCGCAGCAGCTACTTCAGCTATAACAGCAGCAGGGGGAGGAGTCAGTCGGGGTTTTTAGTATTGCAATAGAAAGACCAAAAGTGTTAAAACTCCGATAAGGACCGATGGTGTTAAAATTGCAATAGAAAGACCAAAAGTGTTAAAACTGGACAACCACAGGGGTTAAGATTATAATTTACTCTAAAATCTACTTCTCTCATTCATGATTATATTTATCTAGATGTAATTTTTATGGGAAAGCGACTTTAAAAGGTAACATTTTTGTCGTTTTTTATGTTAGTCACTAATATTTTTTTTTTATCTTTTACTTTTATTTTATTTTATTTTATTTTATTATTATTAAATATATATTTTTTTGTAAAATACTCCTGTTAACTTGTTACGTTTGTCCACAAGATTTATTTTCTACACAATTCTCGCATCTCCGACAAGCTTCCGATCATCTTCTCCGAAGATATATGATTTTTCCGGTCACCGAGCTCGAGTAGAAGTGTGCACCTGTACCAGCGGCGGTGTGTGTTCCATCATTACCCAACAAGCCTCCGATCTTCTACCGCTGTCGTTTGAGTAGACCCACCAACGATGTATACTTTCGCGGCGACTACGGCCACCGCTAGTTTCTTTCTTAAGACGGACATTTTTTATCTAGGTATATCTGCTCCGATCCAAGCGTCACACCAGAGCATTATCGTTTTCCCAATAAGGTGGATCCAACGGCTAATCGCAACGAGCCTTGCATGTGAAGACTTGCCAAATATATCAATCGTCATAGTTGTTATTAAACAAGGAAATTGTCCTCTGGTGGGTGTCATGACCCATTTGGTGGTGAGATGGTGGAAAAAATGGTTGCAGTTGGAGGAGAGTAACAGAAGACTTCATTAGAAAAATCATATAAGATAATTGAAGATGACAGCAGTTTCATCAGAGATGCTAAAAGTCGACAAAAACCTATTTTCGGCTGGAAACCTACACTAGGTCTTAAAAACATAATGTAATACAGACAAAACATACAAGTTAACTAGTTTATTATGAAATAAATAAATTTAAAAAAAAAAAAAAATCATTAAAGACTAAACTAAAGCAACTTCACTTTTTTAAGTCATTTTGTCAATTTTTGTACTTGTAAACTAAATTAATGTTTTTCATTTCACACCTTATGATCTATCCATTTACGATGCAGTTGTCAAATATGATTTCTTAAAAAACGTTCTAAAGGATAGTATCTATTTCCATTTTCAAACATTACCAAGAAAAAGAAAGAAACCCATGAAATTTAAAAAATAAAAATAAAAAGTAAAAAACAAAAACAAAAACAAATTTTCTCACTATTGTACACACACAAACTAACAACAACAGCAAATGAGGTTAAGCATATTTGCAATCCAACTTTTCCTTCCTTAGATACACGTACACCATCTATCTGGTTCTTGAATCATGTACAAATTCCTGTTTCTAAACCACCACCTTTTCATTTTCCTTCATCATTATCGAGGCTCCAAATGTTTTGATCAATCATTGGAGGAAAAAAAAAATAAAGAATTTCCAATGTTAGCTATAGCTCTCACAAAATGCAATCAAAACAAATCATCAAGAAGTGGATACTACTGCTGTTCTTGAATCTTCAGTTTTATTTGCATGACACATGCAATTTGGACACGGAAACGAATATATAGAGTCGTTTGGCCTTTTCAGTTCAATTCCTTTCGAGTCGCTATGAGCTCGCATGCTCAACATGTGCCTTTTAAACGTTCTCCACCTACAAACAAATCATCAAATTATATATACAATTAAATCGTATAATTGAAGCTATTAAAAAAAATGTATGGATTCAAATTCATACCCGATCTTGGGGTTGTCGAAATATACAGCTAACTTTCGTTTATCGGGTCTAATTGTCTTTGAATGTCCATTAAAGAGATATCTTCTATGTCCCAATAAAAAATGAGGGAAATTTCCACCTTGTGTTGTCACAAATACTTCGCTATGTAGACACACAGTGTAATCTATAGCAGCCATTCTAGAAGAATAGTTCTACAACCAACCAATCAAAAGTCAAAACTTAGTCATACAACAAAATAAATAAATAAATAAGATCCCAACTAACAAAACTAACCTTAAACGGCGCTAATTCCTCGGAAGATGCTAACATCTCCTTGGTTTGTAAAAGGGGAAACATTTCTAGAAGGGGAGCCATGTGTCTTTCTGAATCATATATTCTTCCGGAAGCAAGAAAAATGGATGTGCTTTTATCAAATCCCATTCCTCTAAGCATCAACCCAACCTAATAATTATATTAAATAACCCTTTTTAAATTATTAAAATTTTCAAGAAACTTTGGTTAATAAATGTGAAGAAGGAATAATGATGTTTATTGATTGATTACCTCTAGAGGTGTGAGGGGACATTTTCCATTTACCCTATTGGCTCCAGGCCGAATAACTCTACCAGGTTTTGTGAATTTACCTTTCCACCCCCTCTCTCTTGCAGCTACCATATCTTCACTCTCTTTTGATCCACCATCATATACACAGCAAGAAAAAGCAACCATGTCCTATACAAATATTTTTGTCACGTCTCACTTCAATGATACATAAGTTACAAAAATGCTCCCTGTGGTATATCAATTTTACCAAAAAATGAAACCTTTTGCAACTTTGGTAATTGGCCTTTTAATCTTTATTGCAACATTTTAAAAGTTAAAGACTCGGGGACCAAAATTGGTATGAAACCTTCCAATAAAGACAAAAATGGCAAAACGATTCGATTTTCGATTACACCCAGTAAAAATCACATATCACAAGAACAGAAAAAGAAGGGCAAAATGGTCATTTTTACAAATTTAACAAAAGGGTTGTGAAATTTAATGACTAAAGGACCAAAATCAATATAAAAACTTGCAATAAGAACCAAAACTGCAAGATGGTGGTGAAAATCACGTACCACAAGGACAAAAAGGGCAACACGTTCAATTTTTACAAAGATAAAGAATACAGACCTCCTCAAAGCGTAGATGGACAGAAATGTATTTTCCACCATTGATTTTACTCCTTTCTTTCATTCTTGAAACTAAAGTTTGACCCATTGTCAATAAAGGGCTTGAAAATCTTAAAGCTTCATAATTTGCTAAACATCGAAGGCGTTGAACTTCAGGAGGTGCATCAAATGATAATCGGTTTGCAAATGGAGAAATCCTTATGAACCTGACAATTTACCACATTAAAATATGATCAGATGATAACAAAAAAAACAAGGTAATTAAAACATTAAAATAGGCTTACTTTTCTTCTAGAAGCCTTGGAAGAACTGTATCCCTGTAGTACTGAACAGGTGCCCATGCTTTTATTCTGAAGTTGAAAACATTGGTCAAATTCCGGTCAAACCTTTCCATTAGGTATCCAGGTACAGTGTCAACTATTCGTACATCATTTTCCAATGTTTTAACGAAAAATTCTTCATCATATATGTCACTAAACTTACTGAAATACAACAAAAAAAACACATAAATACTTTAAACTATATGTATATATATACCATTAAGCAGATAAAGTAATTAGTAAAAGATCATGTTTATGTTTACAAACCTGGGATCTCTCCAAATGCTATGGAAATGAAAATTTGGAATGACAAGTGTCGCGTTAAGATAGCCTGCCACAGCAACTGCATTGCAAATCTAGAGAGAGACATGTAAATGTTAGGTAATTGTAGATGAAAATGAAATTGATATGAAAAAGTTTAATGTAAATTACCGATGTCCTTTGTTGATTCAAGCCACCATTTGCTTCAACATATATGTATCCATTTGACTCTGGTAAGCCTAAAAGAACAAAGAAACTTTCAAAACAAAATCTTTCAAAATGCATTGTTACAAACAAGATGAAAAGATTTGAATCAGTTGAAGAGTAAAAATCGGTTGTAGTTATGTGTAAAAGTCTCTTAATTTCAAACCCCATTAACATAAGATATAAATCAGTTAAAAAAAAGTCAAAATTGGATGAGCAATGGCATATATTAGAGTCAAGGAAGCATCAAACAAGCTTTCATGTTTGAAAGAAAGTTCAGTGTTCATACCTCCTGAAAACTTGTTTATACAAGGCCTCCAGTCTCCGCCTTTAGCATGTTTCCATATGGTTGACATCTACATTAAGTTGAGTGTTATAAATCAGAAAACAAGAGCAGAAGAAAAAATTTCATTTTTTAATCCGAACCCTAATTTAATTTGGTAGGATATGCAAATCCTCCCCAATTGAAACCCTAGTCTATCACACTCTTCTCAATTGGTCTTCCTCAAGGAGCCAGAGGTTCAACTTATCAATGATGGATTAAAGCCGGTGCAGGTGATGAGGTGATGAAATTATTATTGGTACAGATCTAGACAAAGCAAATGAAATACATCATATCTGGTCTTATTTCCCAAATTCAATCCGTATGTGTATAGGATAGTTTGAAATATAAGCTACTTATGCCTCCATAGCTTGTAAATTCTTCACAGCGTGGCATTAATGCGGTTCAGGTGCAGTGGGATTGTAATCGGTGCTATAAGCTAGAAGCTAACCATATTCAATCAAGTAAATAATTGTTCATAGTAGATTGCAATAATTCAAAAACAGGGACAAGATCTTAACAAAAAAAAGGATCAACATCACATTAGGGCAAACTTTGGAAACTACTAACCGCATCGGAAGACGAATTGTCGGCATCCATCTCGTGTCGAAGCTTAGCATAGAGTTCTGGACTCCTGTACACTGACCCTGGAGCCCTCCGAGACTTGATTACATCGGGAACGACGTCAAAAGAGACAGTCCCCATGTAAAACAGCATACCAGAGATGTAGAGAAGAGGAGCGAAAAGGAAAACCCCCTGGCGACGTAATAGAAAGGTTAGTACGATCCACGCAACACGTTGTGTGATTGAACGATTAACACCAAGACCAAATCGAGCGGCGGTTTTTCCGGAGCGGGGATGTCGGAGACGAGGGGAGCGAAGGGGGGAGGCCGGTGGCGACGGGGTATTGTGTCCACTGCTGGGGAGCCGATTTTTAGCGTGCATCTCGCGGCTACAAATCACATTATAGGGGTAGGGAATCCGAATCAAGTGGCTTCCCCTTCGCCCCTTTGTGTGCCCGAGATATAGATATACCGTTACAGATGTAGAAAGAGAGTGTGTTTGCGTGAAAAACCACAGAGATGTGTGTGTATCAGAGAATGTAATGTGTGTTTGTGTGAGATTGGAAGGAAGACAATGAGATAGAGAGAGAGAAAGATGAAGATTCGAAGAGTGTTGATGCGGTGGACTGCACGTGCACGGCGGGAGGAGACGGCGGAGGATGGTGGCTAGAGTTGACGCAATGTAATGGCGCATTCGTGAGGGACAAGCGAGGTTTGCTCCGTGTTCTACTACTTCCTTTCTTTTGTACAAAATATCCAAATTTTAACCCAATTTGACAAAATTTATTTTTTATTTTAAAAAATATATATATAGTCATAAACTGTAAAATTATAACTAAACAAAAAAACTAATTCTCAACACAAAATTTAAAATTTGCATGATTGGATTTCATTTTGCTCATATAAGAGAAGTGTGGGAAAAAACATATTAAAGTTAATACTTTGCTTGTATTAGATCTTATAATTACATTTGACTTGATAATAAAAAAAAAGAATTTAATCGTTATTTTGTCATTGCACTCAAATTAGTTACATGTGAGCTTGAATCTGAATTCACAAATTATACCCATACTTGCATGTGTTCTTCTTGTTCATCTTCAAAAGTTGTAAAATAAGCTTACGTAGTTAAAACATAAAAGCGTTGTGTTACTATTTTGATTTATTATTTGAACTTTGAAGAGTAAAATACATACTATCGGTTTCATTTATAGCGTTTGAGTCCTTAATAATTGTATAAGTGTCTTAGAAACGAGAAAAGGGTAATCTAGTAATAAGTAGCAAAAAGTTTGATGGTCGGTATTCCTACTTTTCAAACGTATAATTATAAAAGAGAATAATTTGCCATTTTAACGTGTAGCTCGTTTTTAATAAACATAAGAGCATAAGAAAAGTATAATATCCTTTTTAGTTTCCACAAAAATACTTCGTTTTTAATAGTCACCACCTCAGATTCTCAAAAAACATGTCCAACGTTTAACTAGAAACATTAGAAAACACATTTTAAATATTTAAGTTCATACGGTAGTCACTATATGATACATAGCTTAAATCATAGAAATTTAAACCTAAATGACTTAAAAAAACATAGAAAATTAAACATAAAAAATTAAAACGATAAAACCTAATTTCAATACTTATCACGAACTTCTTGTTGAATTTTTAGAAATGCAATTAGATTTTCCAGGTCGATATCCGGTTGTGGCTTTACATTTAAAATTTGAAAATCAGTAAGTGTTAGTTTCTAATGAAGAGTTTCCTCCGTTGCTTCCCTTTATTCCTTCCCGGTGGTCGATGAAGTTGGACTTCCGGTGGACCCTCCCCTTCGGTGTCATCGAACTCTTCATTGAGGTCGACACCAAAACCCACATTTGACTCGAAAGTTGTTGGCCTTTTGTTGGAGCCGATGGTCGATTCCAAATGCGAAGTTTCCGGTTTAAGGACCCATTTTGGACCCGCACAACAAATTTTCCATGCTTTTTGATGGCCGAATGCTTTACCACCGTTGGTAACCTTGTATTGTTGGCAAGCGGTTGATAAAATATTGAAATCATTGCTACCACTTTTATGCATATTTTTCAAGTTTTCAAATATGTCAT
Source organism: Lactuca serriola (assembly GCF_051521515.1). Taxonomy (NCBI): domain Eukaryota; kingdom Viridiplantae; phylum Streptophyta; class Magnoliopsida; order Asterales; family Asteraceae; genus Lactuca; species Lactuca serriola. Next base: position 21,585,264 of record NC_136411.1, read on the forward strand.
TAAACTTGGTGCAAGCCGCTCGTAGTTTACGCCATTTTCCATTGATCGGGTCGTACGTTCAATTCGTCTGCCTTCCCAAAAGCGAGTGAAAGTGGTCTAAAACATGAAGCCAAAAACTGTTTCCTGTTTGCGCATTGTCCGTCCTCGAGTCACACGATATAAAAATCCAAACTTTAAATAAAGCTTCCTCCTCATCTTCGTTCCAATCCATTCTTCATTTTTTTGTAGTTTTTCCTTTTGGTTGTCTTCTTATAGATGGTTGTGTTTCTTGGACCCGTTCGTCGTCGTCATTGTCGAGATTTATAGGTTGGGATTGAGATAATGGGACTTGAGATGATTGTGTTTGGAATTGTTGAGGTTGAAATTGTTGAAAAGCTTGGAATTAGGATTGATTGAATTGTTGTGGTCTTTGTTGTTGAAAGTAGTTTGATTGATATGGAATGTCGGTAAATAGAGGTTGTTGTTGGATTGTGGATGTTAACATTTACATGTAGTTAAGATGTTGATATTGATCATTTTGAGTGTTTGGGGTTGTTAGGGTGTTTGGAGTGGTTGGGGTATTTTGATTTTGATCCATACTTTGAGAAAAAGATGAGAAAATAGAAAGATATTAGAGTGGTTTAGAGGTGTGAAATGGTATAAAAAGGTATAAAAGTGTTGGTATTTATATGGTTTAATTTAAAGTTAGAAAGTAAACTTTTTTATATAAAATTGGTTAAAGGGTCAATTTTTGACCGTTTGTGGGATTGCGTTTCTATTAGTCGTAATTGAGCGTAGCCGGTACCAATCCACATCACATTTACGAGCTAGGGGCGGTGTTCACGCATGAACAAGCTTGCCACCTCGGCATTTACGCGTCAAAAGTTATGCCATATCCGATGGCTTAATAGTTAATCAGATATTTTAATTGGGTGACTATAGATTAATTAATTTGATTTTTCAGCTATGGTGTTAGATCCTCACCCAACTAAATCATATATCAAAAAACAATACATGATATTGACATGGTGTCCTTCGGCTAAAGTACGTATAGATTCAAATCTCGTTTAAAAAATTTAAAAGTGTTATCACTGTTCTAAAAATGAAGTTAAATAAGATTGGGATATTATATCATATAGTATATATTTAAACTGAATAAATCTTTTCTATAGAAAGTATATAAAATATATCAGTTGAAACTTGAAAGGGATAATTGTCACAGGAAACCCTTTAGGTATTGATCTATATTTATACATTCACAATACAAGATAAGAGATAACAAGAGATCTAACAAATTAGATCCTATCTTTACAACAAATACGTATTCAAACTATTATATCTCTTATCTACTATGGAACACATTTACATTCCCCCTCAATCTTAACCATCACCAGGTTGAGATTGTGTTTTAGATGTTCAAACATGTTCTTAGTAGCAGGTTTAGTTAATCCATCAGCTAGTTGATCTCAAGAAGATATAAATCGAACATCAAGAGCTCTCATTGCTACCTTTTTCTCTAACGAAGTGAAAGTCTACTTTTATATGTTTTTGTGCGAGCATGGAATACCATATTTGTTCTTAAATATGTTGCGCCTAAATTATCACACCATAGAACTGGAGGTCTCAACTATTGAACACCTAACTCTTTTAGTAGAGTCTACAACCATATTGCTTCTGGTGTACCATTTGCAAGTGCCTTGTACTCAGCCTATATACTCAACCTTGACATTGTAGGTTGCTTGCATGAACTCCAAGAAATCAGATTAGGTCCAATGGCCTCATTATGTGTAGATCGACGATAGTCCAAACACCCTGCCCAATATGCATCCATGAAGATACTTAAGTGTGTTAAATTTGAATGCCTAGATATGATTCATGTATTTACTGTGCCCTTTACATATCCTATAACTCTTTTGACTGCCTCCCAATGGATGTTCGTTGGTTTTCAGAGATATTGATACACTTTATTCACCACAAAGGAAATGTCTTGTCGTGTCAACGTAAGATATTTAAGACCTCCAACAATATTTCTATATTTGAATGCCTTTTCATCATTTAGTGGTTTTCCATGATCTTGATAGAGTTTTCCGTTACTGACATCGTAGTTGAAATGCTTTTACAATTCTCCATATGTGCACGATGTAAAAGATCGGTGGCATACGTGTGTTGCATAAGAGTGATTCCCCCTAAATTATGAAGAGCTTCAATCCCGAGAAAATAACTTAGCCAGCCAAGATCTTTGATTGGAAAAGAAGTAGATAAGACATTAACGAGTTTGTTAATCACGAAAGGAGACGACCTTGTGATGATGATATCATCAACATACACAAGTATGTAGATATTGATATCCTTATTGTGAAAATAAAATAATGAAGTGTCCGCTTTGGAAGGCCGGAAACCAAGGTGGAACAGCTTATCACTAAGTCGAGAGAACCAAGCACATGGAAACTGCTTAAGTCCATAAATGGCTTTTTGCAATTTTAACACATAATGAGGCCATTGGGAATCTTCAAAACCGGGAGGTTGCTGCCTACTGCATATAGACATCCTCATGTAGAAAACCATTAAGGAAGGCATTACTGACGTCAATTTGTCGAAGTGGCCAATGTCGCAAAACAGTTAAGCCAAGTATTAAACGTACCGTAGCTAGTTTAACTACAGGGTTGAATGTGTCCAAATAATCCACACCATATTGTTGTGTAAAGCCCCAAGCCATTATACGAGCTTTATGTTTGTCGATGGTGGCATCAAGGTGTTGTTTTACTTTAAAAATCCATTTGCAGCTGACTATATTAACACCAGGTGGTCAAGAAACTAATAACCATGTTTGATTGTGTCACAGGGCAGCAAATTCGGCTTCCATATCTTGTTTCCAAGCTGGACCAGATAGAGCTTTATGGTGTGAAGTAGGAGCAACTAGAAAAGCTCATTTGTAAGGATCATAGATAACCGTTCCATCTGTAAATTTGCATGGGAAGGATTTACCGGTACGGCCCCATGTTTGGACGCCTGGTGGAGGCGGGGGAACAGATGCATCGACAGGAGAAGTAAAAACAGGACTAATAACCTGAGGTTGGGCTACACCGATATTTGGGCTACCCAGATTAGGTTGGTTCTCATTTGCGAGACGATTATCAGTACTTGGTTGGGCCTCACTAGTTGTTGATGACGATGGTAGAGGAATGGTCTCGTGAGATTGATAAGAGACCGGTAATGCTGTTGATATTGGAGTTGTAGCTACATTGCAATTATTAGACAAAAGCATGGACAAATCATATCTATTCATATGGTCATTTAAAACTTCTGGTTCATTTTATGGGAAAGACACAATTGAAGATGAAAGCAAGGGTGTGATAGCATCAGAACCCGCAAAGGGAAAATGAGATTCATCAAAGATGACATCTTGAGAAATATAGATACGTCATGTAGTTCAATCTAGAAACTTGTAGGCTTTATGGATAGAACTGTAACTGTCACACCCCAAAACCGATAACGGCGGAATACGTTTCGGGGTGGAGGACGTCATGTACAGTATCATCACAATTGCATAATAGTAAAAACAAGAAACATACAACCATTTCATTACATAGTGAGTTTAATTACAAGTGTGTTCTGTAAAGTTTCAATAGACACCAAAAGTAATACAAAAATAAGAGATGGATCTTGTATGCTCCATCTTCTCCAAAATGTTGTACCTATACCTATCTATCTTTGACCTGAGGATACAAGTTAATTTGAAAACGAGTATCAGCATAAAGCTGGTAAGTTCATAAGAATTTAGTGTGAATTTTGTATAAAATGTATTAGAACATATAGTGTGAAAAACTGCCATTTACATTTATAAGTAGTAGAAAACTCTAGAAAATCCTATATTTTCCAGAAAATACATCGTAAGTGAAAAACTCTAAGTTTCATGTAAGTTTTATCATTGAAAACTGTTTATTGTAAAAGTGTGGTACTAAATCTCCAGTATGTAGGGTAGATAGAAGAAAGTTATGCCTGTGGACAGTGATAATGGTGCGAACTTCCATTAGTAATAGATACTTATTTACTTCGGGATATTAACTGAAACTTTAGTCTCAGTATTTTAGTGTGGATATAGTGTATTCCTTTTATGTGACCAATAGTGTGAGTAATAGAGGATCCCATGACATTCCCGGTCATACACAGTGTAGTGAAGTAGTGCCATCCCTGGGCCTGCTCGGCTCGGACTGAAGTTAACAGTCGGGATTTAATAGTGTCTGCCCCTTATAGATTTATACATGTAGCGTCGCCTTCCTTCTGGAAAGCTCTGGTCACAGTTTGTAGCGCGTAGAGTATCTTGTAGAGTTAGTGTGTTATCTTCCGGATTAGTGCTTTCTCTTGTAATATAGTGTAGTAGTCTTTTATGTAGTTCATAGTGTGTTCTCTTATTCGTGTATCGTCTTGTAATAGTATGAATTATAGTATGTATAGTAGTAGCGGTAACAAGTAGTAGTGACCTTAACTATACCTATTATAGTTAACTTAGTGTGAATGGTTCTTGGCAATTAAGTAATATAGGCATCGAATGAGGTGAAAATGCTCGTATATAACACCAATATACATGATATATAACTAAGAAATCAACGACAGTCGGACGGATAACAAATACCCTAAGCCCACATCAAACAAGAACAGGAAATAAGGCGAGCTATCGGTCCTAAGTCCTTCAAGTCTTACTTATATAAATATCTTAGTGTAGATACATTTTATAAGAAAAGTAATTTAATAAAAATCTTGACTAAAGAAAGCATTTAGAAAATAGTTTATTTTTCCAAAGTAGTTTTGAAAGCGTAAAGTTCTTTTATAAAGCATAGTGATAAATCACATGTGATTTGAACTACGGATAGTAAATCACATGTGATTGGTTTTCATAAAAATGTATATTTGACTTGTATCCCCCCCTAAAACATATGAAAACATTAGAAATGTTCATTAAGGGGTATGAACTCACCTGAAATCAAGTAAATCGGGTAAATCGGGTGAAAGTGTCGGTTGCGCGTTTGGTGTCAATTTAGGACTTTTACACCTTTTAAGTCCCTATTAGCATATGATATATATGTTTTACAATAAATTAGTCACTTATAATTTTATTTAAAGACTTTTACATATTCTAAATTGATTCGAGGTCTTATGGATTAGAAGTGGTTCTCGGGGATTATACAAGGCCAAAAGGGGTACTAAGAGGGGTCCAAGAGTTTACTCCCTTGGAGTTTACGGCCCAAAGGCCACTCCTTGGGAGTTTACGGCCGTAAGCCTCATGGCTTGGCCGTGAACTCTTGTTCACTCCCCAATTTTGATGTTAAAGCCCTTAAATCAATCCCTTAAATTTTCTAGTGAAGTTCTAGGGCTAATTAGGGGGTTTAAACCCTCATTTGGTGAGGTTTGGGGGGGTTTACGGTCCTAGATTGTGCTTGGGCTATAAACTCTAAATTACCCCTCAAAATGTGATGTTTAATGGCCCCAAACTCGAAATGGAATTTCCTAAAATCATATCTCAAGCCTAAACATGCATTGGAAGGGTTTTGGGGCATTTTTACATGGAAAAAGGGTGTTTACGGCCTAAGCATGTGCTTGGGACGTAAACTCTCTTTAATGCCCTAAATGTCATGGTTTTGATGCTCAAACACTCCTAGGTAAAATCCCTAACTAGTATCCAAGCTTAAAATAAGGAAATTTGGGACTTTTGGCCAACTTTTGGGTGTTTACGGCCTAAGGAGGTTCTTAGGCCATGAACTCCTTTTCCATGTCCCAATCATGTGATTTTTGAGCTATAAAGACAATAATGTATGTTTAGAACAAGCTAGGGTTGAAGATCTTACGTTTAGGAGCCGGAAATTGCGGTTTTGGAGCCGAAAACGAGCTAGAGAGAGAAAGTAGTGAGAGAGAGAGAGAGAGTTTGAGTGGTAAAAGAGTTCAAGGAGGTGTTTACCTTCCTTATATATGCCTCGGGTATTGCACCCGATACACGACTACCCGATGCTAAGTTTAACGGGGTTTAAACTTTTTACCCGGGTTAAGTGGTTGAAAAATAATATAACTTTATTTCGTTAAATGGAACTAACATTAACGAGTTATATTTATTTTTACTAAAATGATAATCCCATGAATTATAAATAAATAATCAAATATTCATTTATTTTACGACTCCAAATTACGGAACTTTTATAAATGACATATTCCGTTAGCGGAAACGGAAATTGTATAACGGACTTAACGTTGGGTTGTCACAGTAACCAAAAAATATGCACATTTTGGAACGAAACTCAAGTTTTCATGAGTTGTATTTGCGAAGACTTAGCCAACAAGCACAACCAAAGCTATACATAAGTGAGTAATCAGGTTTGAGTATGAAAAGACGGGTAATAGGTGACATGTTTTTGGTTGTATGACTGGGCAGCCGATTGATTAGATAGCAAGCTGTTAGAAAAGCTTCGTCCCAAAAACAAAAAGGAAGGGATGAGTGAGCTAACAAAGCTAACACTATTTCAACTATATGACGATGCTTGCGTCCAACAATACCAATATGTTAAGAGGTGTGAGGACATGACACACGATGGGATATGTCTATACGTTGAAAATATTGGTGAGGTTTGTGTTACTCTCCTCCCAGTTAGATTAAATAGTTCGGATTTTTGCATTCAGAAGACGTTCAACATGTTTTTGAAAAGTATAAAAAATTTGTTCAACATCAGACTTATTTTTAATGAGATAAATCCAAATGTAACGATTATAATCATCCAATAAGGTGACATAATACTTAAAACCACCACTCGATACTTGAGTTGGACCCCAAACATCCGTGTGGACAAGCTCGAGGGGAGATGAAGTGATATGAACAAAACTTTTGTAAGGTAATTGATGACTCTTAGCACACTTACATGCATCAAACATAGAAAACTTATTATCAAAAGAGGGGTAAAATGGTCACTTACACTTTTTGTTCATGCAGAATGTAAAAGCTTGTTACAAAAGGGACATATTTGTTTATAGTTTCGTAACTTTACTCTCATTTTTAGGTAAAAGAGTAAAGATGTCATTTAGATTAGAGACGAAACTGCACCTTCATTGTTAGCCCTGAGGAAGTTGAAAGCACATCATTGACTACCATAGGCTCACCTTTTGACCAATGCAATTAGGGGTCGTATCATTTACAACAACATAGAAGTCAAGGAAATTAGAAAAATGAATCGATGTTCCTTCAAAGTAATAACAAAAATTCACCCAAAAATAACCCTAAATAGAACGACAACAAAACCCAAACAGACCTCCAAATCGTATAATTATAACAATCCTCCTCATATTCCTTCACCTGATGGAGCTCTGAATTCTTATATGGTATGCAATTGAACAAATCTTCTCGAAAGTAGGAGGCTTGTTCACATAGAAAAAAAGGTCAGATTTATTGTTAAGAAAATATAATTACTTTCATGGTAAAACATTTTTTTGTGATACATAACTCCAAATACAAAAATACAGATACCAACCACACATTCTTGAACGCATTTTGAGAACTTTTTATTTCTCTCAATAGAAGTACCATTTGATATTGGTAGGCTTGCAGGATCAATACCAGATGCTTGAAGGAATCTCATAATTCTTGCATGAGACTTCAATGGTGGTGGGGTTACATCTGCCACAAACACTGGAAATACACCAAACTACAAACTAAAATACCAATTAAACTTACATAAATACCCTTGCTTTATCAAAATTTACAATACCTTATGTGTTAAGAGCATTTTTTTCAAATCCAATCAGACTAATGGCTTGCATTGATGGCACCAACAATCGGATTGAACAAAATGGTACCGATGCAATACTTTCACCTTCGTTCTCTGGAAATCCATTAATTCTTTTAAATACTCTTATTACAACATCCATGGCAGGTGAGAGAGGTGCCTCTGTTTCTTCTTTGCCAGAGATGAAGACCTGACGAGGTAACCACAAGTATTATGGCTAACTACGTTTATATCTCGCATACAGAAAGTAAAACTTGCGTGATTATGAACCCTAAATTAGTGTAGAGCTTCTCGAATTCAATAGAGGTGAAAGAACGCTTGAATTAAATGAAAATGTTCGAGATTTACAGGTTGGAACTGAAGAGAAGAATTTGGAAACAACTTACAATGTGGTCAGGGGTACCAACAGGAGCGTCGAGTACGCGAATTCGAGCTTTGGTGGCTTCACACATCTTTTTCATTATATCTCCTTTCCGTCCAATTATACTCCTAACCTTAGGCACCGACATAAGCAATTCTTGTATCAACTGTCTTTCCTGTTGCTGCCACCGGAAGGTCAATAATCCTCTTGTACATACACATATACACTGAAAAAATAGTCCGTTTAAACGGCAAGAGGTTTCTGAGACAAAAGAACAAAAAGAAAGCAAAGAAATAGGTATATGAAGAACAAAATCGAAAATTACCTCAAAAATGAAAGTTTACAAACTTCAACATGTGGGTTCCAAAAAAAATTCATCGTTTGGGAAGATACTTCAGGTAACAAATATGGGCGAGGGCTTCAGCGCGTTGAAATTCATCATCGTCAAGTGGTTGCTGTGGGGTAAACGGAAATTGATCGGTGTAGCTGATGGGTTTTCAGGAAATCGGTGAGATGTAGAGAAAGAGAGGGTGTGTCGATGGTTCATACGGTAATGGGAGGAAGCAGAGATCGTTGCTTTAGATAGCGAGAGAAGACGATGCGAAAAACTTAAAGAAGGAATGAATAGAAAGAAGAGGGAACGACTAGAAGGGGTTGGAGACGGTGGTGGTGTGCTAATGAGAAAGCGGTGGAGAAATTGATCGGAAGAGAAGGAGGGCCAGTCGATTTGAAGAGTAGCCTCTAGAGCATCGGATAAAATGGGGGAATAGAAACGATAAGCGTCGTTGACACTAACCATTTTTCTATTGGTTTACACCGGCGATGAAGGACACGTAGTATAATCAAAGGCGGTTACCAAAACAAATAAGCAAAAATAGACAGAAAAAGAAAAAAAATTGGTCCAATAGGAATAGAATAATGTTCATCATGTAGTTGTAAATTAGTATATATATATATATATATATATATATATATATATATATATATATATATATATAGAGAGAGAGAGAGAGAGAGAGAGAGAGAGGTGAGTTCAATTGAGAAAATAAAAAAGGTTGAGAATGGGGGAATCATTCTCAGTCACTCATTTATTCTAAGCATAAAAAGACACTGTGGCAAACTTGTAAATATGATCATAACCTTCAATCTCAAATACGCAACTGTAATCGATCGTTCATCATCCAAATTTCTCCTCCAACCTTCAACAATCATCCAGATTTCTTCAATTAAATCATCATCAACATCATCTAGTTCTAGTCAATCATCGATCTTCGTCAATAACATGTTTATCAACACGATTCAACAGTTAACAACAAAAATTCATTTTTGGTTCTTTTAATCCAGCCTTCAATTCTGCTTGAATACGATCAAATCTTCAACATCTACGACTAATTATACTCCCAACGTCATTAGATCAACATCATCGATAATCAACAAAAAATCCACTTCATATCATTCATTCAACATCGATTATCAAATAAAACTTCAAAATTGAGGTTAAAAAAAGATAAAGTCGTTTTTTTTTTGAAAACTTTCATATAATTCTCAATCAGTCTACTATTTTGTAAGATTTAAATAGTCAAAGTATCATGTTTTTAACATTTTTTAAAAAGTTAAATTGTATGCACTCCAACTGTTTGATGAAATACATAAACTAAATTACTACATTATATTCATATATGAATATGTTTTCTCACCGGAATCAATATATAATTATTAAAACAAAAAAATAAATATGCAAGTCTGTATGTTATTCATAAGTGAGTAACATATAAAAATTATATATATTTGTGAAAATACCTTGTAATATTCATATGTGAATATACTGTGTAATATTCATAAGTGAATATATCATCTAATATTCAAAAATGAATATACTATGTAATATTCACATGTGATATACCATGTAATACTACGTAATATTCAGATATGAAAATATTATCTAATATTTATAACTGAATATACCATCTAATATTCACAAGTGAATAAACTATGTAATATTCACAAATGAATGCATCGTCTAATATTTAAATATGAATATACTATGTTTATTATATGCTATATTCATATATGAATGATACTTAAGTTGTAAAAAAAATTAATCATAGTTATTATTCATAAGCGAATAATGAATATACTGTAGTAAAAATCTGATTCATTTTTATTCACTTATGAATAACGATAGCTGAAAATATAATTTTTTTTTTATTTTATCTTAAAACTATATCAATATGGATGTCTATTTGTAGAGAATAAAAAATCATGAATTTTGGTATATTTAAAATCATTTTTCGATAAAAATAGCTTCTAAAAAATTAAAAAAAAAACAAAAAAAACTATGTTTTTGTATATATTAAGGTAATGTTTAGCATAATTTAAGGAAACATGTTTTGCTAGAAAACACATGTCTATTCCTTTTCCATTTCCGCTGGTACGACGGAGGCTTTTGCGGCCAAAATAAATGAGTGGCTGAGATTGATTCCCCCATTCTTAACTTTTTTTTTCTCAATTGAACCCTCCTATATATATATACATATATATATATATATATATATATATATATATATATATATATATATATATAGGGTTAGGTTATATTGTTTCTAGTAACTATTGTGTGCCAGAATGCACAGATCTGGACCATCGGATGAATAGAATCAACAATCATGATCTGAGGGTCTATGATATTACAATAGGGTAGCATGTATCATATAATCACACAATTTTTATCAAAAGGGTATTTTGGACAATTAACTACATTTATAAAAGGAAATTTTTGGATTTTTAGGGGTGATTAATTCTCCTAATTTAAAAAAATCTGAATTTTTTAATTAATTCAATTTCAATTTTTACCGATTTTATTCTATCAGAATATTTTTTTGTTAGAATGATACTCTTTCAGAATTTTATTCTAACAAAATATTACTGAAGAAAAACAAAATTCATGAATAAGATGTTCAAATAACAAACATTCTAATATATTCTTATACATCCGAACTTAAATACAAATTCATACATATTCTTACAGACTAAAAGTCTTATATATTTTAATATAGTTATAAAAATTCTAAAAGAATATAAACAAAAATGAATAACATTCTTAAAAAAAATAACAACATTCCGCTAGAATACTATCATGTGCCATGTTTTCTTCTTGAATTCTTGAATTCTGAAAGAATATTGCTGTTTTTGGATGTTGAATCTTCAAATTCTGAAAGAATATTGTTGTTTTTCTTCATTCTTTGAGAATGAAGTATGATATATCTTTTTTTCATAAGTTTCCTCATCATTCATGCATCATCCTAACAACTGCACCTTAAGCATACAGATAATTAATTGCAATTCTTTCAGAATACAACAAAAATATTCTTACAGAATAAACTATTCTTGCATAATGGATTTAAATATTCTTAAAGAATTTGTAGCCTTCCTCAAACTAAAGTCTTCTTTATCAGATCAACAACAGACTTGAAGTGGCACACCAACCACACATGAGCCCACTTTTGAGTTTTGAGTGAAGTAGATCGAATCAATCAAGACTTGGTTTTAGATAAAAACATGTATTTTTAGGTCTTGATAAAACCTTAATAAATTTTTTCCATCCTTTGAAAAAGATCAAGTACTCGACTGAATTTGTAGCCAAACTCTGGGAAAACCTAAACTTGATAAAGGAAATTACAGATGATTGATTAAAACATAATAGTAGCATTACAATGTTTGTGCAAATATTGAATCTGAGAAATTCCAAAACTGTAAGTGACTTAATTTCTTCCATATATACTAGGTTAAGTTTTGGTAATCAAAATTGGGTTTTGAAATCTGGAAAACATAATTCACAATCAAAAGTTAAGTACTTTTGAGATTACGTGCACCAGTATTAGATGTCAATTTGAATTACTAGCCTAAAAAAATTAAAAGTACTTGGGATTGAAATTATTTGGTGGCGACGCCCTTTTCATCTTCAGTTACAAGGGTTTAGTCGTGTAAAGAAGCAGAGCAGTAGAAGAAGCCAACCGTGAGACGAGATAACTTATAAGAGGGAGAGATTGAGGACTTGGAGGACATAAGGGGAAGTTGTGTTGGCCATGACTGCCTGAAACATAATCGAACCATTTTATAAGTAGCGGAGGAGACGAGGAAGAGGCTACACGCGTTTTCCATCAATTCTTGTGACAAGTTCCCTCCACCACCATCATCACCGATGATGATTGATCGATTAAAGAAAAAAATGAGTTTATTAAAAGAAAGAGAATCTTAATAATTGATTGGAGAAGGATAATTACCTGGTAATGAGTTTTGAATCTTGATGATTGATTGTAGAAGAAGAAGCAGAAGACGTGGATTAGAAACGATGATGAGTTAGATTTAGGGCTAGGGTTAAGTAGTTGGTCAAAGAGATTTTTATGGTAATTCCCATTAATTAAGGGATTTTATTTTAATTATCATTCTAAAGTTACATAATTACCCTTATTCAATTTTTTAATTATTTAACTATTCCTCAATTCCTATTGGTGCATTCAGTCACACAATAGTTGTCAAAAACATTTGAACCTAGCTCTCTCTCTCTCTCTCTCTCTCTATATATATATATATATATATATATATATATATATATATATATATATATGGAGAGAGAGAGAGTTTGGTTCAAATGTTTTCACTATCTATTATGTGCCTGTATGATTGATTCTGGACCAATCATTTTAGTTATTTTAAGAAAGTAATTAATGTTTATTAAATGCTGAAGATGTAATTAATACCTATTATATCTTTAAAATGTAATATGCATTAATAACTTTCTTAAAATAACTAAAATGATTGGTTCAGAATCAGTCATACATGCACACAATAGATAGTGAAAACTAAATAACGTAACCCTATATATATATATATATATATATATATATATATATATATATATATATATATATATATATATATATATATATATATAGGGTGAGGTTCAATAGAGAACCATAATTAACCAAGGAACCAATCTTTTTTTTCAATTTTTGGAACTTTTATATATATATATATATATATATATATATATATATATATATATATATATATATATATATATATATATATAATAGGTTCTATTATTTATATAGATCATCAATGGAAGTTAGCTTTCTATCTTGGGGATATAGGTTCTATTATTTATATCTTATCTCCTTTCATCTACACGTGTGAGATGTGAATATTGTTTCTATTAGCTAAAAAAGGGAATGAGTTAAATGGATTGATTTAATTATAAATAATCAAATACAATTAAATTTATTTACAAAACGATTATAATTTTCTTTTTCATAATCATATTTTTATATTAATTAGCTTATAATTTTTAAATCAATAAATTTGAAAGCGAATAACCTAGTCCGGTCCATCCAGTCTATCGTGTCTTAAACCAATTCAAGATCATTCATTTTGATATCAACAAGTTTTATATCATCCATGGTGTTGTGTTTTCATCTACTTTTTTTACCACCTAATATTTGCTTATACAAAAACAAAAACAAATAATTGGGCAATCGGGCAACTTAGGCACTAAGCGTTGAATGACTGTGGGCCAAATGAACAAGAACTTATTAATGAATTCTTTATGTAGGGGCCGCCCGTACATAGGCCCAATAGTATGTACAATTAATCTGGGACTCTGGTTGATGATTTCGATTGTGGTTTAATTTCATTTAATTGAAGAATCTCTCAGTCGTGTCGGTTGTTTGTTTAATTTCATTATTATGTATGGACCCTTTTAATTCAAATAATATTGCTATGCTCTTAAATAAATAGCATGAGCAGGTGATTGTAAAATCTTATGGTTCAAAAGAAATAACATGTTTAATTAGTATTATAAATTGATGAAATGTTGTTAAATTCATAAAATATTTGATTAAAATAATATAAAATAATTTTTTGAACTTATTATTATTTATTTGTTTTCAAATAATGATAAGTAATAAAAAATAGTAAGTTTGTATTAAATAATACTAGAAAATGAAGTGTTACAATAGTCTTGTATGCCTAGAAATATGGATGAGCAATCCAAACCATTTATAGAACTCGAACCGATATTGTAACATAGCTAAAAGGAATATAGTATCGGTTCCAATGATTCTCCATTTTCAGTATTCGATACTTTCAGTTTTATCTCTGTTTTTTTTCCCAGAATACCCGAAACTAAAATGTATTCCATAGGTTTCCTAAGTCATGTGTAGGGATGTGATTTAAAACTGAAAAATCTGACCAGAATCGGAACCGTTAAAACTAAAATATATAGAACCGGATACGATTTCGGGTTTAAATAATGACTTTATCCGGGTTCTGGGTAATCCGAGTTTGGGTCCACTAGGTTTGGGTAAACCGGGTTTAAGAACCGAAACCGATGTTAGGAACCGGAACCATTTTTAGGGGCTAGAACCGGTTTCTGTGAAAAGTTTAAAACATGCATATCTGATTCGTTTCAAATCGGATTGATGTAGTATTTTCCAACGCATAGTTTAAAGTCTGTACATGATTTTAGACTATAAATTTGTCATTTTTAGTTTTATATTCATTGACTTACAATTCTCCAAAGTCGAGATATTAAAGCTGAAAGTTTTTAATTTTTTTGTTTTTTTGTATTATGTAAAAAATTTAAAACATGCGTATCTAATTCGTTTGAAGTCGGATTGGCATGCGTTTTTTCTAACTTGTATTTTAGAGTTTGTACAAGAGTTTACACTACAATTTTATCATTTTTGGTTTAACATTCAATGGCTTACAGTCCTCTGAAGTCGAGATATTAAAGCTGAAAGTTTTTAATTTTTTTGTTTTTTTGTATTATGTAAAAAATTTAAAACATGCGTATCTAATTCGTTTGAAGTCGGATTGGCATGCGTTTTTTCTAACTTGTATTTTAGAGTTTGTACAAGAGTTTACACTACAATTTTATCATTTTTGGTTTAACATTCAATGGCTTACAGTCCTCTGAAGTCGAGATATCAAAGCTGAAAATTTTTAACTTTTCAGTTATTTGTTTTTGTACTTTGTATTTTGTGAAAATGTTAAAACATGCATATCTCATTTGTTTAAAGTCGGATAGATATGAGGTTTTTCTAGAGTGTAGTTTAGAGTTTGTACATGATATTAGACTATAATTTTGTCAATTTTTGTTTCATATTTAATGATGACTTACAATCCCCAAAGTCAAGATATTAATATCAAAATTTTCAAAGTTCAACCTGTAACACTCCAATCCAGGGATCACAATGTTTAACCTCAAAGTATTTCATTTTGGCAAAAAAGGTCCTTCCGTATGTTGGGCGTACATTAGGGTATGCTTAGCGTATGTGTGTTTGTGCATCGGGTGGCTGAGGTCATACGTCGGGTGTACGAGCATGTACGCAGGGCGTACGTGGCAGACTAAAACCCTAATTTCTTGACTTGCACCCTATTTAAGCAACCTTATGTCATTTAGACCAAACCCTAATCATCCCCAATAGCCTCATTTCGTTCTTAAACCCTATATTTGCAAGAAAGTGTGAGATTTGAGCTCAAAGGTGTGTTTGGTGGTCTTTCTAGAGGGTGTACAAGAAGAAGAAGGTGGTGTTCAAGTCTTGATCAAGGAAGGAGCCTTTGGATCCTACATCTAGTGCATCTTGGAGAGCTTTTGAAGATAAAAAGCTTGCATCTTGTCTATTCTCCTTTCTTGTTGAGTTAGGGTTTTCTAGAGTCTACTTTGAGTCCATAAATCATCTCTTGAGAGTTTGGGCAACTCCAGAGGTTAGGAAGGTTAGATATGTAAGTCCATAATTTGTCTGTGTATCAGTCAGATCCGTTTGATGGTGCGGAATCCCAATCAAACGGATGATGTCAGATCAAATAGAAGAGAAGGAGAAGAAGAATAATATGAATATTCAATGTATTGATATGAATTAAGTTCCTCACACAAGAGATTCACACACATACGCTCCTTATTCTCTCTGGCCGTAAACTCTTTAGGGTTCATCAATCTCTACTCCTCACCCTAACACCTATATTTATGATGGGTTTTAGGCATAAGAACAATCCTATGTGCTCATACAAACCCTAATGCTTGGATCTAGGTTTCTCTATTGTACATGCTTTGAATCCAAGACTAATAAACTTAGATCTAACATATTATAAACTGAATTAGGGTTTAGAGAATTACCTTTGATTGTTATATAGCAATAGCAATCAATTCCTTGCTTGGATTGGCCTTAGAAAGCTTAGTGCCTCAAGTGCTGCACCTCTAATGGAGTCACAAACACCATATGCAACTTGGATGAAGAGGAGAAGAAGAGAGGCTGCCCAAAAACGACTAGAAACCCTAGAGAATCAGTTCCACCCGTTTTTGGGGCCTAAGGGGTCCTTTATATACTTGTGTGGGCTGCTAGGGTTTCAGTTAAAACCCTAATGGACAACTTAAACTCTAAGCAGCCCATGGAACCTTCTGGATAAGGCCATGGACGAAAATATGATGGGCTTCCATCATAATTTCGTTCACCCCTTGTTCCTTTAGCATTCCTTAGCCCAATAACTCAATTATCCAATAATTGCAGTCCCGTCCCCTAAGTTTAATTAATCTCTTTTAGCCACAAAATTAATTCATAATTAATTATTGACTAATATTAATTAAACAATATGATTTCTCCTTTAATATATTATTCTCATAATATATTAATAAATCATATTTAAACCTGTCTCTCCTTAATTCACCCTACATATTGCTATGGTGAAGGCAACCCAAAAGGACCATGCTCATAATCGGGTCAAGTACATACCAAAATAGTTATGGACTTAGACACTAATCCAACAGTCTCCCACTTGGATAAGTCTAATAACTATTTTCCGTATGACTTCAGAACCTGATCAGCAATCTTAGCTTTCAAAAGCCGCTGTCAACTCTGATCTTATCAGATAGCGTGTCCTCTAGATAAGGGATTATATATTCCTCCATTCTCAAGATATCGTATAGACAAAAGACATTTCCCGACTTCCGATTTATGACGACTGATAACAGACTACAATTGAACACATCAACTTAGTCCCGGCTTGGCCAAGCGCTTAGGTGTCATCACTAAATCATCGAGAGGCCCACATATATCGCTTTTATCCCACTTTGGGTAAAAGTAATGGATAAACTTCGACTCAAATGCTCGCTTGCATTTACTGATCGAATCACACACAACAATAAGTTTTATAACACCAAGTTACTGGTGCGTTTACTTATTATCAATTTGCAACCGACCAACAAATAACAACTCACATGTCTCGGTTTCAAGAATATACAATATTATCGTCTCACTAATCACTTGTGATAAATCCATGAAGTGATCCAAGTGAGCGTGGGTTTAATCCAATACTCTAATCTTATCAAAGCACTCATGAACTCTGCAGCAAACTTGTGCTATGTCTAAACACTTCAGACAATCTACAGACAGATTCATGACAGTCTTTATTCATACCTACTCCCAACGTATGATCGACTGTGGATGTTTGAATAACCTAGTTATTCTGGAAGTCAAAACATGCAAACTGAAACATAATAATAATACTTAATGCTATATGGCCCCAAACTTGTGAGAGTAAATAAAACACCTCTATTTAACCACCATATTGATTACTCATTATTATCATTTAATGTTTTAGATAGTCAACTCATTACTTGAATTACAACAACAATTGTCCCATGCTCTAAGCATGCACACCTTGTTTCCTATGGTCCATGCTTTGTGAAATAGATCAACTGAAAACTTTTCCAATGATGCTCATTTCACAATTCCTTAATCCTAATTGTTAGTGTAAGAACACAAGGTTTTTGCCACTACTAGAATATGCTAGATTCAAACATTTTATGCAACGATCCTTTTGCAAAATCATAGCACAAAAGTCACCAAGACTTGGCCAATAAAATTACAAAGTACTCTATCGGAAATTGTTACAAGACAACTCTTTAGACGTGAAGTCTCACATTCAAAGTGCATTCCTTTGAACATCCTTCTTGCATAAAAGTTTCTAATCTAGGCATAGACTCTCAATATCCAACTCCCAATATGGAAACATTCCCACATTTGCCATATGACAACTCATTCTTAATAGAATCTTATCTATTCATAATAATGTCGATATGGTCCATCCAATACCATACTTCCAACTACTCACAAGCGACCAATCCTCAGCGAACTTTGGATCGTCCTTTGATAGTTGTTTAATAATTTTAGTCAAAACCAATTCTAGTCCTTTTTCCCTCTTAATGCGCTAGACATTTGGAAAATTTTAGAATGGTAAAATATTATAGTATTTGCAATCGATCCTATACCCGAAGCGTATGGGACACGATGCATAATGTCTTACATAAAGATATGATACTTTACCAATCTTTTGCCATAATATTTTATGTGTCATGTTCTCACAATTCGAACTATGAAGAGGGATGCCGTAATCATAATCGAAATTTGAGAACACACAATGTATCCTTTGACTGAAAATATTAAAATTTCTCAATCTAAGCTTTAGATATTGAAACGAAGTATAATATTCTCTCCCTTAATTATAGTAAAAACAATTTTTCAACCCATGCAACTTTGCAAATTGAATCTTTGTTTTTCTATAATTAATATTGCTAACTTGCAATACTCGCCATAATAATCATACAAACATAACACTTATGCTCCCACTATCATGATGATTATTATCATATAAGCATAACACTTATGCTCCCACTAGCTTTGACATGTATTCAAAAAACAAATGAACTTTCAGAAAACAATGCCTATTGAATTTCTGAAATTCTTATTTCTAATACCAGATGCTTCGATAAGCCTTTATCTAGGCTTCTTAACCTTATACACCTTTGTCTTAGATGGCTCATATGTGTGTTTAAACAATTCATAACTTATGTTACTAAGTTCCAAATGTTGAAACTAATTGTCAAATCTCATAATTCGAACTATGGAAAGGGATGCCGTAACCATAATCGAATTTTGAGAATACAATTTTCACAATCGCTATCTTCTTAAAATCTCTTTTAGTGAAAGCATTTCCTCATAGTCATTTTCATGAAGGAGGGAATCTTATGACACTTAGATTTTATGGTGTATGAGTTCCTATCCATGTGAATTTGCCAAAACCAAGGTTTGCGACAAATCCAAACTCATATGGACTGAACTTTCTTAATCTTGATTTCTTGCCTTATGGTAACACGAGTGCCCACCATGTCTTCCAAGTAGTTTAGTAACTTGTCCTTACATATCAATGTACTTTCCATCGACTAAGGCTCTAGTATGCATTCAAATGAGAACTCATAGAACTCACATACACAATTAACTCAATTGGAATGACACAAAAACAAAATAATGTCAGCATGATAGGTTGCAAACCTCAAGTCGTGTGCTAGTGATGATCGATAAGGTATATTCTTGATTTGTTCTTGAAACCTTTCAAGACCATTAAGACTCCCACTGACTCTTTGACATATAAGATTCTCTTGTCAAGAAAAATTTCTTGACAAAGCAAATATTCAAGAGTTAGTGTAGTTCTTATCAAGACAAAACACTTCACAAATTGGTCCTAGTTGGTCTTTGTCTTATCCAAGACATCACAACTTACCAATTTCTAATGTGCAAGAATAAGAAAAGTTTTCCAAATTCCACATTTGATGAGTGTTATAAACCTACTTAAGACTTGTCACTCAATGTCACAATCTTGGAGTATGACTCTAAGACTTGATATTGGAACGAAGTATGATTGACTCTTTGATTTAACCATTTCTACAATTCTCGATTCCTCTTCTTAGACATGCAAATGCACTAAGACTCACTTAGAGGATCAATTGAGATATGGTTCTTAATCATTAAGACTTCATCATAAAACACAATAAAAGGTACTCTCCCTTCTTCTTAGAATGGAGAAACTTTTATCTTTCTGCCTTCTTGATTCTTCTTATTCGTTCTGCTATTGATTGAAACTATTTCAGTTAACTCAGAATTATACTCAATCTTATAAGTATAACCATATTTACTAAACTTTAGTAAATCATGACGAATATCTTTGTCACTCTTGTGGTAGACTTGATCAACGTACGACCTAGTGTACTCGATCTCCTAGTCCTTCAATTGACACTTTGTCAAAGAATTAGTCTAAATTTCCCAAATGTGAAAGTTTTTCATTCATCATACAATACACGTTGCATGATTCCAAGTTTCTGTCCAGTTGAAACTTGGGTGATGAGAAACTCTCCCTATTTGGTAAACTTTTGATATGTCCACAAATAACATAATTAAGAATCAAATCCATTGTTGCTAATAATAGAAACATTCAAACATCAATTTTTTCATACATGCCATTGCAAGGATAAATAAATATGATAAAGTCAAAATTCATTTTATTGCGGAAAAAATTTGTCCTTACAATGCAATTCAATTGAAAAACTATGTTATTACATATTTCTTAACAGTCTATTCTAACTCCAAGTAGTAGCTCAAGAATCCATTCTTCAAGTATTGCGATCGAAATCCATTTCTTCACGATTAGATTCAGCTCACTTCTTCCCTTAAACTTCCTCTCTTTTCTTCGATCCTACAAAACATCAAAATGCAATCTTATCACATCATGTATTAAAAATCTAGAATAGGAACTTAAAAGAGTTAGATAATGGATTTTACCTGAAGTAGAGCCAAACGTCTTGACTCTTCCATCTCTTAGATCTCTCAGGTAGTTAGGGCAACTTCGTCTCCAATGCCCTTTCTCTTGGCAATAAAAGCAAATGGACTCCTTTGGCACAGCACATCAGACAATCACAGACTTAGTTCTTTCTGGACTTCCAATGTTGCCAGTGTCCATTGAAGTTTGGGAGTTTGATTCACCAGAAAAATTTGCTTGACCAGCACGCCAAATCATTGCTGATTCAGCAGCTATAAGCAAATAGGTGAGATCAATTTGGGTCACGTCGTGGTCCATCATACAATACTCTCTAACGAACTCACTATATGATTCAGGAAGTGACTGAGGAACCCAGTCAACAGCCAACTCACTTGAAATCTCGACACCCAACATGTTTAACCTATCAATGTGTGACTTCATCTCTAAGACGTGCGCACACACAGGTTTCCCATCTTCGTGTTTACTTGCCAAAAGAGCTTGAGTGAGCTTGAACTTTTCAAGCCTTTGAACTTGTGGGTCAGGGAGAATGATTGGAGGAGGTGGAGGAAGTGAAGCATGACTCTCATTTCCTTGATCGTATCTCGGAACGTCATCTTCATTTGGAAAGCTTGTTCCAAAGGATTTGGGAAGACCATTGTAAGATGTAGACATCTACAAAACGGGAGAAAATTCAAGTTAAGTTGATTAGAACTCTTGATGCAACACCCAAATGAAACATCAAGCTAGGATCCAACACAATACTCTACAACCTAAAAGAGGGATGCCGTAATCTAGTTGCAGAATATTTGAAGGTAGGTAAATGACGATTTACCAATTTCCACCATGAAAAACAAAAAGGAAGATTAAGTTTTAAATGAATTGAAACTCCTAGATCTTTTGAGATTCATTGAACTTTTCAATGGCATGTTTAATCTCGATTATGCCCTACTATTTGTGACTGGGATGCCGAGGATCACAAATAAGGTGTGAATAACCATACGAATCACGTGGTGCACCCAATGCTACAATCACCTAATCAATGTGCCGGTTAGCCACACACGCTCCATTGATCTATGACAAACATCGAGTCACCCTTCGCTACCAATGTCATCCCTAAATTAGTGTGCCGGTTAACCACACACGCTCCACTAATGTTTGACAGGGGTACGAAGTGTAATTCTATGGATTAGCATACAATTTCACATTTTTCCTAAAGTAACTATGATTTGGGATTTTGAAAAAGCATTTAGTTACTTTGTACTTCATTATACTTATAATGGAAGGTTTCTGTCCTATCCTACCCGTTCGGCTAACGACCCACCACTAGTCAAGAGTGCGGTGGGTAAGAGTGGATACCCATTCAATCCCCATTTTATAGGCAATTTCCTTAAACACCCCTTATAGACCAGCTTCGTGAATGAGGCCTACTAACAGTAAGACTGACTGATTACTCATACATATACAATATTAGACTTTTAATGTTATATATAGTATAGAGTGTATTTTACACTTTTAAAATACTAGGTGGTTTAATTTAGTGAATTATACTTTTAATTTAATTAAATGTAAACCAAAACTTTATGCATTTATTAAATCACTATTAATTATACATGTTAATTAATTAATAAAACCATAAGGGTGAGATTTGAACTTTTTCAAATTACTAGGGTTTTAGAATTTAACATTTCAAAATTAAACTTTTAATCAACTTTTAAATCCCAAAACTTGAGGGCAAGTTTTGAGACTTTTCAAAACATAAGGGATCAAATAACAAATAACATAAATTAAACAATTAATTTCATAATTATCTATATTTGACCTAATCTTATTTTAGTCATTAGATAATTACCAAATAACTTTAAATGATCCATATTTATCACATAAACAACCAATATTTAAAAGATTGGAAATTATCTATTGTTTTGGCATGGATAAACACTTAATTAAGATAAAATTCGGATTTTAACTTCATAAAACAAATTAAGCATCAAGTCCAAGTCAAAACAGCAGCCAAAACCCGAAAATCCCTCTGCCTGACGAACTGACTCGTCGAGTAGGGGTCAACTCGCCGAGTCCAGGAACTGACTCGCCGAGTTGAGTTGGGCAGGGGCCAAAAAACTCGATTTTCATCAAATAAAGCAGTTAAGCATCACATACAACTGAAACCAATCAAGGCTCTGATACCACTGATGGGTTTTAGGCATAAGAACAATCCTATGTGCTCATACAAACCCTAATGCTTGGATCTAGGTTTCTCTATTGTACATGCTTTGAATCCAAGACTAATAAACTTAGATCTAACATATTATGAACTGAATTAGGGTTTAGAGAATTACCTTTGATTTTTATATAGCAATAGCAATCAATTCCTTGCTTGGATTGGCCTTAGAAAGCTTAGTGCCTCAAGTGCTGCACCTCTAATGGAGTCACAAACACCATATGCAACTTGGATGAAGAGGAGAAGAAGAGAGGCTGCCCAAAAACGACTAGAAACCCTAGAGAATCAGTTCCACCCGTTTTTGGGGCCTAAGGGGTCCTTTATATACTTGTGTGGGCTGCTAGGGTTTCAGTCAAAACCCTAATGGACAACTTAAACTCTAAGCAGCCCATGAAACCTTCTGGATAAGGCCATGGACGAAAATATGATGGGCTTCCATCATAATTTCGTTCACCCCTTGTTCCTTTAGCATTCCTTAGCCCAATAACTCAATTATCCAATAATTGCAGTCCCGTCCCCTAAGTTTAATTAATCTCTTTTAGCCACAAAATTAATTCATAATTAATTATTGACTAATATTAATTAAACAATATGATTTCTCCTTTAATATATTATTCTCATAATATATTAATAAATCATATTTAAACCTGTCTCTCCTTAATTCACCCTACATATTGCTATGGTGAAGGCAACCCAAAAGGACCATGCTCATAATCGGGTCACGTACATACCAAAATAGTTATGGACTTAGACACTAATCCAACAATTTATACTTGGAATATGGGTCGGATAACACATGGGCCATAAATAAGTTTACGGCTGTAAGGTGTTTACAGCCGTAAACTAGACCATAAATTCATAAATATTATAGAAAAATACAATTGCCCAGAAAAGTAAAGTATAAACCATATTTTGACCCAACAATCTCCCCCTTGGTTTATAGCTTTCTTTTCTTAATTGACCCAACAAGCTCCCCCTAAAAAGTAGCTGGCTCTTCTTGTCAATGTTCAATGAGAGCTTGGCTTCAGCTTTAACCTTTGATTTCTTCACAGCATCAGGATGAACATATGAATCTTCAATGAATGACTTCATCTTGAGCACTTGAGGTTTTCTTCAGAATTTGGCATTGAACGCACATTGGTTGAGGAGGCTTGACGTACTGATTCTTGAAAGATGGCGCTTTCAGCTTGAGAATCTTCAGAGAGAACAAATCTTCTGGATCACTTCAGCAGGTACAACGATAGCAGCAGACTGATTGAGGAGGCTTCAATGCAACCCGTCACATAATCTTCAATTACAGCTTCACCTTGCTTCTGGGGTTGAAGGATTGAATGTTGAAAGAATAATCTTCATTTCTTGCTCCTTCGAATGCGAATTCTTCGATGCTCACGGACGAGGCTTTGTCTTAGAAATCTTCAACACAAACTCCATGAGTCTTATCTATACCTGAAATCACTATTCAAGACAAAAACAAAACTAAAAGAAAAATTAGCACACAAATTAAAATATAAACAAAAATATTTTTGGATTTTTGATTTTTCTTAACAAGAAATAAAACAGAAATAACACTCTTTTTGGATTTTTAATTTTTTTGATTTTTCTTTGATTTTTGATTTTTTTGATTTTCATTATTTTTAATTTTTTTAATTCTCCCCTAATATTTAAATTAGAAGAAACTATGACAAATTTAACAAAAATAAAAATGATATCTAACTTTAAGAGTGATTTGGGATCAAAGTTTTTAGACAACCTTTATCCACTTGTCGGTACCTTTCATATTCACATCTTTGTCTGGTCGATCGTCAGTATTGTTGTCCACTTAAACACGAAAAATTGTGATAAATTTAGGACATACTATTTGTTACAAGACAAGGTGAACTTAAGTTCCTAAAAATCATATCTGATCCTAATTCCTTAGATACTATATCTTAAGGACCATTCATCTGACGACGACCAGGGATATTGTTGTCCACCTAAATTGAGCAGCGAGATCTATAGACAATCTTTGTGTGTTCAATTTTAATTGTACTGGAACATGTTTCCCACTTCCTGATATGCCTCAGCCACCAAGAACTTCCAGAGTACTCCTTACACCGGGTGAGCAGACAACCATTCAGAGAGAGAAGAGATTCAGAATTCTATTGCTAACTACTTCAGAGGGGTTGAGAAGAAGAAGGTTGCATATGCTGTGTACCAGGTCGGATTAGAAGTCACGCAAAGGAGACAACATATGGCTAACAAATAAGAAGTATTTCACATATATAACATGCAGAGAAATAGAGTTGCATATGTTGTGTACCAGGTCGGATTGGAAGTCACGCAAAGGAGACAACATATGACTAACAGACGGAAAGAAAGAAAATGATATTCTACAGACCTAATTTATCGGAATTTACCAGTCGCCCCATCCAACCGGAATTAAGGACAGAATCCGCACATCGAGGAAAAGTTAAACCACGGTTCCAAGTACGGGTTCAATTAATGTGACGAGTAGATTCCCATATATATCTCCCTACTCAACCTATCCGAGCGTCGTATTGTCAGGCTGAATGGATCTAACTAGGTCAAGATTTGTCAAGTTTATAAATTTCCTAAGTTCAACTCTCCCTAGTCAAGTCCATTTAAAATTTTTCGTGCCTACCGACGCATCAAACCAGAGCATAGACCCTTCAACTTCGGGTACGTTACACAGACTCAGGTTGCCTATTATCACTAGATAATATCACTTCCCAAAACATCTCCTGCAAGCACACTTCATAACCAACATATTTTTGATTTTCTGATTTTTTCTATGTTTTTGGATTTTTTAAAGTTTTTTAATTTCTTGTTTTGTTTTTATTTCTCCCCCTAAATTTGTGCATAGGAGAGAAATGAAAGTAAATGCGCAAATTTAAACTATCCTAAAACAAAAATTTGTCTTTAAAACGAATCAGCTTAAGAAAAACTCAGGAGTATAGAGAAGAAAACGCAAACCGTAATTCACCGATTGAATCTGCATTCAGAAGGTCTGAGAACAGCACGCATAATCTCAGAACAGATACGAAAATTCTTCATGTCATTAAGCACTAACCCCGTGAGTGATCACTTCTTTTCTTCCCTTCCCGCAGAGGACGCATTCTCCCAAACAATGTTCTGAGTGTTGTACAGTTAAGAGATGTCTCCTATCATGTGCCTGGAACAGCCACTACCAACAAACCGAAGTATGATGATATGCCTCCATGGCTGCTCCGACACAGAGCGAGATCAGTTGGTCTTTGGAACCCAGTCCATTTTGAAACTGGGTCGACCTTTGTCATCAACGCATGATACCTTCTCCCATGACATATCCTGCTTGTCACAAACAGAAGACAATGAAATATTAGAGCCATTAGACGATTTGGGAGTTTTCACCTTTGGTAACCATTGGTAGTTGGGTTTAACCCATTTCTTCTTTGATCCGATGGGTGCCTCGACACTTGATTTGGAACTTGAAGCTGGCTGCCGAGATGACTTTGACCTAACCGGTCTTTGTTTCACTAGAGCATCTCTTGGATTGGATTTCTTGGCTGGCATTCCCTTCTTGCCCTTGGGATTTAGATTCTTGGCCTTGTGGGATTGATTCTTAGCCTTCTGCGCGTTCCAGTCAACATTGTTTGAACGTGAACTGGAAGGATTTCTTTTGAAGTATCTCCCACTTGGCGCGTTTTTCCATCCTTGTGTGTAGTAGGGAACATACGCGCGATTAGGACAATTTCTGGCAATGTGTCCAGGTGTTCCACAGTGAAAACATGTATTTTTCTTCACTGGGGAGTTGTCTCTTCCTGCCCCTGGTGGCGTATCCTTGCCTTGTCTCTTACTGTTCCCAGATGCACGCTTGTAATAGGCACTCTGTTTCGCTGGAATTGGTGGCCTGTATTTACCAACGGCAGGTTGATTAGAAGCAACAGATTCAGAGTTCAAGGAGATGTTGGTTTGCTCAATGGTTTTCTCCTTGTTCTCATCTTCTGCTACTTTTCCTGCACATGAAGTAGCAACATTAGTATCTTCAATATTAATAACTCCTCCTAACACAAATCCAGCTCATTTTCCATATTGAAGATGTGCCTCCCTGTCAATTTCTTTCTTTGTCATGGGGATGGATGTGTAGTTATGATTGAAAGGAGGAGGAACACTATCATACCCTAGACCCTTGCTTTGATTTTCTTTGAATTTTAACTGGGTTTCATATAAGGACTCAACTGTCTGACTTGACGCAGTATAATTTTTGAAACTGACATCTGTTTTTCCACACTTAATTTTTAAAGCGTCAAGTTCTTCAGTTACAGCAGCAAGTTGTCTCTTAACATAATCATAATTTTCACACTTGCTGCTATACTCTTCCTGAAGTTTCCTAAAGTCCTTGGTTTTAGCTTCTAATTCAGCCTTCAGGGGTTTCTGTCCTTTCTTGAGTTGATATCCTTCATATCTCAGGTCCTCAACTTCTCTTTTAAATACATCAATTTGTTCCCGAAGAAATTTAATCGTGGCTTCACAAGCTGGAGAACATGTAACTTTAGTGACCGGAATACTTTCAGAACTCATTGTTTCTCTACACTTCAAAGCATCAAGTTCTTGAATTATATCAGTAAGACTAAGATGATTGAGATCTTTTGTCTTCTTGATGATGGGCACGTTCATATCCCACGATTTCGGAAGTGAATTCAATAGCTTTTTGTTTATCTCAGATTTGGACAAGAAGATCCCAACAATATTCATCTCAGTAGTGAGTGTAGTAAATCGCTGCAACTGAGTTTCGAGTGTTTCTCCAGGGATATAATCGAAAATGTTGAAATTTTGTCTTAACATATCCTGACGACTCTCTTTCATGTTTTCAACTCCCTCGTAGACCTTAAAATCGATTAAAAAACACAACTAGAAGCTAAAATAAAACTTAAAAGTCAAAATTAAAATTTTAAAAAAAATCAAACTGAAAAGTCAAACATGAAAAAGTCAAACTTGAAAAAATCAAACTTGAAAGTCAAACCGAAAGTTAAATTTGAAATTTTAAAAAAATTAAACGAAAAAGTCAAAGTTTAAAGTCAAAAGTCAAACTTGAAAGTCAAAGTCAAAAGTCAAAAATAAAAGTCAAAAATAAAAACAAAAATTAAAATATAATTTATTTATTAATTTTAATTTAATTTATTTATTATTATTATTTTTAATTTTATTATTATTTTGGATGAAAAAGAAATTTAAAATTAAAAGGAATTGAGTTTTGGGTTAAAAATGTAGAAAATGTGAAATTGGAACCGAAAATGACGGGTTATATTTTAAACTTCAGAGGAAAGGAACAAGTAATCGGATAGAGGAGTTGGTTAAGGCGTTGTTGTTGAACTGGAGGTCTCGGGTTCGAAACCCGGCACCTGCACCTTCGCGTCCTAATTTTTTTAATAAAGTGCGCTGCTGAATGAGATCCTGCTAAGCCGAGCCGAGCCGTTAAGCCGAGCCGTATACTCCCAACCGAGCCGCAAACTCTGGGCCGCAAGCTCGGAAACCCTAGCCGCAAACACGAACTCCGCCGCCGGCCGTGAACTGTTTCCGGCAGTAAGCTCCGGCCGAAAACCCTTCAACGATTACGTGAAAAACATCGATTTTTCGACTTTGAAGCTCCAAAACTTGATCAAAAACCCTTTTTACGAAAAACACGAAGAACAAACCCCCCTTATTTTTGCGAGATCTATCCAAAAACGCGAAAATATTTCGAAAATAAGATCAAATAATGCTCCAAAATAGGGTTTACGGCCCAAGAATCTAGACTTCACGGTTGATGAATTTGACTGGTTTGCGGCCGTGAACTCAGTGTTTACGGCCATAAGCTTGGACTGAGAACACAAAATCTTCGATTTTTGGATGAAACAATAAATCCTTTTGACTGATACAACCAGGCTCTGATACCAAATGTAAGTCCCTAATTTGTCTTTGTATCAGTCAGATCCGTTTGATGGTGCGGAATCCCAATCAAACGGATGATGTCAGATCAAATAGAAGAGAAGGAGAAGAAGAATAATATGAATCTTCAATGTATTGATATGAATTAAGTTCCTTACACAAGAGATTCACACACATACGCTCCTTATTCTCTCTGGCCGTAAACTCCTTAGGGTTCATCAATCTCTACTCCTCACCCTAACACCTATATTTATACTTGGAATATGGGCCGGATAACACATGGACCGTAAATGAGTTTACGGCCGTAAGGTGTTTACGGCCGTAAACTAGACCATAAATTCATAAATATTACAGAAAAATACAATTGCCCAGAAAAGTAAAGTATAAACCATATTTTGACCCAACAAGATATGAGACCCTTGGACTTGTTTATAGTACAAAAATGCAAAATTGATGTCTTCTTTGGCACCATGCATGAGTTAAGACCTTTGGAAAGGTCTTAATGAGGTAGATTAAGTTGTTGGGACCTTATATAGCATGCAAAGGCATAAAGTTGCCAACTTTATGCCTTAGGACCATTAAATAGGCCAAGATCCGAAATTTGAGTGAAAAGCCTACATGCATTAAGCACTTAATGGATTTTGTGCATGAACGGTTTATACGATGGGCGTACTTTGTTGTACGTTGCGCGTACATCCCCTTAGCCCAATATGCTAAGCGTACAGAAGAGGTATGTTGGGCGTACGCTCTCAAGAAGCTTTGGGCCTTGGCAGATTTCGGACCTTTGGGCCCTAATGATTTTGGTCCTGGAATTGTTGGTGTTTGGGCCTGAAATTTTCTTTGGGCCAATGTTGGTAAGTTTGGGCCTATTGGGCCATGTAGCCCAATATAGAATTAGAATTTGATGCTAGGACCATTAGGAAGGAGTAACTTTTAGGCCATTTTGGAGGGACTTGGACTCAGGATTTTGGGATCTTTTATTAGGATGAATTATAATCCTAATTAGGGTTATTTTATGTTTGTTTAGTGTGAGCGTTTGAGCTGGTAGTCGAGCAACTATTTTTTTCAGTAGACTGAGGTGAGCCTTCTCACTATACGAATGTTGAAGGCACCAATGTCATCCCATTACCTGATATGAGGTT
This sequence comes from Lactuca serriola, assembly GCF_051521515.1. Classification (NCBI taxonomy): domain Eukaryota; kingdom Viridiplantae; phylum Streptophyta; class Magnoliopsida; order Asterales; family Asteraceae; genus Lactuca; species Lactuca serriola. The sequence goes on from NC_136411.1 coordinate 21,615,282, forward strand.
TCAATAGTTGAATATGCAATGCTTTTGTTGTTGGTATGTATTGACTTATGTGAAGACCATGGGGGGAGCCCATGGCACTTAGTAAGACCATGAAGGAGAGCCCATGGCCCTTGGATGTAAGACCATGGGGGTAGCCAATGGCATCCCAGTTAAAGACCATGGAGGGAGTCAATGGGAAATTTATATGTATATGTACATGACATTATGTGGTTATATGTTTTGTGTATTTTGGGAAACTCACTAAGTGTATGCTTACAATTTTGTTGGGTGTTTCAAGTACTTCTGGTTCCAAGGGCAAGGGCCCGACTTGATGGCGCAACACGCACTCTCCAGTTTTCTGCACTTGTTGTTTTAGATACTCTGATCTTTTGGAAAATAAAATTATGTAATGGGATTTTGGAAAAAAAATATGGTTGAATTTCTAATTATTGAATGAAAAATTTTACCTAAATTTTTGGGCTGTTACAAGTTGGTATCAGAGCCTTGGTTTGAGGGATTCAGGCACACTCTCGAGCGTGTTGAAACTCGAACTGAGGAAATGGTAAATCTTTTTCAAAAGAAACCAAAAGTTAAAGTTTTTCCTGAAAAGGGGGAGAGTGTAGTGCGCGTAATCGGACAAACTCTAGTAAGTGTTCCCAATATATTAGCCATGCTACAGTTATATTTGGAAATTGATGTTGAATTGATTATTTGGTAAGTGTATGCTTTCAAAGTTGTATATGTCTAGGATTGCATAGCCCTAGAATGATGGATTCTGCCTTACCCCTGTTCCTTGTTTGGTTGTGGTTTAGGGTAGATTCTTTATTTGACAATCTATGTGATTCTATTTGTGTATAACTTACATGCATAGGGCAACCTACTATGATTGGTTTAGGTTTATGAGGATTGAGAAATCCTAGAATAGTCTAGGATCTGATTTTATGTTGTATATTGTGGGTCATGTTATTGTGGTTGGGAGAATTAGAGGTATCAGGTATGGCCTTGGGGAAGGTACAGGTAGGTGTGGAAGGTAGTATTAGGCTCGTACTACTGAAAGCACATGACATGTACCCGAAAAAAGGACAAACCGGGAAGCTCAAAGGAGTCCAGTGAGGAGGAATCCCTTTGAACTTCCTTATCAATTTCTATTTGTGTTGTATTTTTTTTGTAGAGGATGGTGATGATTACGCGAGGAGGTTCGGGTTCAAGATCAGGATCAGGTTTAGGCTTTGGTGCGGAGCCCATTGATGAAAGGTTGCACGATCTTATCGTGGCTGAGGTTACTCGTGGCATCCTGGAGGCTACCCCAATGATCTTTGGTACCGGCAAGGAGGGGATCATGGATATTATAGAGGAACGACTCAGGTCCTTTCGAGCCAAGATTGCTGCGGGTCAGGTTGGGACTCGAACTCGCTCATTTCAAGAGTTCACGACATACGGTGCGCCTGAGTTCTTTGGGGTTATGGACCCCATCACTAGTCGTCGTTGGGTTGCAGACATGGAGAATGCCCAACACTCGATCTTTTTCCCCGAGGCGATGAAGGCGGGATTTGCGTCCTATATGCTGAGGGATTGGGCGCAAAATTGGTGGGAGGAGGTTACCTGCGAGGTGGGATCAACGGGTGTGGCCGAGATGACTTGGAGTTTGCACCAACCATTAAGGTGCAACATCTGGTGAGGGAGTTTCAGGATCTTTAGCAGACGACAGAGGCGGTGGCGGAGATCACTGGCAAGTTTAGACAGTGGGCATTATTGGTTCCGCATTATACTACATATGAGGAGATGAAGAAGACAAGGTATCACTCCATGCTGAGGGATGATATCTGCAAGTTTGTAAGCTTTTCTGGGTGCAAAACCTTGAATGACATGGTGGAGAAGGCCCGGGAACGGGAAATTGCATTGGAGTTCCGGACGAAGTGGAAGCCAGAGCAGGTTCAGGCAGCAGTGGGTCAGGCTAAGAAGCCTAAGACCTTCGATCATCCCAGTAGGGGCCAGCCGGGCTGGGGCCGCTGTGCCAAGTGCGGCAAGCCGCACAGTGGAGCCTGTCGGGTAACAGGCTCGACATGTTATGCTTGTGGCCAGCTGGACAACGTGAGTAGGGATTGCCCCAAGAAGGGCTTGATTTGTTTTCACTGCAACCATACTGGTCATAAAAGGCCGATTGTCCGAGGTTGATTGGAGGAGCTGTGGTGGCGCCTGTGCCCGCTATAATAAGGATTATTGATGGCCGCCCGGTCAAGGCGTAGGCTCATGCGGTGTAGAGCCGCACATTTTAGCTGACCACAGAGGAGGCCCGAGCAGTGCCATACGTTATGACTGGTATGTGATCTATTTCTATCTTATTGGTTTTATTATTATGCTCATGTTGTTATAATCTTGTATAAGGACCTTTTTGGTTAATGGATTGTTGGCTCATGTTCTTTTTTATTTGGGGGCTACCCAATCATTTGTATCTCTTGCGCTCAACAAGAAGTTTCGAGATGCTCTAAGGACTTTGGATTCCCCGATCTAGGTGGAGATTGCGGATGACCGCACCATGAGCGCTGCGAGGGTATTTCGGAGGAATGTTCTAAATATGTTAGACGAGAGGTTTCCTATATATTTGGTTACGATTCCTTTGAAAGGATTGAAAGTAATCATCGGTATGGACTGGTTGGGGCCTAATGGGGTTGCGTTAATTGTGAGCGGCAACTAGTGAGAGTTCTAACCCTAAGTGGGAGAGAACTAGTTATCCATGGAGAGAGAGCCTCGCATGGGCCAACCTTATGTTCGGCTGCGAGGGCTAAGAGACTTCTTCAACAGGGTTGTTCTGGGTTTCTGGCTTATGTTTTAGATATGAGGGTGGAACCCATGTCAGAGATGAGCAGGGTACCTATTGTGGGAGATTTTCCCGATGTTTTTCCAGAGGAGTTACGTGGGGTACCTCCTGAGAGGCAGGCAGAGTTCCAGATTGGTTTGATTTCTGGTGTGACTCCGATAGCCAAGGTGTCGTATCGTCAAGCTCCTCCTGAGATGCACGAGTTGTCTACGCTGGTTCAGGAGCTGCTATATAAGGGATTTATTCGTCCAAGTAGTTCCCCGTGGGGAGCATTGATCCTGTTCATGAAGAAGCAGGATGGGACATACAGGATATGTATTGATTATCGGGAGTTGGACAAGTTGACGGTGAAGAATCGTTATCTGCTTCCAAGGATTGGTGGCTTATTTGATCAGTTTCAGGGTGTATCTAGGTTTTCCAAGATTGATCTTCGGTCAGGGTATCATCAGATGAGGATCAGGGATGAGGATATACCGAAGACGGCTTTCAGAACTCGTTATGGTCATTACGAGTTTGTAGTGATGCCATTTGGGCTCATCAATGCTCTAACAACGTTCATGGATCTCATGAACCGGGTTTTTAGGCCAATGCTGGATCAGTCTGTGATCGTTTTCATTGATGATATCTTGGTCTATTCTAAGACCAAGGAACAACATGATCAACATTTGAGGGAGCTGTTGGAGACCTTGAGGAGGGAGAGGCTATATGTCAAATTCTCCAAATACGATTTTTGGTTGTGTGAGGTGCAGTTTCTAGGGCACATCATCAACCAAGAGGGTATCTTGGTGGATCCGGCCAAGATTGAGGCGATAATGCGTTGGGAGGTTCCGAAGAACGCATCCGAGATCTGAAGTTTCTTGGGTCTAGTGGGGTACTATCGGAGATTTATTCAGGATTTCTCCAAGATTGCAGTACCTTTGAACCTCTTGACCAAGAAGAGAGTGACCTTTCGGTAGGTTCCATATCTACAAATGACATTTAAGACCTTGAGACAGAAATAATTTGAGGCCCCGATTTTGGTGCTACTCAAGAGATTGGATGATCTTGTGGTGTATTATCACGCTTCTATTTCGAATTTGGGAGTTTTTCTGATGCAGAGGGGGCATGTGATTGCATACGTCTCAAGGAAGCTGAAGCCTCATGAGGCGAATTACCCCACTCATGTCTTGGAATTGGGGGTGGTGGTGTTTTCCCTCAAGATTTGGAGGCATTATTTATATGGAGTTCTATGCCCCATCTTCACCGATCACAAGAGTTTGAAGTACTTGATGGATCAGCTGAATCTGAATTTGCGACAGAGGAGATGGTTAGATGTGGTGAAAGATTATGACTATGAGATTTTGTATCATCCCGAGAAGGCCAATGTGGTGGCCGTTGCTTTGAGCCGTAAAACAACAAGTGCTCCGATCCGAGATGTTTGCTTGAGGATGACAATTATCTCACCTTTGATGGATATGATCAAGGGGGAACATGTGGAGGGATTAAAAAAAGGAGAATTGGAAGACTGAGCGGATTCGGGGGCAGATTCAGGTGTTTGTTCGAGACAGCTGGGGGTTATTGACTTAGTGTGGCAGGGTTTAGGTTTCGACATTTAGGGGAGTGAGACAAAATATTTTGGAGGAGGCGCATAAGTTAAAGTTTTCTATCCATCCAGGGGCAACGGATATGTATCGAAACTTGAGAATGAGCTACTGGTGGCCCTGCATGAAGCGGGAAGTAGTGTGGTTTGTTGAGCGGTGTTTGATCTACAGGAAGGTCAAAACCGAGCATTAGTGTAACACCCCAAATTTCAAGAAAAAAAGTTTCATTTTTAATTTAAAGGTTCATAAAACAGATCACTAAAAATGCCATCAATGTTATCTTATATCATGAAAACCATAAGTCAACCATCTCAAAAACATAGCATAGGAAAATAATGTCAGAGTACAAATCCCAAGAATCTCATGTGCGGAAAATCGTGTGTGTGATGCGTTGCTATCGTGTCAGCTCCTTTCCTTTCGAAGAAGAAGGACCTGAAACAAAAAATGAAAACTATAAGCACAAAACTTAGTGAGTTCCCCCACCATACCACATACCATACAATAAACATACTGTCTAACATGTCCGGGTATTGGACTACCCCTTCGGTCTCTTTGAACGGGCAACTGTTGGATTTGGTGTCTAAGTTCATAACTATAATTGGTATGTACTTGACCCGAGAGTAGAATGGTCCATTTGGGTTGCATTTCACCAAAACAATTTGTAAGGATGGACTTTTGGAGAAGAGGTTATTTATGATTTATTAATATATTATAAGTTCTAATATGAAATTATATTATTTAATTAGTATTGGTCAGGAATTAATTCAGTGATCAAAATAGACTAATTAAATGTATGGGGATTGATTTGGTAAATCAATCATTCTTATGGTATGGGCTTATGGTTATTTAGGATAGGCTAAACAAATATGGTAGTCCATGGATAGTCCATGGAGGTTTAACCCATGGATCCTAAGTAATATGAAAAGTCATGTCCATTAAGGTTTACATGGATGTATCCCTAGACTTTGCCACACTATATAAGAAGCCCCTAAGCTCCTAAAATCGGCACTAGTGGTTCAAGGAGTTCATAAGAGCCGATTTTTGTGCAAGTAACTCTCTCTCAAGTTATTTATTGTTGGTGGTGTTTTGTGAAGCATTTGAGGCATCACATATGGGGTGCTAGACTCTTAAAGGTCTAAGTTAACAAGCTACAAGAAAAGGTAAGTTATCTAATTAGTTTTTGTTATTCAAGCACTTATGATTTGTATGCTAGTTAGGACAATGCTTTGGAAAATCAAATTGCATATATAATTAGATAAAACATAAATCCAAAGCATTTAGGGTTGTATGTGCACCATAGGGTTGTTAGAGTGCTCAAAACCCATCAGTGGTATCAGAGTCTAGGATTGTTTTCTATTATACTTGATGTTTATTGGTTTTCAAAGTTGAAAAATCGATTTTCTACATTCAGACTGGTGAACTCGATGAGTCCACTCCGAAACTAACCAACTAGACGAGTCCAGTTCATGCACTCGCCGAGTTGGTGCTCATGTGTGCATAATTTTGAGTTTTTGGCCAGAATTGGATTAAGATCATTATCCCAAATTGTTTTTTGAGCCGTAAAATCTATTTTTGATATGGTAATGATCATGCTTGTCCAATTAAAAGATAATTGTCATAATTTCAAGATTTGTATTAGTTTACATGATTAGGCTAATTTCCTGAAGTTTGTTTATATGAATTATCTTGTTCTTATGAGTTTAATTAGATCATGTCTAAATTATGTGATTATTGTGTTAATATCTAAATGCCTTTAATGGACTCCATAACTTGTCCTCAAGTTATGGAAAATGAAAATTCTTTTCTTTAAAAAGTCATTAAACTCATAAGTTATGGAAATGGAAAGTTTTGAAGAGTTTCAAAACATGCCGTCAAGTTTTGGAATTTGTAAAATCACACTTATGAATAGTTTAATTCCAAACCCTAGAATTTTAAAGGTTTAAAATTGAACCCTTATACTATTACAATATTAAAAGTTTAATAATTATATATATATATATATATATATATATATATATATATATGTATAAGACAAGTCAGTCTTACCGTTAGTAGGCCTCATTCACGAAGCTGGTCTATAAGGGGGGGGGGGGGTATAAGGTTACTGCCTATAAAATGGTGGTTTAATGGGTTTCCACTCTCACCCACAACTTCATTGATTGGTGGAGGGTCGTTAGCCGAACGGGTAGGTTAGGACATTAATTCTCGTTAAAAGTATAATGAAAATTATGAAGTAACTAATGTTTTATTAAATTCTCAATCTTAGTTACTTTAGGAAAAATGTGAAATTGATGCTAATCCATAAATTTTCACTTTTCACCTTGCTAAGTTGTTAATGGAGCGTGTGTGGTTAACTGGCACATTAACTTGGACTAGTATGGGTGGAAAAGGTAGCTTGATGTTTATCATAGATCAATGGAATGTGTGTGGTTAACCGAGACATTGATTAGGTGATAAATGACATCGAGTGTACCAAGCACATTTGCATGGTTATTCACACCTTGTTTGTGATCCTCGGTATTCCATTCACAAACCTGAAGGGCATAATCGAGATTTAAACATGCCATTGAAAAGTTCAATGAATCTCAAAGGAATCTAGGAATTTCATTCCAATTAAAACTTAATACTCAATTTCGAGTTTCATGGTGGAAATTGGTAAATCGTCATTTACCTACCTTCAAATATTTTACATTTGGATTACGACATCCCTCTTCCAAATTGTAAAATACTGTGTCGGGTCCTAGCCTTAATATTTCATTTTGAGTGTTATATAAAGGATTATTATCTAATCTAAACTTTGTCTTTCTTTTTTAGATGTCTTCCAACATTGCTTATGGCTTAAACCCTACTGGCTCATTCTCTCTCATGAACTTGTGTGAGAGAGTCATATTTGATGGTACCAACTTCAATGACTGGATTAGGAACATCAGGATGGTCACTCGTTCAAGGTTGTAAAACTCGTTACTTGGTACCTGTTCGGCCGACTACCGAGTAGCGAGTACTCGGGAGTAATTGGGGAGTGCTCGGATTCGGTAATTCATGTATAAATATTTTTAGGGAAATTCTATATGTCAAAATCATAAGTTAAAATCAAAAGTTGATTGAAATATGAAACAAAATTAGATATATGTGAATACACAAAAACAGAAAAACGCATAATGGTCTCACTTCGTGAATAATTGTTGAAAATTAGTAACAATCACATGTGTGTGTTAAATAATAAACTATTAAGTATATTAAACATATTAATAACCGATTTGACTGGGTTTTACAATACCGCTCAGTTTAGTAAGGCCGGACGGAGTTGACCGCGGGGAAACCGCGAGATCGGTTCCCGCATGTATACACACCGCACCGTGGGTGCGGGAAAGGAGTCACGGGAAGAGGGTGGGGGGAGAGAGTCCTGCTCTCTCTCTCTTCTAACCATTGGTTGTGCGATTTTTTTTCCTTTTTTTTCTTTTTTTATTCCAAACGGCTATATAGCCGTTACATATATATATATATATATATATATATATATATATATATATATATATATATTTTTTTTTCTTTCCCTTTTCTTAACCTATAAATACTCAAACATTTTATCATTTTTTTAATCCATAACCTATATTTCTCTCTAAAAAACATTATTCAAAATGTCATCATCTTCATCATCCGATTCGACGACTGTAGAGGAGGCTAAGTTTATCGGTTCCGTCATGGCGAAAACGGTTGCCTACTATCAAAACCAACTAGGTGAAACATCACGTGCGCGGCCTAACCTAAGAAAGCCGCCATTAAGTAGAAATCACAAAGCCGGACACGATCTCGTTATAGAAAATTATTTTGTAGATGACGCCGTCTACGCTGTAAAGTTTCGACGTCGGTTCCGGATGAGGAAGGAACTATTCTTATGTATTGTTGGATCTTTGGAAGGCCGCTTTCCATATTTCTAATGGAAAATGGATGCAAGGGGAAAAAAAGGTTTCTCTCCCATTCAAAAATGCACGGCTTCAATTAGTCAGCTAGCATACGACATGGGTGCAGACAAATGGGACGAGTATTTTAGGATGTCAGAGCGTACCGTGCGGGAGTCTGTGTACAAGTTCTGCAAAGTGATCGGTTTGGTTTATGGGCAACGATATTTGCACAAACCAACTATCCATGACATCAACCAATTGTATACGGTGCATGAAGGCAAACATAGATTTCCTGGAATGCTAGGTAGTATCGATTGCATGCATTAGAGTTGGTCATTATGCCCCAACGCATGGCGTGGTCAGTACATGAGAGGCGACCACAAAGAGCTGACGATCATTCTAGAGGCTATCCCATCACATGATCTTTGGATATGGCATGCATTCTTTGGTCCGACTGGTGCAAACAATGACATCAATGTGCTAGACCAGTCGTCAGTATTCAACGATATCTACCTTGGAAAGTCACACAATGTACCTTTTCAAGCAAATGGGGTAGCATATAAGCATGGATACTATCTTACTGACGGTATATATCCTCCATTGTCTGTTTTTGTGAAATCGTTTACATGTCCTAACGAACCGAAAAGGAAAAAGTTTAAAGAGGCGCAAGAGTCAGCTAGGAAGGATGTGGAGCGAGCATTTGGTGTACTTAAGAGACGTTGGCAAGTACTAACGGTCGGGGCAAGGTCATATGAGGTTAAAAGGTTACAACACATAATGTATGCATGTATCATATTGCATAATATGATTCTTGAAGACGAAGGAAGAGCGATATGCCGATACAATGAAAATGAAGTTTTGCCAAATGTCGAAGGAGTAGCCGTTGCTACACAAGAGTATAGGGTGAATAGAAGAGAAGTACACAATCGTGACATTCATCAGGCCCTTCATGCTGATTTGGTGGAGCACATTTATAGGGCTCATATTCAGCCCCCGTACGAGTTATCTCACGATGATTTGTTTGACGAATCAGACGAGGATTCTGATATGTTCATCGAGAGTGTAGATTCCGACGACGAGAGTGACGCTGGGGAGAATGATGCAGACGATCAAGGCGATGACAAAGACGATGATTCCGTGTGACGTATCTAGGTTTAAATAAAATTAGGATATTAATTAATAATTTTTACTATGTTGTAGGTTGTTTGATTTTTTTTGCGGTTTTTTTTTTATTTTTCTACTTATTTAAATATTAGGGTTAATGTAATTTTTATTTTACTTAATGAAATGCTTTTTATTTTTAATTAAATTTTATGTTTGATATTAATTTAAAAATTATAAATACAAAAAATATTTTATTTAATATAAAAAAAGTGAGGGAAGGGCTTCCCACCCATTCTTTGGCTTTTAGGTGAGGGAAAGGAAAGTGAGGAAAAGAGGAGTATGGCCCACCAAAAGTGAGGGAAGCTTCCCTCCCACACCCTCCGGTCTAAGGGGCCGGTCGGGGAGTAGTCGGGATTCTGCAACTCACCTTGGCAACGTGGCAAGTAGCGAGTACTCAGAGGAGTAATCGGACAACTTGACGACTTTTACAAGACCTGAGAAGGATGCCACAGATGAGTAATGGAGCTTAGGGAAATGGATGAGTCGTCTGCTACTCCAGAGGAGATCGCTGAGTTTATGACTCATGAGAAGGATGTCACTAAGGTGTCTTGTATCATGTTGGCCACCCTGACAGCTGAACTCCAAAAGTCCTATGAGGACTTCTACCTTTTTGAGATGCACCAAGACCTGAATGAAAGATACCATCATAGTGCTCGTCAATAGAGGTATGAAATCATCGTCTCCATGATAACAACTAAAATGAAGGATTGTGAACCCATCTCGGCCCACTTACAGAAAATGAAAAGGTTTGTGGACCGCTTGCTTAAGCTGAATGTGAATTTTGATGAGGAGTTGGCCATAGGTATCATTGTACACCCCTTACCTCTATGTTATGATCAGTTCCGCATGACCTATCATATGAACAAGGAGGAGGCCACACTTATCAAGATTCAAGGCCTTTTGAGGACTGCTGAAAGTAGTCTTAAAGGTAAATGTGTTTCTACTCCTACAACTACATCCCCTGTCTTGGCAATTGGAAATGGGAAAGGGAAGAAGAGGAAGGCTCCCTCTAAGAGCCGTAAGAGAATGTCTCTTGATGGATCCTCTTCAAGTGGGACCAAGGCTGGTTCTGCTGCTCCCTCTACCATTCCTAAGATAGCAGAGTGTTTCTATTGTCATGAGAAAGGGCACTAGAAGCGAAGCTACCCCAAATACTTGCAGGATGTTAAAGATGGGAAGGTTAAGGCTACCCATGCATGTATTTATACTATTCTATCTAATAACTCATCATATTCTTTTTCTTGGGTCCTTGATATAGGTTGTGGGTTTCACATTGTTCTGATTTGCAGGGACTAAGAAGAAGTAAGGATGTGGAGGACGGGAAGATGAACTTAATCATGAGGAATATGAAGCTTTCACCTATCACCAAGATTGGAGTTTATTCTTTATTGCTTAGTAGTGAGTTAGAATTAGATTTGAATAATTGTTGCTACTCGTCTGAAATGGCGAGAAATATTATTCCCTTTCATGGTTTGTACAAACAAGGTTTTATTTTTTCATTTGATAATAAAATTGGTGTTATTAATGCTTTTTATAATGGTGTTTTTTATTTTAAAGCATTGCCTCGTAATGGTGTATATGAAACTGTGATGGTTGTAGACAACTTAGGAAATAATGTGTTGCACATTGATTCTTCCAATGATTTTGGATAAGGTATGCTTATGGCATTGTCGTCTTGGACATGTCAGAAAGAAGCGCATAGGCCAAATCCAAAAGGCTGGAGTCTTGGAGTCATTCGAATTAAGGTCGGATGACACTTGCAAATCTTGTTTACATGGAAAGATGAACAAGTCACCCTTCACTGGTACTTGTGAAAGGGTTGAAGGTTTGTTGGATCTCATACAGACCGATGTGTGTGGACCCTTCAGAACCAACACAAAGGATGCTAACCGCTTCTATGTGACTTTTATTGATGATTACAGCAGATATGGCTATATGTAATTAATCAAACATAAGTCAGAAACCTTTGAGAAATTCAAAGAGTTTAAACAAGAAGTGGAGAATTAGCTAGGTAGGAAGATAAAGATGCTCCGATCCGATCGGGGTGGTGAGTATCTTAGCATCGAGTTCCTGGACTACCTCAAGGAATGTGGGATTGTTTCACAATTGAGGCCACCTAGGACACCACAACTTAATGGTGTGGCTGAGAGGTGCAATCGAACCTTGTTGGAAATGGTTCGTTCCATGATGATTTGAGTTATGTTACCTATCTCATTCTAGGGGTATGCCTTAGAGACTGCCACCCATATCCTTAATCTAGTCCCAACTAAGAAGGTTGCCAAAACACCTGACGAGATGTGGACATGGAAGGTTCCCTCGTTATCACACATCAAGGTTTGGGGTTGCGAGGCTTTTGTGAGACGCGAGACTCACGACTAGCTCGAACCTTGTAGTGAGCGGTGTATTTTCATCGGCTACCCACAGAAATCCTTTGGTTATCTCTTCTACATAACGAGTGACAATGTTGTCTTCGTTGTGAGGAGAGGAGTCTTTTGCGAGAGAGAACTCATAGGCCAAGGAGACAGTGGGAGGCAAATTGACCTTGAAGAGAATCAAGAGTCAAGCGGTGAAGGAACGTCAAACACTAGCAATCAACCTGAGGAGGAAACACCTGTTGAGCCGATTGACGAGTCCGTACCTCTGAGGTGTTCCAGTAGAGTTAGTGTTCCACCTGTGTTGTATGGTTTCCATATAACATTTGAGGGTGATACATTTATCAGTGATAACACACTAATAAGTCTGGATGAACCTAACAACTACAAGGAAGCCATGGCAGGCCCCGAGTCTGCTAAATGGAAAGAGGCTATGGACAACGAGATTCAGTCCATGTATGACAATCAAGTTTGGAACTTGGTTGACAATGTATCGGGTCGTAAGACAGTCGGGTGCAAATGGATCTTTAAGAAGAAGACCGACATGGATGGGAAACTGCACACATATAATGCGCGACTGGTTGCGAATGGATTTACTCAAACTCCGGGAGTTGACTATGATGAGACCTTCTCACCAATGGCGAAGATTAAATCTATTAGGGTTATGCTAGCCATAGCTGCATTTCATGATTATGAAATATGGCAAATGGATGTCAAAACCGTTTTCCTTAATGGAAAGTTGGCTGAGGATGTTTACATGAGTCAGTTAGAGGGTTTTGTCAATGTAAAGTATCCTAATAGAGTGTGTAAGCTTGAGAAATCCATTTATGGATTAAAAAAAGCATCTCACAGATGGAATCTTTGTTTCAATGAGAAAGTCAAAGAGTTTGGATTTTTGAGAAGCGAGGATGAGTATTGTGTGTATGTCAAGGATAGTAGGAGTACAGTTAGCTTTCTGGTGTTGTATGTGGATGACATACTACTCATATGAAATGACATCCCAACCTTATAGGAGGTTAAGTCATGGCTTGGGAAGTGTTTCGCTTTGAAGGACCTCAGAGTACCTGTCTATATTATGGGGATAAGGATATTGAGAAACAGGAGTAAAAGACTAATTGGACTTAGTTAAAGTACCTACATGGAAATGGTGTTGAAAAGGTTCAACATGATGGATCCCAAGATAGGTGACTTACCCATCCAAGGAAATTCCAAACTGAGTAAAACTCAGAGTCCGAGTACAGAGGCTGAGATATCTGAGATGAGTCGAGTACCATATGCTTCCACGGTTGGTTCGATCATGTATGCTATGAATTGTACTCGTCCTGATGTGGGCTTTGCTTTGAGCATGGTCAGCAGAATCAAGGGAATCCTGGTAAGTCTCACTAGACTGCGGTAAAGAACATTCTCAAGTACCTGCGGAGGACTAAGGACTGGGTCCTTACCCTCGGTGGGAGTGATGACTTGAGAGTAACAGGGTATAGTGACACCAGCTTTCAGACCGACAGAGATAATTTCCGCTCTGAGTTGGGCTGGGTATTTACCCTGAATGGAGGAGCAATAAATTGGAAAAGTTCCAAGCATGAGACAGCAGCTGTTTCAACGTACGAATCAGAGTACATATCAGCAAGCAAGGCGGCGAAGGAGGCAATATGGCTGAAGAACTTCACCGGAGACCTTGGAGTTGTACCAGCTATAAAGGAGCCTATGGAGATTTTCTGTGACAACAAGAGTTCAGTTGCCTTAGCCAATGAACCAAGGGATCATGGAAGATCTAGGCACATCGATAGAAAATATCACTTCATAAGACATCAAATAGAAGGACTCCTCGTAGCAAAGAGGGTATCGTTATAGGAGAACCCAACAGATCCCCTCACGAAGGGACTGACTAGGGTCAAACACTTACAATATGCGAGGCGCATCGGGCTGAAGGACGTTATTAGTTTTAATGATTAGATAGAATTTTAGAAACTTGTAATAGTTGAAATGTAATTGACATTTTATGATTAAATAAAAGGTGTTTTTATTTATAAGTAATGTTACTATCTTGTGTCAAGCATTTACTATTGTTTCGTTTTGCATGTTTTGACTTCCAGAATAATTGTATTATTCAAACTATCTACAGTCGATCATACTTTGGAAGTAGATATTGAGGCAAGACTGTCATGAATTTGGCTTGTAGATTGTCTGAAGTGTATTAGACTTAGCAAAGTTTGCTACAACATTCATGAGTGCTCATAAGGTCTGAGTCTTGGATTAAACCCACGCTCACTTGTATCACTTCATGGAATTTATCTCGAGTGATCGTGAGACGATAATATCATATAAGTCTTCAAACCAAGATATATGAGTTGTTGACTATGAGTTGGTTGTACATTGATAGTGCAAAACCGCATTAGTAACTTGATGTTATAAAACACAGTATTATGTATGATTTACTGAGTTGTTAGTACAAGCATCTACTGTCAAAGTTTATATGTTCCTTTTAGTCCTTGGAGGATTAAAAGCGATATCTTGGGCCCCTTTATGATTTTGTTTTGTCTTACATGCCGAGCTTGGTCAGAACTCAATTGATGTGTTCGATTAAGTTCTATGTCAAACAATCCGGAAATCAAGAAACAAACTGTTGGACAATAAGTATGACATTGTTCCATGTATTTGTACGGACGATATCTTGAAGAACAGAGGATTATATGATCCCTTATCTAAATGGCATGTTAGAGTTTGACGGAGGCTTTTAAGAGATACGATTGCTATTCGGTGTTTTAAGTCGTACTTGCAGTTATAGTTATTAGACTTATCCAAGTGGGAGACTGTTGGATTTGGTGTCTAATCCCATAACTATAATTGGTATGTACTTGACCCGAGTGTAGCATGGTCCATTTGGGTTGCATTTCACCAAAACAATTTGTAAGGATGGAGTTTTGGAGAAGAGGTTATTTATGATTTATTAATATATTATAAGTTCTAATATGAAATCATATAATTTAGTTAGTATTGGTCAGGAATTAATTTGGAATTAATTCAGTGATCAAAAGAGACTAATTAAATATACGAGGATTAATTTGGTAAATCAATCATTCTTATGGTGTGGGCTTATGGTTATTTAGGATGAGCTAAACCAATATGGTAGTCCATGGGATAGTCGATGGAGGTTTACCCATGGATCCTAAGTAATATGAAAAATCATGTCCATTAGGGTTTACATGGATGTAACCCTAAGCTTTACCACACTATATAAGAAGCCCCTAAGCTCCTAAAATCAGCACTAGTGGTTCAAGGAGTTCATAAGACCCAATTTTTGTGCAAGTAACTCTCTCTTAAGTCCTCCATTGTTGGTGGTCTTTTATGAAGCATTTGAGACATCACATTTGGGGTGCTAGGCTCTTAAAGTTCCAAGTTAAAAGGCTACAAGAAAAGGTAAGTCATCTAACTAGTTTTTGTTATTCAAGTACCTATGATTTGTATGCTAGTTAGGACAATGCTTTGGAATATCAAATTGCATGTATAATTGGAGAAAACATATATCCAAAGCATTTAGGGTTGTATGGGCACCATAAGGTTGTTAGAGTTCTCAAAACCCATCAGTAACCGCCTAGCATATCAAGGTGCTGGCTTACCACTTCGGTCTCTTTCGACCGGTGACTTACCTAGCATATCAGGGTGATGGCCTACCCCTTCGGTCCTTTCGACCGGTACTGGGGAGTATTTCAACCCTACTTCTACCATATAACATCCTAGTACATAAACCCATAAGTCATATACTGCCTAGCTTATCAGGATGCTAGCATACCCCTTCGGTCTTTCGTACCCATAACCCTATTAAGGTTCAACTCTGGTCAAAGTCAACATCTTGGTTGACTCAACTCGCCGAGTTGGTCCATCAACTCGTCGAGTTCCATGATCCATAACACCTTGGAATTCTCGATACAACTCGTTGAGTTCTTTCATGAACTCGTCGAGTTCCTCCTCATAACAGAGTTAGGACATTTCACTCACAAGTCGCCAAGTTCCTCCTTGAACTCGTCGAGTTCCTCAATCTTCAAAACCCAAAACCATGGCCAACTCGCTGAGTCATCTCCTAGATTCGACGAGTTTACTCAGTAACAAAAAACGTTGGGGGACCATGATCCAACTCGCCGAGTTGGATGAAAAACTCATCGAGTCCTCCTTAGTCTAAATCCATCCAGTCACTTCCGATCGAGTTCAATGCTTCCAAACCATAGATCTGGTCCCCTAGGACTAAGTTACCATGTAAAGTTGCTAACTGTACGTTCATGCATGGTGTCATGAAGCTAGAACACCAAAACTAAGCTATATAAGAGGTTTAGGGCATGGGGAAGGGCCAAGGTTGGATAAAGCAGGCAACTTTAAGCCTCATAAGCTCATGAGTGCCTAGATCTGAAGTTACAACTTCATGATACACTCAAATCCTGAAAATGACTCCAATATGGCCAAAAAGTGACAACATACTACCCTAAATGAAGATCTAAGTAATAGAAATCCAAGGTATCAACTTTATAACTCAAATGAGTCAGAAATGCAGCTCAAACTCTCGATCTACTATCTTCCTCTTAGACCCCAAATCTGCTGCTTCCTTCTCAAGCTTCAAAATCACAAAGAACACACAACAATGGCTCAGAAACACTTAAAAGTGGATTAGGGTTTCGTGGCTATGGTTTAGGGTGATGGAGGCTACAAATGAGGCCAACCTTTGGAGGTTAAGGTGTTTAAATAGGGTGCAAAACCCTGAAAATTAGGGTTTCACTCTACCAGCCCTACTCGTCGAGTTGAGGCTCTCAACTCGTCGAGTAGACATCAAGTCCCGCGTCCAAATTCCATTCCTACTCGACGAGTTTGGGGCCTCCAACTCGGTGAGTCCCTTTGCAAAGATGAATAATTTGATTTAAAAATACATACCAGGATCCGGGCGTTACAAATAGAGGCCTCACGACAATGTTCAGCCGTTACCCATTCCCATATGGAAATGGGAGGAGATTACCATGGACTTTATCACGAAGTTACCTAGGAAGGTGCGGGGTGTTGATTCCATTTGGGTTATTATGGACGGGTTGACCAAGAGTGCTCATTTTATTTCGATTTCCGAGAGTATCTCCGCCAAGAAATTAGCGGATGTTTATGTGCTGGAGGTGGTGGTCACGCACAGAGTGCCGGTATCTGTGGTCTCGGACCACGATGTTCGATTCACATCCAGATTCTATAGGAAGTTTCATGAGGAGTTGGGTACTCAGCTGCTTTTCAGCACAAGTTACCACCCTCAGACTGATGGGCAGAGCGAGCCGACGATCCAGACACTTGAGGATATGCTTCGGGTATGTGTTTTAGACTTTGGAGGGAGTTGGGATACTTACCTCCCACTAGCAGAGTTATCTTACAACAACATTTATCATGCTAGTATTGACTGACCCCGTTCGAGATGTTGTATGGTTGGAGGTGTAGGAATCCGGTTTGTTAGGGGAGGTTGGCCATCGAATCATGGGAAGCATCGACAGGCTGCGCAAAGCCATCAAAAAAGATATGTTGACCATCGCTGATCGGATCTGGAGTTGCAGGTGGGGGATTTTGTGCTGCTAAAGGCGTCACCCTAGAAGGGTGTCATCCACTTCCAGAAGAGGGGCAAGTTTGGACCCCAATTTATTGTTCCATTCAGGATCTATGCCCGATTTGGAAAGGTTGTGTATCGATTGGATCTCCCAGATGAGATGAGTCAGATCCATAACACATTAATGTGTCTCAGCTTCGAAAGTGTGTATCAGATGAGACTGCATTCATTTCATTGGATGATATTCAGGTGGATAAGAGCTTGAACTATGTTGAGAAGCCCATTGTAGTTTTGGATAGATAAACTAAAGCTCTTTGAAACAAGGTGGTGAAGTTAGTGAAGGTACAGTGACAGCACCGAAAGCGCTCCTAATGGACTTGGGAGCCGGAGGATGAGATGCGAGAGCATTACCCGGATCTATTTGTGACATCGGACTTCGAGGATGAAGTCTAGTTCAAGTGGGGGAGAGTTGTAACACTCCAATCCATGTATTGCTTTATTTACCCTCAAAGTACTTCATTTTGGCAAAAAAAGTTCCTTCCGTACGTTGGGCGTACATTTGGATATGCTTAGCGTACGCGTGTTCGAGCATCGGGTGGCTGAGGCTCTTACGTTGGGCATACGAGCATGTACGCGATGCGTACGTGGCAGATGACTAAAACCCTAATTTCTTGACTTGCACCCTATTTAAGCAACCTTATATCATTTGGACCAAACCCTAATCAGCCACCATAGCCTCATTTCGTCCTTAAACCCTATATTTGAAAGAAAGTGTGAGATTTGAGCTCAAAGGTGTGTTTGGTGGTCTTTGTAGAGGGTGTACAACAAGAAGAAGGTGGTGTTCAAGTCTTTATCAAGGAAGGAGCCTTTGGATCCTGCATCTAGTGCATCTTGGAGAGCTTTTGAAGGTAAAAAGCTTGCATATTGTCTATTCTCCTTGCTTGTTGAGTTAGGGTTTTCTAGAGTCCACTTTGGAGCCCATAAATCATCTTTTGAGAGTTTAGGAAACTGCATAGGTAATGAAGGTTAGATCTGAGACCCTTGGACTTATTTATAGTATAAAAATGCAAACTTGATGTCTTCTTTGGATCCATGCATGAGTTAAGACCTTTCGAAAGGTCGTAATGAGGTAGATTGAGTAGTTGGGACCTTATATAGCATGCAAAGGCATAAAGTTGCCAGCTTTATTCCTTAGGACCATTAAATCGACCAAGATTTGGAATTTGAGTGAAGAGCCTGCATGTATTAAGCACTTAATGGATTTTGTGAATGAACGGTTTGTAAGCTAGGCCTACTATGTTGTAAGTTGTGCGTACAACCCCTTAGCCCAGTACGCTAAGCGTACATAAGAGGTACGCTGGGCGAACGCTCTCAGGAAGCTTTGGGCCTTGGCGGATTTCGGAACTTTAGGCCCTAATGGTTTTGGGCCTGGACTTGCTGGTGTTTGGGCCTCAAATTATCTTTAGGCCAATGTTAGAATGTTTGGGCCTGTTGGGCCATGTCGCCCAATATAGAATTGGACTTTGATGCTAGGCCCATTAGGAAGGAGTAGCTTTTGGGTCATTTGGAAGGACTTGGACTTAGGATTCTAGGCTCTTTGATTAGGATGAACTATAATCCTAATTATGGTTATTTGTATGTTTGTTCAGTGTGAGAGTTTGAGCTGGTAGTCGAGCAACTATTGTTTTCAGCAGACTGAGGTGAATCTTCTCACTATACGAATGGGTCGAAGGCATCAATGTTGGCCCATTACCTGATATGAGGTGTCAATAATTGAATATATAATGGTTTTGTTGTTGGTTTCTATTGACTTATGTGAAGACCATGGGGGGAGCCCATGACACTTGGTAAGACCATGAAGGGGAGACCATGGCCCTTGGATGTAAGACCATGGGGGTTGCCCATGGCATCCCAGTTGAAGACCATGGAGGGAGTCCATGGAAAATTTATATGTATATGTACATGACATTATGTGGTTATATGTTTTGTGTATTTTAGGAAACTCACTAAGCGTGTGCTTACAATTTTGTTGGGTGCTTTAGGTACTTCTGGTTCCAAGGGCAAGGGCCTGGCTTGATGGCGCAACGTTCACTCTCCAGTATTTCCGCACTTGTTGTTTTAAATACTCCGATCTTTTGGAAAATAAAATTATATAATGGGATTTTGGAAAAACAAATATGGTTGAATTTCTAATTATTGAATGAAAAATCTTACCTGAAATTTTAGGCTGTTACACAACTAATAAGTAGTAAGTAATTACCAAAAACTTTATGTTTCGGGTTTTCCAGTTCTAAACCCACTTTACCCACTTTGATGTTTCCGGATTTTCCGTTTCTAGACTCACTCTACCCGGAACCGAACCATAACCAATTCATATATATACCGGTTCGGTTATTAATTCTACAAAATCTCGTTAACCGATTACGGGTTTTTCGGGTCCGGGTCCATCCGGTCCGGATTTAGACTCACTTTCATCCCTTGTCATGTGTTATAGTTTGCTTGATGTCAAAGTTCCATTAATGATTTCTTAATCTCCAAATGACATACTTTCCTAATTTATTGGATAGAGGATTGTATAAACCTTAGAACCGATCCAGTAAAACCACGATTGAGGGAGGATGAAAAAGGTGATATTTGTTTTTTCTTACTTGTTAATCAATACATAATACGTAGTATCTGTTATTACAGAAGTATACAATCAACAAAGTAATTAAAATATAAGGAACTGAATTCAGATATATTTCATATACAAGAATCAAATTTACAGAAAACATACTTGTTTGATGATTACACAGAAATATAACCACGAAATTATAGACATTGAGGCCTGCTTTTGCAGTGTCCTAAGACAGAAATTTCCGTGGAATGGGTCTGTCTTGAGGATACAACAATCCACTTCAAGAACAGATCTTGAATCTGTCGAAATTCACCATGATCCCTTTGGAAAGATAAACGATTTTGAGAGAAAGATTGTGTGTATCAGTAGCCTTCAAATTCTATCCATATTCCTTCATTTATAGGCTTCTAATGGTGGTTGTAAACCACCAACCGAAATTAACTGCCAAAAACTGTCTGCAGTTAATCCCTTATTTAATAGAATTTGTTTTGCACTGAATTAATAAAAAGATTAATTAAGGACTAATTAATTTCAGATTATATATTAAAAAATATTATTTAGTCAAGAAGAGCCCAAGAGCCCCAAGGCCCAAGGCCCTATCTTTGACCATTAATATTTAATAATCCAAGCCTACTACTAGCCCAATTTGACTAGTCTAACACCAGAACCCAAACCCAATTTGCTTAACCCATTACTTGGTCCATTTAAATGAATGAGTGGGACAAGCCTTATAAGGTGGGAAAAGGTTTCCTCTTCCACCAATGTGGGATAAGTCCCATATTGTAATTTTATAGAGCAAAGTTCCAACAATACCCCACATTTTCTATTCAAACTCCAAGAATACCCCACATTTGAATAGAAAATAAGTGAACTTTGATATTCAAATAAAGGAAGTAAGATATGACATGCATCTGAATAGGTGTTGGAAAACTTGAACCTTTCATAGTGAGTACTACTTGGATCTACTTTGTGGGTAGTGAAGTAGAGTCTTGTACTAACCACTTTTTATAGTAGAATTAGAAACAAGAAGTATCACACATATCATATCTAAGCATGGTTCATTTCTTACCGTTGTGTTCTTTTCGGTCGTGAACAATCCTTTCTTCATGAGACTTTTAGAGATCTTAGCCATATCAGCTCCCAAAGATGCGACCTCACATCCATCTCACATAGGTAATGCTAATCTGGAACAATCCATACCATTCCACTATAAAAGCTATCAGCATTATTAAGAATAAAAAATTCATCCCTATATCATCAACGAAAAACACAAAATAGATATCATAGGAGTGAGCATAGTTTGGTGTTGGTGGTTCTTTGAGTCTTCCCCAACAAGTTGTCCTATTGAACCTAGACCATGGGATCTCCAATGTTGCTAGGTTAGGTTTCCGCTAGGTGGTGACTCATTGTGTTGGCTTTAAGGCCATTCCCCTCGATGTGAAGAGAACTTGCTCTCTACTAAGGCCTTTTGTCAAGGGATCAGCTATATTTTCCTTTGACTTTATGTAACTAATGGAAATGATTCCATTTTTCAGCAAGTCTCTTGTTGTAATATGTCTGTGCCTAATGTATCTCGACTTGCCATTGTATATATGACTTTGTGCTCTAGTAAGAGCAGCCATACTATCACAATGTATGGCAATGACAGTAACAGGTTGAGGCCACAGAAGAATACCCTCTAGGAAGCTTTTAAGCCATTCAGCTTCTTCAACAGTTTTGTCTAAAGCAACAAACTCTGCTTCCATTGTAGAACGAGTATTCACAGTTTGCTTAGATGATTTCCAAGAGATAGCAGCTCCACCAAGAGTGAACACATATCCACTTGTGGATTTTGCCTCTGAAGTATTGGAAATCCAATTTGTATCACAATACCCTTCAAGAACAGGAGGATATTTCGCGTAATGCAGTCCATAATTCATTGTATGATTTAAATATCTAAGCACTCTCACTAATGCATACTAATGATCTTTTCCAGGATTGTGGGAGTAATGACTCGATCTACTTACACTGTAAGCCAAGTCCGGTCTAGTACAATTCATAATATACATTAAGCTACCAAGAACTTGAGTATATTCTAACTGAGCTACACTATCACCTTTATTCTTCTTAAGATGACTTGAAGGATCAAAAGGGGTGACTACCGGCTTGTCATCATAGTGTCCAAACTTTTTAAGTACACTTTCAATATAATGGGACTGAGTTAGAGTATAACCATCTGATCTTCTTTGAACTCTTACACCAAGGATCACATCTACTACTCCAAAGTCCTTCATGGAAAAGGAGGAGTGTAGCATTTTCTTGGTTTGATTGATCACATCCAAATTAGTACCCATTATAAGCATATCCTCCACATACAAGCATATGATGACACAAGCATTTTGTGTTGTTTGACATAAACACATTTATCACATTCATTAATTCTAAATCCATTAGAGAGTAATGTGTTGTCAAACTTCTCATGCCATTGCTTTGGAGCCTGTTTTAGTCCATAAAGTGATCTAACTAACTTACAAACTTTGTTTTCTTGACCCTTAACCATAAACCCTTCAGGTTGGTTCATATATATCTCTTCATCTAGTTCACCATACAAGAAGGCAGTTTTCACATCCATTTGGTGTATTTCCAAATTGTGAATGGCTGCAATTGCTACTAATGTGCGAATTGATGTAATTCTTGTAACAGGTGAATAGGTGTCAAAGAAGTCTTGAACCTCTTTTTGACGATACCCTTTAGCTGCTAAACGAGCTTTGTACTTCTCAATGGTACCATCAGGTCTAAACTTCTTCTTGAATATCCATTTGCGCCCAATTGGTTTTTGCCCAAGTGGCAAATCTACCAATTTCCAAGTGTTATTCTGCACAATGGAATCAATCTCACTTTTGATTGCCTCTTTCCAAAAGGTAGCTTCAGACGAATCCATTGCATCCTTGTAGGTTTGTGGTTCCTTATTCAC
Source organism: Lactuca serriola (assembly GCF_051521515.1). Lineage (NCBI taxonomy): Eukaryota > Viridiplantae > Streptophyta > Magnoliopsida > Asterales > Asteraceae > Lactuca > Lactuca serriola. The sequence goes on from NC_136411.1 coordinate 21,638,227, forward strand.
TACATAGGTCATGTAATCAGGTCCAAAATCTTTGGCTATTTTGCCCCGTTTGCTTCTTCTGGGTTCTAAGTTCTCTTCTTGAACCTTATAAGAGCTCTCTTCAGTTGATTGTAAACTTTTTTCTGGAATGATATCATTTATTCCATCATCCAGAGGTCTTTTCCTAGAGCAGGTAACCTCTTTCTCTTTATCCTTAAAAGGAAAAATATTTTCAAAGAATTCAGCCTCTGTTGATTCCATGATGGTTTGGTTATGGATATCATCAATATGTGATTTAAACACAAGAAACCTATAGGCTGCACTATTCATGGCAGGGCCAAGATAGATGTAATCTATGGTTTTTGGTCCAAGTTTAGTCCTCTTAGGAAGAGGTACTTGTACCTTAGCAAGGGAACCCCACACTTTTATCCTTTTATAAGAAGGTAACCTTCCTTTCCACAGATGATAGGGTGATTTATCACTCTTTTTATGAGGAATTCTATTAAGTATTGAATTTTCTGCAAGACATGCTTCTCCCCACAGATTATATGGTGCTCCAAAAGTAATTAACATTGAATTAATCATGTTTTTCAATGTTCTATTCTTTCTTTCTGCCACTCCATTTTGTTGAGGAGTATATAGAGCAGTTGTTTGATGTATAATACCATTTAAAGAACAAAATTCAGCAAAGTCTTTGGATTCATATTCTCCTCCTTGATCAGACCTTAAAATTTTGATCTTTTTTCAAGTTGATTTTCAACTTCAGCCTTGTAATTCTTAAAATAATTCAAGGCTTCATCTTTGGTATTTAACAAATAAATACAACAATACTTGCTGCAATCATCAATAAAGGATATATAATAATTCTTTCCTCCTCTTGTAGGTGTTGCTCTAAAATCACATAAATCAGAGTGGATTAAGCCAAGTATTTAAATAGATTTTTCAACTGATTTATGAGGATGTTGTGAAAATTTTGATTCTACACAGACCTCACATTTTAAGTTTTTATCTAATGAACACTTTAGTAACATGCCAAGTTTTGCCATTCTTTGAATAGAATGAAAATTGACATTTTCTAAAAGAGAATGCCACAAAATTGAAGGATCATGCATATACATAGAAGAGGGGCTAGTAGTGCCCATTATTGCATTAACATTAACATTGGTTACATCATTGTTTGGTGTTTCAACACCATAGTACACACGTAAGACACTGACTTTGAAGAGACCCTCACTAAGGTATCCCTTTCCAACATACACCCCACCCTTGGTGAAAACAAACTTATCAGACTCAAATAGAAGTTTGAAACCTTTGTCACTAAGAATAAGACCAGAGATCAAATTCTTAGTAATTTCAGGCACATGCAAAACATCACTTAAAATGAGTTCTTTTTCAGAAGTCGGTTGCTGTTGGGTTTTGAGCATTCTAACACTCCTAAGTGTACATGCAACCCTAAATACCTTGGATCTATATTTTCTCTATTATACAAACAAATATGAACATCCAAGGTATTATCCTAATCTAGCATACAAAACAATGAATATAACAAGATAGAATACATACCTCTTTGATGTAGAATGTCTTCATGAAGCTTGAGTGCCGAGTGCCTCAAGTGTGACACCTCAAATGGTTCACACAACACCAAATACACTTGGAATAACTTGAGAGAATTCTACACTTCATGAAAATAGGCTAGCCCTTTTATTACACACACTAGTGGCCGATTTTGGTGAATAATATGATGCTTATATAGTGTGTTACAATTAGGGTTACACCATGTAAACCCTAATTGTCATGACCTTTCATTTCCATGACCCATGGGTTATGTAACCTCCATGGAGCATCCTATGGGTTTAACCCTACTTGATTATCCATGGAGCTTTGGCCCACTATATAAGTTCTGGATGATTTGCACAATCAACCCATATATTTAATTAGTCTTCTTTTGATCACATAATTAATTCTAAATTAATTCTTGATCAATACTAATTAAATATTATTATTCTTATTATTAATATACTAAAATTATAGTATATTAATAACCATAAGTGTCTTATTTCTCTCATTTAGTCTATCCAAGTGCATGATGCCATGCAACCCAAATGGACCATGCCGGGTCGGGTCAAGTCTTACCAATTATAGTTATGGACTTAGACATTAATCCAACAATCTCCCACTTGGATAAGTCTAAAACTATTATTGCGTATGACTTCAAGAACCGACTGGCAATCGTAGCTCTCAAAAGCTTCTGTCGAACTCTGACCTTGTAGATGAACTCTGACCTTTGTCAATGACTTGTCCATTAGATAAGGGATCATATATTCCTCCATTCTAGATATCATATGGACTGAGACATGGATTATAATCATTCTCTCTGTCCATTTGTTGTTTCCCGATTTCTGATTTAGGACGATTGACTAATTGAACAAATCAAATCAGTCCTGGCCCGGCCGAGCACTTCCATTTGTCATCATCAAATCATCGAGGGGCCCACAGATATCGCTTTTATCCCGAAGGTAAAAGGAATGGATAAACTTCGACTCATATGACTTGTTCTACTACTTGTTGAATCATACATAAAGACACGTTTTATAACACCGAGTTACCGAATGCGTTTTCGTGCAATCAATGTACAACCAACTCATAGTAACAACTCACATCTCTAGGTTTGAAGAATATAAGATATTATCGTCTCATGATCACTCGTGATAAAATCCATGAAGTGATTCCAATGAGCGCAGGTTGAATCCAATACTCAGAACTTATGAGCACTCATGAGTGTTGTAGCCCTTTGTCCAACATCTTAGACCTCTACAAGCCCAACCCATGACAGTCTTGATTCATATCTACTTCCAACATATGACCGACTGTGGATGGTTTGAATAACTTAGTCATTCCGGAAGAATAACCTAGTTTATTCTGGAAGTCAAACATGCAAAATGAAACACAATAATAATAGAATCTAATATGGTCTTAGAACTTATGAATATAAATAAAACACCTTTTATTTATCACCATATGATTACACATTATTCATTGTATACTGTTTCAGCTATCAACTTAATTCTTGAATTAAAACAATAGTTGTCCCATGCTCCAAGTATGTACAATATGTTTTCTAAACACTAGTCATGCCACACACCAAGTATGCATACTATGTTTGTCTATGATCTTTACTTTATGAAATAGATCAACTGAACCTAACTCCAATGATTCTCATTTCACAGTCCCAAATCTTTACTACAAATGCAAGAATTCCAAATTCATGCCATTTACTGAAATCTGTTAGATTCTAAACTTATATGCATTGATCCTCTTGTAATGATTATGCACAAAGTCAGAAAGACTTGACAACATACATTACAGAGCATTCCAAAGGAGATCAACTCCTTGGAAATATCCTTCTTGCATTAAGTTTCCTAATCTTACACAGATTGAATAATTTCTAACTTTGAAACATTTCCAGATTCCATTTTGACTATCACTTCTGAACAACAGTTGCCTCCTTACAAAATATGTCAATATGTTCCTTGCAGAATTATCACTATACTTCCAACTGTCCTTGAGCACCCAATCTTTGGTAAACCTTAGATTGTCCTCGACAATTGATTATTCCTTTTAGTCATATCCAGTTCTAAACCGTTTCCCTTCTTAATGCTCCAGGCATTTGGAAAATTTTAGAAAGGATGAATATAGCACATGTAATCGATCCTATATCCAAAGCATATGGGACACGATTCATGATGTTTCACATAACGACTAAACCAATCTTTTGCTATAACATTTCCATTTCTATTTGCCAAGTTCTCATAATTCAGATTATGAAAAGGGATGTCGTAATCATAATCAAATTTTAGAACACAAATAATGGAACCATATACAAAATTTTCTTATGTTGAGCCATTCCAACATGAAATTCATATATATATATATATATATATATATATATATATATATATATATGTATGTATATATATATATATATATATATATATATATCCTTGACTAAATACGATTAAAACCTCAATCTAAGCTTATAGATTTGAGATGAAGTATAATTTCCTCTCCCTTAATTATAGCAAAACAACTTTTTCCCAATTGAAACCTTTTGTTTTCTATAATTATCATGCTCCCACTAACATGATGATTATTAGCATAACACTTATGCTTCCACTAGCTTTGACATGTACTCAGAAATTAGCTGACTTTCTTACCAAAGTTCAGATTTCTGATACTAGATTGTTTTGATAAAACTTTATCAAAATCATACACCTCTTTTAGATAGCTCACAGGTGTGTCTAAATAATTTTAGAACTATGAAAAGGGATGCCGGAATCATAGTCTCAATTGTTTAGACCATTTTTCCACTTCTCACAAGTCCATGTTAGTGTGCCGGTTAACCACACAGCTCTACTAACGACTTTGAGAATGCAAATATCATAATTGCTATCTACTTCAAATCTACTTGGTGGAAGTGTTTCCTCACCATCATTTTCATGAATCGGAGAGAAACCTTATGACCCTTAGATTTAATGGTGTATGTGTTCTTATCCATGTGAATTTCCAAAACCATAGTCATGTGACAAGGATAATGACAAATCCAAGCTCATATGGACCGAACTCAATCTTAATTTCTTGCCACCTGGCAGCTCAAGGGCCTGCCATTGCTTCCAAGTTGTTGCAACCAATTGAGAACTCTAAGAACTCATATGCAAAGCCAAATTTAATTGGAATGGGCACATAATATGTCAATACGATAGGTTATGAACCTCAAGTCGTGTGCTAGTGAAGAACTTCGAGTTTTATTCTTGATTAGTTCTTGAGACTTTCAAGACCTTTAATACTCCCACTATCCTCTTGACCTATAAGACTCCCTTGTCAAACATCCAAGAGATAGTGCGGATTCTAATCAAGACAAAAGTCCTACCACTTATGTACCAATAATTAAACCAACAATTCAGTTTAAACCTGGAGAATATAGTCTAGGGAAAAAGAATAGTGAAGACTTTTTAGATATACTTACTGAAAAGTTTAAAAATATGGAAATAGGGAAATTACAAGTAGTAAATGAAAACTATAGTGATTGTGATGAATAAAATATAGAAAAATTAGAAGAACAATTTATGTCTAATACACAGCTTAACAAAATACAAAACACAAGACCTCAAATACAGTTAACTGGAGGAAGATACTATTATCCAAGGCCTAGCCCATTAGACTTAACTTATGAAGAAGAAGCTTTGACAACTCAAGTAAGCTATAATCCCAAAGAAATATATGAATGGAATATAGACGGAATGATAGAATACCAAGTCTTAAATTATATGAATAAAATGCTATTATATGCTACTGCTTCAAAATTAATAGGTAATAAAGATGAAACTTGTGCAAAAATGATAGCATCAGGTTTTATAGGAAGTCTAAAAGGATGGTGGGATAATATCCTTACCACCTCTCAACAAAATGAAATATTGTACGCTAAAAAAATAGTTATAAAACAAGAAGACACACATTCAATCCAGGTACAAGAAGATGATGCTGTTTATTGTCTAATAAATGCAATAGTAAAACATTTTATAGGAACACCACAAAATCATCAAGAAAGAAATAAAGGATTAATAATGAACCTAAAATGCCCCACACTAACCCATTTTAGATGGTATAAAGATGTTTTCTTGGCAAAAATCATGCTTCGAAATGATGCTAATAATTCATTCTGGAAAGAAAAATTTATCAGCGGTTTGCCCCCTCTTTTCGCCGAAAGAATTAGAAATAGAATTTCATCACGTCATAGAGGAACAATTCCTTATGATCAATATACGTATGGTGATATCATATCAGAATGCACAAGTGAAGGCTTGTCATTATGTAATGATCTAAATCTTAAAGCCCAACTTAAGAAACAGGGGCTTAGAAGTAGAAAAGAATTGGGTCAATTTTGTGATCAATTTGCTTTTGATATACCTAAAAGACCAGCCCTCACAAAAAATAAAAAGATAAACACAGAAAACACTAGAATGTACAAAAGGAAAAAGAGGAAAAGGTTTAAAGGAGAACCTAATAAATTTGAAAGAAGAAAATCTAAAAAAGTATTTAAGGATATAGTTTGTAACAATTGTGGTAAAAAAGGCCACTACGCGAATAACTGTTGGTCTAAAAGAAAGAATGATTATAAGAAAAAGATTCAAGAACTACAAATTGATGAAGATATCAAAAGAAAAGTATGTGAGCTAGTAGAAAACAGTGACGATGAATCCTCGACAGATTACCCAGATAGTGAGAGTCTTGATATCATCTCAGAAAGTTCAGATAGTAATACTGATAATAGTGTTGAGTCGTGTTTTGTATAATATGTTGCGTCTATTGGGCTCGTTAGCTAGTCCATTTTTGTATCTCCGGTATGGACCTGTCCATCCGTGAGTTTAGTAGGGTTGAATATAAATATAGGTGCTTGCATGCATCTTAGGTTAACGAGAGAATAGAACGATCAGAGCATTATTCAGAAGTTTATTATTATCGTTCTTGTAACCCTAAATCCTCTACAGCGGAAGTTCTTAGTCGAGCTCTGCTGAGGATTGTTTGATCTAATCATTTGACATATTTTGATCCACTCTTGTCTTATTTATTGTTTTGTGTTCATCGCAATACCTGTTACAAAGATCTAATCGATCTTCACGTTTGTTATTATAACTTATCAATTGGTATCAGAGCAGGAGGCTATGTAATTCATACACATCTTTTCTGTGAAAAAGGTTGCGATTAGGGTTATTCCGCATTAACTAATATTTATTGAGCCGTCATCCCATAATTGACGTAACTTAGCATTTATTCCTTTTGCCCTAATTTAATATATTACAAGTCTGATCTTTTAAACAGGTTATTCGATCTAGCATGGACGAGTCACAATCAAATCCCATTAACATCTCAAACAGTATTGGATCAACGATGAAGATTCCCATCCTTTACACCCAGGATTACGAAGTCTGGGCACATCACTTTGAAGATTATGTCATTGGATCTGAGGACAACGGATATCTTATTTGGGAAGCAATCGTGTCTGGACCATTCGATCATTCAGCAACATCAAGAATCATTAAAACTCAGAAAGAGTATAATGATCTGTTGAAAGATGTAAAAGATATTGCCCAAGACGAAAAAGATAAATTTCAGTGCAATATTAAAGCATTGAGACTTATCAGATTCGTTCTTCAATCTGATACTTTCAGGCTAGTGAGTTCGTGCAACACTGCTAAAGAAATATGGGATAGGCTGCGAGAGTTATATTCCACAGACGAAGATCTCGAGCATTCCGTTCAAACCTTACTTTTGTCTGAGTTTGGTGAATTCAAGCAGAGTCCTGAAGAAACTGTAACTCAGACGTTCGATCGCTTCAATCATCTTCTTAGTAAGATGATTAAACATGATATTGAAAGGAAGTTGATTGAACAAAAGGTTACGTTTTTAAACGGTCTTAGATCTGAGTGGAGAGCGGTTGTGTCCACTGTTAAAGCACATGAGCAATTCAAATCTTACTCCTTGGCAAAGCTGGTAGGGATTTTGAAATCCCAAGAAAAGATTGTCTTGCAGGAGAAAAATGTAGTTTCAAGCTTGGGATCATTGGACCTTCTGTCCAAAAGCAAAGGTGTGATGGAAGATGAAGACCTTAAATTAAAGGACTATGACCTTACCTCTGAAGACTATGCAATGATGGTGTCAAATCCGAAGAGGTTCATCAAGAAAAGGTTTCCTACCAATAAGAACCGAAATTGGCAGGGAAGTTATAGTTCTGAAAAGGTCAGGGAAGAACCGAAGGCAGAAGAACCAAAGAAGGAACCAAAAGCTGAAGGAGATTCAGGTGTGAACTGCTACTATTGTGGAGGAAAGAACCACTATGCCAAAGATTGTGTCCTCAAGAAAATAACATAAAAGGATGAGGAGAAAGATGAAGAAGCTGTGTTAATGAAAAAGCTGGAAGAGATCAAGAAAAAGAAAGCTGTCACTAACCCTTCAATGAATGCTTTAATTGTGCATGGTTCAGTAGCAGATGATGAGTTCGGTGGCGTGGAGGTCTGGTCAACCGACTCTGAGGATGATGAAGTAAGGAAGCCATCTCATGGAAAGGATTATGTTGCGAAAGATGAAGGAAGCGGTGGAAAGTGCTTGATGGTGTCGGATGTATCTCAAATGAGGGGATACAACACAGACGGTGGGAATGAAGACACAAAGGAGCGAGAGGACTTGTGCTTCATAGCAAAACCTCTCAGCGTGTAGTTTAACGAGCTTGATGAATTAATCAAGAAGGTACAATCCATTTTTGTTTCATTGAAAGTCCCACAAAGTTCATATGAAAAAGAATTAAAAAATGTAAATTTAAGAATCTCGCATCTAGACAGTAGTTTAACTCAAACACGGGTCACCAATTCTAACCTAACTGACCAAATAAGCAGGGTGTCTTCAAAGAGTGAGGAACGGAGAATGTGGATCGAGCTGAAGGAGTCAGAGTTAATCAAATCCAAGGACGAAAACATTTATTTACAAAGAGACAATTTGAAACTTTTAAAACTGAGAAATGTCTTTTGTTTAATTGCTAAGCGTCTTTACACTAATATCACTCAACTTCATTTGAACTGTGAAATAGGGCAGAAAATTCATCGCATGATTTTGCCCTTCCTTGAGTTTAAGGAGGATGAAATCGACGCTGAAGCCTATAATTGTGAAAGTGTAGTTTCGTCTGAGGATGTAAATCCGACATATATGTATGGTCTAGACAAAATCGAATCTTTCATAAAGTCCAAGGACCATAAGGACATGTTGAAAAATCTTTTGGATGAAAATGATAAACTAAAACTAAGGACTGAAACCATACAAAAGTTTGACTCATTGAGTGCCAACTTGAGCTCAGAAAATAAAATTGATGTTGAAAATACATCTGAGCTTAATGAGGACAATGATATGAGTGAAATTTCTGTAGTGGACGAAGTTGACTGTTCTGAGTTTGTCAAGAGCGAACCCGAAAACCACAAAAATATTATTTCAGAAAATTTTGTAGAGTTTGCTCGTCTGTCCCAACAAAAGTCCCCGATCCTTGAAGAAAAGGCTGTCGTATACCAAAAGGTAAGAACGACTCCAAATCAGGTGTATAAGGTCACAGGTGTAACCGAACATCAGACAGCCGAACTCACAGCCATTATAAATGAAGATAATGCTGATGGGTGTGATGAGTTCTTCTGGTCTGCCCCATGGACAATGTTGATGAAACCGTTGGTCTGTCGGAACGGACATCCTGGAAAACCAAAGGCAGATATGTGCCAGAGCCTTTAAACAAGCCTGATAACTTTGACGTGCCAAGTACTAGTGGTACAAAAGACGTTCCTGAAGAGAAAGGAGTTCCTGCAGAAAAAGTCACTCCTTCAAGCGAAACATCATCAGTTCAGAGTGAACCGGCAGACAAGAAGCAAAAGCAAAAAGCCAACATCCATCGACAACCGAAGCAAGTAAAGAATCAGAAGCAGCAAAGGAATCAGAGATACAAGAAAAATCTCTCTGATCGAAAACATTTCTGGCGATCTCAAAACGCCCATTTCTCTTATCATGACAGAAATTCAAAGTCAGAGAAAAGTACTGTTAGATCGCAAGAAAGTAATAACAACCGAAGGGAGAGGTTTGGTTCTGAGGGTCATAACAACCGAAAGGATACGTTCGGTTCTGAAAATTATGATAACCGAAGGCAAAGGTTCGGTTCAGAAAACATAAGCTACCGAAAGCATAATTTCGGTTCTGAGAGCAAAAGCAACCAAAGTTCTAGGTTCGGTACCACTAATGATCAAAAACAAAAGGGTCATTTAGAACCTCAAGTCAAGAAAACATCTCAGTCTAAATTCTCTCGTTCTACTTCTTCTAATTCCTCTCAACCACATTCTAAATTCAATTCTGTTCGCACTCAAAAACCTAAATCTTCACCAGATCTGAAAGGAAAATCGAAGGTTTCTTCAGTCGAAACAAATCAAAATCATCCCAAAGTCCAAATACCTAAACCAAAATCCGAACCGAAAGCAACAAATCCCAATAAAATTAAGGTTTTCACCATTAAAAAGAAAGATGAAACAACGTTAATAAAAAGAACATATCTTGTTGACATCACTCTTACTATTCCTGTTCCTGTGAAAGGCTCACGTGGACCCAAGAAACTTTGGGTTCCTAAATCTGCTTAATTTTTGCAGGTTATCAGTGACGAGCAGTTTGACGAAGAATGGTATATTGACAGTGGCTACTCGCGTCACATGACAGGAAGGAAGGAAGAGCTGAGGGAATTTCGGTCTCTTGCAAACGGTGGAAATGTCAAGTTCGGGAACAACTCATTCGGCACAATAAAAGGCTATGGAATGATAACAAATGGTGATTTTATGATTAGGAAGGTCGCATATGTTGAAGGAGTACAACACAATCTCATCAGTGTATCTCAGCTTGTTGGAGGTACCGGTCTCAAGGTCTCTTTCGATGATGAGGGTTCGGAAATAATTGAAAGAAAACGAAAAGAGTAATTCTCAAATCGGAGCGCAAAGGAGAAATGTTTCCCCTGAACCTCAAACCCATCAAAGGGAATCCAACTATCTGCCTGTTATCCAAAGCACAATCTGACGAAAGCTGGTTGTGGCACCGAAGGCTCTCTCATCTCAACTTTAAGGATATCAACAAACTTGTCACTGGAGGTCACGTTCGAGGTCTTCCATTGCTCAAATACAATCGAGAACATTTATGTGCTGCATGTGAAATGGGGAAGCAGAGTCGTCAAAGTCACCCATCAATTGTAAACACTAAAGTTATTGAACCGCTAGAGTTAATTCACGTTGATTTGTGTGGTCCATCATCTATCGAAAGCATTGGCGGTAGCAAGTATATTCTTGTCATTGTTGATGACTTTTCGCGTTTTACATGGGTGTTCTTTCTGAAGCAGAAATCTAAAGCAACTCTCAAGCTAAAGATGTTTATCAAGCAGGTTGAAGTACAGCTGAAGAAAGTCGTTCGCAACATCAGGAGCGATAATGGTCTGGAGTTGAAAAATAAAGAATTTGAAGAATTCTTGGCCGAAAAAGGAACCAGTCACAACTTCTCAGCTCCCTACACCCCTCAACAAAACGGGATTGTCGAAAGACGAAACCGATCTTTGTGTGAGGCGGCCCGAACCATGCTAAGTTTTGCTTCTTTGCCTTTATATTTTTGGGCTGATGCTATTGATGCAACATGTTTTACGCAGAACATGTCATATCTCAATAAGCGATTCACTCTCAATCCTTATGAGATCATCAACAACAGGAAGCCAAATGTCAAATTTTTCCATGTATTCGGCTCACGATGTTTCATCTTCAATTCTAAAGAACATCGTAACAAGTTCGATGTCAAAGCCGATGAAGGGATATTTCTGGGCTATTCTCTCACTTCTAAAGCCTACAGGGTATTAAACAAGCGCTAGAGGAAAATAGAAGAAACTTATTATATGACTTTTGATGATAGCTATGTTAAAAAGCTAAAGGCCAACGAAGACACAGTTGGAGAAATCTTTTCTCAAACAGGCCAAGTCACAACCTCGATCGCAAACCTATTTGAGAAGTTTGTCGAGTTATTCGATGAACCAGAGAGAGCTACTCTCTCGGAAGCTGGTGCCGCAGACAACAAAGTAGATCATCTGAAGCAACTCATCGAAGATGCTGCCAAGCAAATGAATGAAGGAGGATCAAGTTCTAACGAACCTCTACAACACGATGCTTCAGTTGAGGGGGAGGACCCATCTTCATCATCACAGCTGAGCTCACATGTTGAGGGGGAGAACAGTTCTCAAGCTGCTCCCGAACGCATAGCAGTATCCGAAAGTGCTACAACACCCGAAGGTGCGTCAACACCTGAAAGCTCGACACCACCCGAAACCCCTGTAGCTCCGGAAACTCAAGACACACCTGAAACCTTATCTGTCGAGGGGGAGAATGCCGATATGCTTTATGATGATGACAGTCAATCTGAACTAGAAGAGATGGTAAACGCTGAATTGGATCCATGTTATGATCCAAATTACCCTCCTCTTGTCAAATGGACCAGAGATCATCCTGTTTCCCAGGTTGTCGGTAATGTCTCTGAAAAGGTCCTGACTCGATCACAACTAAAGGCAAAACAAACTTCCTTATTTTCAAAAGTAGAATTCTGTATGTTTAACTCCTTCGTCTCAAAAGTTGAACCAAAGACAGTTAACACTGCTCTTGATCACTTCGATTGGGTTCAAGCTATGCAAGACGAACTGAATGAATTCGAAAGGAATAAAGTTTGGCAACTCATTCCAACTCCTCAAGATGCCTCAGTTGTTGGTCTCAAATGGGTCTTCAGAAATAAGATGGACAAGGAAGGCAACGTGATACGAAACAAAGGCCGTCTGGTGGTGAAAGGACACTGTCAGGAGGAAGGAATCGACTATGAAGAAACTTTTGTTCCTATAGCTAGGCTGGAATCCGTTAGAATATTTCTTGCCTATGCTGCACACAAAAACTTTGAGGTCTACCAAATGGATGTCAAGTGTGCATTTCTAAATGGAGAACTTGAAGAAACGGTGTACGTGGAGCAACCTCCTGGATTCGTCAATGAAAGGTACCCCAATCACTGTTACATTTTGGACAAAGCCGTATATGGACTGAAACAAGCTCCGAGGGCCTGGTATGAAACGCTAACCAAGTTTTTAAATATGTCCAAATTTAAACAAGGTTCGGTTGACCCAACCTTCTTTCGTAAGAAGGAAGGTAACCACCTTATGATTGTTCAAATTTATGTCGATGATATCATCTTTGGCTCAACGAATCCTCGATTAACGGCTAAATTCAGAAAGCTGATGGAGACTAAATTTGAAATGAGCTCAATGGGTCCAATTAACTTTTTCCTTGGTTTATATATTAGACAGGGACCCGAAGGCATCTTTATTAATCAGGAAGCTTACACGAAGACTCTCCTTGCAAAATTTGGCATGATGGGAGATTCAAAGGTTAAAGTTTTAATGGCGTTCGGCACCAAGCTCACTCCATCATTGGATAAGCCAGCAATTGATATTACGCTATATCGCCAGATGATCGGTTCTCTGATGTATCTTACTGCTAGCAGGCCTGATATAATGTTCTCTGTTTGTTACTGTGCTAGATTTCAGGCGAATGCACGTGAACCTCATATGCTTGCAGTGAAGAACATACTCCGTTATCTCAAGCAAACTACCTCTTTAGGCCTATGGTATCCATCCAACTCAGGCTTCTTCATTCAAGCCTACTCAGATGCAGACCTTGGAGGTTGTGGACTAGACAGGAAAAGCACCACGGGAGGCTGCCAATTCCTTGACGGGAAGTTAGTTAGCTGGCAATCAAAGAAACAGACTTGTGTGTCTTTGTCTACAGCTGAAGCAGAATACATTGCAGCTGCCTCCTGTACTTCTCAAGTGATTTGGATCCAAAGTCAACTCCAGGAGTATGGACTCAATATGAAAAAGATCCCACTATATTGTGACTCTGAGAGTGCAATTAGGATCTGTCATAACGCAGTACAACACTCCAAGACTAAGCACATAGCACTGAGGTATCACTTCATTAAGGATCATGTGGAAGATGGGAACGTCGTAATTCATTTTGTTCAAACCACTGATCAACTAGCTGACATCTTCACCAAAGCTCTTCCTGAAGCGTCGTTCAACAAAATTCTACAAGGGCTAGGTATGATGGAATCGGAGTCAGTACCAAAAATTACCTCTCAAACTCAAAAGTAAGAAGCGAAATAGACCGAACGTTCGGGTTTGGGTCTTGTACTAATGTACTGAAATGAACCGAACGCTCGGGTTCGGTTGAATAATCTGCTTTTCGCTCATCAATCAAAGGTAGTTTCCTTGGTTGTAGATCTTATGTATAATTGTTCCCAATGCATTTACTAAAGTTATTCTCTTTTTAAAACCCATTCTCTTTGGCAACCGAAATATACCGAACGTTCGGGTTCGGTTCCAAAATTTTTCTCACCCGAAATAGACCGAACGCTTGGGTTCGGTTGCAAAGTTTTTCACAACCGAAATAAACCGAACACTCGGGTTCGGTTCCAAATTTTTTTTCTCTGTATTTTTTTTTTCTTTTGTCTTATTTTTTATTTCATCTTATTTTTTATTATTATCAAAAATTCCAAAATTTTTTTTTTTTATAAATTCAAAAATTCCAAAAATATTTCGTTCTTTATTTTCTTTTTTGGCTTTAATTTTTTTTTTTGTGTGTGTTCGTTTATGGGGAAATTGTTGAATTAGCTAAGTGTCCCTAGAAGCATGCTGCTGTATGTGTCCAAAGCCTCACCTGATTCTGAATAATAGCCTTAATGACTTGGTATACACAAACCTTGTCTTCCCAATTGGGCTATCATATTTATTCTAATCATGAGCTACCTAACTCTCTTCTCACATGAGATAAGAGTTTTCTGCTTGGTCCTATTTTTCACAGCAGAGGTACTTTCATTTCTTTACACCATCTATGTTGCATTTCTCCATCACATTCGCTTCACAAACGTAACCCCTGAGACTCTCAGAAATTACCACTGAGGTTTATGGTTACACAATTACTGTGTTCATGATCTTAGTTTCGTGCCACTACGATCTAAGTGAAACCCAAAATTCAATACCCAATACGAATTGACGGTGAACAATTAATTTGCTCTAGTTTTCACTAATGCATTGACGGACGTATCTCCATGAAATCTCAAAATTTTCTTTTGTGTGATTCCTATGAAATTGTTATCACCAATAACATTTCTTCCCTTGGGATCTAGTTTTAAATTTTTGTTGAGATTTTATATACATATTTCCTAGCCAAATTAAATTATCTCCAACCTACTTGTTCAATAGACTACACCGATCTCACAAGTACTTCATTTGCTTTCTATCTTATATCAAGATTAGGAAGTTTGAATCGAACCAAAAGCCACCCTAATAAGCCTAGTTAAAAGAAGCCTTTCAACACTTCTTAATAAGTGTTTGATCGTTATTCAACGGGAAACCACACAAACACTTTAAGGTCCCTCTTGACTTTGAAGGAAGAGATTCGTGCCCGGGATCATTTGTTTCGTGTCTTTATTGACATCACATATTTTCCCAAAAATATTGCTTTATTTCTTTTCTTTTACACCCTAAGCACGAAAATCTTTGATTTTCCTAAATTCAGGTTCTATTAATTACAAGGCATTTTACTTGGATTGGCGGTTGATTAAAGGCTGTGGTTGATTTTAATCCACGTGGGAGCATTTTTCAAAAGATGCCGTTACAATTTAAAGGGATAAGATGATGACATGCTGACTCAGGCGGGAGTCTAATCGATTTGATTTCAAACGGCGCTAAAAGGGAAAGCGTGTGAATCGGAACCGTTTCATCTCCAAACGGCGCAAGAGGGGCACGTGTGAATCTGAACCGTCTCGTCTCCAAATGGCGCTTGATGGGAAGGCGTGTTATTAGGGACCTGACATTCTCTCTCATGCGTGATCATCGGCAACCCCAACTATCACGCATCAGTCAACTCCGAAAAAAAACCCTTCGTTTTTCAATAGAAGATTTGGGAAGATCTTTCTCTCTCCTTAAACCCCAGTATAAAAGGCGACATATTCCTTCGTTTACTTCTTTACCGCAATTAAAATTCCCAGAGAGAAAAAATTCCTTAATCCTTCCCTGTTCATCATCTTCTCCACTTACTTCAAGCAATGGCAGATTCATCTTCCGTTCACGCAACATCCCACATTTTGCCCATTCGCCCACAACAAAGCCTAATCATCGATTTAACCCCTCATGCTTACGACGCCTTCATGTTCCCCATCATCGAGTGTCTGAAGTTTTCTCCGATCGCTCCTGCACTTACCAGAGCTGAGACCGTTCCGATGGAGTTCCTGTCGCAGATCTTTGCAGCTGCTCACTACGACAAAGTCGTTGACAGAATCTTCTTTGATGTCTTTGAGCACAAGGCGTCAATTTCAAAGCAAAGGTTTTGCTCGCTGTTAGGGTTTGAACCTGATTCTTCGAGGGTTAACCCTGAAACGATTCCAATGGGTCACTTGTTCAACATGTTCTATAACATGGGTTATACGGAGGTGCTTTCTACGGTCACAAAATTCAAGAAGTCGTGCCTACCTCCACAGTGGAATGGGCTGTTCACTGTATTGTTCAAGTGATTATCTAAACGAAGTGCCGGGTCTGATGGAGCCAGCCATTTATTTCTCTCCATAATGTATGGTATCTACAATGGCATTAACATGGACTATGGGTCTGTTCTGTGGCAACAACTCATTCAAAGTCTCTTCTCTACCTCCAGACATTCAGAAATTTCGTATGCTAGGTTCTGGACTCTTGTCACGAAATGGGTGATGGACAAGTACCACGTCCCCATTGTCGCTGGTGCTCCAATGTCTTGGATTGGTACCTTCCATACCACGAAGATCATTGTGTCGGACGCTTCAAAGTTTCCATTCAATGGGTCTATTCCGGAAACCATGTATGGGGATGTTCCTGCTAACAGCCGGATTATCCAGACGTACAAAGGGTTCAAGCGTTCTGGTCTGAGGGATCTTTCTCCAGAGATGTTGAAGTCAATACATGACACCGACAAGCCTGCTCCAAGAAGAGGAAACCCACCAAAGCTGCTCAGTCTCTACAACAAAAGAGGAGAAAAACCCAACTGCGACGAAAGCTGATTATCGCTTCCTCCTCAAGCGAGTCTAAGGGTGAGAGTTCAGATTCTGATGAATCTCCATGTGGCAACACTCCACCCAGATCTCCTACCCCAGAAGTTCATGCATCTACTTCTCCAATTTCCTCTCCACCTAAAACCATTCCTATTTCTATTCCCCCCATAACTTCCACTACTTCAATACCACCCACTTCCATCCCAATACCAACACCAATATTCACCGACGCAACCACAACATCCACTGCAGATGTTAGAGCCAACATATCTGATACGGGGGTTCATACTGATGCACCCGAAACCACAACAACACCCGAAACCACAAAAGCACCCGAACCTACACCAACACCCGAAACAACCCAACCCGAACCTACCCATACCACTACACCACCAGCTTCACCACCACCATCTTCTCCTGGTCATGCTTCACAGGGAGAAGAACCATTCCTTGGCGGGGAGGATATGACGTTTGAATTGGTCTACTATAGTCCGTTTCAAGTAAAGAGTGATGACGATGACGATGCTCCTGTCACAAAAAGACATCTCAAGGAGCTCCATGACAAGATTGACTTGCTCATCGCCTCCTCTTCCTCTTCTCAGTCATCCCTATCTGAAAATGCAGTTCAGAAGATTGTTGACGCATTCTCTAAAGCTCAGCAAGATTCCATTGCTTCTGCAACCTCCGCCATAGATGCCTCAACAAAAGCCTGTCAGGCTGCGACCGAAAAAGTCGATAAACTATTTTCTGATGCCTCTTCCCTGTTAAAGTCTTTACAGGAGAGTGCAAATGCTGCCAAGACTACGTTGGAACCTATTGTTCACCAGCTGGCAACGTCAGTCTCCACTGAGTTGAAGTCCTTCGCTTCTTTTCGTCAAATGCTTTCAAACGACAACTCAGCCTTTTGCACAACCATTGACGAGCGTCTCTCGAAGCTAAAAGAAGATTTGGCTGCCGAGAACTCTCTTATGGATGTTCTTGCCAGGAAGACCACTGCTCTGAAGGTCAAGAGCGTTCAACTCTCCAACTCTCAATAGGAGATTGACTCTCTTCGGTCCGAAAGGGAGGTGATAAAGTCATGTGTTTCGGATGTCCACTCTGCCATCTCCAACATCCTCGAAGCACATGATCCTATTCTTAACTATACTGTGAGGCGTGACCTTGCAGAGAATCTCACTCCCGCCCTTTCCCTGCTCAGCAAACTCGAAGGGCTACTTGATTTCATGTCCATTCCGAAACAAGGGGGAGAGAAGGAATCAATGTCTCAACCACCTCCTACCTCAAAGGCAACTCACACCACCGAACCTCTTTCAGTAGGCCAAGCCTCCGGTTCTGGTGTGAAAGACAAAGGCAAAAAGATTGCTGAGGAGGATGAAGATGAAGATAAAGAAACAATCGCCGACTTGTTGAAGCGTAAAAGTCGACGCAATGAGGCTGATATCAGTGCTCGTGTGGCAAGAGAGGCTGAAGAAGCCGAACGAAAACAGAAGGAAGCCCACAACCTTCTTGAGAGTAGGAAAACTCTTTTTCCTGCCTAGACTCTCGAGAGGATGATAAAAGAAGCCATTGACACACCGAGTATCTTGTGGCTGGAACCTGTAATCTCTCTTGATTGTTCCAACACTGTCGACTCACAGTTCGACATGCCACTGACCCGAAAGGTGTTTATCTTTCATGCCTTCTCCAACGTTGCAGAGTTCCCTCATCCTCATCCACAGGTTGATCGGGACATAATCAATTTTTATCTGAAGGCTGCTCAACCTCAGTATCAAACTTGGAGCGCTCAGAAAATTGTCAACGTTCGGGTCTTGAAGCCGTATAGTGAAGGGAACTTCATCAACATTCAGTTCAAGGTACTTTGGGGATCTGCTAAAACCGAACATGCTATTTCCCTTGCAGATCTTCCCAACCTTAATCCCCATGATTGGATTATCTTGCACAACATCCTACTCACCAACGAAGCTGAATACGGCCCGATCATCGACCATTTCAAGAGGATGCTCGTGTGCTACATCATGGAAGTTGCACTGATGGATCAGGAGATTGCAAGCGTATTTAAGAAGAAACCAACAATATCTCCTGTTGGCTCTGCCAGTGATCTCAACCAAATGCAGATGGGTAAAATTGACTCGAGAAGGAATTCGGTCATGTTCACCAGGAACGAAGGGCATAAATGTCTTTTCGCCTTGGCTGACAAACACCTCTACACCACTGCTTGTTTAGAGCACGTTTTGGGGATCATCCACAGATGCAAGCAGAACACAGCGGATGATGTCAAGTACTTCGATGACATGATTCAATGGTACATTCGGTTCAGACAGACTATTCTCACTCTTATCACACGTCTGTTTGATACTGTAAAGAAGGCTCCCGCTGCTGGCCTGAAGAAGAAGTAGTCTCGCTCCAATTTGACGCAAAGGGGGAGATTGTTGAGTCGTGTTTTGTATAATATGTTGCGTCTATTGGGCTCGTTAGCTAGTCCATTTTTGTATCTCCGGTATGGGCCTATCCATCCGTGAGTTTAGTAGGGCTGAATATAAATATAGGTGCTTGCATGCATCTTAGGTTAACGAGAGAATAGAACGATCAGAGCATTATTCAGAAGTTTATTATTATCGTTCTTGTAACCCTAAATCCTCTACAGCGGATGTTCTTAGTCGAGCTCTGCTGAGGATTGTTTGATCTAATCATTCGACATATTTTGATCCACTCTTGTCTTATTTATTGTTTTGTGTTCATCGCAATACCTGTTACAAAGATCTAATTGATCTTCACGTTTGTTATTATAACTTATCAAATAGTTCTGAGTGTATAGAATGTAGTAATAAGATTGATTATTACAAATCCATTCTAGATATGAATGGTTTGAGCATAAATGTAATAACTAGTCAACAAAAATTCATTCTAGATCTAATTGAGCAAATAGAAGAACCTCAGAAAAAACGAAAAGCTCTAAAAAGAGTTATTGAATATGAAAAATCAGGAGAAAATAAAAATGAAAAAATAGAAGAAAATGAAAAAATAGAACGATTTTCATACTCTCTAGATGAAGTGTTAAACATATTTCATACTCAACCTACCAAGGAGCCAACTATTAATGATTTAAAATACGAAATAAATATATTAAAAGAAGAAATGGCAGGAATCAAAACCAGACTTAGTAAGATGGAAAAGGGAAAAGAAATTATTAGCATAGGAACTTCTAAAGATAGAATTTTAGAAAAAGAAATAGAAAACGAAACCGAACTCGATAACTTCCTTCTTCAAGAAATAAACTATCAAAAATGGTATATTAAAATTAATTTAGTTATAAATGTGGAATATAGTTTAGAAGTAATTGCATTAGTAGATAGTGGCGCTGATATGAATTGTATAAAGGAAGGATTAGTTCCAACTAAATATTTTGATAAACTTAGATATAAAAACAATATCACCGCATCTAATGGAACGAAAATGATATTATCCTATAAATTAAAAAATGCCTTTGTTTGTAATAATGGGATATGTCTAAAAAACGATTTTATTGTGATGAAAGGACTATCACAAGACTTAATCCTAGGAAATCCATTTTTACACCAAATTAAACCTATGGAAAGAATAGATTCCAATGGAATACTTACAACTTTACAAGGAAAGAAAATTTTATTTAAATTTATTACAAAACCTAGAAGTAGCAAAATAAATGAATTAAAAAGGGAACTCGTTTTCAAAGAAAATCAAATAAATCTCATTAAGGAAGAAATAAAGGTTTGCAACCTACAAACACGTTTAGAGAATCCTTTAATAAAAGGAAAAATAAAAGCTTTAGAAAACCGAATGAGAGAAGAAATTTGTAGTGAAATTCCTTCAGCTTTTTGGGAAAGGAAAAAACATGTAGTTCGTCTACCTTATGAAAATGATTTTAATGAAAAAGATATTCCCACAAAGGCTCGCCCTATACAAATGAACAAAGAAATGGTTGATCTCTGTAAAAGAGAAATTCAAGGATTATTAGAGAAAGATATAATAAGAAAAAGTAAATCTCCATGGAGTTGTTCAACATTTTATGTGAATAAAAATTCCGAAAAAGAGAGAGGGGTCCCGAGACTAGTAATAAACTATAAACCTCTCAATAAAGTTCTAAAATGGATTCGTTATCCAATTCCTAATAAAAAGGACCTTCTAAGCCGTCTAGATGAGGCTTCTATTTTGGGAAATTCGATCCTAATGCATTTTTGGTATCAAAGCTTCTTCTTCATAAGTTAAGTCTAATGGGCTAGGCCTTGGATAATAGTATCTTCCTCCAGTTAACTGTATTTGAGGTCTTGTATTTTGTATTTTGTTAATCTATGTATTAGACATAAATTGTTCTTCTAATTTTTCTATATCTGATTCATCACAATCACTATAGTTTTCATTTACTACTTGTAATTTCCCTATTTCCGTATTTCTCTTATTTCCCTTTTGTTTGTTTCTTGTAGTTGCTTTACTTTACTAGTTAAAATGTTTAAAATATTCATTCATAACAATAATAATAATAATAGGCTAATAAAAATGAATGCAAAATTAGAAAATGATGAGAAAATGAAAAGAATACGTGCATGGAGTATGCCACCCATGCCAATAGAAAAAGTATATAAAATACCAATAATGGATTTCAGATAAAAAAAGATAATTAATTTGGTAGAAAGAACAATACCTATTTGTGAGGGATACGAACAAATTGAATTATTTAATCCTTCTGTCTATAGATTTAAAGATATGTATCAATTTTTACATATAGGATTAGTTCAAGTTAGTTTAAAGCCTTTGACTAGAGAAGGTTTAAATGCTTGTTTGATGGTAGCCTTAAGAGATTGTAGGCATTTAGACTTTGGAGACTCACTACTAGGACTTGTAGATACAAGTCTTTGCAATGGTCCAGTTTATTTTAATTGCTTCCCAAATTTCCCTGTTTCATTAACAGATCCTCATATATTAAAAAGTTTAACCTTGAATATACAAACTAAAGGCTATAATATGATACAAAATAGTGAGCATGTTGCCATTAGTTATAGAGTTTATTACAAAGTTATGAATACGTTAAACCCAAAAAATAGGTATCAAAGTATAAAAGGTAGAAAAACATTAATAGAGATGGATTCAAATAAATCTAATATGATGACACCAAGGGCAATCTCTTGGGAAAATATCCAGTTGCCAGAAAACTGGATTCTAGCAGAAGCAACTCCACCACAACCTGTAGAAAATAGACAACTAGATCAAATATTACAAACTCCAGAAGGAGATGTAGAAATTGTCTTTGAAAATAGTGGTAGAAAAACTCAGTTTAAAGTCACTGAATATGACAAAAAATCGGTTTCATTTTTACAAAGGTCTTCATCATGTACTAATATACCTTACAAAAGAAATAAGGAAGAAAACATTATAGATGATAATATACAATTCAGAGGCCTAAAAGACTCTAATCAAAGTATTCCACATAGTATATATGAAGAAAAATCGGAGGGAGGATTCCCGACAACCACAGATATGAATTATGTCGTACAATAAAATAGAGATACATAAAGAATTCATGCAAGAAAAATATATTAACTTTAGAACTTGGTTTTTTAACCTTGAATATACAAACTAAAGGCTATAATATGATACAAAATAGTGAGCATGTTGCCATTAGTTATAGAGTTTATTACAAAGTTATGAATACGTTAAACCCAAAAAATAGGTATCAAAGTATAAAAGGTAGAACAACATTAATAGAGATGGATTCAAATAAATCTAATATGATGACACCAAGGGCAATCTCTTGGGAAAATATCCAGTTGCCAGAAAACTGGATTCTAGCAGAAGCAACTCCACCACAACCTGTAGAAAATAGACAACTAGATCAAATATTACAAACTCCAGAAGGAGATGTAGAAATTGTCTTTGCAAATAGTGGTAGAAAAACTCAGTTTAAAGTCACTGAATATGACAAAAAATTGGTTTCATTTTTACAAAGGTCTTCATCATGTACTAATATACCTTACAAAAGAAATAAGGAAGAAAACATTATAGATGACAATATACAATTCAGAGGCCTAAAAGACTCTAATTAAAGTATTCCACATAGTATATATGAAGAAAAATCGGAGGGAGGATTCCCGACAACTACATATATGAATTATGTCGTACAATAAAATAGAGATACATAAAGAATTCATGCAAGAAAAATATATTAACTTTAGAACTTGGTTTTTTAACCTTGAATATACAAACTAAAGGCTATAATATGATACAAAATAGTGAGCATGTTGCCATTAGTTATAGAGTTTATTACAAAGTTATGAATACGTTAAACCCAAAAAATAGGTATCAAAGTATAAAAGGTAGAACAACATTAATAGAGATGGATTCAAATAAATCTAATATGATGACACCAAGGGCAATCTCTTGGGAAAATATCCAGTTGCCAGAAAACTGGATTCTAGCAGAAGCAACTCCACCACAATCTGTAGAAAGTAGACAACTAGATCAAATATTACAAATTCCAGAAGGAGATGTAGAAATTGTCTTTGCAAATAGTGGTAGAAAAACTGAGTTTAAAGTCACTGAATATGACAAAAAATCGGTTTCATTTTTACAAAGGTCTTCATCATGTACTAATATACCTTACAAAAGAAATAAGGAAGAAAACATTATAGATGACAATATACAATTCAGAGGCCTAAAAGACTCTAATCAAAGTATTCCACATAGTATATATGAAGAAAAATCGGAGGGAGGATTCCCGACAACCACAGATATGAATTATGTCGTACAATAAAATAGAGATACATAAAGAATTCATGCAAGAAAAATATATTAACTTTAGAACTTGGTTTTTTAACAAGTTTAATAAAGAAGAAATACTAAAAATAAAAGATGAATTTTATGAATATATTGAAGAAGAAAAACAGATCATACCATTTGCTATATGGTATATAAAACACAAAACAAAACATAGTATAAATCCAATAATAGATTATATAGAAACTTGGGAAACCATAGAAGGTAAAAAAATAATATCTGTGCATCCACCCCCACAACCAATCAAATTAGAAGGTTTTGAGGCATCCCCCTTTGCTAAAACCTTAGATGAAAAAAGAGAAATTTGTTCAAATGATATAAATAAAATCTTTAAGCAAAATAATCATACTAATCTAAGTATTCAAACTCTAGGGAAGCACCTAGAAAGAATAGAACAAAAACTAGATGACCAAACTACTCCAGAAAATGTAGAATACAAAAGTCCTACCACTTATGTACACATAATTAAACCAACAATTCAGTTTAAACCCGGAGAATATAGTCTAGGGAAAAAGAATAGTGAAGACTTTTTAGATATACTTACTGAAAAGTTTAAAAATATGGAAAAAGGGAAATTACAAGTAGTAAATGAAAACTATAGTGATTGTGATGAATCAGATATAGAAAAATTAGAAGAATAATTTATGTCTAATACACAGATTAACAAAATACAAAACTGATGAGTTATAAAATAAATCTTTGATCGATTAGATTACTCGATCCTCAGCAGAGCTCGACTAAGAACTTCCACTGTAGAGGATTCTAGGGTTACAAAATAAGAACGATGAATATGCTGAACAATACTTCTCTTATCGTTTCTAATCATTATTTTCTAGGATGCATGCAAGCATCTATTTATACTAAACCCTACAAAAATCACGGATAGACAGGCCCATACCGGAGATATGCATGGACTAGCTAACGAGCCCAATAGACGCAGCACTATACTGAACCTAACAATCTCCCCCTTTGCGTCAATTTGGAGCGAGACTATCGTTTCTTTTTGCTTGGACCAGCAGCGGGAACCTTCTTTATTGTATCAAACAGACATGAGATAAGTGCAAGGATTGTCTGTCTGAAGCGAATGTACCATTGAATCATGTCATCAAAGTACTTTATATCATCCGCTGTGTTCTGCTTGCATCGATGGATAATCCCTAAAACGTGTTCCAAAGAGGCAGTGGTGTAGAGATGTTTATCTGCCAAGGCGAAAAGACATTTTTGTCCTTCGTTCCTGGTAAACATGACGGAGTTTCTCTTTGGGTCAATCTTCCCCATCTGCATCATGTTGAGATCACTGGCAGAGCCAACAGGAGATATGGTAGGATTTTTCTTGAATACGCTCGCTACCTCCTGATCCATCAGGGCAACTTCCATGACATAGCATACAAGCATCCTCTTAAAGTGGTCGATGATCGGACCATATTCTACTTCGTTTGTAAGAAGGATGTTGTGCAAGATAATCCAGTCACAGGGATTAAGGTTGGGAAGATCTGCAAGTGAGATGGCATGTTCGGTCTTGGCAGATCCTCATAGTATCTTGAACTGAACGTTGGTGAAGTTGCCTTCCCTGAACGGCTTTAGGACCCGAACATTGACGATTTTCTGAGCGCTCCAAGTTTGGTATTGTGGTTGAGCTGCCCTCAGATAAAATTCGACTAAGTCCCGATCAACCTGTGGATGAGGATGAGGGATCTCAGCAATGTTGTCAAAGGCATGAAAAACAAACGCCTTTCGGGTCAGTGGCATATCGAAATGAGAGTCAACAGTGTTAGAACGATCTAAAGAGATCACAGGTTCTAGCCACAAGATACTTGGTGTTTCGATGGCTTCTTTAATCAGCTTCTCAAGAGTCCATGGAGGAAAAAGAGTTTTCCTACTCTCGAGAAGGTCGTGGGCTTCTTTTTGTCTTCTTTTGGGCTTCGTCAGCCTCTCTAGCCACACGAGCGCTGATGTCAGCCTCTTTATCTCGACCCTGTCGCTTCAGAAGGTCGGCAATTGTCTCCTTATCATCTTCATCGCTCTCCTCAGCAATCTTCTTGCCCTTGTCTTTTACACCGGAACCGGAGGCTTGGCCTACTAGAGGAGGTTCGGTTGTGTGAGTTGGTGTTGAAGTAGGAGGCGGTTGAGACATATTCACTTTTTCTCCCCCTTGTTTCGAAATGGACACGAAATCAAGGAGCCCTTCAAGTTTGCTTAGGAGAGAGAGGGCGGGAGCAAGCTTCTCTGTAAGGGTACGCCTTACAGAATAATTGAGGACTGGGTCATGTGCTTCAAGGATGTTTGAGATAGCTGAGTGGACATCCGAAACACACGATTTAACCACCTCTCTTTCAGATCGAAGAGAGTCAATCTCCTGTTGAGAGTTAGAGAGTTGAGTACTCTTGACCTTCAGAGCGGTAGTCTTCCTTGCGAGAGCATCCATGAGAGAGTTCTCAGCAGCTAAGTCTTCTTGAAGCTTGGAGAGACGCTCCTCAATGGTTGTTCTGAAAGCTGAGTTGTCTTCAGAAATTGTTTGATGAAGTGAAGCGAACGACTTCAGCTCTGATGCGACTGAGTTAGCCAGCTGGTTGACAATGGGTTCCAGCTTTTTCGCGGTGGCTTCAACGTTTTCCTGTAAAGATTTCAACAAGGAAGAAGCATCAGTGAATAGTTTATCGAATTTTTCGGTCGCCGCCTCACAAGCTTTGGTTGAGGCGTCAATGGCTGCAGTGGCAGAATCAAGGGAAACTTGATGAGCTTTGGAAAAAGCATTAACAATTTTCTGAATGGTAGCTTCAGATATGGAGGACTGAGATGTAGAAGATGAGGCGATGAGAGAATCGATTTTATCATGTAGCTCCTTGAGATGCCTCTTTGTGACAGGAGCATCGTCATCATCATCACTTTGAACCTGAAACGGACTGTAATAGACCGAATCAAAGGTCATGTCCTCCCCGCCAAGGAGTGGTTCTTCACCCTCTGATGCATGAGCAGGAGAAGATGGGGGTGGTGAAGATTGAGGCTCGGTAGTAGTAGTAGTAGGTTCGGGTTGGGTGGTGTGTTCGGTTGTTGGTGTGGGTTCGGGTGCTGAGGTGGATTTAGGTGCATCAGTATGAACCCTCGTATCAGATACGTTGGTTCTTACGTCTGCACTAGTGGTGGTTGTTGCTTCGGTAAATATAGGTGGTGGTACTGGGATGGAGGTGGATGGTATTTGAGTGGTGGAGGTTATGGGGGGAATGAAAATAGGAATTGTAACTGGTGGAGAAGAAATCGGAGAAGTAGAAATATGAATCTCTGGTGTAGGTGAACGCGGTGGAGTGTTACCACGTTGAGATCCATCAGAATCAGAACCCTCTTCCTCAGATTCGCTTGAGGACGAAGCGATGATTAGCTTTCGCCTTGGTTGGGTTTTTCGCTTCTTTATTGAAGGGGATTGGGCGGCTTTGGTGGGTTTCCTCTTCTTGGGAGATGGGCCTTTCGCTCCCTTTGCAACCTGCTTTCCCTTATCAGCCTTCTTTCCTCTGGGGGCAGGCTTGTCAGCATCATGAATCGATTTGAGCATCTCTGGAGTAAGGTCTCTCGGACCAAAACGTCGGAACTCCTTGTACGTTTGAATGATCCGGCTGTCGGCAAGAACATCACCATACATTGTTTCAGGGATAGAACTGTTGAAGGGAAATTTGGATGCGTCAGAGACAATGATCTTCGTGGTATGGAAAGTACCAATCGAAGACATTGGAGCACCAGCGACAATGGGGACGTGGTACTTGTCCATCACCCATTTAGTGACAAGTGTCCAGAACCGGGCATATGAAATCTCTGAATGTCGAGAAGTGGAAGAAAGACTCTGAATGAGTTGTTGCCATAGGACCGACCCGTAGTCTATGTTGATACCATTGTAGATCCCGTACATGATGGATAGGAACAGACGACTTGCCCCGTCGGATCCAACACTTCTTTCAGACAAGCCCTTGAAAAGCACAGTAAACATCCCATTCCACTGAGGGGGCAGGCACGATTTCTTGAATTTCGTGACCGTTGTGAGCACCTCAGTGTACCGCATGTTTAGAACATGTTGAACAGATGACCCATCGGAATGGTTTCAGGATTAACCCTTGACGAATCAGGTTCAAACCCTAACAGCGTACAAAACCTCTGCTTGGAAATCGACGCCTTGTGCTCGAAGACATCGAAGAAAATCCTGTCGACGACCTTGTCGTAGTGAGCTGTGGAAAAAATCTGTGACAGGAACTCCATGGGAACAACTTCAGCCCTGGTAAGAGCAGAAGCGATTGGCGAGTATTTCAGGCATTCGATGATGGGAAACATGAAAGCGTCG
Source organism: Lactuca serriola (assembly GCF_051521515.1). Lineage (NCBI taxonomy): Eukaryota > Viridiplantae > Streptophyta > Magnoliopsida > Asterales > Asteraceae > Lactuca > Lactuca serriola. The sequence goes on from NC_136411.1 coordinate 21,666,050, forward strand.
TATGCCTGAGGAGTAAGATCAATGATCAAACTCTGCTGGGGACGAATAGGCAAGATGTGAGAAGTTGCGTGAACTGATGAAGAATCCGCCATTGTTGTGATGAAGATGGGAGAGATGATGAACAGTAGATGTTGGAGGATTTTCTTGCTCTCTGGAAATATAGGTGCAGTAAAGAGGTAAACGGTGGTTTACATTGCCAACGGTTCCAATTCGCACGCTTTGCCTTCTTGCGCCGTTTGAAATCAAATCGATTGGACTCCCACCTGAGTCATCACTTTTGTCATCTTATCCCTTTAGAGTTTAACGGCATCTTTAAAATAAAATCGCCCACGTGGGTCAATATCAACCACAACCTTTTTATAACAACCAATCCAATTAAAATGTCTTGAAATTAATGAAACCAGAATGTTGGAAAATCAAAAAGATTTTCGTGCTGAGTGTGTAAAAAAAAAGAAATAAAGCAACACTTTTGAGGGATTAGGTGATGTCAATAAAGACACGAAACAATTGATCCCGGGCACGAATCTCTTCCTTCAAAGTCAAGAGAGACCTTAAAGTGTTTGTGTGGTTTCCCGTTGAATAACGATCAGACACTTATTAAGAAGTGTTGAAAGGCTTCTTTTAATTAGGCTTATGAGGGTGGCTTTCGCTTCGATTCATAATTCCTGATTTTGATATAAGATAGAAATCGAACGAAGTACTTGTGAGACCAATGTAGTCTGTTGACCAAGTAGGTTGGAGATAATTTAAGTGGCAAGGTAAACTAATGTATGCAAAATCTCAAAAAAATAAAACTGGATCCCAAGGGAAGAAATGTTATTGGATTTAACAATTTCATAGGAATCACTCAAAAGAAAAATAGAGATTTCATGTTGTACCCCCATGGATAAATCCATCAATTCATTAGTGAAAGCTAGAACAAGTTTATTGTTCACCGTCAATGCATAGTAGGTATTGAATTGTGGGTTTCACTTAGCACGTAGTGACGCGAAGCTAAGATCATGAACACAGAAATTGTGCAACCATAAACCTCAGTGGTAATGTCTGAGAGTTTCAAGGGTTACGTTTGTGAAGCGAATGAGATGGAGAAAATGTAATGTAGATGGTGTAAAGAAACCAAAGTACCTCTGCTGTGAAAAATAAGGACTAAGCAGAAAACTCTTATCTCATGTGAGAAGAGAGTTAGGTAGCTCATGATTATAATAAATATGAGAGCCTAATTGGGAAGACAAGGTTTGTTTGTACCAAGTCAGTAAGGCTTTTATTCTGAATCAGGTGAGGCTTTGGACACATACAGCAGCATGCTTCTAGGGACACTTAGTTAGTGAAATGATTTACCCACAAAGAGATATACAAAAAGATAAGAGTTAAAATTAAAAAAATTATTTTGGAGATTTTGAATTAAAAAAATAAAAATAAAAAAATATTTTTGGAATTTTTGATAAAAAGGAAAATAAGACATAAAAAAATGAATACTAAAAAAAATGTTGGAACTGAACCCGAGCGTTCAGTTTATTTTGGTTGAGAAAATTTTGGAACCGAACCCGAGCGTTCGGTCTATTTCGGGTGAGAAAAATTTTGGAACCGAACCCGAACGTTCGGTCTATTTCGGTTGCCAAAAAAAAATAAGTTTGAAAAAGAAGAGAACTTTGACAATAAGATAAATGAATTTGGAAAAATAATACAAAAGATTTACAACCAAAGAAACTACCTTTAAGTGATAAGCGAAGTTCAGATGATACAACCGAACCCGAGCGTTCGGTTAATTTTGGTACACCAGAACAAGACCCGAACCCGAGCGTTCGGTTCATTTCGGCATACATGAGACCGGAACCCGAACGTTCGGTCTATTTCGCTTCTTACTTTTGATCTGGAGAGGTAATTTTTGGTACTGACTCCGATTCCATCATTCCTAGCCCTTGTAGAATTTTGTTGAAAGAAGCTTCAGGAAGAGCTTTGGTGAAGATGTCAGCCAGTTGATCTGTGGTTCGAACAAAATGATTTTCGACGTTCCCATCTTCCACATGATCCTTAATGAAGTGATACCTTAGTGCTATGTGATTAGTCTTGGAGTGTTGCATTGGGTTATGACAGATCCTAATTGCACTCTCGGAGTCTCAATATAGTGGGATCTTTTTCATACTGAGTCCATAGTCCCAGAGCTGGCTTTGGATCCAAATCACTTGAGATGTACAGGAGGCAGCTGCGATGTATTCTGCTTCAGCTGTAGACAGAGATACACAAGTCTGTTTCTTTGATTGCTAGCTAACCAACTTCCCGTCAAGGAATTGGCAGCCTCCAGTGGTGTTCTTCCTATCTAGTCCACAACCTCCAAGGTCTGCATCTGAGTAGGCTTGAACGAAGAAACTTGAGTTTGATGGATACCATAGGCCGAGAGAGGTAGTTCGTTTTATATACCGGAGTATGTTCTTCACTGCAAGCATATGAGGTTCACGAGGATTCTCCTGAAATCTAGCACAGTAACAAACAGAAAACATTATATCAGGCCTGCTAGCAGTAAGGTACATTAAAGAACCGATCATATGGCGATATAGCGTAATATCGACTGCTGGTTTATCCAAGGATGGAGCGAGCTTGGTGCCGAACGCCATTGGAACTTTAACCTTAGAGTCTCCTATCATTCCGAATTTATCAAGGAGAGTCTTGGTATATGCTTCCTGGTTAATAAAGATGCCTTCGGGTCCCTGTCTAATATTTAAACCAAGGAAAAAATTAATCGGACCCATTGAGCTCATTTCAAATTTAGTCTCCATCAGCTTTTTGAATTCAGCTGTTAAGCTAGGATTCGTTGAGCCAAAGATGATATCATCGACATAGATTTGAACAATCATAAGGTGGTTACCTTCCTTCTTACGAAAGAAGGTTGGGTCAAACGAAGCTTGTTTGAATTTGGACATCTTTAAAAACTTGGTTAGTGTTTCATACCAGGCCCTAGGTGCTTGTTTCAGCCCATAAACCGTTTTGTCCAGAATATAGCAGTGATTGGGGAACTTTTCATTGATGAATCCCGGAGGTTGCTCCACGTACACCGTTTCTTCAAGTTCTCCATTTAGAAATGCGCACTTTACGTCCATTTGGTAGACCTCAAAGTTCTTGTGTGCAGCATAGGCAAGGAATATTCGAACAGATTCCAGCCTAGCTACAGGAGCAAAAGTTTCCTCATAATCGATTCCTTCCTCCTTGCAGTATCCTTTCACCACTAGACGAGCTTTGTTTCTTATCACATTGCCTTCCTTGTGCATTTTATTTCTGAAGACCCATTTGAGACCAACAACCGAGGCATCTTTAGGAGTTGGAATGAGGCGCCAAACCTTATTTCTTTCGAACTCATTAAGTTCGTCTTGCATAGCTTGAACCCAGTCAGAGTGATCAAGAGCAGTGTTTACTGTTTTTGGTTCAATTTTTGAGACGAAAGAGTTAAACATGCAGAACTCTACTTTTGAGAATAGAGATGATTGCTTTGCCTTCAGTTGAGATCGGGTCAAGACCTTTTCAGAGACATTTCCCATAACCTGTGAAACAGGATGATCTCTGGTCCATTTGACAAGAGGAGGATAATTTGGATCATAGGATGGATCCAATTCAGCATTTACAATTTCTTCTAATTCAGATTGACTATCATCGTCATAAAACATATCGGCATTCTCCCCCTCAGCTGATGAGCTTTCAGGTGTATCTTGACAATCCGGTGCTACACGACTTTCGGGTGCATTTGAGCTTTCGGGAGCTATAGTACCTTCGGGTGCAGTAGAGCTTTCGGGTGCAGCTGGAGAAGAGTTCTCCCCCTCAACTTGTGAACTCAGCTGTTTTGAAGAAGATGGATTCTCCCCCTCAACTGAAGCACCGTGCTGAGGAGGTTCATTTGGAACTGATACTTCTTCATCCATTCGTTTGGCAGCGTCTTTGACGACTTGCTTCAGATGGTCAACTTTGTTGTCTACTGCATTGGCTTCTGAGAGAGTAGCCTTCTCCGGTTCATCGAATAACTCCACAAACTGCTCAAATAAATTTGCAATCGAGGCCGTGACTTTCCCTGTTTGAGAGAAAATTTCTCCAACTGTTTCTTCAGTGGCCTTAAGCTTCTTGACGTAGCTATCATTGAAAGTCACATAATACGTTTCTTCAATCTTCCTCGAACGCTTGTTTAAAACCCTGTATGTTTTTGAAGTAAGAGAGTATCCCAGAAAAATCCCTTCATCGGCTTTAACGTCGAACTTGTTACGATGTTCTTTAGAGTTGAAGATAAAGCATCGTGAGCCGAATACATGGAAGAATTTAACGTTTGGCTTCCTGTTGTTGATAATCTCATAAGGAGTAAGAGTGAAACGCTTATTGAGATAGGACCTGTTCTGTGTAAAACATGCTGCAGCAATAGCATCAGCCCATAAATATAGAGGTAGAGAAGCGAAACTTAACATGGTTCGAGCCGCGTCACACAAAGATCGGTTTCGTCTTTTGACAATTCCGTTTTGTTGAGGGGTGTAGGGGGCTGAGAAGTTGTGACTGGTTCCTTTTTCTGCCAAAAAGTCTTCAAATTCTTTATTTTTGAACTCCAGCCCATTGTTGCTTCTGATGTTGCGAACGACTTTCCTCAGTTGCACTTCAATCTGCTTGATAAACATCTTTAGCTTGAGAGTTGCCTTAGATTTGTGCTTCAGAAAGAACACCCATGTAAAACGTGAAAAGTCATCGATAATAACAAGAATATACTTGCTACCGCCAATTATTTCGATAGATGATGGACCACACAAGTCAATGTGAATTAACTCAAGTGGTTCAACGACTTTAGTGTTTATAATTGATGGGTGACTTTGACAACTCTGCTTCCCCATTTCACACGCAGCACACAAATGTTCTCGATCAAACTTGAGCAATGGAAGACCCCGAACATGACCTCCTGTGACAAGTTTGTTGATATCCTTGAAGTTGAGATGGGAGAGCCTTCGGTGCCACAGCCAGCTTTCGTCAGAATGTGCTTTGGATAATAGACAGATAGTTGGATTTCCTTTGATAGGTTTGAGATTGAGAGGAAACATTTTGCCTTTGCGCTCTGATTTGAGAATCACTCATTTTGTTTTCTTCTCTATTATTTCCGAACCCTCATCGTCAAATGAAACTTTAAGACCGGTACCTCCAACAAGCTGAGATACACTGATGAGGTTGTGTTGTAGTCCTTCAACGTATGCAACCTTTCTAATCGTGAAGTCTCCATTTGTTATCATCCCATAACCTTTTATCATGCCATATGAGTTGTTCCCGAACTTGACATTCCTCCCATTTGGAAGAGATCGAAATTCCCTCAGCTCTTCCTTCCTTCCTGTCATGTGACGTGAGCAGCCACTGTGATTATACCATTCTTCGTCGAACTGCTCGTCACTGATAACTTGCAAAAATCAAGCAGATTTAGGAACCCAAAGTTTCTTGGGTCCACGTGAGCCTTTCACAGGAACGAGAATAGTAAGAGAAATGTCAACAAGATATGTTCTTTTTATTAAAGTTGTTTCATCTTTCTTCTTAATAGTGAAAACTTTAATTTTGTTAGGATTTGTTACAGTCGGTTTGGATTCAGGTTCAGGCGTTTGGGCCTTGGAATGCTTTTGATCATTCTTGACTGAGGAAACCTTCGTTTTTCCTTTCAAATCTGTTGAATATTTTGGATTTTGAGTTTGAACAGAATTGGATTTAGAATGGGGTTGAGAAGAATTAGAATGAGAGAATTTAGACTGAGATGTTTTCTTGACTTGAGGTTCTAAGTGACCCTTTAGGTTTTGGTCATTAGTGGGACCGAACCTTGAACCTCGATAGCTTTTGCTCTCGGAACCGAACCTATGCTTTCGGTAGCTGGTGTTCTCTGGACCGAACCTTTCCCTTCGGTTGTTATTACTTTCTTGCGGCCTGACAGTACTTTTCTCTGACTTTGAATTTTTGTCATGATAAGAGAAATGGGCGTTTTGAGATCGCCAAAACTGTTTTCGCTCTGAGAGATTCTTTTTGTATCTCAGATTCCTTTGCTACTTTTGATCCTTCACTTGCTTTGGCTTTCGGTGGATGTTGGCTTTTTGCTTTTGCTTCCTGTCAGCCGGTTCACTTTTAACAGATGATGTTTCGTTTGTAGGAGTGACCTCTTCTACAAGAACTTCTTTTGTACCACTAGCACTTGGCACATCGAAGTTGTCAGGCTTGTTTAGTGGCTCTGACACATATCTGCCTTTGGTTTTCCAGGACGTTCGCTCTGACAGACCAACGGTTTCGTCAGCATTATCTATAGGAGCATACCAGAAAAACTCATCACAACCATCTGCATTATCTTCGTTTATTATGGCGGTGAGTTCGGCTGTCTGATGTTCGTTACTCCTGTGACCTTATACACCTGATTTGGTGTTGTTCTCACCTTTTGGTACACAACGGCCTTTTCTTCAAGAATCGGGGACTTATTTTGGGACAAACGAGCAAACTCTATAGAATTTTCATAAATAAGATTTTTGTGGTTTTCGGGTTCGCTCTTGACAAACTCAGAACAGTCAACTTCATCCTTTATAGAAATTACGCTCATATCATCATCCTCATTAAGCTCAAACGCGTTTTCAACATCAATTTTATTTTCTGAGCTCAAGTTGGCATTCAATGAGTCAAATTTTTGTATGGTTTCGGTCCTTAGTTTCAGTTTATCGTTTTCATCCAAAAGGTTTTTCAGCATGTCCTTATGGTCCTTGGACTTTATAAAAGATTCGATTTTGTCCAGACCATACATATAAGTCAGATTCACATCATCAGACGAAACTACACTTTCGCAAAATCATGCGATGAATTTTCTGCCCTATTTCACAGTTCAGATGAAGTTGAGTGATGTTAGCATAAAGACATTTAGCAATTAAGCAAAAAACATTTCTCTGTTTCAGAAGTTTTAAATTGTCTCTTTGTAAATAAATGTTTTCGTCCTTAGATTTAATCAGCTCCGACTCCTTCAGCTCTATCCACATCCTCCGTTCCTCACTTTTGGATGACACCCTGCTTATTTGGTCAGTTAGGTTAGAATTGGTGACCCGTGTTTGAGTTAAACTGCTATCTAGATTTGAGATTCTTGAATTTAAGTTTTTTAATTCTTTTTCATATGAATTTTGTGGGACTTAGAATGAAACAAAAACGGATTGTACCTTGTTGATCAATTCATCAAGCTTATTGATCTGCACACTGAGAGGTTTTGCTGTGAAGCATAAGTCCTCTCGCTCCTTGGTGTCCTCTTTCCCACCGTCTGTATTGTATCCCCTCATTTGAGATACATCTGTCACCATCAAACACTTCCCACTGCTTTCATCACCTCTTGCAACAAACGCCTTTCCATGAGATGGCTTCCTGACTTCATCATCCTCTGAGTCGGTTGACCAGACCTACACGCCACCGAAATCATCATCCGCTGTCGAACCCTGCACAATTAAAGCATTCATCGAAGGGTTAGTAGCAACTTTCTTTCTCTTGATCTCTTCCACCTTTTTCATCAACACAACCTCTTCATCTTTTTCCTCATCCTTCTCTGTCAATTTCTTTAGGACACAATCTTTGGCATAATGGTTCTTTCCTCCACAGTAGTAGCAGTTCACACCAGAATCTCCCTCAACCTTCGCTTCCTTCTTTGATTCTTCAGTCTTCGGTTCCTCTCTGACCTTTTCAGAACTATAGCTTCCCTTCCAATTTCGGTTCTTGTTGGTAGGGAACCTTTTCTTGATAAACCTCTTTGGATTCGACACCATTATTGCATAATCTTCAGAAGTAATATCATAATCTTCTAGATTCAAATCTTCATCATCAACCACATTTTTACCTTTAGACAGGAGGGCCAAGGACCCCAAACTTGAGACCACATTCTTCTCTTGCATGACAATCTTTTCTTGGGATTTCCGAATCCCCACCAGCTTTGCCAATGAATAAGATTTAAATTTCTTAGGAACTTTAACAGTGGACACAACCGCTCTCCACTCGGATCTAAGGCCATTCAAAAAGGTTACTTTTTGTTCAATCAGCTTCCTTTTTATATCGTGTTTGATCATCTTGCTAAGAAGATGATTGAAGCGATCAAACGTCTGAGTAACAGTTTCATCAGAATTCTGTTTAAATTCACCAAACTCAGACAAAAGCAAGGTCTGAATAGAATGCTCCAAATCTTCATCTGTGGAATATAGCTCTCGCAGCCTATCCCAGATTTCTTTAGTGGTGCTGCATGAACTCACCAACTTGAATGTATCTGATTGAAGAGCGAATCGAATCAGTCTCAATGCTTTAATGTTGCACTGAAACTTTTCCTTTTCATCTTGAGCAACATCCTTTATGTCCTTTAACAGATCATTATACTCTTTCTGAGTTTTAATGATTTTTGATGTTCCTGAGTGAGCAAATGGTCCAGATACGATTGCTTCCCAAATAAGGTATCCATTGTCTTCAGATCCGATGACATAATCTTCAAAATGATGCGCCCAGAGTTTGTAATCTTGGGTGTAAAGAATAGGAATCTTCGTCGTTGATCCAATACTGTTTGAGATGTTGATGAGATTAGATTGTGACTCGTCCATGCTTGATTGTTTAACCTGTTTGAAAGATCAGACTTGTAATATGTAATATTAGGGCAAAACAAATAAATGCTGAGTTACGTCAATTATGGAATGACGGCTTAATAAATATTAGTTAATGCGGAATAACCCTAATCGCAAACTCTATCACAGAAAAGATGTGTATGAATTACACAGCCTCCCGCTCTGATACCAATTGATGAGTTATAAAATAACTCTTTGATCGATTAGATCTTTGTAACAGGTAAGTAATGAACGTAAAGATAGTAAAAAACAAAACACAAGTATGAATCAGAATGTGTCGAATGATTAGATTACTCGATCCTCAGTAGAGCTCGACTAAGAACTTCCACTGTAGAGGATTCTAGGGTTACAAAATAAGAACGATGAATATGCTGAACAATACTTCTCTTATCGTTTCTAATCATTATTTTATACGATGTATGCAAGCATCTATTTATACTAAACCCTACAAAAATCACGGATGGACAGGCCCATACCGGAGATAAACATGGACTAGCTAACGAGCCCAATAGACGCAACACTATATTGAACCTAACAAAAAACACAAGACCTCAAATATAGTTAACTGGAGGAAGATACTATTATCCAAGGCCTTGCCCATTAGACTTAACTTATGAAGAAGAAGCTTTGACAGCTCAAGTAAGCTATAATCCCAAAGAAATATATGAATGGAATATAGATGGAATGACAGAATACCAAGTCTTAAATTATATGAATAAAATGCTATTATATGCTACTGCTTCAAAATTAATAGGTAATAAAGATGAAACTTGTGCAAAAATGATAGCATCAGGTTTTATAGGAAGTCTAAAAGGATGGTGGGATAATATCCTTACCACCTCTCAATAAAATGAAATATTGTACGCTAAAAAAATAGTTATAAAACAAGAAGGCACACATTCAATCCAGGTACAAGAAGATGATGCTGTTTATTGTCTAATAAATGCAATAGTAAAACATTTTATAGGAACACCACAAAATCATCAAGAATGAAATAAAGGATTAATAATGAACCTAAAATGCCCCACACTAACCCATTTTAGATGCTATAAAAAAAATTTCTTGGCAAAAATCATGCTTCGAAATGATGCTAATAATTCATTCTGGAAAGAAAAATTTATCAGCGGTTTGCCGCCTCTTTTCGCCGAAAGAATTAGAAATAGAATTTCATCACGTCATGGAGGAACAATTCCTTATGATCAATATACGTATGGTGATATCATATCAGAATGCACAAGTGAAGGCTTGTCATTATGTAATGATCTATATCTTAAAGCCCAACTTAAGAAACATGGGCTTAGAAGTAGAAAAGAATTGGGTCAACTTTGTGACCAATTTGCTTTTGATATACCAAAAAGACCAGCCCTCACAAAAAATAAAAAGATAAACACAGAAAACACTAGAATGTACAAAAGGAAAAAGAGGAAAAGGTTTAAAGGAGAACCTAATAAATTTGAAAGAAGAAAATCTAAAAAAGTATTTAAGGATATAGTTTGTAACAATTGTGGTAAAAAAGGCCACTACGCGAATAACTGTTGGTCTAAAAGAAAGAATGATTATAAGAAAAAGATTCAAGAACTACAAATTAATGAAGATATCAAAAGAAAAGTATGTGAGATAATAGAAAACAGTGACGATGAATCCTCGACAGATTACCCAGATAGTGAGAGTCTTGATATCATCTCAGAAAGTTCAGATAGTAATACTGATAATAGTTCTGAGTGTATAGAATGTAGTAATAAGATTGATTATTACAAATCCATTCTAGATATGAATGGTTTGAGCATAAATGTAATAACTAGTGAACAAAAATTCATTCTAGATCTAATTGAGCAAATAGAAGAATCTCAGAAAAAACGAAATGCTCTAAAAAGACTTATTGAATATGAAAAATCAGGAGAAAATAAAAATGAAAAAATAGAAGAAAATGAAAAAATAGAACGATTTTCATACTCTCTAGATGAAGTGTTAAACAGATTTCATACTCAACCTACCAAGGAGCCAACTATTAATGATTTAAAATACGAAATAAATATATTAAAAGAAAAAATGACAGGAATCAAAACCAGACATAGTAATATGGAAAAGGGAAAAGAAATTATTAGCATAGGAACTTCTAAAGATAGAATTTAGAAAAAGAAATAGAAAACGAGACCGAACTCGATGACTTCCTTCTTCAAGAAATAAACTATCAAAAATGGTATATTAAAATTAATTTAGTTATAAATGAGGAATATAGTTTAGAAGTAATTGCATTAGTAGATAGTGGCGCTGATATGAATTGTATAAAAGAAGGATTAGTTCCAACTGAATATTTTGATAAACTTAGATATAAAAACAATATCACCGCAGCTAATGGAACGAAAATGATATTATCCTATAAATTAAAAAATGCCTTTGTTTGTAATAATGGGATATGTCTAAAAAACGATTTTATTGTGATGAAAGGAATATCACAAGACTTAATCCTAGGAAATCCATTTTTACACCAAATTAAACCTATGGAAAGAATAGATTCCAATGGAATACTTACAACTTTACAAGGAAAGAAAATTTTATTTAAATTTATTACAAAACCTAGAAGTAGAAAAATAAATGAATTAAAAAGGGAACTCGTTTTCAAAGAAAATCAAATAAATTTCATTAAGGAAGAAATAAAGGTTTGCAACCTACAAACAAGTTTAGAGAATCCTTTAATAAAAGGAAAAATAAAAGCTTTAGAAAACCGAATGAGAGAAGAAATTTGTAGTGAAATTCCTTCAGCTTTTTGGGAAAGGAAAAAACATGTAGTTCGTCTACCTTATGAAAATGATTTTAATGAAAAAGATATTCCCACAAAGGCTCACCCTATACAAATGAACAAAGAAATGGTTGATCTCTGTAAAAGAGAAATTCAAGGATTATTAGAGAAAGATTTAATAAGAAAAAGTAAATCTCCATGGAGTTGTTTAGCATTTTATGTGAATAAAAATTCCGAAAAAAAGAGAGGGGTCCCGAGACTAGTAATAAACTATAAACCTCTCAATAAAGTTCTAAAATGGATTTGTTATCCAATTCCTAATAAAAAGGACCTTCTAAGCCGTCTAGATGAGGCTTCTATTTTCTCAAAGTTCGACCTTAAATCAGGATATTGGCAAATCCAAATTCATGAAGAAGATAGATACATGACCGCTTTTGTTGTACCATTTGGTCAATATGAATGGAATGTTATGCCATCTGGACTAAAAATGCCCCTTCAGAATTTCAAAATATTATGAATAATATATTCTGTGTTTACTCTTATTTCATGATTGTTTATATTGATGATATTTTGAATTTTTCAAAAAATATTGATCAACATTTTATACATTTGAATATTTTCTTCCAAACTGCCAAACATAATGGGTTAGTTATTTCAGAGAAGAAAATGAGAATTTTCCAGACAAAAGTTTGTTTCCTCGGTCATGAGATTGAAAAGGAAAATATCTTCCAATTGATAGGTCTATAAACTTTGCAGATAATTTTCCTGATGAAATTAAAGATAAAACTCAATTACAAAGATTTCTAGGAAGTCTAAATTATATTTCTGACTTTTATAAAGATCTTGCTATAGATAGCGCTCCACTTTATGATCGTTTAAAGAAAAACCCTCCTCCTTGGGGACAAGATCATACTAAAGCGGTAAAACTAATTAAGCTTAAAGTAAAAAAGATCCCATGCCTTTCTTTAGCAAATGAAAATTGGAAAAACATAGTAGAAACAGATGCTTCTAATATCGGATATGGAGGCATTCTAAAACAAATAAATCCTCACAAAAATAAAGAAGAATTAGTCAGATTTACTTCTGGGAAGTGGAATGATACGCAAAAAAATTATTCAACTATTAAAAAAGAAATGCTCTCTATTATCAAATGTATTTCTAAATTTCAAGAGGATTTACTAAATCAAGAATTCCTATTAAGAATTGATTGCAAATCGGCAAAAGAAATTATAGATAAAGATGTTAAAAACCTTGTCTCCAAACAAGTCTTTGCTCGTTGGCAAGCAATTTTATCAGTATTTGATTTTAAGATTGAATATATAAAAGGAGAATCAAATTCTCTACCCAATTATTTAACCCGTGAATTTTTACAGGGATCCCAGTCATGCGAGGAGCAAGAAGCACTCGCGGAAGGGCCTCATACAGAGGTATGGGAAGGGACGTTCTCTTATCCGAAGAACAAAATGAATTTATGAATCAAAAATTTAACATAGTGGACGATATCTTTGAATTAGAAGAAACTGACTTAAGGTGTCGCGATGAGCCTTACAAATTGTGTCACAAATATTTTGAACCCTATTGTTACTTCCCTTTGGAAGGAAGCAAAACTAGAGATTGCTATGAACAAATTTTGAAAATAACAGGATCCGTGATCTTTGATCATAAAATAAAAATTGTTGACAGGGGCCAGGAAACAATTGCCTTCAGCAAGGCAAAAATAGTAAAAATCATGCCCATAAATGAATGGGGTACAAGTCCAAATCAATTAAGGATTGTAACAAGCGAAAATAGCCAAAATCAATGTAGTATTACATATTAGGATTACATTAAAGCATGGAAATATGCTTTTTATTATCAAAATTTAACTAGAAGCCATAGTTGGTTCTTTACGTTTGTTAAAGACTTTGATATTAATACAAATTTTCCAAATTGGTTCTTATCAACATGGGAAACTGTGTCCTCTACAAGAAATTTTCCCAAAAGAACTAAAAAGGGCATTTGAAATATTTTGTAATATTCATCCCCAAATAAAGGAAAAAGATATGTCCTTAGTGTTAAATAAAGCCTTGCTTTTATTTGTATCAAAATATAAGGTGCCATGGATATGGGCCTGGAGATTACATGTTGGACAAAACTATGCTAATATACCCTCCTTGAGAAGAACTTATTGGGTTAAATGGTGGCAAAAGTTCGACCCTAAAGATATCATTGGTGAAGTTATGGATGCTCTAGCAGAGCATGACAATAATCAAAAATTAAAGTCTCCTGAGGTGGATACCCATGCTAATAATGAAGATGAGTTGCTACGGTCCATTATACGGAAAAAAAATATTAAGAGAAAATCCAATTATTTCCCATGATGAACTAAATAAACTAATCCAAAAACGAGAAAAAATGTTAACAGATTTCTCGTTGGAAGATGATGACAACATGTCCTCACAAGGATATTTCGATAATGAAGATATGGATGGTATTAGTTTAGAAGAACAAGATGATCAACTAATGAATGAAGCTGCAAGTATTCGCTCCATAGGAGGTACATCTAACAAGAAGAACGAAAAAAAGACAAAACCAATAAAACAATCGGATCTAGCCAAAGAAGATGGAATCTCTTCAAATTAAGTGGAATCTCTGCAGTCATTTTTCAGAGAATCTGACTGAGATAATAAAACCAAATGATTTTTCTATTAAAAGAAAACAAAACCATTTTCCAAGACAAAATTGATGCTGAAGTCCGGGTTTCAAGTCCGAAGACTGCCTATAAATAGAGCCTTACTCATTTGAAGAAGGCATCCAAAAATTTTCATATCTCTCTTTAAATTCCCTTTGTATTGTCTGTGTGTTTGAAGTGTTTGAAGTTGTAGAAGTTTTCAATATCGTAAAAGTGTGTAAGGATCTCATACTCATGGATCCAAATTCAAAGAAAAGAAAACTTACAATTTGGATCCATGAGTATGAGATCCTTACACACTTCTACGATATTGAAAACTTATACAACTGAAGACACTTCAAACACATAGAAAATACAAATGGAATTTAAAAAGAGATATGAAAATTTTCGAATGCCTTCTTCAAATGAGCAAGGCTCTATTTATAAGCAGTCCTCGGACTTGAAACCCGGACTTCAGCATCAATTTTGTCTTGGAAAATGGTTTTGTTTTCTTTTAATAGAAAAATCATTTGGTTTTATTATCTCAGTCAGATTCACTGAAAAATGACTGCAGAGATTCCACTTAATTTGCAGAGATTCCATCTTCTTTGGCTGGATCCGATTGTTTTATTGGCTTTGTCTTTTTTTCGTTCTTCTTGTTAGATGCACCTTCTTTGGAGTGAATACTTGCAGCTTCATTCATTAGTCGATCATCTTGTTCTTCTAAACTAATACCATCCATATCTTCATTATCGAAATATCCTTGTGAGGACATGTTGTCATCATCTTCCAACGAGAAATCTGTTAACATTTTTTCTCGTTTTTGGATTAGTTTATTTAGTTCATCATGGGAAATCATTGGATTTTCTCTTAATATTTTTTTTCCGTATAATGGACCGTAGCAACTCATCTTCATTATTAGCCTGGGTATCCACCTCAGGAGACTTTAATTTTTGATTATTGTCATGCTCTGCTAGAGCATCCATAACTTCACCAATGATATCTTTAGGGTCGTATTTTTGGTTGGAATCATTCTTCCCCTTCCCATACCTCTGTATGAGGCCCTTCCGCGAGTGCTTCTTGCTCCTCGCATGACTGAGATCCCTGTAAAAATTCACGGGTTAAATAATCGGGTAGAGAATTTTATTCTCCTTTTATATATTCAATCTTAAAATCAAATACTGATAAAATTGCTTGCCAACGAGGAAAGACTTGTTTGGAGACAAGGTTTTTAACATCTTTATCTATAATTTCTTTTGCCGATTTGCAATCAATTCTTAATAGGAATTCTTGATTTAGTAAATCCTCTTGAAATTTAGAAATACATTTGATAATAGAGAGCATTTCTGTTTTAATAGTTGAATAATTTTTTTGCGTATCATTCCACTTCCCAGAAGTAAATCTGACTAATTCTTCTTTATTTTTGTGAGGATTTATTTGTTTTAGAATGCCTCCATATCCGATATTAGAAGCATCTGTTTCTACTATCTTTTTCCAATTTTCGTTTGATAAAGAAAGGCATGGGATCTTTATTACTTTAAGCTTATTTAGTTTTACCGCTTTAGTATGATCTTGTCCCCAAGGAGGAGGGTTTTTCTTTAAACGATCATCAAGTGGGGTGCTATTTATAGCAAGATCTTTATAAAAGTCAGAAATATAATTTAGACTTCCTAGAAATCTTTGTAATTGAGTTTTATCTTTAGTTTCATCAGGAAAATAATCTGCAAACTTTATAGACCTATCAATTGGAAGATATTTTCCTTTTCTACGAGATGTATGTCATTAAAACAACTTACATCAACCGAATCCCAATACCATAGACTTTCAGAGACACTTGGGGTTACTATTCTAGCCTACTACACACATGGATCTGATACCAAAATGCATTAGGATCGAATTTCCCAAAATAGAAAACCTGCTAAACAAAAGTGTTGTCTTTTTTAATGTGTATATATATATATATATATATATATATATATATATATATATATATATATATATATATATATATATATATATATATATATATATATATATATAATCTTAAAATCAAATACTGATAAAATTGCATGCCAACGAGCAAAGACCTGTTTGGAGACAAGGTTTTTAACATCTTTATCTATAATTTCTTTTCCCGATTTTCAATCAATTCTTAATAGGAATTCTTGATTTAGTAAATACTCTTGAAATTTAGAAATACAT
Source organism: Lactuca serriola (assembly GCF_051521515.1). Lineage (NCBI taxonomy): Eukaryota > Viridiplantae > Streptophyta > Magnoliopsida > Asterales > Asteraceae > Lactuca > Lactuca serriola. The sequence goes on from NC_136411.1 coordinate 21,682,248, forward strand.
TTGATAACAGAGAGCATTTCTATTTTAATACTTGAATAATTTTTTTGCGTATCATTCCACTTCCCAGAAGTAAATCTGACTAATTCTTCTTTATTTTTGTGAGGATTTATTTGTTTTAGAATGCCTCCATATCCGATATTAGAAGCATCTGTTTCTACTATCTTTTTCCAATTTTCATTTGCTAAAGAAAGGCATGGGATCTTTTTTTACTTTAAGCTTATTTAGTTTTACCGCTTTAGTATGATCTTGTCCCCAAGGAGGAGGGTTTTTCTTTAAACGATCATCAAGTGGAGCGCTATCTATAGCAAGATCTTTATAAAAGTCAGAAATATAATTTAGACTTCCTAGAAATCTTTGTAATTGAGTTTTATCTTTAATTTCATCAGGAAAATTATCTGCAAAGTTTATAGACCTATCAATTGGAAGATATTTTCCTTTTCTACGAGATGCATGTCATTAAAATACCTTACATCAACTGAATCCCAATACCATAGACTTTCAGAGACAATTGGGGTTACTATTCTACCCTACTACACACATGGCTCTGATACCAAAATGCATTCGGATCGAATTTTCCAAAATAGAAAACCTGCTAAAAAAGTGGTGTTTTTTTTTAATGTGTACATATATATATATATATATATATATATATATATATATATATATATATATGATTTAATTCAATGTAGATAGATGATTTAAATAACTAATACTTTATTAACACAACATAAACATAGTACATAAACGATTACAAAATTCAAACAAAAAGAAAACTTACAATTTGGATCCATGAGTATGAGATCCTTACACACTTCTACGATATTGAAAACTTCTACAACTTCAGACACTTCAAACACACAGACAATACAAAGGGAATTTAAAGAGAGATATGAAAATTTTCGGATGCCTTCGTCAAATGAGCAAGGCTCTATTTATAGGCAGTCTTCAGACTTGAAAGCCTGACTTCAGCATCAATTTTGTCTTGGAAAATGATTTTGTTTTCTTTTAATAGAATACTCATTTGGTTTTATTATCTCAGTCAGATTCTTTGAAAAATGACTGCGGAGATTCCACTTAATTTGCAGAGATTCCATCTTCTTTGGCTGGATCCGATTGTTTTATTGTTTTTGTCTTTTTTTCGTTCTTCATGTTAGATGCACCTTCTTTGGAGTGAATACTTGCAGCTTCATTCATTAGTTGATCATCGTGTTCTTCTAAACTAATACCATCCATATCTTCATTATCGAAATATCCTTGTGAGGACATGTTGTTATCATCTTCCAACGAGAAATATGTTAACATTTTTTCTCGTTTTTGGATTAGTTTATTTAGTTCATCATGGGAAATAATTGGATTTTCTCTAAATATTTTTTTTCTGTATAATGGACCGTAGCAACTCATCTTCATTATTAGCCTGGGTATCCACCTCAGGAGACTTTAATTTTTGATTATTGTCATGCTCTGCTAGAGCATCCATAACTTCACCAATGATATCTTTAGGGTCGTATTTTTGGTTGGAATCATTCTTCCCCTTCCCATACCTCTGTATGAGGCCCTTCCGCGAGTGCTTCTTGCTCCTCGCATGACTGGGATCCCTGTAAAAATTCACGGGTTAAATAATCGGGTAGAGAATTTGATTCTCCTTTTATATATTCAATCTTAAAATCAAATACTGATAAAATTGCTTGCCAACGAGGAAAGACTTGTTTGGAGACAAGGTTTTTAACATCTTTATCTATAATTTCTTTTGCCGATTTGCAATCAATTCTGAATAGGAATTCTTGATTTAGTAAATCCTCTTGAAATTTAGAAATACATTTGATAATAGAGAGCATTTCTGTTTTAATAGTTGATTAATTTTTTAGCGTATCATTCCACTTCCCAGAAGTAAATCTGACTAATTCTTCTTTATTTTTGTGAGGATTTATTTGTTTTAGAATGCGTCCATATCCGATATTAGAAGCATCTGTTTCTACTACCTTTTTCCAATTTTCATTTGCTAAAGAGAGGCATGGGATCTTTTTTACTTTAAGCTTAATTAGTTTTACCGCTTTAGTATGATCTTGTCCCCAAGGAGGAGGGTTTTTCTTTAAACGATCATCAAGTGGAGCGCTATCTATAGCAAGATCTTTATAAAAGTGAGAAATATAATTTAGACTTCCTAGAAATCTTTGTAATTGATTTTTATCTTTAATTTCATCAGGAAAATTATCTGCAAAGTTTATAGACCTATCAATTGGAAGATATTTTCCTTTTCTACGAGATGCATGTCATTAAAACACCTTACATCAACCGAATCCCAATACCATAGACTTTCAGAGACACTTGGGGTTACTATTCTAGCCTAATACACACATGGCTCTGATACCAAAATGCATTAGGATCGAATTTCCCAAAATAGAAAACCTGCTAAACAAAAGTGTTGTTTTTTTTAATGTGTATATATATATGATTTAATTCAATGTAGACAGATGATCTAAATAACTAATACTTTGTTAACACAACATAAACATAGTACATAAACGATTACAAAATTCAAACAAAAAGAAAACTTAGAATTTGGATCCATGAGTATGAGATCCTTACACACTTCTACGATATTGAAAACTTCTACAACTTCAGACACTTCAAACACACACACAATAAAAAGGGAATTTAAAGAGAGATATGAAAAATTTCGGATGCCTTCTTCAAATGAGCAAGGCTCTATTTATAAGCAGTCTTCGGACTTGAAACCCGGACTTCAGCATCAATTTTGTCTTGGAAAATGGTTTTGTTTTCTTTTAATAGAAAAATCATTTGGTTTTATTATCTCAGTCAGATTCTCTGAAAAATGACTGCAGAGATTCCACTTAATTTGCAGAGATTCCATCATCTTTGGCTGGATCCGATTGTTTTATTGGCTTTGTCTTTTTTTTTTCGTTCTTCGTGTTAGATGCACCTTCTTTGGAGTGAATACTTGCAGCTTCATTCATTAGTCGATCATCTTGTTCTTCTAAACTAATACCATCCATATCTTCATTATCGAAATATCCTTGTGAGGACATGTTGTCATCATCTTCCAACGAGAAATCTGTTAACATTTTTTCTCGTTTTTGGATTAGTTTATTTAGTTCATCATGGGAAATCATTGGATTTTCTCTTAATATTTTTTTTCCGTATAATGGACCGTAGCAACTCATCTTCATTATTAGCCTGGGTATCCACCTCAGGAGACTTTAATTTTTGATTATTGTCATGCTCTGCTAGAGCATCCATAACTTCACCAATGATATCTTTAGGGTCGTATTTTTGGTTGGAATCATTCTTCCCCTTCCCATACCTCTGTATGAGGCCCTTCCGCGAGTGCTTCTTGCTCCTCGCATGACTGAGATCCCTGTAAAAATTCACGGGTTAAATAATCGGGTAGAGAATTTGATTCTCCTTTTATATATTCAATCTTAAAATCAAATACTGATAAAATTGCTTGCCAACGAGGAAAGACTTGTTTGGAGACAAGGTTTTTAACATCTTTATCTATAATTTCTTTTGCCGATTTGCAATCAATTCTTAATAGGAATTCTTGATTTAGTAAATCCTCTTGAAATTTAGAAATACATTTGATAATAGAGAGCATTTCTGTTTTAATAGTTGAATAATTTTTTTGCGTATCATTCCACTTCCCAGAAGTAAATCTGACTAATTCTTCTTTATTTTTGTGAGGATTTATTTGTTTTAGAATGCCTCCATATCCGATATTAGAAGCATCTGTTTCTACTATCTTTTTCCAATTTTCGTTTGATAAAGAAAGGCATGGGATCTTTATTACTTTAAGCTTATTTAGTTTTACCGCTTTAGTATGATCTTGTCCCCAAGGAGGAGGGTTTTTCTTTAAACGATCATCAAGTGGGGTGCTATTTATAGCAAGATCTTTATAAAAGTCAGAAATATAATTTAGACTTCCTAGAAATCTTTGTAATTGAGTTTTATCTTTAGTTTCATCAGGAAAATAATCTGCAAACTTTATAGACCTATCAATTGGAAGATATTTTCCTTTTCTACGAGATGTATGTCATTAAAACAACTTACATCAACCGAATCCCAATACCATAGACTTTCAGAGACACTTGGGGTTACTATTCTAGCCTACTACACACATGGCTCTGATACCAAAATGCATTAGGATCGAATTTCCCAAAATAGAAAACCTGCTAAACAAAAGTGTTGTCTTTTTTAATGTGTATATATATATATATATATATATATATATATATATATATATATATATAATCTTAAAATCAAATACTGATAAAATTGCATGCCAACGAGCAAAGACCTGTTTGGAGACAAGGTTTTTAACATCTTTATCTATAATTTCTTTTCCCGATTTTCAATCAATTCTTAATAGGAATTCTTGATTTAGTAAATACTCTTGAAATTTAGAAATACATTTGATAACAGAGAGCATTTCTATTTTAATACTTGAATAATTTTTTTGCGTATCATTCCACTTCCCAGAAGTAAATCTGACTAATTCTTCTTTATTTTTGTGAGGATTTATTTGTTTTAGAATGCCTCCATATCCGATATTAGAAGCATCTGTTTCTACTATCTTTTTCCAATTTTCATTTGCTAAAGAAAGGCATGGGATCTTTTTTTACTTTAAGCTTATTTAGTTTTACCGCTTTAGTATGATCTTGTCCCCAAGGAGGAGGGTTTTTCTTTAAACGATCATCAAGTGGAGCGCTATCTATAGCAAGATCTTTATAAAAGTCAGAAATATAATTTAGACTTCCTAGAAATCTTTGTAATTGAGTTTTATCTTTAATTTCATCAGGAAAATTATCTGCAAAGTTTATAGACCTATCAATTGGAAGATATTTTCCTTTTCTACGAGATGCATGTCATTAAAATACCTTACATCAACTGAATCCCAATACCATAGACTTTCAGAGACAATTGGGGTTACTATTCTACCCTACTACACACATGGCTCTGATACCAAAATGCATTCGGATCGAATTTTCCAAAATAGAAAACCTGCTAAAAAAGTGGTGTTTTTTTTTAATGTGTACATATATATATATATATATATATATATATATATATATATATATATATATATATATATATGATTTAATTCAATGTAGATAGATGATTTAAATAACTAATACTTTATTAACACAACATAAACATAGTACATAAACGATTACAAAATTCAAACAAAAAGAAAACTTACAATTTGGATCCATGAGTATGAGATCCTTACACACTTCTACGATATTGAAAACTTCTACAACTTCAGACACTTCAAACACACAGACAATACAAAGGGAATTTAAAGAGAGATATGAAAATTTTCGGATGCCTTCGTCAAATGAGCAAGGCTCTATTTATAGGCAGTCTTCAGACTTGAAAGCCTGACTTCAGCATCAATTTTGTCTTGGAAAATGATTTTGTTTTCTTTTAATAGAATACTCATTTGGTTTTATTATCTCAGTCAGATTCTTTGAAAAATGACTGCGGAGATTCCACTTAATTTGCAGAGATTCCATCTTCTTTGGCTGGATCCGATTGTTTTATTGTTTTTGTCTTTTTTTCGTTCTTCATGTTAGATGCACCTTCTTTGGAGTGAATACTTGCAGCTTCATTCATTAGTTGATCATCGTGTTCTTCTAAACTAATACCATCCATATCTTCATTATCGAAATATCCTTGTGAGGACATGTTGTTATCATCTTCCAACGAGAAATATGTTAACATTTTTTCTCATTTTTGGATTAGTTTATTTAGTTCATCATGGGAAATAATTGGATTTTCTCTAAATATTTTTTTTCTGTATAATGGACCGTAGCAACTCATCTTCATTATTAGCCTGGGTATCCACCTCAGGAGACTTTAATTTTTGATTATTGTCATGCTCTGCTAGAGCATCCATAACTTCACCAATGATATCTTTAGGGTCGTATTTTTGGTTGGAATCATTCTTCCCCTTCCCATACCTCTGTATGAGGCCCTTCCGCGAGTGCTTCTTGCTCCTCGCATGACTGGGATCCCTGTAAAAATTCACGGGTTAAATAATCGGGTAGAGAATTTGATTCTCCTTTTATATATTCAATCTTAAAATCAAATACTGATAAAATTGCTTGCCAACGAGGAAAGACTTGTTTGGAGACAAGGTTTTTAACATCTTTATCTATAATTTCTTTTGCCGATTTGCAATCAATTCTGAATAGGAATTCTTGATTTAGTAAATCCTCTTGAAATTTAGAAATACATTTGATAATAGAGAGCATTTCTGTTTTAATAGTTGATTAATTTTTTAGAGTATCATTCCACTTCCCAGAAGTAAATCTGACTAATTCTTCTTTATTTTTGTGAGGATTTATTTGTTTTAGAATGCGTCCATATCCGATATTAGAAGCATCTGTTTCTACTACCTTTTTCCAATTTTCATTTGCTAAAGAGAGGCATGGGATCTTTTTTACTTTAAGCTTATTTAGTTTTACCGCTTTAGTATGATCTTGTCCCCAAGGAGGAGGGTTTTTCTTTAAACGATCATCAAGTGGAGCGCTATCTATAGCAAGATCTTTATAAAAGTGAGAAATATAATTTAGACTTCCTAGAAATCTTTGTAATTGATTTTTATCTTTAATTTCATCAGGAAAATTATCTGCAAAGTTTATAGACCTATCAATTGGAAGATATTTTCCTTTTCTACGAGATGCATGTCATTAAAACACCTTACATCAACCGAATCCCAATACCATAGACTTTCAGAGACACTTGGGGTTACTATTCTAGCCTACTACACACATGGCTCTGATACCAAAATGCATTAGGATCGAATTTCCCAAAATAGAAAACCTGCTAAACAAAAGTGTTGTTTTTTTTAATGTGTATATATATATGATTTAATTCAATGTAGACAGATGATCTAAATAACTAATACTTTGTTAACACAACATAAACATAGTACATAAACGATTACAAAATTCAAACAAAAAGAAAACTTAGAATTTGGATCCATGAGTATGAGATCCTTACACACTTCTACGATATTGAAAACTTCTACAACTTCAGACACTTCAAACACACACACAATAAAAAGGGAATTTAAAGAGAGATATGAAAATTTTCGGATGCCTTCTTCAAATGAGCAAGGCTCTATTTATAAGCAGTCTTCGGACTTGAAACCCGGACTTCAGCATCAATTTTGTCTTGGAAAATGGTTTTGTTTTCTTTTAATAGAAAAATCATTTGGTTTTATTATCTCAGTCAGATTCTCTGAAAAATGACTGCAGAGATTCCACTTAATTTGCAGAGATTCCATCATCTTTGGCTGGATCCGATTGTTTTATTGGCTTTGTCTTTTTTTTTTCGTTCTTCGTGTTAGATGCACCTTCTTTGGAGTGAATACTTGCAGCTTCATTCATTAGTCGATCATCTTGTTCTTCTAAACTAATACCATCCATATCTTCATTATCGAAATATCCTTGTGAGGACATGTTGTCATCATCTTCCAACGAGAAATCTGTTAACATTTTTTCTCGTTTTTGGATTAGTTTATTTAGTTCATCATGGGAAATCATTGGATTTTCTCTTAATATTTTTTTTCCGTATAATGGACCGTAGCAACTCATCTTCATTATTAGCCTGGGTATCCACCTCAGGAGACTTTAATTTTTGATTATTGTCATGCTCTGCTAGAGCATCCATAACTTCACCAATGATATCTTTAGGGTCGTATTTTTGGTTGGAATCATTCTTCCCCTTCCCATACCTCTGTATGAGGCCCTTCCGCGAGTGCTTCTTGCTCCTCGCATGACTGGGATCCCTGTAAAAATTCACGGGTTAAATAATCGGGTAGAGAATTTGATTCTCCTTTTATATATTCAATCTTAAAATCAAATACTGATAAAATTGCTTGCCAACGAGGAAAGACTTGTTTGGAGACAAGGTTTTTAACATCTTTATCTATAATTTCTTTTGCCGATTTGCAATCAATTCTGAATAGGAATTCTTGATTTAGTAAATCCTCTTGAAATTTAGAAATACATTTGATAATAGAGAGCATTTCTGTTTTAATAGTTGAATAATTTTTTTGCGTATCATTCCACTTCCCAGAAGTAAATCTGACTAATTCTTCTTTATTTTTGTGAGGATTTATTTGTTTTAGAATGCCTCCATATCCGATATTAGAAGCATCTGTTTCTACTATCTTTTTCCAATTTTCATTTGCTAAAGAAAGGCATGGGATCTTTTTTACTTTAAGCTTAATTAGTTTTACCGCTTTAGTATGATCTTGTCCCCAAGGAGGAGGGTTTTTCTTTAAACGATCATCAAGTCGAGCACTATCTATAGCAATATCTTTATAAAAGTCAGAAATATAATTTAGATTTCCTAGAAGTCTTTGTAATTGAGTCTTATCTTTAATTTCATCAGGAAAATTATCTGCAAAGTTTATAGACCTATCAATTGGAAGATATTTTCCTTTTCTACGAGATGCATGTCATTAAAACACCTTACATCAACCGAATCCCAATACCATAGACTTTCAGAGATACTTGGGGTTACTATTCTAGCCTACTACACACATGGCTCTGATACCAAAATGCATTAGGATCGAATTTCCCAAAATAGAAAACCTGCTAAACAAAAGTGTTGTTTTTTTTAATGTGTATATATATATGATTTAATTCAATGTAGACAGATGATTTAAATAACTAATACTTTATTAACACAACATAAACATAGTACATAAACGATTACAAAATTCAAACAAAAAGAAAAATTACAATTTTGATCCATGAGTATGAGATCCTTACACACTTCTATGATATTGAAAACTTCTACAACTTCAGACACTTCAAACACACAGACAATACAAAGGGAGTTTAAAGAGAGATATGAAATTTTTTGGATGCCTTCTTCAAATGAGCAAGGCTCTATTTATAGGCAGTCTTCGGACTTGAAACCCGGACTTCAGCATCAATTTTGTCTTGGAAAATGGTTTTGTTTTCTTTTAATAGAAAAATCATTTGGTTTTATTATCTCAGTCAGATTCTCTGAAAAATGACTGCAGAGATTCCACTTAATTTGCAGAGATTCCATCTTCTTTGGCTGGATCCGATTGTTTTATTGGCTTTGTCTTTTTTTTTTTTTTTTTTTTTCGTTCTTCTTGTTAGATGCACCTTCTTTGGAGTGAATACTTGCAGCTTCATTCATTAGTTGATCATCTTGTTCTTCTAAACTAATACCATCCATATCTTCATTATCGAAATATCCTTGTGAGGACATGTTGTCATCATCTTCCAACGAGAAATCTGTTAACATTTTTTCTCGTTTTTGGATTAGTTTATTTAGTTCATCATGGGAAATAATTGGATTTTCTCTTAATATTTTTTTCCGTATAATGGACCGTAGCAACTCATCTTCATTATTAGCCTGGGTATCCACCTCAGGAGACTTTAATTTTTGATTATTGTCATGCTCTGCTAGAGCATCCATAACTTCACCAATGATATCTTTAGGGTCGAATTTTTGGTTGGAATCATTGTTCCCCTTCCCATACCTCTGTATGAGGCCCTTCCGCGAGTGCTTCTTGCTCCTCGCATGACTGGGATCCCTGTAAAAATTCACGGGTTAAATAATCGGGTAGAGAATTTGATTCTCCTTTTATATATTCAATCTTAAAATCAAATACTGATAAAATTGCTTGCCAACGAGGAAAGACTTGTTTGGAGACAAGGTTTTTAACATCTTTATCTATAATTTCTTTTGCCGATTTGCAATCAATTCTTAATAGGAATTCTTGATTTAGTAAATCCTCTTGAAATTTAGAAATACATTTGATAATAGAGAGCATTTCTGTTTTAATAGTTGAATAATTTTTTTGCGTATCATTCCACTTCCCAGAAGTAAATCTGACTAATTCTTCTTTATTTTTGTGAGGATTTATTTGTTTTAGAATGCCTCCATATCCGATATTAGAAGCATCTGTTTCTACTATCTTTTTCCAATTTTCATTTGCTAAAGAAAGGCATGGGATCTTTTTTACTTTAAGCTTAATTAGTTTTACCGCTTTAGTATGATCTTGTCCCCAAGGAGGAGGGTTTTTCTTTAAACGATCATCAAGTCGAGCACTATCTATAGCAATATCTTTATAAAAGTCAGAAATATAATTTAGATTTCCTAGAAGTCTTTGTAATTGAGTCTTATCTTTAATTTCATCAGGAAAATTATCTGCAAAGTTTATAGACCTATCAATTGGAAGATATTTTCGTTTTCTACGAGATGCATGTCATTAAAACACCTTACATCAACCGAATCCCAATACCATAGACTTTCAGAGATACTTGGGGTTACTATTCTAGCCTACTACACACATGGCTCTGATACCAAAATGCATTAGGATCGAATTTCCCAAAATAGAAAACCTGCTAAACAAAAGTGTTGTTTTTTTTAATGTGTATATATATGATTTAATTCAATGTAGACAGATGATTTAAATAACTAATACTTTATTAACACAACATAAACATAGTACATAAACGATTACAAAATTCAAACAAAAAGAAAAATTACAATTTTGATCCATGAGTATGAGATCCTTACACACTTCTATGATATTGAAAACTTCTACAACTTCAGACACTTCAAACACACAGACAATACAAAGGGAGTTTAAAGAGAGATATGAAATTTTTTGGATGCCTTCTTCAAATGAGCAAGGCTCTATTTATAGGCAGTCTTCGGACTTGAAACCCGGACTTCAGCATCAATTTTGTCTTGGAAAATGGTTTTGTTTTCTTTTAATAGAAAAATCATTTGGTTTTATTATCTCAGTCAGATTCTCTGAAAAATGACTGCAGAGATTCCACTTAATTTGCAGAGATTCCATCTTCTTTGGCTGGATCCGATTGTTTTATTGGCTTTGTCTTTTTTTTTCGTTCTCCGTGTTAGATGCACCTTCTTTGGAGTGAATACTTGCAGCTTCATTCATTAGTCGATCATCTTGTTCTTCTAAACTAATACCATCCATATCTTCATTATCGAAATATCCTTGTGAGGACATGTTGTCATCATCTTCCAACGAGAAATCTGTTAACATTTTTTCTCGTTTTTGGATTAGTTTATTTAGTTCATCATGGGAAATCATTGGATTTTCTCTTAATATTTTTTTCCGTATAATGGACTGTAGCAACTCATCTTCATTATTAGCCTGGGTATCCACCTCAGGAGACTTTAATTTTTGATTATTGTCATGCTCTGCTAGAGCATCCATAACTTTACCAATGATATCTTTAGGGTCGTATTTTTGGTTGGAATCATTCTTCCCCTTCCCATACCTCTGTATGAGGCCCTTCCGCGAGTGCTTCTTGCTCCTCGCATGACTGGCATCCCTGTAAAAAATCACGGGTTAAATAATCGGGTAGAGAATTTGATTCTCCTTTTATATATTCAATCTTAAAATCAAATACTGATAAAATTGCTTGCCAACGAGGAAAGACTTGTTTGGAGACAAGGTTTTTAACATCTTTATCTATAATTTCTTTTGCCGATTTGCAATCAATTCTGAATAGGAATTCTTGATTTAGTAAATCCTCTTGAAATTTAGAAATACATTTGATAATAGAGAGCATTTCTGTTTTAATAGTTGAATAATTTTTTTGCGTATCATTCCACTTCCCAGAAGTAAATCTGACTAATTCTTCTTTATTTTTGTGAGGATTTATTTGTTTTAGAATGCCTCCATATCCGATATTAGAAGCATCTGTTTCTACTATCTTTTTCCAATTTTCATTTGCTAAAGAAAGGCATGGGATCTTTTTTACTTTAAGCTTAATTAGTTTTACCGCTTTAGTATGATCTTGTCCCCAAGGAGGAGGGTTTTTCTTTAAACGATCATCAAGTGGAGCGCTATCTATAGCAATATCTTTATAAAAGTCAGAAATATAATTTAGACTTCCTAGAAATCTTTGTAATTGAGTTTTATCTTTAATTTCATCAGGAAAATTATCTGCAAAGTTTATAGACCTATCAATTGGAAGATAGTTTCCTTTTCTACGAGATGCATGTCATTAAAACACCTTACATCAACCGAATCCCAATACCATAGACTTTCAGAGATACTTGGGGTTACTATTCTAGCCTACTACACACATGGCTCTGATACCAAAATGCATTAGGATCGAATTTCCCAAAATAGAAAACCTGCTAAACAAAAGTGTTGTTTTTTTTAATGTGTATATATATGATTTAATTCAATGTAGACAGATGATTTAAATAACTAATACTTTATTAACACAACATAAACATAGTACATAAACGATTACAAAATTCAAACAAAAAGAAAAATTACAATTTTGATCCATGAGTATGAGATCCTTACACACATCTACGATATTGAAAACTTCTACAACTTCACACACTTCAAACACATAGACAATACAAAGGGAGTTTAAAGAGAGATATGAAATTTTTTGGATGCCTTCTTCAAATGAGCAAGGCTCTATTTATAGGCAGTCTTCGGACTTGAAACCCGGACTTCAGCATCAATTTTGTCTTGGAAAATGGTTTTGTTTTCTTTTAATAGAAAAATCATTTGGTTTTATTATCTCAGTCAGATTCTCTGAAAAATGACTGCAGAGATTCCACTTAATTTGCAGAGATTCCATCTTCTTTGGCTGGATCCGATTGTTTTATTGGCTTTGTCTTTTTTTTTTTCGTTCTTCTTGTTAGATGCACCTTCTTTGGAGTGAATACTTGCAGCTTCATTCATTAGTTGATCATCTTGTTCTTCTAAACTAATACCATCCATATCTTCATTATCGAAATATCCTTGTGAGGACATGTTGTCATCATCTTCCAACGAGAAATCTGTTAACATTTTTTCTCGTTTTTGGATTAGTTTATTTAGTTCATCATGGGAAATAATTGGATTTTCTCTTAATATTTTTTTCCGTATAATGGACCGTAGCAACTCATCTTCATTATTAGCCTGGGTATCCACCTCAGGAGACTTTAATTTTTGATTATTGTCATGCTCTGCTAGAGCATCCATAACTTCACCAATGATATCTTTAGGGTCGTATTTTTGGTTGGAATCATTCTTCCCCTTCCCATACCTCTGTATGAGGCCCTTCCGCGAGTGCTTCTTGCTCCTCGCATGACTGGGATCCCTGTAAAAAATCACGGGTTAAATAATCGGGTAGAGAATTTGATTCTCCTTTTATATATTCAATCTTAAAATCAAATACTGATAAAATTGCTTGCCAACGAGGAAAGACTTGTTTGGAGACAAGGTTTTTAACATCTTTATCTATAATTTCTTTTGCCGATTTGCAATCAATTCTGAATAGAAATTCTTGATTTAGTAAATCCTCTTGAAATTTAGAAATACATTTGATAATAGAGAGCATTTCTGTTTTAATAGTTGAATAATTTTTTTGCGTATCATTCCACTTCCCAGAAGTAAATCTGACTAATTCTTCTTTATTTTTGTGAGGATTTATTTGTTTTAGAATGCCTCCATATCTGATATTAGAAGCATCTGTTTCTACTATCTTTTTCCAATTTTCATTTGCTAAAGAAAGGCATGGGATCTTTTTTACTTTAAGCTTAATTAGTTTTACCGCTTTAGTATGATCTTGTCCCCAAGGAGGAGGGTTTTTCTTTAAACGATCATCAAGTGGAGCGCTATCTATAGCAATATCTTTATAAAAGTCAGAAATATAATTTAGACTTCCTAGAAATCTTTGTAATTGAGTTTTATCTTTAATTTCATCAGGAAAATTATCTGCAAAGTTTATAGACCTATCAATTGGAAGATATTTTCCTTTTCTACGAGATGCATGTCATTAAAACACCTTACATCAACCGAATCCCAATACCATAGACTTTCAGAGATACTTGGGGTTATTATTCTAGCCTACTACACACATGGCTCTGATACCAAAATGCATTAGGATCGAATTTCCCAAAATAGAAAACCTGCTAAACAAAAGTGTTGTTTTTTTTTAATGTGTATATATATGATTTAATTCAATGTAGACAGATGATTTAAATAACTAATACTTTATTAACACAACATAAACATAGTACATAAACGATTACAAAATTCAAACAAAAAGAAAAATTACAATTTTGATCCATGAGTATGAGATCCTTACACACTTCTACGATATTGAAAACTTCTACAACTTCAGACACTTCAAACACACAGACAATACAAAGGGAGTTTAAAGAGAGATATGAAATTTTTTGGATGCCTTCTTCAAATGAGCAAGGCTCTATTTATAGGCAGTCTTCGGACTTGAAACCCGGACTTCAGCATCAATTTTGTCTTGGAAAATGGTTTTGTTTTCTTTTAATAGAAAAATCATTTGGTTTTATTATCTCAGTCAGATTCTCTGAAAAATGACTGCAGAGATTCCACTTAATTTGCAGAGATTCCATCTTCTTTGGCTGGATCCGATTGTTTTATTGGCTTTGTCTTTTTTTTTTTTTTTTTCGTTCTTCTTGTTAGATGCACCTTCTTTGGAGTGAATACTTGCAGCTTCATTCATTAGTTGATCATCTTGTTCTTCTAAACTAATACCATCCATATCTTCATTATCGAAATATCCTTGTGAGGACATGTTGTCATCATCTTCCAACGAGAAATTTGTTAACATTTTTTCTCGTTTTTGGATTAGTTTATTTAGTTCATCATGGGAAATAATTGGATTTTCTCTTAATATTTTTTTCCGTATAATGGACCGTAGCAACTCATCTTCATTATTAGCCTGGGTATCCACCTCAGGAGACTTTAATTTTTGATTATTGTCATGCTCTGCTAGAGCATCCATAACTTCACCAATGATATCTTTAGGGTCGAATTTTTGGTTGGAATCATTGTTCCCCTTCCCATACCTCTGTATGAGGCCCTTCCGCGAGTGCTTCTTGCTCCTCGCATGACTGGGATCCCTGTAAAAATTCACGGGTTAAATAATCGGGTAGAGAATTTGATTCTCCTTTTATATATTCAATCTTAAAATCAAATACTGATAAAATTGCTTGCCAACGAGGAAAGACTTGTTTGGAGACAAGGTTTTTAACATCTTTATCTATAATTTCTTTTGCCGATTTGCAATCAATTCTTAATAGGAATTCTTGATTTAGTAAATCCTCTTGAAATTTAGAAATACATTTGATAATAGAGAGCATTTCTGTTTTAATAGTTGAATAATTTTTTTGCGTATCATTCCACTTCCCAGAAGTAAATCTGACTAATTCTTCTTTATTTTTGTGAGGATTTATTTGTTTTAGAATGCGTCCATATCCGATATTAGAAGCATCTGTTTCTACTATCTTTTTCCAATTTTCATTTGCTAAAGAAAGGCATGGGATCTTTTTTACTTTAAGCTTAATTAGTTTTACTGCTTTAGTATGATCTTGTCCCCAAGGAGGAGGGTTTTTCTTTAAACGATCATCAAGTGGAGCGCTATCTGTAGCAAGATCTTTATAAAAGTGAGAAATATCATTTAGACTTCTTAGAAATATTTGTAATTGAGTTTTATCTTTAATTTCATCAGGAAAATTATCTGCAAACTTTATAGACCTATCAATTGGAAGATATTTTCCTTTTCTACGAGATGCATGTCATTAAAACACCTTACATCAACCGAATCCCAATACCATAGACTTTCAGAGACACTTGGGTTTACTATTCTAGCCTACTACACACATGGCTCTGATACCAAAATGCATTAGGATCGAATTTCCCAAAATAGAAAACCTGCTAAACAAAAGTGTTGTTTTTTTTAATGTGTATATCTATATATATATATATATATATATATATATATATATATATATATATATATATATATATATGATTTAATTCAATGTAGACAGATGATTTAAATAACTAATACTTTATTAACACAACATAAACATAGTACATAAACGATTACAAAATTCAAACAAAAAGAAAACTTACAATTTGGATCCATGAGTATGAGATCCTTACACACTTCTACGATATTGAAAACTTCTACAACTTCAGACACTTCAAACACACATACAATACAAAGGGAATTTAAAGAGAGATATGAAAATTTTCGGATGCCTTCTTCAAATGAGCAAGGCTCTATTTATAGGCAGTCTTTAGACTTGAAACCCGGACTTCAGCATCAATTTTGTCTTGGAAAATGGTTTTCTTTTCTTTTAATAGAATAATCATTTGGTTTTATTATCTCAGTCAGATTCTCTGAAAAATGACTGCAGAGATTCCACTTAATTTGCAGAGATTCCATCTTCTTTGGCTGGATCCGATTGTTTTATTGGCTTTGTCTTTTTTTTTTTTTTCATTCTTCTTGTTAGATGCACCTTCTTTGGAGTGAATACTTGCAGCTGCATTCATTAGTTTATCATCTTATTCTTCTAAACTAATACCATCCATATCTTCATTATCGAAATATCCTTGTGAGGACATGTTGTCATCATCTTCCAACGAGAAATCTGTTAACATTTTTTCTCGTTTTTGGATTAGTTTATTTAGTTCATCATGGGAAATAATTGGATTTTCTCTTAATATTTTTTTTTCCGTATAATGGATCGTAGCAACTCATCTTCATTATTAGCCTGGGTATCCACCCTAGGAGACTTTAATTTTTGATTATTGTCATGCTCTACTAGAGCATCCATAACTTCACCAATGATATCTTTAGGGTCGTATTTTTGGTTGGAATCATTCTTCCCCTTCCCATACCTCTGTATGAGGCCCTTCCGCGAGTGCTTCTTGCTCCTCGCATGACTGGGATCCCTGTAAAAATTCACGGGTTAAATAATCGGGTGGAGAATTTGATTCTCCTTTTATATATTCAATCTTAAAATCAAATACTAATAAAATTGCTTGCCAACGAGGAAAGACTTGTTTAGAGACAAGGTTTTTAACATCTTTATCTATAATTTCTTTTGCCGATTTGCTATCAATTCTTAATAGGAATTCTTGATTTAGTAAATCCTCTTGAAATTTAGAAATACATTTGATAATAGAGAGCATTTATGTTTTAATAGTTGAATAATTTTTTTGCGTATCATTCCACTTCCCAGAAGTAAATTTGACTAATTCTTCTTTATTTTTGTGAGGATTTATTTGTTTTAGAATGCGTCCATATCCGATATTAGAAGCATCTGTTTCTACTATCTTTTTCCAATTTTCATTTGCTAAAGAAAGGCTTGGGATCTTTTTTACTTTAAGCTTAATTAGTTTTACCGCTTTAGTATGATCTTGTCCCCAAGGAGGAGGGTTTTTCTTTAAACGATCATCAAGTGGAGCGCTATCTATAGCAAGATCTTTATAAAAGTGAGAAATATAATTTAGACTTCCTAGAAATATTTGTAATTAAGTTTTATCTTTAATTTCATCAGGAAAATTATCTGCAAAGTTTATAGACCTATCAATTGGAAGATATTTTCCTTTTCTACGAGATGCATGTCATTAAAACACCTTACATCAACCGAATCCCAATACCATGGACTTTCAGAGACACTTGGGTTTACTATTCTAGCCTACTACACACGTGGCTCTGATACCAAAATGCATTAGGATCGAATTTCCCAAAATAGAAAACCTGCTAAACAAAAGTGTTGTTTTTTTTAATGTGTATATATATATATATATATATATATATATATATATATATATATATATATATATATATATGATTTAATTCAATGTAGACAGATGATTTAAATAACTAATACTTTATTAACACAACATAAACATAGTACATAAACGATTACAAAATTCAAACAAAAAGATAACTTACAATTTGGATCCATGAGTATGAGATCCTTACACACTTCTACGACATTGAAAACCTCTACAACTTCAGACACTTCAAACACACATACAATACAAAGGGAATTTAAAGAGAGATATGAAAATTTTCGGATGCCTTCTTCAAATGAGCAAGGCTCTATTTATAGGCAGTCTTTAGACTTGAAACCCGGACTTCAGCATCAATTTTGTCTTGGAAAATGGTTTTCTTTTCTTTTAATAGAATAATCATTTGGTTTTATTATCTCAGTCAGATTCTCTGAAAAATGACTGCAGAGATTCCACTTAATTTGCAGAGATTCCATCTTCTTTGGCTGGATCCGATTGTTTTATTGGCTTTGTCTTTTTTTTTTTTTTTCATTCTTCTTGTTAGATGCACCTTCTTTGGAGTGAATACTTGCAGCTGCATTCATTAGTTGATCATCTTGTTCTTCTAAACTAATACCATCCATATCTTCATTATCGAAATATCCTTGTGAGGACATGTTGTCATCATCTTCCAACGACAAATCTGTTAACATTTTTTCTCGTTTTTGGATTAGTTTATTTAGTTCATCATGGGAAATAATTGGATTTTCTCTTAATATTTTTTTTTCCGTATAATGGACCGTAGCAACTCATCTTCATTATTAGCCTAGGTATCCACCTCAGGAGACTTTAATTTTTGATTATTGTCATGCTCTGCTAGAGCATCCATAACTTCACCAATGATATCTTTAGGGTCGTATTTTTGGTTGGAATCATTCTTCCCCTTCCCATACCTCTGTATGAGGCCCTTCCGCGAGTGCTTCTTGCTGCTCGCATGACTGGGATCCCTGTAAAAATTCACGGGTTAAATAATCGGGTGGAGAATTTGATTCTCCTTTTATATATTCAATCTTAAAATCAAATACTGATAAAATTGCTTGCCAACGAGGAAAGACTTGTTTGGAGACAAGGTTTTTAACATCTTTATCTATAATTTCTTTTGCCGATTTGCAATCAATTCTGAATAGGAATTCTTGATTTAGTAAATCCTCTTGAAATTTAGAAATACATTTGATAATAGAGAGCATTTATGTTTTAATAGTTGAATAATTTTTTTGCGTATCATTCCACTTCCCAGAAGTAAATCTGACTAATTCTTCTTTATTTTTGTGAGGATTTATTTGTTTTAGAATGCGTCCATATCCGATATTAGAAGCATCTGTTTCTACTATCTTTTTCCAATTTTCATTTGCTAAAGAAAGGCTTGGGATCTTTTTTACTTTAAACTTAATTAGTTTTACCGCTTTAGTATGATCTTGTCCCCAAGGAGGAGGGTTTTTCTTTAAACGATCATCAAGTGGAGCGCTATCTATAGCAAGATCTTTATAAAAGTCAGAAATATAAATTAGACTTCCTAAAAATCTTTGTAATTGAGTTTTATCTTTAATTTCATTAGGAAAATTATCTGCAAAGTTTATAGACCTATCTATTGGAAGATATTTTCCTTTTCTACGAGATGCATGTCATTAAAACACCTTACATCAACCGAATCCCAATACCATAGACTTTCAAAGACACCTGGGGTTACTATTCTAGCCTACTACACACATGGCTCTGATACCAAAATGCATTAGGATCGAATTTCCCAAAATAGAAAACCTGCTAAACAAAAGTGTTCTTTTTTTTAATGTGTGTGTGTATATATATATATATATATATATATATATATATATATATGATTTAATTCAATGTAGACAGATGATTTAAATAACTAATACTTTATTAACACAACATAAACATAGTACATAAACGATTACAAAGTTCAAACAAAAAGAAAACTTACAATTTGGATCCATGAGTATGAGATCCTTACACACTTCTACGATATTGAAAACTTCTACAACTTCAGACACTTCAAACACACAGACAATACAAAGGGAATTTAAAGAGAGATATGAAAATTTTCGGATGCCTTCTTCAAATGAGCAAGGCTCTATTTATAGGCAGTCTTCGGACTTGAAACCCGGACTTCAGCATCAATTTTGTCTTGGAAAATGGTTTTGTTTTCTTTTAATAGAAAAATCATTTGGTTTTATTATCTCAGTCAGATTCTCTGAAAAATGACTGCAGAGATTCCACTTAATTTGCAGAGATTCCATCTTCTTTGGCTAGATCCGATTGTTTTATTGGCTTTGTCTTTTTTTTTTTTCGTTCTTCTTGTTAGATGTACCTCCTATGGAGCGAATACTTGCAGCTTCATTCATTAGTTAATCATCTTGTTCTTCTAAACTAATACCATCCATATCTTCATTATCGAAATATCCTTGTGAGGACATGTTGTCATCATCTTCCAACGAGAAATCTGTTAACATTTTTTCTCGTTTTTGGATTAGTTTATTTAGTTCATCATGGGAAATAATTGGATTTTCTCTTAATATTTTTTTTCCGTATAATGGACCGTAGCAACTCATCTTCATTATTAGCCTGGGTATCCACCTCAGGAGACTTTAATTTTTGATTATTGTCATGCTCTGCTAGAGCATCCATTACTTCACCAATGATATCTTTAGGGTTGTATTTTTGGTTGGAATCATTCTTCCCCTTCCCATACCTCTGTATGAGGCCCTTCCACGAGTGCTTCTTGCGCCTCGCATGACTGGGATCCTTGTAAAAATTCACGGGTTAAATAATCGGGTAGAGAATTTGATTCTCGTTTTATATATTCAATCTTAAAATCAAATACTGATAAAATTGCTTGCCAACGAGGAAAGACTTGTTTGGAGACAAGGTTTTTAACATCTTTATCTATAATTTCTTTTGCCGATTTGCAATCAATTCTTAATAGGAATTCTTGATTTAGTAAATCCTCTTGAAATTTAGAAATACATTTGATAATAGAGAGCATTTCTGTTTTAATAGTTGAATAATTTTTTTGCGTATCATTCCACTTCCCAGAAGTAAATCTGACTAATTCTTCTTTATTTTTGTGAGGATTTATTTGTTTTAGAATGCGTCCATATCCGATATTAGAAGCATCTGTTTCTACTATCTTTTTCCAATTTTCATTTGCTAAAGAAAGGCATGGGATCTTTTTTACTTTAAGCTTAATTAGTTTTACCGCTTTAGTATGATCTTGTCCCCAAAGAGGAGGGTTTTTCTTTAAACGATCATCAAGTGGAGCGCTATCTATAGCAAGATCTTTATAAAAGTCAGAAATATAATTTAGACTTCCTAGAAATCTTTGTAATTGAGTTTTATCTTTAATTTCATCAGGAAAATTATCTGCAAAGTTTATAGACCTATCAATTGGAAGATATTTTCCTTTTCTACGAGATGCATGTCATTAAAACACCTTACATCAATCGAATCCCAATACCATAGACTTTCAGAGACACTTGGGGTTACTATTCTAGCCTACCACATACATGGCTCTGATACCAAAATGCATTAGGATCGAATTTCCCAAAATAGAAAACCTGCTAAACAAAAGTGTTGTTTTTTTTAATGTGTATATATATGATTTAATTCAATGTAGACAGATGATTTAAATAACTAATACTTTATTAACACAACATAAACATAGTACATAAACGATTACAGAATTGAAACAAAAAGAAAACTTACAATTTGGATCCATTAGTATGAGATCCTTACACACTTCTACGATATTGAAAACTTCTACAACCTCAGACACTTCAAACACACAGACAATACAAAGGGAATTTAAAGAGAGATATGAAAATTTTCGGATGCCTTCTTCAAATGAGCAAGGCTCTATTTATAGGCAGTCTTCGGACTTGAAACCCGGACTTCAGCATCAATTTTGTCTTGGAAAATGGTTTTGTTTTCTTTTAATAGAAAAATCATTTGGTTTTATTATCTCAGTCAGATTATCTGAAAAATGACTGCAGAGATTCCACTTAATTTGCAGAGATTCCATCTTCTTTGGCTGGATCCGATTGTTTTATTGGCTTTGTCTTTTTTTTTTTTTTTTTTCGTTCTTCTTGTTAGATGTACCTCCTATGGAGTGAATACTTGCAGCTTCATTCATTAGTTGATCATCTTGTTCTTCTAAACTAATACCATCCATATATTCATTATCGAAATATCCTCGTGAGGACATGTTGTCATCATCTTCCAACGAGAAATCTGTTAACATTTTTTCTCGTTTTTGGATTAGTTTATTTAGTTCATCATGGGAAATAATTGGATTTTCTGTTAATATTTTTTTTTCCGTATAATGGACCGTAGCAACTCATCTTCATTATTAGCCTGGGTATCCACCTCAGGAGACTTTAATTTTTGATTATTGTCATGCTCTGCTAGAGCATCCATAACTTCACCAATGATATCTTTAGGGTCGTATTTTTGGTTGGAATCATTCTTCCCCTTCCCATACCTCTGTATGAGGCCCTTCCGCGAGTGCTTCTTGCTCCTTGCATGATTGGGATCCCTGTAAAAATTCACGGGTTAAATAATCGGATGGAGAATTTGATTCTCCTTTTATATATTCAATCTTAAAATCAAGTACTGATAAAATTGCTTGCCAACGAGGAAAGACTTGTTTGGAGACAAGGTTTTTAACATCTTTATCTATAATTTCTTTTGCCGACTTGCAATCAATTCTTAATAGGAATTCTTGATTTAGTAAATCCCCTTGAAATTTAGAAATACATTTGATAATAGAGAGCATTTCTGTTTTAATAGTTCAATAATTTTTTTGCGTATCATTCCACTTCCCAGAAGTAAATCTGACTAATTCTTCTTTATTTTTATGAGGATTTATTTGTTTTAGAATGCGTCCATATCCGATATTAGAAGCATCTGTTTCTACTATCTTTTTCCAATTTTCATTTGCTAAAGAAAGGCATGGGATCTTTTTTACTTTAAGCTTAATTAGTTTTACCGCTTTAGTATGATCTTGTCCCCAAGGAGGAGGGTTTTTCTTTAAACGATCATCAAGTGGAGCGCTATCTATAGCAAGATCTTTATAAAAGTCAGAAATATAATTTAGACTTCCTAGAAATCTTTGTAATTGAGTTTTATCTTTAATTTCATCAGGAAAATTATCTGCAAAGTTTATAGACCTATCAATTGGAAGATATTTTCCTTTTCTACGAGATGCATGTCATTAAAACACCTTACATCAATCGAATCCCAATACCATAGACTTTCAGAGACACTTGGGGTTACTATTCTAGCCTACTACATACATGGCTCTGATACCAAAATGCATTAGGATCGAATTTCCCAAAATAGAAAACCTGCTAAACAAAAGTGTTGTTTTTTTTAATGTATATATATATGATTTAATTCAATGTAGACAGATGATTTAAATAACTAATACTTTATTAACACAACATAAACATAGTACATAAACGATTACAGAATTGAAACAAAAAGAAAACTTACAATTTGGATCCATTAGTATGAGATCCTTACACACTTCTACGATATTGAAAACTTCTACAACCTCAGACACTTCAAACACACAGACAATACAAAGGGAATTTAAAGAGAGATATGAAAATTTTCGGATGCCTTCTTCAAATGAGCAAGGCTCTATTTATAGGCAGTCTTCGGACTTGAAACCCGGACTTCAGCATCAATTTTGTCTTGGAAAATGGTTTTGTTTTCTTTTAATAGAAAAATCATTTGGTTTTATTATCTCAGTCAGATTATCTGAAAAATGACTGCAGAGATTCCACTTAATTTGCAGAGATTCCATCTTCTTTGGCTGGATCCGATTGTTTTATTGGCTTTGTCTTTTTTTTTTTTTTTCGTTCTTCTTGTTAGATGTACCTCCTATGGAGTGAATACTTGCAACTTCATTCATTAGTTGATCATCTTGTTCTTCTAAACTAATACCATCCATATATTCATTATCGAAATATCCTCGTGAGGACATGTTGTCATCATCTTCCAACGAGAAATCTGTTAACATTTTTTCTCGTTTTTGGATTAGTTTATTTAGTTCATCATGGGAAATAATTGGATTTTCTGTTAATATTTTTTTTTCCGTATAATGGACCGTAGCAACTCATCTTCATTATTAGCCTGGGTATCCACCTCAGGAGACTTTAATTTTTGATTATTGTCATGCTCTGCTAGAGCATCCATAACTTCACCAATGATATCTTTAGGGTCGTATTTTTGGTTGGAATCATTCTTCCCCTTCCCATACCTCTGTATGAGGCCCTTCCGCGAGTGCTTCTTGCTCCTTGCATGATTGGGATCCCTGTAAAAATTCACGGGTTAAATAATCGGATGGAGAATTTGATTCTCCTTTTATATATTCAATCTTAAAATCAAGTACTGATAAAATTGCTTGCCAACGAGGAAAGACTTGTTTGGAGACAAGGTTTTTAACATCTTTATCTATAATTTCTTTTGCCGACTTGCAATCAATTCTTAATAGGAATTCTTGATTTAGTAAATCCCCTTGAAATTTAGAAATACATTTGATAATAGAGAGCATTTCTGTTTTAATAGTTCAATAATTTTTTTGCGTATCATTCCACTTCCCAGAAGTAAATCTGACTAATTCTTCTTTATTTTTATGAGGATTTATTTGTTTTAGAATGCGTCCATATCCGATATTAGAAGCATCTGTTTCTACTATCTTTTTCCAATTTTCATTTGCTAAAGAAAGGCATGGGATCTTTTTTACTTTAAGCTTAATTAGTTTTACCGCTTTAGTATGATCTTGTCCCCAAGGAGGAGGGTTTTTCTTTAAACGATCATCAAGTGGAGCGCTATCTATAGCAAGATCTTTATAAAAGTCAGAAATATAATTTAGACTTCCTAGAAATCTTTGTAATTGAGTTTTATCTTTAATTTCATCAGGAAAATTATCTGCAAAGTTTATAGACCTATCAATTGGAAGATATTTTCCTTTTCTACGAGATGCATGTCATTAAAACACCTTACATCAACCGAATCCCAATACCATAGACTTTTAGAGACACTTGGGGTTACTATTCTAGCCTACTACACACATGGCTCTGATACCAAAATGCATTAGGATCGAATTTCCCAAAATAGAAAACCTGCTAAACAAAAGTGTTGTTTTTTTTAATGTGTATATATATATGATTTAATTCAATGTAGACAGATGATTTAAATAACTAATACTTTATTAACACAACATAAAGATAGTACATAAACGATTACAAAATTCAAACAAAAAGAAAACTTACAATTTGGATCCGTGAGTATGAGATCCTTACACACTTCTACGATATTGAAAACTTCTACAACTTCAGACACTTCAAACACACAGACAATACAAAGGGAATTTAAAGAGAGATATGAAAATTTTCGGATGCCTTCTTCAAATGAGCAAGGCTCTATTTATAGGAAGTCTTCGGACTTGAAACCCGGACTTCAGCATCATTTTTGTCTTGGAAAATGGTTTTGTTTTCTTTTAATAGAAAAATCATTTGGTTTTATTATCTCAGTCAGATTCTCTGAAAAATGACTGCAAAGATTCCACTTAATTTGCAGAGATTCCATCTTCTTTGGCTGGATCCGATTGTTTTATTGGCTTTGTCTTTTTTTTTTCGTTCTTCTTGTTAAATGTACCTCCTATGGAGTGAATACTTGCAGCTTCATTCATTAGTTGATCATCTTGTTCTTCTAAACTAATACCATCCATATCTTCATTATCGAAATATCCTTGTGAGGACATGTTGTCATCATCTTCCAACGAGAAATCTGTTAACATTTTTTTCTCGTTTTTGGATTAGTTTATTTAGTTCATCATGGGAAATAATTGGATTTTCTGTTAATATTTTTTTTTTCGTATAATGGACCGTAGCAACTCATCTTCATTATTAGCCTGGGTATCCACCTCAGGAGACTTTAATTTTTGATTATTGTCATGCTCTGCTAGAGCATCCATAACTTCACCAATGATATCTTTAGGGTCGTATTTTTGGTTGGAATCATTCTTCCCCTTCCCATACCTCTGTATGAGGCCCTTCCGCGAGTGCTTCTTGCTCCTTGCATGACTGGGATCCCTGTAAAAATTCACGGGTTAAATAATCGGGTGGAGAATTTGATTCTCCTTTTATATATTCAATCTTAAAATCAAGTACTGATAAAATTGCTTGCCAACGAGGAAAGACTTGTTTGGAGACAAGGTTTTTAACATCTTTATCTATAATTTCTTTTGCCGATTTGCAATCAATTCTTAATAGGTATTCTTGATTTAGTAAATCCTCTTGAAATTTAGAAATACATTTGATAATAGAGAGCATTTCTGTTTTAATAGTTGAATAATTTTTTTGCGTATCATTCCACTTCCCAGAAGTAAATCTGACTAATTCTTCTTTATTTTTGTGAGGATTTATTTGTTTTAGAATGCGTCCATATCCGATATTAGAAGCACCTGTTTCTACTATCATTTTCCAATTTTCATTTGCTAAAGAAAGGCATGGGATCTTTTTTACTTTAAGCTTAATTAGTTTTACCGCTTTAGTATGATCTTGTCCCCAAGGAGGAGGGTTTTTCTTTAAACGATCATCAAGTGGAGCGCTATCTATAGCAAGATCTTTATAAAAGTCAGAAATATAATTTAGACTTCCTAGAAATCTTTGTAATTGAGTTTTATCTTTAATTTCATCAGGAAAATTATCTGCAAACTTTATAGACCTATCAATTGAAAGATATTTTCCTTTTCTACGAGATGCATGTCATTAAAACACCTTACATCAAACGAATCCCAATACCATAGACTTTTAGAGACACTTGGGGTTACTATTCTAGCCTACTACACAAATGGCTCTGATACCAAAATGCATTAGGATCGAATTTCCCAAAATAGAAAACCTGCTAAACAAAAGTGTTGTTTTTTTTAATGTGTATATATATATGATTTAATTCAATGTAGACAGATGATTTAAATAACTAATACTTTATTAACACAACATAAAGATAGTACATAAACGATTACAAAATTCAAACAAAAAGAAAACTTACAATTTGGATCCATGAGTATGAGATCCTTACACACTTCTACGATATTGAAAACTTCAACAACTTCAGACACTTCAAACACACAGACAATACAAAGGGAATTTAAAGAGAGATATGAAAATTTTCGGATGCCTTCTTCAAATGAGCAAGGCTCTATTTATAGGCAGTCTTCGAACTTGAAACCCGGACTTCAGCATCAATTTTGTCTTGGAAAATGGTTTTGTTTTCTTTTAATAGAAAAATCATTTGGTTTTATTATCTCAGTCAGATTCTCTAAAAATGACTGCAGAGATTCCACTTAATTTGCAGAGATTCCATCTTTGTCTGGATCCGATTGTTTTATTGGCTTTGTCTTTTTTTTTTCGTTCTTCTTGTTAGATGCACCTTCTGTGGAGTGAATACTTGCAGCTTCATTCATTAGTTGATCATCTTGTTCTTCTAAGCTAATACCATCCATATCTTCATTATCGAAATATCCTTGTGAGGACATGTTGTCATCATGTTCCAACGAGAAATCTGTTAACATTTTTTCTCGTTTTTGGATTAGTTTATTTAGTTCATCATGGGAAATAATTGGATTTTCTCTTAATATTTTTTTTTTCCGTATAATGGACCGTAGCAACTCATCTTCATTATTAGCCTGGGTATCCACCTCAGGAGACTTTAATTTTTGATTATTGTCATGCTCTGCTAGAGCATCCATAACTTCACCAATGATATCTTTAGGGTTGTATTTTTGGTTGGAATCATTCTTCCCCTTCCCATACCTCTGTATGAGGCCCTTCCGCGAGTGCTTCTTGCTCCTCGCATGACTGGGATCCCTGTAAAAATTCACGGGGTTAAATAATCGGGTAGAGAATTTGATTCTCCTTTTATATATTCAATCTTAAAATCAAATACTGATAAAATTGCTTGCCAACGAGGAAAGACTTGTTTGGAGACAAGGTTTTTAACATCTTTATCTATAATTTCTTTTGCCGATTTGCAATCAATTCTTAATAGGAATTCTTGATTTAGTAAATCCTCTTGAAATTTAGAAATACATTTGATAATAGAGAGCATTTCTGTTTTAATAGTTGAATAATTTTTTTGCGTATCATTCCACTTCCCAGAAGTAAATCTGACTAATTCTTCTTTATTTTTGTGAGGATTTATTTGTTTTAGAATGCGTCCATATCCGATATTAAAAGCATCTGTTTCTACTATCTTTTTCCAATTTTCATTTGCTAAAGAAAGGCTTGGGATCTTTTTTACTTTAAACTTAATTACTTTTACCGCTTTAGTATGATCTTGTCCCCAAAGAGGAGGGTTTTTCTTTAAACGATCATCAAGTGGAACGCTATCTATAGCAAGATCTTTATAAAAGTCAGAAATATAATTTAATCTTTCTAGAAATCTTTGTAATTGAGTTTTATCTTTAATTTCATCAGGAAAATTATCTGCAAAGTTTATAGAACTATCAATTGGAAGATATTTTCCTTTTCTACGAGATGCATGTCTTTAAAACACCTTACATCAACCGAATCCCAATACCATAGACTTTCAGAGACACTTGGGGTTACTATTCTAGCCTACTACACACATGGCTCTGATACCAAAATGCATTAGGATCGAATTTTCCAAAATAGAAAACCTGCTAAACAAAAGTGTTCTTTTTTTTAATGTGTATATATATATATATATATATATATATATATATATATATATATATATATATATATATGATTTAATTCAATGTAGACAGATGATTTAAATAACTAATACTTTATTAACACAACATAAACATAGTACATAAACGATTACAAAATTGAAACAAAAAGAAAACTTACAATTTGGATCCATGAGTATGAGATCCTTACACACTTCTACGATATTGAAAACTTCTACAACTTCAGACACTTCAAACACACAGACAATACAAAGGGAATTTAAAGAGAGATATGAAAATTTTCGGATGCCTTCTTCAAATGAGCAAGGCTCTATTTATAGGCAGTCTTCGGACTTGAAACCCGGACTTCAGCATCAATTTTGTCTTGGAAAATGGTTTTGTTTTCTTTTAACAGAAAAATCATTTGGTTTTATTATCTCAGTCAGATTCTCTGAAAAATGACTGCAGAGATTCCACTTAATTTGCAGAGATTCCATCTTCTTTGGCTGGATCCGATTGTTTTATTGGCTTTGTCTTTTTTTTTTTTTTCGTTCTTCTTGTTAGATGTACCTCCTATGGAGTGAATACTTGCAGCTTCATTCATTAGTTGATCATCTTGTTCTTCTAAACTAATACCATCCATATCTTCATTATCGAAATATCCTTGTGAGGACATGTTGTCATCATCTTCCAACGAGAAATCTGTTAACATTTTTTCTTATTTTTGGATTAGTTTATTTAGTTCATCATGGGAAATAATTGGATTTTCTCTTAATATTTTTTTTCCGTATAATGGACCGTAGCAACTCATCTTCATTATTAGCCTGGGTATCCACCTCAGGAGACTTTAATTTTTGATTATTGTCATGCTCTGCTAGAGCATCCATAACTTCACCAATGATATCTTTAGGGTTGTATTTTTGGTTGGAATCATTCTTCCCCTTCTCATACCTCTGTATGAGGCCCTTCCACGAGTTCTTCTTGCTCCTCGCATGACTGGGATCCTTGTAAAAATTCACGGGTTAAATAATCGGGTAGAGAATTTGATTCTCCTTTTATATATTCAATCTTAAAATCAAATACTGATAAAATTGCTTGCCAACGAGGAAAGACTTGTTTGGAGACAAGGTTTTTAACATCTTTATCTATAATTTCTTTTGTCGATTTGCAATCAATTCTTAATAGGAATTCTTGATTTAGTAAATCCTCTTGAAATTTAGAAATACATTTGATAATAGAGAGCATTTCTGTTTTAATAGTTGAATAATTTTTTTGCGTATCATTCCACTTCCCAGAAGTAAATCTGACTAATTCTTCTTTATTTTTGTGAGGATTTATTTGTTTTAGAATGCGTCCATATCCGATATTAGAAGCATCTGTTTCTACTATCTTTTTCCAATTTTCATTTGCTAAAGAAAGGCATGGGATCTTTTTTACTTTAAGCTTAATTAGTTTTACCGCTTTAGTATGATCTTGTCCCCAAAGAGGAGGGTTTTTCTTTAAACGATCATCAAGTGGAGCGCTATCTATAGCAAGATCTTTATAAAAGTCAGAAATATAATTTAGACTTCCTAGAAATCTTTGTAATTGAGTTTTATCTTTAATTTCATCAGGAAAATTATCTGCAAAGTTTATAGACCTATCAATTGGAAGATATTTTCCTTTTCTACGAGATGCATGTCATTAAAACACCTTACATCAATCGAATCCCAATACCATAGACTTTCAGAGACACTTGGGGTTACTATTCTAGCCTACTACATACATGGCTCTGATACCAAAATGCATTAGGATCGAATTTCCCAAAATAGAAAACCTGCTAAACAAAAGTGTTGTTTTTTTTTAATGTGTATATATATGATTTAATTCAATGTAGATAGATGATTTAAATAACTAATACTTTATTAACACAACATAAACATAGTACATAAACGATTACAGAATTGAAACAAAAAGAAAACTTACAATTTGGATCCATTAGTATGAGATCCTTACACACTTCTACGATATTGAAAACTTCTACAACCTCAGACACTTCAAACACACAGACAATACAAAGGGAATTTAAAGATAGATATGAAAATTTTCGGATGCCTTCTTCAAATGAGCAAGGCTCTATTTATAGGCAGTCTTCGGACTTGAAACCCGGACTTCAGCATCAATTTTGTCTTGGAAAATGGTTTTGTTTTCTTTTAATAGAAAAATCATTTGGTTTTATTATCTCAGTCAGATTCTCTGAAAAATGACTGCAGAGATTCCACTTAATTTGCAGAGATTCCATCTTCTTTGGCTAGATCCGATTGTTTTATTGGCTTTGTCTTTTTTTTTTTTCGTTCTTCTTGTTAGATGTACCTCCTATGGAGCGAATACTTGCAGCTTCATTCATTAGTTGATCATCTTGTTCTTCAAAACTAATACCATCCATATCTTCATTATCGAAATATCCTTGTGAGGACATGTTGTCATCATCTTCCAACTAGAAATCTGTTAACATTTTTTCTCGTTTTGGATTAGTTTATTTAGTTCATCATGGGAAATAATTGGATTTTCTGTTAATATTTTTTTTTCCGTATAATGGACCGTAGCAACTCATCTTCATTATTAGCCTGGGTATCCACCTCAGGAGACTTTAATTTTTGATTATTGTCATGCTCTGCTAGAGCATCCATAACTTCACCAATGATATCTTTAGGGTCGTATTTTTGGTTGGAATCATTCTTCCCCTTCCCATACCTCTGTATGAGGCCCTTCCGCGAGTGCTTCTTGCTCCTTGCATGACTGAGATCCCTGTAAAAATTCACGGGTTAAATAATCGGGTGGAGAATTTGATTCTCCTTTTATATATTCAATCTTAAAATCAAGTACTGATAAAATTGCTTGCCAACGAGGAAAGACTTGTTTGGAGACAAGGTTTTTAACATCTTTATCTATAATTTTTTTTGCCGATTTGCAATCAATTATTAATAGGAATTCTTGATTTAGTAAATCCTCTTGAAATTTAGAAATACATTTGATAATAGAGAGCATTTCTGTTTTAATAGTTGAATAATTTTTTTGCGTATCATTCCACTTCCCAGAAGTAAATCTGACTAATTCTTCTTTATTTTTGTGAGGATTTATTTGTTTTAGAATGCGTCCATATCCGATATTAGAAGCATCTGTTTCTACTATCTTTTTCCAATTTTCATTTGCTAAAGAAAGGCATGGGATCTTTTTTACTTTAAGCTTAATTAGTTTTACCGCTTTAGTATGATCTTGTCCCCAAAGAGGAGGGTTTTTCTTTAAACGATCATCAAGTGGAGCGCTATCTATAGCAAGATCTTTATAAAAGTCAGAAATATAATTTAGACTTCCTAGAAATCTTTGTAATTGAGTTTTATCTTTAATTTCATCAGGAAAATTATCTGCAAAGTTTATAGACCTATCAATTGGAAGATATTTTCCTTTTCTACGAGATGCATGTCATTAAAACACCTTACATCAATCGAATCCCAATACCATAGACTTTCAGAGACACTTGGGGTTACTATTCTAGCCTACTACATACATGGCTCTGATACCAAAATGCATTAGGATCGAATTTCCCAAAATAGAAAACCTGCTAAACAAAAGTGTTGTTTTTTTTAATGTGTATATATATGATTTAATTCAATGTAGATAGATGATTTAAATAACTAATACTTTATTAACACAACATAAACATAGTACATAAACGATTACAGAATTGAAACAAAAAGAAAACTTACAATTTGGATCCATTAGTATGAGATCCTTACACACTTCTACGATATTGAAAACTTCTACAACCTCAGACACTTCAAACACACAGACAATACAAAGGGAATTTAAAGATAGATATGAAAATTTTCGGATGCCTTCTTCAAATGAGCAAGGCTCTATTTATAGGCAGTCTTCGGACTTGAAACCCGGACTTCAGCATCAATTTTGTCTTGGAAAATGGTTTTGTTTTCTTTTAATAGAAAAATCATTTGGTTTTATTATCTCAGTCAGATTCTCTGAAAAATGACTGCAGAGATTCCACTTAATTTGCAGAGATTCCATCTTCTTTGGCTAGGTCCGATTGTTTTATTGGCTTTGTCTTTTTTTTTTTTTCGTTCTTCTTGTTAGATGTACCTCCTATGGAGCGAATACTTGCAGCTTCATTCATTAGTTGATCATCTTGTTCTTCAAAACTAATACCATCCATATCTTCATTATCGAAATATCCTTGTGAGGACATGTTGTCATCATCTTCCAACTAGAAATCTGTTAACATTTTTTCTCGTTTTGGATTAGTTTATTTAGTTCATCATGGGAAATAATTGGATTTTCTGTTAATATTTTTTTTTCCGTATAATGGACCGTAGCAACTCATCTTCATTATTAGCCTGGGTATCCACCTCAGGAGACTTTAATTTTTGATTATTGTCATGCTCTGCTAGAGCATCCATAACTTCACCAATGATATCTTTAGGGTCGTATTTTTGGTTGGAATCATTCTTCCCCTTCCCATACCTCTGTATGAGGCCCTTCCGCGAGTGCTTCTTGCTCCTTGCATGACTGAGATCCCTGTAAAAATTCACGGGTTAAATAATCGGGTGGAGAATTTGATTCTCCTTTTATATATTCAATCTTAAAATCAAGTACTGATAAAATTGCTTGCCAACGAGGAAAGACTTGTTTGGAGACAAGGTTTTTAACATCTTTATCTATAATTTTTTTTGCCGATTTGCAATCAATTCTTAATAGGAATTCTTGATTTAGTAAATCCTCTTGAAATTTAGAAATACATTTGATAATAGAGAGCATTTCTGTTTTAATAGTTGAATAATTTTTTTGCGTATCATTCCACTTCCCAGAAGTAAATCTGACTAATTCTTCTTTATTTTTGTGAGGATTTATTTGTTTTAGAATGCGTCCATATCCGATATTAGAAGCATCTGTTTCTACTATCTTTTTCCAATTTTCATTTGCTAAAGAAAGGCATGGGATCTTTTTTACTTTAAGCTTAATTAGTTTTACCGCTTTAGTATGATCTTGTCCCCAAAGAGGAGGGTTTTTCTTTAAACGATCATCAAGTGGAGCGCTATCTATAGCAAGATCTTTATAAAAGTCAGAAATATAATTTAGACTTCCTAGAAATCTTTGTAATTGAGTTTTATCTTTAATTTCATCAGGAAAATTATCTGCAAAGTTTATAGACCTATCAATTGGAAGATATTTTCCTTTTCTACGAGATGCATGTCATTAAAACACCTTACATCAATCGAATCCCAATACCATAGACTTTCAGAGACACTTGGGGTTACTATTCTAGCCTACTACATACATGGCTCTGATACCAAAATGCATTAGGATCGAATTTCCCAAAATAGAAAACCTGCTAAACAAAAGTGTTGTTTTTTTTAATGTGTATATATATGATTTAATTCAATGTAGATAGATGATTTAAATAACTAATACTTTATTAACACAACATAAACATAGTACATAAACGATTACAGAATTGAAACAAAAAGAAAACTTACAATTTGGATCCATTAGTATGAGATCCTTACACACTTCTACGATATTGAAAACTTCTACAACCTCAGACACTTCAAACACACAGACAATACAAAGGGAATTTAAAGATAGATATGAAAATTTTCGGATGCCTTCTTCAAATGAGCAAGGCTCTATTTATAGGCAGTCTTCGGACTTGAAACCCGGACTTCAGCATCAATTTTGTCTTGGAAAATGGTTTTGTTTTCTTTTAATAGAAAAATCATTTGGTTTTATTATCTCAGTCAGATTCTCTGAAAAATGACTGCAGAGATTCCACTTAATTTGCAGAGATTCCATCTTCTTTGGCTAGATCCGATTGTTTTATTGGCTTTGTCTTTTTTTTTTTTCGTTCTTCTTGTTAGATGTACCTCCTATGGAGCGAATACTTGCAGCTTCATTCATTAGTTGATCATCTTGTTCTTCAAAACTAATACCATCCATATCTTCATTATCGAAATATCCTTGTGAGGACATGTTGTCATCATCTTCCAACTAGAAATCTGTTAACATTTTTTCTCGTTTTGGATTAGTTTATTTAGTTCATCATGGGAAATAATTGGATTTTCTGTTAATATTTTTTTTTCCGTATAATGGACCGTAGCAACTCATCTTCATTATTAGCCTGGGTATCCACCTCAGGAGACTTTAATTTTTGATTATTGTCATGCTCTGCTAGAGCATCCATAACTTCACCAATGATATCTTTAGGGTCGTATTTTTGGTTGGAATCATTCTTCCCCTTCCCATACCTCTGTATGAGGCCCTTCCGCGAGTGCTTCTTGCTCCTTGCATGACTGAGATCCCTGTAAAAATTCACGGGTTAAATAATCGGGTGGAGAATTTGATTCTCCTTTTATATATTCAATCTTAAAATCAAGTACTGATAAAATTGCTTGCCAACGAGGAAAGACTTGTTTGGAGACAAGGTTTTTAACATCTTTATCTATAATTTTTTTTGCCGATTTGCAATCAATTATTAATAGGAATTCTTGATTTAGTAAATCCTCTTGAAATTTAGAAATACATTTGATAATAGAGAGCATTTCTGTTTTAATAGTTGAATAATTTTTTTGCGTATCATTCCACTTCCCAGAAGTAAATCTGACTAATTCTTCTTTATTTTTGTGAGGATTTATTTGTTTTAGAATGCGTCCATATCCGATATTAGAAGCATCTGTTTCTACTATCTTTTTCCAATTTTCATTTGCTAAAGAAAGGCTTGGGATCTTTTTTACTTTAAACTTAATTACTTTTACCGCTTTAGTATGATCTTGTCCCCAAAGAGGAGGGTTTTTCTTTAAACGATCATCAAGTGGAACGCTATCTATAGCAAGATCTTTATAAAAGTCAGAAATATAATTTAATCTTTCTAGAAATCTTTGTAATTGAGTTTTATCTTTAATTTCATCAGGAAAATTATCTGCAAAGTTTATAGAACTATCAATTGGAAGATATTTTCCTTTTCTACGAGATGCATGTCTTTAAAACACCTTACATCAACCGAATCCCAATACCATAGACTTTCAGAGACACTTGGGGTTACTATTCTAGCCTACTACACACATGGCTCTGATACCAAAATGCATTAGGATCGAATTTTCCAAAATAGAAAACCTGCTAAACAAAAGTGTTCTTTTTTTTAATGTGTATATATATATATATATATATATATATATATATATATATGATTTAATTCAATGTAGACAGATGATTTAAATAACTAATACTTTATTAACACAACATAAACATAGTACATAAACGATTACAAAATTCAAACAAAAAGAAAACTTACAATTTGGATCCATGAGTATGAGATCCTTACACACTTCTACGATATTGAAAACTTCTACAACTTCAGACACTTCAAACACACAGACAATACAAAGGGAATTTAAAGAGAGATATGAAAATTTTCGGATGCCTTCTTCAAATGAGCAAGGCTCTATTTATAGGCAGTCTTCGGACTTGAAACCCGGACTTCAGCATCAATTTTGTCTTGGAAAATGGTTTTGTTTTCTTTTAACAGAAAAATCATTTGGTTTTATTATCTCAGTCAGATTCTCTGAAAAATGACTGCAGAGATTCCACTTAATTTGCAGAGATTCCATCTTCTTTGGCTGGATCCGATTGTTTTATTGGCTTTGTCTTTTTTTTTTTTTTTTTCGTTCTTCTTGTTAGATGTACCTCCTATGGAGTGAATACTTGCAGCTTCATTCATTAGTTGATCATCTTGTTCTTCTAAACTAATACCATCCATATCTTCATTATCGAAATATCCTTGTGAGGACATGTTGTCATCATCTTCCAACGAGAAATCTGTTAACATTTTTTCTTATTTTTGGATTAGTTTATTTAGTTCATCATGGGAAATAATTGGATTTTCTCTTAATATTTTTTTTCCGTATAATGGACCGTAGCAACTCATCTTCATTATTAGCCTGGGTATCCACCTCAGGAGACTTTAATTTTTGATTATTGTCATGCTCTGCTAGAGCATCCATAACTTCACCAATGATATCTTTAGGGTTGTATTTTTGGTTGGAATCATTCTTCCCCTTCTCATACCTCTGTATGAGGCCCTTCCACGAGTGCTTCTTGCTCCTCGCATGACTGGGATCCTTGTAAAAATTCACGGGTTAAATAATCGGGTAGAGAATTTGATTCTCCTTTTATATATTCAATCTTAAAATCAAATACTGATAAAATTGCTTGCCAACGAGGAAAGACTTGTTTGGAGACAAGGTTTTTAACATCTTTATCTATAATTTCTTTTGTCGATTTGCAATCAATTCTTAATAGGAATTCTTGATTTAGTAAATCCTCTTGAAATTTAGAAATACATTTGATAATAGAGAGCATTTCTGTTTTAATAGTTGAATAATTTTTTTGCGTATCATTCCACTTCCCAGAAGTAAATCTGACTAATTCTTCTTTATTTTTGTGAGGATTTATTTGTTTTAGAATGCGTCCATATCCGATATTAGAAGCATCTGTTTCTACTATCTTTTTCCAATTTTCATTTGCTAAAGAAAGGCATGGGATCTTTTTTACTTTAAGCTTAATTAGTTTTACCGCTTTAGTATGATCTTGTCCCCAAAGAGGAGGGTTTTTCTTTAAACGATCATCAAGTGGAGCGCTATCTATAGCAAGATCTTTATAAAAGTCAGAAATATAATTTAGACTTCCTAGAAATCTTTGTAATTGAGTTTTATCTTTAATTTCATCAGGAAAATTATCTGCAAAGTTTATAGACCTATCAATTGGAAGATATTTTCCTTTTCTACGAGATGCATGTCATTAAAACACCTTACATCAATCGAATCCCAATACCATAGACTTTCAGAGACACTTGGGGTTACTATTCTAGCCTACTACATACATGGCTCTGATACCAAAATGCATTAGGATCGAATTTCCCAAAATAGAAAACCTGCTAAACAAAAGTGTTGTTTTTTTTAATGTGTATATATATGATTTAATTCAATGTAGATAGATGATTTAAATAACTAATACTTTATTAACACAACATAAACATAGTACATAAACGATTACAGAATTGAAACAAAAAGAAAACTTACAATTTGGATCCATTAGTATGAGATCCTTACACACTTCTACGATATTGAAAACTTCTACAACCTCAGACACTTCAAACACACAGACAATACAAAGGGAATTTAAAGAGAGATATGAAAATTTTCGGATGCCTTCTTCAAATGAGCAAGGCTCTATTTATAGGCAGTCTTCGGACTTGAAACCCGGACTTCAGCATCAATTTTGTCTTGGAAAATGGTTTTGTTTTCTTTTAATAGAAAAATCATTTGGTTTTATTATCTCAGTCAGATTCTCTGAAAAATGACTGCAGAGATTCCACTTAATTTGCAGAGATTCCATCTTCTTTGGCTAGATCCGATTGTTTTATTGGCTTTGTCTTTTTTTTTTCGTTCTTCTTGTTAGATGTACCTCCTATGGAGCGAATACTTGCAGCTTCATTCATTAGTTGATCATCTTGTTCTTCAAAACTAATACCATCCATATCTTCATTATCGAAATATCCTTGTGAGGACATGTTGTCATCATCTTCCAACGAGAAATCTGTTAACATTTTTTCTCGTTTTGGATTAGTTTATTTAGTTCATCATGGGAAATAATTGGATTTTCTGTTAATATTTTTTTTTCCGTATAATGGACCGTAGCAACTCATCTTCATTATTAGCCTGGGTATCCACCTCAGGAGACTTTAATTTTTGATTATTGTCATGCTCTGCTAGAGCATCCATAACTTCACCAATGATATCTTTAGGGTCGTATTTTTGGTTGGAATCATTCTTCCCCTTCCCATACCTCTGTATGAGGCCCTTCCGCGAGTGCTTCTTGCTCCTTGCATGACTGAGATCCCTGTAAAAATTCACGGGTTAAATAATCGGGTGGAGAATTTGATTCTCCTTTTATATATTCAATCTTAAAATCAAGTACTGATAAAATTGCTTGCCAACGAGGAAAGACTTTTTTGGAGACAAGGTTTTTAACATCTTTATCTATAATTTCTTTTGCCGATTTGCAATCAATTCTTAATAGGAATTCTTGATTTAGTAAATCCTCTTGAAATTTAGAAATACATTTGATAATAGAGAGCATTTCTGTTTTAATAGTTGAATAATTTTTTTGCGTATCATTCCACTTCCCAGAAGTAAATCTGACTAATTCTTCTTTATTTTTGTGAGGGTTTATTTGTTTTAGAATGCGTCCATATCCGATATTAGAAGCATCTGTTTCTACTATCTTTTTCCAATTTTCATTTGCTAAAGAAAGGCATGGGATCTTTTTTACTTTAAGCTTAATTAGTTTTACCGCTTTACTATGATCTTGTCCCCAAAGAGGAGGGTTTTTCTTTAAACGATCATCAAGTGGAGCGCTATCTATAGAAAGATCTTTATAAAAGTCAGAAATATAATCTAGACTTCCTAGAAATCTTTGTAATTGAGTTTTATCTTTAATTTCATCAGGAAAATTATCTGCAGAGTTTATAGACCTATCAATTGGAAGATATTTTCCTTTTCTACGAGATGCATGTCATTAAAACACCTTACATCAACCGAATCCCAATACCATAGACTTTTAGAGACACTTGGGGTTACTATTCTAGTCTACTACACACATGGCTCTGATACCAAAATGCATTAGGATCGAATTTCCCAAAATAGAAAACCTGCTAAACAAAA
The DNA here is from genome assembly GCF_051521515.1 of Lactuca serriola. Classification (NCBI taxonomy): domain Eukaryota; kingdom Viridiplantae; phylum Streptophyta; class Magnoliopsida; order Asterales; family Asteraceae; genus Lactuca; species Lactuca serriola. The sequence goes on from NC_136411.1 coordinate 21,721,420, forward strand.
GTGTTGCTTTTTTTTTAATGTGTATATATATATGATTTAATTCAATGTAGACAGATGATTTAAATAACTAATACTTTATTAACACAACATAAAGATAGTACATAAACGATTACAAAATTCAAACAAAAAGAAAACTTACAATTTGGATCCATGAGTATGAGATCCTTACACACTTCTACGATATTGAAAACTTCTACAACTTCAGACACTTCAAACACACAGACAATACAAAGGGAATTTAAAGAGAGATATGAAAATTTTTGGATGCCTTCTTCAAATGAGCAAGGCTCTATTTATAGGCAGTCTTCGAACTTGAAACCCGGACTTCAGCATCAATTTTGTCTTGGAAAATGGTTTTGTTTTCTTTTAATAAAAAAATCATTTGGTTTTATTATCTCAGTCAGATTCTCTAAAAATGACTGCAGAGATTCCACTTAATTTGCAGAGATTCCATCTTTGGCTGGATCCGATTGTTTTATTGGCTTTGTCTTTTTTTTTTTTTCGTTCTTCTTGTTAGATGCACCTTCTGTGGAGTGAATACTTGCAGCTTCATTCATTAGTTGATCATCTTGTTCTTCTAAACTAATACTATCCAAATCTTCATTATCGAAATATCCTTGTGAGGACATGTTGTCATCATCTTCCAACGAGAAATCTGTTAACATTTTTTCTCGTTTTTGGATTAGTTTATTTAGTTCATCATGGGAAATAATTGGATTTTCTGTTAATATTTTTTTTTCCGTATAATGGACCGTAGCAACTCATCTTCATTATTAGCCTGGGTATCCACCTCAGGAGACTTTAATTTTTGATTATTGTCATGCTCTGCTAGAGCATCCATAACTTCACCAATGATATCTTTAGGGTTGTATTTTTGGTTGGAATCATTCTTCCCCTTCCCATACCTCTGTATGAGGCCCTTCCGCGAGTGCTTCTTGCTCCTTGCATGACTGGGATCCCTGTAAAAATTCACGGGTTAAATAATCGGGTGGAGAATTTGATTCTCCTTTTATATATTCAATCTTAAAATCAAGTACTGATAAAATTGCTTGCCAACGAGGAAAGACTTGTTTGGAGACAAGGTTTTTAACATCTTTATCTATAATTTCTTTTGCCGATTTGCAATCAATTCTTAATAGGAATTCTTGATTTAGTAAATCCTCTTGAAATTTAGAAATACATTTGATAATAGAGAGCATTTCTGTTTTAATAGTTGAATAATTTTTTTGCGTATCATTCCACTTCCCAGAAGTAAATCTGACTAATTCTTCTTTATTTTTGTGAGGATTTATTTGTTTTAGAATGCGTCCATATCCGATATTAGAAGCATCTGTTTCTACTATCTTTTTCCAATTTTCATTTGCTAAAGAAAGGCATGGGATCTTTTTTACTTTAAGCTTAATTAGTTTTACCGCTTTAGTATGATCTTGTCCCCAAGGACGAGGGTTTTTCTTTAAATGATCATCAAGTGGAGCGCTATCTATAGCAAGATCTTTATAAAAGTCAGAAATATAATTTAGACTTCCTAGAAATCTTTGTAATTGAGTTTTATCTTTAATTTCATCAGGAAAATTATCTGCAAACTTTATAGATCTATCAATTGGAAGATATTTTCCTTTTCTACGAGATGCATGTCATTAAAACACCTTACATCAACCGAATCCCAATACCATAGACTTTTAGAGACACTTGGGGTTACTATTCTAGTCTACTACACACATGGCTCTGATACCAAAATGCATTAGGATCGAATTTCCCAAAATAGAAAACCTGCTAAACAAAAGTGTTGCTTTTTTTTAATGTGTATATATATATGATTTAATTCAATGTAGACAGATGATTTAAATAACTAATACTTTATTAACACAACATAAAGATAGTACATAAACGATTACAAAATTCAAACAAAAAGAAAACTTACAATTTGGATCCATGAGTATGAGATCCTTACACACTTCTACGATATTGAAAACTTCTACAACTTCAGACACTTCAAACACACAGACAATACAAAGGGAATTTAAAGAGAGATATGAAAATTTTTGGATGCCTTCTTCAAATGAGCAAGGCTCTATTTATAGGCAGTCTTCGAACTTGAAACCCGGACTTCAGCATCAATTTTGTCTTGGAAAATGGTTTTGTTTTCTTTTAATAAAAAAATCATTTGGTTTTATTATCTCAGTCAGATTCTCTAAAAATGACTGCAGAGATTCCACTTAATTTGCAGAGATTCCATCTTTGGCTGGATCCGATTGTTTTATTGGCTTTGTCTTTTTTTTTTTCGTTCTTCTTGTTAGATGCACCTTCTGTGGAGTGAATACTTGCAGCTTCATTCATTAGTTAATCATCTTGTTCTTCTAAACTAATACCATCCATATCTTCATTATCGAAATATCCTTGTGAGGACATGTTGTCATCATCTTCCAACGAGAAATCTGTTAACATTTTTTCTCGTTTTTGGATTAGTTTATTTAGTTCATCATGGGAAATAATTGGATTTTCTCTTAATATTTTTTTTTCCGTATAATGGACCGTAGCAACTCATCTTCATTATTAGCCTGGGTATCCACCTCAGGAGACTTTAATTTTTGATTATTGTCATGCTCTGCTAGAGCATCCATAACTTCACCAATGATATCTTTAGGGTTGTATTTTTGGTTGGAATCATTCTTCCCCTTCCCATACCTCTGTATGAGGCCCTTCCGCGAGTGCTTCTTGCTCCTTGCATGACTGGGATCCCTGTAAAAATTCACGGGTTAAATAATCGGGTGGAGAATTTGATTCTCCTTTTATATATTCAATCTTAAAATCAAGTACTGATAAAATTGCTTGCCAACGAGGAAAGACTTGTTTGGAGACAAGGTTTTTAACATCTTTATCTATAATTTCTTTTGCCGATTTGCAATCAATTCTTAATAGGAATTCTTGATTTAGTAAATCCTCTTGAAATTTAGAAATACATTTGATAATAGAGAGCATTTCTGTTTTAATAGTTGAATAATTTTTTTGCGTATCATTCCACTTCCCAGAAGTAAATCTGACTAATTCTTCTTTATTTTTGTGAGGATTTATTTGTTTTAGAATGCGTCCATATCCGATATTAGAAGCATCTGTTTCTACTATCTTTTTCCAATTTTCATTTGCTAAAGAAAGGCATGGGATCTTTTTTACTTTAAGCTTAATTAGTTTTACCGCTTTAGTATGATCTTGTCCCCAAGGACGAGGGTTTTTCTTTAAATGATCATCAAGTGGAGCGCTATCTATAGCAAGATCTTTATAAAAGTCAGAAATATAATTTAGACTTCCTAGAAATCTTTGTAATTGAGTTTTATCTTTAATTTCATCAGGAAAATTATCTGCAAACTTTATAGATCTATCAATTGGAAGATATTTTCCTTTTCTACGAGATGCATGTCATTAAAACACCTTACATCAACCGAATCCCAATACCATAGACTTTTAGAGACACTTGGGGTTACTATTCTAGTCTACTACACACATGGCTCTGATACCAAAATGCATTAGGATCGAATTTCCCAAAATAGAAAACCTGCTAAACAAAAGTGTTGCTTTTTTTTTAATGTGTATATATATATGATTTAATTCAATGTAGACAGATGATTTAAATAACTAATACTTTATTAACACAACATAAAGATAGTACATAAACGATTACAAAATTCAAACAAAAAGAAAACTTACAATTTGGATCCATGAGTATGAGATCCTTACACACTTCTACGATATTGAAAACTTCTACAACTTCAGACACTTCAAACACACAGACAATACAAAGGGAATTTAAAGAGAGATATGAAAATTTTTGGATGCCTTCTTCAAATGAGCAAGGCTCTATTTATAGGCAGTCTTCGAACTTGAAACCCGGACTTCAGCATCAATTTTGTCTTGGAAAATGGTTTTGTTTTCTTTTAATAAAAAAATCATTTGGTTTTATTATCTCAGTCAGATTCTCTAAAAATGACTGCAGAGATTCCACTTAATTTGCAGAGATTCCATCTTTGGCTGGATCCGATTGTTTTATTGGCTTTGTCTTTTTTTTTTTCGTTCTTCTTGTTAGAAGCACCTTCTGTGGAGTGAATACTTGCAGCTTCATTCATTAGTTGATCATCTTGTTCTTCTAAACTAATACCATCCATATCTTCATTATCGAAATATCCTTGTGAGGACATGTTGTCATCATCTTCCAACGAGAAATCTGTTAACATTTTTTCTCGTTTTTGGATTAGTTTATTTAGTTCATCATGGGAAATAATTGGATTTTCTCTTAATATTTTTTTTCCGTATAATGGACCGTAGCAACTCATCTTCATTATTAGCCTGGGTATCCACCTCAGGAGACTTTAATTTTTGATTATTGTCATGCTCTGCTAGAGCATCCATAACTTCACCAATGATATCTTTAGGGTTGTATTTTTGGTTGGAATCATTCTTCCCCTTCCCATACCTCTGTATGAGGCCCTTCCGCGAGTGCTTCTTGCTCCTCGCATGACTGGGATCCCTGTAAAAATTCACGGGTTAAATAATCGGGTAGAGAATTTGATTCTCCTTTTATATATTCAATCTTAAAATCAAATACTGATAAAATTGCTTGCCAACGAGGAAAGACTTGTTTGGAGACAAGGTTTTTAACATCTTTATCTATAATTTCTTTTGCCGATTTGCAATCAATTCTTAATAGGAATTCTTGATTTAGTAAATCCTCTTGAAATTTAGAAATACATTTGATAATAGAGAGCATTTCTGTTTTAATAGTTGAATAATTTTTTTGCGTATCATTCCACTTCCCAGAAGTAAATCTGACTAATTCTTCTTTATTTTTGTGAGGATTTATTTGTTTTAGAATGCCTCCATATCCGATATTAGAAGCATCTGTTTCTTCTATCTTTTTCCATTTTTCATTTGCTAAAGAAAGGCGTGAGATCTATTTTACTTTAAGCTTAATTAGTTTTACCGCTTTAGTTTTACCGCTAAAGAAAGGAGGAGGGTTTTTCTTTAAACGATCATCAAGTGGAGCGCTATCTATAGCAAGATCTTTATAAAAGTCAGATATATAATTTAGACTTGCTATAAGTTTTTGTAATTGAGTTTTATCTTTAATTTCATCAGGAAAATTATCTGCAAAGTTTATAGACCTATCAATTGGAAGATATTTTCCTTTTCTACGAGATGCATGTCATTAAAACACCTTACATCAACCGAATCCCAATACCATAGACTTTCAGAGACACTTGGGGTTACTATTCTAGCTTACTACACACATGGCTCTGATACCAAAATGCATTAGGATCGAATTTCCCAAAATAGAAAACCTGCTAAACAAAAGTGTTGTTTTTTTTAATATGTATGTATATATATATATATATATATATATATATATATATATATATGATTTAATTCAATTTAGACAGATGATTTAAATAACTAATACTTTATTAACACAACATAAACATAGTACATAAACAATTACAAAATTCAAACAAAAAGAAAACTTACAATTTGGATCCATGAGTATGAGATCCTTACACACTTCTACGATATTGAAAACTTCTACAACTTCAGAAACTTCAAACATACAGACAATACAAAGGGAATTTAAAGAGAGATATGAAAATTTTCGGATGCCTTCTTCAAACGAGCAAGGCTCTATTTATAGGCAGTCTTCGAACTTGAAACCCGGACTTCAGCATCAATTTTGTCTTGGAAAATGGTTTTGTTTTCTTTTAATAGAAAAATCATTTGGTTTTATTATCTCAGTCAGATTCTCTAAAAATGACTGCAGAGATTCCACTTAATTTGCAGAGATTCCATCTTCTTTGGTTGGATCCGATTGTTTTATTGGCTTTGTCTTTTTTGTCGTTCTTCTTGTTAGATGCACCTTCTTTGGAGTGAATACTTGCAGCTTCATTCATTAGTTGATCACCTTGTTCTTCTAAACTAATACCATCCATATCTTCATTATCGAAATATCCTTGTGAGGACATGTTGTCATCATCTTCCAACGACAAATCTGTTAACATTTTTTCTCGTTTTTGGATTAGTTTATTTAGTTCATCATGGGAAATAATTGGATTTTCTCTTAATATTTTTTTCCGTATAATGGACCGTAGCAACTCATCTTCATTATTAGCCTGGGTATCCACCTCAGGAGACTTTAATTTTTGATTATTGTCATGCTCTGCTAGAGCATCCATAACTTCACCAATGATATCTTTAGGGTCGTATTTTTGGTTGGAATCATTCTTCCCCTTCCCATACCTCTGTATGAGGCCCTTCCGCGAGTGCTTCTTGCTCCTCGCATGACTGGGATCCCTGTAAAAATTCACAGGTTAAATAATCGGGTGGAGAATTTGATTCTCCTTTTATACATTCAATCTTAAAATCAAATACTGATACAATTGCCTGCCAACGAGGAAAGACTTGTTTGGAGACAAGGTTTTTAACATCTTTATCTATAATTTCTTTTGCCGATTTGCAATCAATTCTTAATAGGAATTCTTGATTTAGTAAATCCTCTTGAAATTTAGAAATACATTTGATAATAGAGAGCATTTCTATTTTAATAGTTGAATAATTTTTTTGCGTATCATTCCACTTCCGAGAAGTAATTCTGACTAATTCTTCTTTATTTTTGTGAGGATTTATTTGTTTTAGAATGCGTCCATATCCGATAGTAGAAGCATCTGTTTCTACTATCTTTTTGCAATTTTCATTTGCTAAAGAAAGGCATGGGATCTTTTTTACTTTAAGCTTAATTAGTTTTACCGCTGTAGTATGATCTTGTCCCCAAGGAGGAGGGTTTTTCTTTAAACGATCATCAAGTAGAGCGCTATCTATAGCAAGATCTTTATAAAAGTGAGAAATATAATTTAGACTTCCTAGAAATATTTGTAATTGAGTTTTATCTTTAATTTCATCAGGAAAATTATCTGCAAAGTTTATAGACCTATCAATTGGAAGATATTTTCCTTTTCTACGAGATGCATGTCATTAAAACACCTTACATCAACCGAATCCCAATACCATAGACTTTCAGAGACACTTGGGGTTACTATTCTAGCCTACTACACACATGGCTCTGATACCAAAATGCATTAGGATCGAATTTCCCAAAATAGAAAACCTGCTAAACAAAAGTGTTGTTTTATTTAATGTGTGTATATATATATATATATATATATATATGATTTAATTCAATGTAGACAGATGATTTAAATAACTAATACTTTATTAACACAACATAAACATAGTACATAAACAATTACAAAATTCAAACAAAAAGAAAACTTACAATTTGGATCCATGAGTATGAGATCCTTACACACTTCTACGATATTGAAAACTTCTAAAACTTCAGACACTTCAAACACACAGACAATACAAAGGGAATTTAAAGAGAGATATGAAAATTTTCGGATGCCTTCTTCAAATGAGGGAGGCTCTATTTATAGGCAGTCTTCGGACTTGAAACCCGGACATCAGCATCAATTTTGTCTTGGAAAATGGTTTTGTTTTCTTTTAATAGAATAATCATTTGGTTTTATTATCTCAGTCATATTCTCTGAAAAATGACTGTAGAGATTCCACTTAATTTGCAGAGATTCCATCTTCTTTGGCTGGATCCGATTGTTTTATTGGCTTTGTCTTTTTTTTTTCTTTCTTCTTGTTAGATGCACCTTCTTTGGAGTGAATACTTGCAGCTTCATTCATTAGTTGATCATCTTGTTCTTCTAAACTAATACCATCCATATCTTCATTATCGAAATATCCTTGTGAGGACATGTTGTCATCATCTTCCAACGAGAAATCTGTTAACATTTTTTCTCGTTTTTGGATTAGTTTATTTAGTTCATCATGGGAAATAATTGGATTTTCTCTTAATATTTTTTTTCCGTATAATGGACCGTAGCAACTCATCTTCATTATTAGCCTGGGTATCCACCTCAGGAGACTTTAATTTTTGATTATTGTCATGCTCTGCTAGAGCATCCATAACTTCACCAATGATATCTTTAGGGTCGTATTTTTGGTTGGAATCATTCTTCCCCTTCCCATACCTCTGTATGAGGCCCTTCCGCGAGTGCTTCTTGCTCCTCGCATGACTGGGATCCCTGTAAAAATTCACAGGTTAAATAATCGGGTGGAGAATTTGATTCTCCTTTGATACATTCAATCTTAAAATCAAATACTGATACAATTGCCTGCCAACGAGGAAAGACTTGTTTGGAGACAAGGTTTTTAACATCTTTATCTATAATTTCTTTTGCCGATTTGCAATCAATTCTTAATAGGAATTCTTGATTTAGTAAATCCTCTTGAAATTTAGAAATACGTTTGATAATAGAGAGCATTTCTGTTTTAATAGTTGAATAATTTTTTTGTGTATCATTCCACTTCCGAGAAGTAAATCTGACTAATTCTTCTTTATTTTTGTGAGGATTTATTTGTTTTAGAATGCGTCCATATCCGATAGTAGAAGCATCTGTTTCTACTATCTTTTTGCAATTTTCATTTGCTAAAGAAAGGCATGGGATCTTTTTTACTTTAAGCTTAATTAGTTTTACCGCTGTAGTATGATCTTGTCCCCAAGGAGGAGGGTTTTTCTTTAAACGATCATCAAGTGGAGCGCTATCTATAGCAAGATCTTTATAAAAGTGAGAAATATAATTTAGACTTCCTAGAAATATTTGTAATTCATTTTTATCTTTAATTTCATCAGGAAAATTATCTGGAAAGTTTATAGACCTATCAATTGGAAGATATTTTCCTTTTCTACGAGATGCATGTCATTAAAACACCTTACATCAACCGAATCCCAATACCATAGACTTTCAGAGACACTTGGGGTTACTATTCTAGCCTACTACACACATGGCTCTGATACCAAAATGCATTAGGATCGAATTTCCCAAAATAGAAAACATGCTAAACAAAAGTGTTGTTTTTTTTAATGTGTATATATATATATATATATATATATATATATATATATATATATATATGATTTAATTCAATGTAGACAGATGATTTAAATAACTAATACTTTATTAACACAACATAAACATAGTACATAAACGATTACAAAATTCAAACAAAAAGAAAACTTACAATTTGGATCCATGAGTATGAGATCCTTACACACTTCTACGATATTGAAAACTTCTACAACTTCAGACACTTCAAACACACAGACAATACAAAGGGAATTTAAAGAGAGATATGAAAATTTTCGGATGCCTTCTTCAAATGATCAAGGCTCTATTTATAGGCTGTCTTCGGACTTGAAACCCGGACTTCAACATCAATTTTGTCTTGGAAAATGGTTTTGTTTTCTTTTGATAGAAAAGTCATTTGGTTTTATTATCTCAGTCAGATTCTCTGAAAAATGACTGCAGAGATTCCACTTAATTTGTAGAGATTCCATCTTCTTTGACTGGATCCGATTGTTTTATTGTTTTTGTCTTTTTTTCGTTCTTCTTGTTAGATGCACCTTCTTTGGAGTGAATACTTGCAGCTTCATTCATTAGTTGATCATCTTGTTCTTCTAAACTAATACCATCCATATCTTCATTATCGAAATATCCTTGTGAGGACATGTTGTCATCATCTTCCAACGAGAAATCTGTTAACATTTTTTCTCGTTTTTGGATTAGTTTATTTAGTTCATCATGGGAAATAATTGGATTTTCTCTTAATATTTTTTTTTCCGTATAATGGACCGTAGCAACTCATCTTCATTATTAGCCTGGGTATCCACTTCAGGAGACTTTAATTTCTGATTATTGTCATGCTCTGCTAGAGCATCCATAACTTCACCAATGATATCTTTAGGGTCGAATTTTTGGTTGGAATCATTCTTCCCCTTCCCATACCTCTGTATGAGGCCCTTCCGCGAGTGCTTCTTGCTCCTCGCCATACTGGGATCCCTGTAAAAATTCACGGGTTAAATAATCGGGTAGAGAATTTGATTCTCCTTTTATATATTCAATCTTAAAATCAAATACTGATAAAATTGCTTGCCAACGAGGAAAGACTTGTTTGGAGACAAGGTTTTTAACATCTTTATCTTTAATTTCTTTTGCCAATTTGCAATCAATTCTTAATAGGAGTTCTTGATTTAGTAAATCCTCTTGAAATTTAGAAATACATTTGATAATAGAGAGCATTTCTGTTTTAATAGTTGAATAATTTTTTTGTGTATCATTCCACTTCCCAGAAGTAAATCTGACTAATTCTTCTTTATTTTTGTGAGGATTTATTTGTTTTAGAATGCCTCCATATCCGATATTAGAAGCATCTGTTTCTACTATCTTTTTCCAATTTTCATTTGCTAAAGAAAGGCGTGGAATCTATTTTACTTTAAGCTTAATTAGTTTTACCGCTTTAGTATGATCTTGTACCCAAGGAGGAGGGTTTTTCTTTAAACGATCATCAAGTGGAGCGCTATCTATAGCAAGATCTTTATAAAAGCCAGAAATATAATTTAGTCTTCCTAGAAATTTTTGTAATTGAGTTTTATCTTTAATTTCATCAGGAAAATTATCTACAAAGTTTATAGACCTATCAATTGGAAGATATTTTCCTTTTCTACGAGATGCATGTCATTAAAACACCTTACATCAACCGAATCCCAATACCATAGACTTTCAGAGACACTTTGGTTTACTATTCTAGCCTACTACACACATGGCTCTGATACCAAAATGCATTAGGATCGAATTTCCCAAAATAGAAAACCCGCTAAACAAAAGTGTTTTTTTTTTTTTAATGTGTGTGTATATATATATATATATATATATATATATATATATATATATATATATATATATATATATATATGATTTAATTCAATGTAGACAGATGACTTAAATAACTAATACTTTATTAACACAACATAAACATACTACATAAACGATTACAAAATTCAAACAAAAAGAAAACTTACAATTTGGATCCATGAGTATGAGATCCTTACACACTTCTACGATATTGAAAACTTCTACAACTTCAGACACTTCAAACACACAGACAATACAAAGGGAATTTAAAGAGAGATATGAAAATTTTCGGATGCCTTCTTCAAATGAGCAAGGCTCTATTTATAGGCAGTCTTCGGACTTGACACCCGGACTTCAGCATCAATTTTGTCTTGGAAAATGGTTTTGTTTTCTTTTAATAGAAAAATCACTTGGTTTTATTATCTCAGTCAGATTCTATGAAAAATGACTGAAGAGATTCCACTTAATTTGCAGAGATTCCATCTTCTTTGGCTGGATCCGATTGTTTTCTTGTTTTTGTCTTTTATTCGTTCTTCTTGTTAGATGCACCTTCTTTGGAGTGAATACTTGCAGGTTCATTCATTAGTTGATCATCTTGTTCTTCTAAACTAATACCATCCATATCTTCATTATCGAAATATCCTTGTGAGGACATGTTGTCATCATCTTCCAACGAGAAATCTGTTAACATTTTTTCTCGTTTTTGGATTAGTTTATTTAGTTCATCATGGGAAATAATTGGATTTTCTCTTAATATTTTTTTTTCCGTATAATGGACCGTAGCAAATCATCTTCATTATTAGCCTGGGTATCCACCTCAGGAGACTTTAATTTTTGATTATTGTCATGTTCTGCTAGATCATCCATAACTTCACCAATGATATCTTTAGGGTCGAATTTTTGGTTGGAATCATTCTTCCCCTTCCCATACCTCTGTATGAGGCCCTTCCGCGAGTGCTTCTTGCTCCTCGCATGACTGGGATCCCTGTAAATATTCACGGGTTAAATAATCGGGTAGAGAATTTGATTCTCCTTTTATATATTCAATCTTAAAATCGAATACTTATAAAATTGCTTGCCAACGAGCAAAGACTTGTTTGGAGACAAGGTTTTTAACATCTTTATCTATAATTTCTTTTGCCGATTTGCAATCAATTCTTAATTGGAATTCTTGATTTAGTAAATCCTCATGAAATTTAGAAATACATTTTATAATAGAGAGCATTTCTATTTTAATTGTTGAATAATTTTTTTGCGTATCATTCCACTACCCAGAAGTAAATGTGACTAATTCTTCTTTATTTTTCTGAGGATTTATTTGTTTTAGAATGCCTCCATATCCGATATTAGAAGCATCTGTTTCTACTATCTTTTTCCAATTTTCATTTGCTAAAGAAAGGAGTGGGATCTATTTTACTTTAAGCTTAATTAGTTTTACCGCTTTAGTATGATCTTGTCCCCAAGGAGGAGGGTTTTTCTTTAAACGATCATCAAGTGGAGCGCTATCTATAGCAAGATCTTTATAAAAGTCAGAAATAAAATTTAGACTTCCTAGAAATTTTTGTAATTGAGTTTTATCTTTAATTTCATCAGGAAAATTATCTGCAAAGTTTATAGACCTATCAATTGGAAGATATCTTCCTTTTCTACGAGATGCATGTCATCAAAACACCTTACATCAACCGAATCCCAATACCATAGACTTTCAGAGACACTGGGGGTTACTATTCTAGCCTACTACACACATGGCTCTGATACCAAAATGCATTAGGATCGAATTTCCCAAAATAGAAAACCTGCTAAACTAAAGTGTTGTTTTTTTTAATGTGTATATATATATATATATATATATATATATATATATATATATATATATATATATATATGATTTAATTCAATGTAGACAGATGATTTAAATAACTAATACTTTATTAACACAACATAAACATAGTACATAAACGATTACAAAATTCAAACAAAAAAAAACTTACAATTTGGATCCATGAGTATGAGATCCTTACACACTTCTACGATATTGAAAACTTCTACAACTTCAGACACTTCAAAAACACAGACAATACAAAGGGAATTTAATGAGAGATATGAAAATTTTCGGATGCCTTCTTCAAATGAGCAAGGCTCTATTTATAGGCAGTCTTCGGACTTGAAACCTGGACTTCAACATCAATTTTGTCTTGGAAAATGGTTTTGTTTTCTTTTAATAGAAAAATCATTTGGTTTTAGTATCTCAGTCAGATTCTCTGAAAAATGACTGCAGAGATTCCACTTAATTTGCAGAGATTCAATCTTCTTTGGCTGGATCCGATTGTTTTATTGGTTTTGTCTTTTTTTTTCGTTCTTCTTGTTAGATGCACCTTCTTTGGAGTGAATACTTGCAGCTTCATTCATTAGTTGATCATCTTGTTCTTCTAAACTAATACCATCCATATCTTCATTATCGAAATATCCTTGTGAGGACATGTTGTCATCATCTTCCAACGAGAAATCTGTTAACATTTTTTCTCGTTTTTGGATTAGTTTATTTAGTTCATCATGGGAAATAATTGGATTTTCTCTGAATATTTTTTTTCCGTATAATGGACCGTAGGAACTCATCTTCATTAATAGCCTGGGTATCCACCTCAGGAGACTTTAATTTTTGATTATTGTCATGCTCTGCTACAGCATCCATAACTTCACCAATGATATCTTTAGGGTCGAATTTTTGGTTGGAATCATTCTTCCCCTTCCCATACCTCTGTATGAGGCCCTTCCGCGAGTGCTTCTTGCTCCTCGCATGACTGGGATCCCTGTAAAAATTCACGGGTTAAATAATCGGGTAGAGAATTTGATTCTCCTTTTATATATTCAATCTTAAAATCAAATACTGATAAAATTGCTTGCCAACGAGCAAAGACTTGTTTGTAGACAAGGTTTTTAACATCTTTATCTATAATTTCTTTTGCCGATTTGCAATCAATTCTTAATAGGAATTCTTGATTTAGTAAATCCTCTTAAAATTTAGAAATACATTTAATAATAGAGAGCATTTCTGTTTTAATAGTTGAATAAGTTTTTTTGCGTATCATTCCACTTCCCAGAAGTAAATCTGACTAATTCTTCTTTATTTTTGTGAGGATTTATTTGTTGTAGAATGCCTCCATATCCGATATTAGAAGCATCTGTTTCTACTATCTTTTTCCAATTTTCATTTGCTAAAGAAAGGCGTGGGATCTTTTTTACTTAAAGCTTAATTAGTTTTACCGCTTTAGTATGATCTTGTCCCCAAGGAGGAGGGTTTTTCTTTAAACGATCATCAAGTGGAGCGCTATCTATAGCAAGATCTTTATAAAAGTCAGAAATATAATTTAGACTTCCTAGAAATCTTTGTTATTGAGTTTTATCTTTAATTTCATTAGGAAAATTATCTGCAAAGTTTATAGACCTATCAATTGGAAGATATTTTCCTTTTCTACGAGATGCATGTCATTAAAACACCTTACATCAACCGAATCCCAATACCATAGACTTTCAGAGACACTTGGGATTACTATTCTAGCCTACTACACACATGGCTCTGATACCAAAATGCATTAGGATCGAATTTCCCAAAATAGAAAACCTGCTTGTTGGGTAGCGTAGCTTTTTGATGTATTGCGTCCATTGGGCTCGGTTAATAGTCCAAGTTTTGTTACTCCGGTTTGGGCCTGTCCAACCGTGAGCTGATAGGGTTTAATATAAATATATATGCTTGCATGCATATTAGGTTAACGAAAGAGAGCGATCAGAACAATAGAAAAAGATTATCACGATAGATCAGAGCATTATTTCTTTATTGTTCTTGTAAACCCTAAATCCTCTACAGTGGAAGTTCTTTATCGAGCTCTGCTGAGGATTGTTGATTAATCATTCGACACTCTTCGATCCATACTTGAGTTGTTTACAGTTTTCGTATTTATTATTTTACCTGTTATAAGATCTAATCGATCTTCAAGTTAGTTTGTTTTTTAACTCATCAATTGGTATCAGAGCAGGAGGCTGTGTAATTCATACACTTCTTTTCTGTGAAAAAGGTTTCGATTAGGGTTATTCCGCATTTACTGATATTTATTGAGCCGTCATCCCATAATTGACGTAACTCGATATTTATTGTTTTGCCCTAATTTAATACATTACAAGTCTGATCTTTTAACAGGTTATTCGATCAAGCATGGACGAGTCGCAATCCAATCCAATTAATATTTCGAACAACATTGGATCAACAACGAAGATTCCCATCCTTTACACCCACGATTATGAAGTCTGGGCACATCACTTTGAAGACTATGTTATAGGATCTGAGGACAATGGATACCTCATCTGGGAAGCAATCGTTTCTGGACCTTTCGCTCATTCAGCAACTTCAAGGATTATTAAAACTCAGAAGGAGTATAATGATCTTTTGAAAGAAGTTAAAGATATTGCTCAAGACGAAAAAGATAAATTTCAGTGCAATATCAAAGTGTTGAGATTAATCAGATTCGCTCTTCAATCCGATACTTTCAGGCTGGTGAGTTCATGCACGACTGCAAAAGAAATATGGGACAGGCTACGAGAATTGTATTCTACGGACGAAGATCTTGAACACTCCATTCAAACCTTACTCTTGTCTGAGTTTGGTGAATTCAAGCAGGGGGCCGAAGAGACCGTGACTCAAACGTTCCATCGCTTCAATCATCTTCTTAGCAAGATGATTAAACATGACATTGAAAGGAAGCTTATTGAGCAGAAGGTTACGTTTTTGAATGGCCTCAAATCTGAGTGGAGAGCTGTTGTGTCCACTGTTAAAGCGCATGAGCAATTTAAATCCTACTCTTTGGCGAAACTGGTAGGCATCCTGAAATCTCAAGAAAAGATCGTGTTACAGGAGAAGAGTGTGGTCTCAAGCTTGGGTTCGTTGGCTCTTTTGTCCAAAAGCAAAGCGGTGATGGAAGAAGAAGATCTCAACTTGGAGGACTACGACCTCACTTCTGAAGACTATGCTATGATGGTGTCAAACCCCAAGAGGTTCATCAAGAAAAGATTTCCCACAAATAAGAATAGAAATTGGCAGGGAAGCTATAGTTCTGAAAAGGTCAAAGATGAACCGAAGGCAGAAGAATCAAAGAAGGAACCGAAAGCTGAAGGAGATTCGGGAGTGAGCTGCTATTACTGTGGAGGAAAGAACCACTATGCAAAAGATTGCGTCCTCAAGAAAATGACAGAAAAGGATGAAGAAGCTTTGTTGCAGAGAAAGCTGGATGAGATCAGGAAGAAGAAATCTACTGCTAACCCTTCTATGAATGCTTTAGTTGTGCAGGGTTCGGTAGCGGATGATGAGTTCGGTGGCGTGCAGGTCTGGTCAACCGACTCTGAGGATGATGAAGTAAGGAAGCCTTCTCATGGAAAAGCTTATGTGGCGAAAGAAGAGGGCAGTGGTGGCAAATGCTTGATGGTATCTGATGTATCTAAGATGAGGGGATACAACACTGATGGTGGGAATGGAGACGCAAAGGAGCGAGAGGACTTGTGCTTCACAGCAAAACCGCTCAGCGTGCAATTCAACGAACTTGATGAACTGATCAAGAAGGTACAATCCGTTTTTGTTTCATTTGAAGTCCTACAATGCTCATACGAAAAAGAGTTAAAAAAGTGTTAATTCAAGAATTTCTCATCTAGACAGTAGTTTAACTCAAACTCGAGTCACCAATTCTAACCTAACTGACCAAATAAGCAGGGTATCTTCAAGAGTGAGGAAAGAAGGATGTGGATCGAACTGAAGGAGTCGGAGTTAATCAAAACCAAAGATGAAAACATTTATTTGCAAAGAGACAATTTAAAGCTTTTAAAACAGAGAAATGTTTTTTGTTTGATTGCTAAACGTCTTTATACTAATATCACTCAACTTCATTTGGACTGTGAAATAGGACAAAAGATTCATCGCATGATTTTACCCTTCCTTGAGTTTAAGGAGGATGAAATTGATGCTGAAGCGTATGGTCTAGACAAAATCGAATCCTTCATAAAGTCCAAGGACCATAAGGACATGCTTAAAAACCTTTTGGATGAAAATGATAAACTGAAACTAAGGACCGAAACCATACAAAAATTTGACTCATTGAACGCCAACTTGAGCTCAAACAATAAAATTGATGTTGAAAATGCATCTGAGCTTAATGAGGACGACAATATGAGTGAAATTTCTGTAGAGGACACAGTTGATTGCTCAAAATTTGTCAAGAGCGAACCCGAAAACCACAAGAATCTCATCTCGGAAAATTCAGTGGAGTTTGCTCGTTTGTCCCAACAAAAGTCCTCGATCCTTGCAGAGAAGGCAGTCGTATATCAAAAGGTTAGAACTACTCCAAATCAGGTGTATAAGGTCACAGGCGTAACCGAACATCAGACTGCTGAACTCACAGCAATCGTAAAAGAAGACAATGCTGATGGATGCGACGAGTTCTTCTGGTCAGCTCCAATTGACAATGCTGATGAAACAGTAGGTCTATCTGAAAGAACTTCATGGAAAAGCAAAGGCAGATATGTGCCAGAACCTTTAAATAAGCCTGACAACTTCGATGTGCCAAGTACTAGTGGTACAAAAGATATTCCTCAAGAAAAAGGAATTCCTGCAAAAGAAGTCACTCCTTTAAGAGAAACATCATCAGTTCAGAGTGAACCAGCTAAAGGGAAACCGAAACCAAAAGCCAATATCCATCATCAACCGAAGCTGATGAGAAATCAAAAACAACAAAGGAATCAGAGATACAAGAAGAATCTCTCTGAAAGAAAACAATTTTGGCAATCTCAAAATGCCTATTTCTCACATCATGACAGGAACTTAAAGTCAGAGAAAAGTCCTGTTGAATCACAAGAGAGCAACAACAACTGAAAGCAGAGGTTCGGTTCAGAAAACAACATCAACCGAAAGCAAAGGTTCGGTTCAGAGAACAAAAGAGATCAAAATTCTAGGTTCGGTCCCACTAATGATCAAAAGCAAAAAGGTCACCTAGAATCTCAAGTCAAGCAACCATCTCAATCTAAGTTCTCTCATTCTAACTATTCTAATTCTTCAAACTCTTCTAATTCCTCTCCACCTCGTTCTAAATTCCATTCTGTTCATTCTCAAAAACCTCAATCATCAACTGAAGCGAAAGGAAAATCGAAGGTTTCATCAGTTAAACCAGAGTCCAAAACAAAAGCAACGAATCCCAATAAAATTAAAGTATTCACCATCAAAAAGAAAGATGAAACAACACTAATAAAAAGAACATATCTTGTTGACATCTCTCTTACTATTCCTGTTTCTGTGAAAGGCTCACGAGGACCCAAGAAACTTTGGGTTCCTAAATCTGCTTGATTTTTGAAGGTTATCAGTGACGAGCAGTTTGACAAAGAATGGTACATTGACAGTGGCTGCTCGCGTCACATGACAGGAAGAAAGGAAGAGCTAAGGGAATACAGATCTCTTTCAAATGGTGGAAATGTCAAACTCGGGAACAACTTCTTCGGCACCATAAAAGGCTATGGAATGATTACAAACGGTGATTTCATGATTAGAAAGGTTGCATACGTGGAAGGACTACAACATAACGTCATCAGTGTATCTCAGCTAGTTGGAGGTACCGGTCTCAAAGTTTCATTCGATGATGAGGGTTCTGAAATAATTGAGAAGAAGACGAAAAGAGTTATTCTCAAATCGGAGCGTAAAGGTGAAATGTTTCCCCTAAACCTCAAACCTATCAAAGGGAACCTAGCTATCTGCCTGTTATCCAAAGCACAATCTGACGAAAGCTGGTTATGGCACCAAAGGCTCTCTCATCTCAACTTTAAAGACATCAATAAACTTGTCACTGGAGGTCATGTTCGAGGTCTTCCATTGCTCAAGTACGATAGAGAACATTTGTGTGATGCATGTGAAATGGGGAAGCAGAGTCGTCAAAGTCATCCATCTATAATAAACACTAAAGTTGTTGAACCACTAGAATTACTTCATATTGATCTGTGTGGTCCATCATCTATCGAAAGTATCGGTGGTAGCAAGCACATTCTTGTTATTGTTGATGACTTTTCGCGTTTTACATGGGTATTCTTTCTGAAGCAAAAATCTGAAGCGACTCTCAAACTAAAGACGTTCATTAAGCAGGTTGAAGTACAGTTGAAGAAAGTCGTTCGCAACATCAGGAGTGATAATGGGCTGGAGTTCAAAAATAAAGAATTTGAAGAATTCTTGGCCGAAAAGGGAACCAGTCATAACTTCTCGGCTCCTTACACTCCTCAACAAAACGGAATTGTCGAAAGACGAAACCGATCTTTGTGTGAAGCGGCCCGAACTATGCTAAGTTTCGCTTCCTTACCTTTATATTTTTGGGCTGATGCTATTTCTGCTGCTTGTTTTACACAGAACAGGTCATATCTCAATAAGCGCTTCACTCTCACTCCTTATGAGATCATCAACAATAGGAAGCCAAATGTCAAGTTTTTCCATGTGTTCGGTTCACGGTGTTTCATCGTCAATTCTAAAGAAAACCGCAACAAGTTTGATGTCAAAGCCGACGAGGGGATATTTCTGGGCTATTCTCTAACTTCTAAAGCGTACAGGGTATTAAACAAGCGCTCGAGAAAAATAGAAGAAACTTATTACGTGACTTTTGATGATAGCTATGTCAAAAAGCTAAAGGCCAACGAAGATACAGCTGGAGAAATTTTTCCTCAAACTGGCCAAGTCACCGCCTCTATTGCAAACCTCTTTGAGAAGTTCGTTGAGTTATTTGATGAACCAGAGAAGGCAACTCTCTCAGAAGCCAACGCAGCTAACAACAAGGTAGATCATCCGAAGCAACTTATCGATGATGTTGCAAAGAGAATGAATGAAGGAGGATCAAGTTCTGACGACCCTCCACAGCACAATGCTTCAGTCGAGGGGGAGGATCCGCCATCATCATCACAGTCGAGCTCACATGTTGAGGGGGAGAACAGTTCTCAAGCTACTCCCGAACGCACTTTATCAACCGAAAGTACCTCACCAACCAAAAGTGCCTCATCACCCGAAGGTGCATCAACACCCGAAAGCTCAGCACCAGCAGAAACCCCTGTAGCTCCAAAAACTCAAGACACATCAGACAGCTTATCTGTCGAGGGGGAGAATGCTACTATATTTGAAGACTATGAAAGTCAATCTGAACTAGAAGAGATGGTAAACGCTGAATTGGATCCATCCTTTGATCCAAACTACCCTCCTCTCATCAAATGGACCAGAGATCATCCTGTCTCCCAGGTTGTTGGTAATGTATCTGCAAAAGTTCTGACTCGATCACAATTCAAGGCAAAACAAACTTCCTTGTTTTCAAAAGTAGAATTCTGTATGTTTAACTCCTTCGTCTCCAAAGTTGAACCAAAGACAGTTAACACTGCTCTTGATCACTCCGATTGGGTTCAAGCTATGCAAGACGAACTGAATGAATTTGAAAGGAACAAAGTTTGGCGACTCATTCCAACTCCTCCAGATGCTTCAGTTTTTGGTCTCAAATGGGTCTTCAGGAACAAAATGGACAAGGAAGGGAACGTGATTCGAAACAAAGCACGTCTGGTAGTGAAAGGATACTGTCAGGAGGAAGGAATTGAGTATGAAGAGACTTTCGCTCCTGTAGCTAGGCTGGAATCAGTTAGAATATTTCTCGCCTATGCTGCACACAAAAATTTTGAAGTTTACCAAATGGACGTCAAGTGTGCATTTCTCAATGGTGAACTTGAAGAAACAGTGTACGTGGAGCAACCTCCTGGATTCGTAAATGAAAGGTATCCCAATCATTGTTATACTTTGGACAAAGCCGTGTATGGACTGAAACAAGTTCCGAGAGCCTAGTATGAAACGCTGACAAAGTTTTTAAAGATGTCGATATTCAAACAAGGTTCGGTTGACCCAACCTTCTTTCGTAAGAAGGAAGGTAACCACCTTATGATTGTTCAAATTTACGTCGATGATATCATCTTTGGCTCTACGAATCCCAGCTTAACAGCTGAATTCAGAAAGCTGATGGAGACAAAATTTGAAATGAGCTCAATGGGTCCAATTAACGTTTTCCTTGGTTTAAATATTAGACAGGGACCCGAAGGCATCTTTATCAATCAGGAAGCTTACACGAAGACTCTCCTTGTAAAATTTGGCATGATGGGAGATTCAAAGGTCAAATTTCCCATGACGTTCGGCACCAAGCTCACTCCATCCTTGGATAATCCGGCAGTTGATATTACACTCTATCGCCAGATGATCGGTTCACTGATGTATCTTACTGCTAGCAGACCTGACATAATGTTCTCTGTTTGTTACTGTGCTAGATTTCAGGCGAACCCACGCGAACCTCACATGCTTGCAGTGAAGAACATTCTGCGATATCTCAAGCGAACTACCTCTTTAGGTCTTTGGTATCCATCCAACTCAGGCTTCTTCGTTCAAGCCTACTCAGATGCAGACCTTGGAGGTTGTGGACTAGACAGGAAAAGCACCACTGGAGGCTGCCAATTCCTTGACGGGAAGTTGGTTAGCTGGCAATCAAAGAAACAAACGTGTGTGTCTTTGTCTACAACTGAAGCAGAATACATTGCAGCTGCATCCTGTACTTCTCAAGTGATTTGGATCCAGAGTCAACTCAGAGACTATGGACTCAATATGAAAAAGATCCCACTATATTGCGACTCTGAAAGTGCAATTAGGATTTGTCATAACCCAGTGCAACACTCCAAGACTAAGCACATAGCACTGAGGTATCACTTCATTAAAGATCATGTGGAAGATGGAAACGTTGAAATTCACTCTGTTAGAACCACTGATCAACTGGCTGATGTCTTCACCAAAGCCCTTCCTGAAGCGTCGTTCAACAAAATTCTACAAGGGCTAGGTATGATGGAATCAGAGTCAGTACCACAAACTACCTCTCAAACTCAAATGTAAGAAGTGAAACAGACCGAACGTTCGGGTTCGGTTTTTGTACTCACGTACCGAAATGAACCGAACGCTCGGGTTCGGTTGGATAATCTGCCTTTCGCTCATCAATTAAAGGTAGTTTTCTTGGTTGTAAATTTCATGTATAATTGTTCCAAAATTTTTTATCTTATTGTCAAAAGTATTTCTTTCTGAAAATCTAATTTTTTCGTTCGGTTTTCCAAAATTTTTCAAAACCGAAACCAACCGAACGCTCGGGTTCGGTTTTTCAAAATTTTTCTCAACCGAAATCAACCGCACGCTCGGGTTCGGTTTTCCAAAATTTTTCAAAACCGAAACCAACCGAACACTCGGGTTCGGTTTTTCAAAATTTTTCTCAACCGAAATCAACTAAACGCTCGGGTTCGGTTCCAAAGTTTTTTTTATTTTTTTTCAGTCTTATTTTTTTTATTATTTTTATTTATAATTTTTTTTATCAAAAATTCCAAAAAATATTTCTTTTAATATCAAAAACTCCAAAAATATTTTGTTCTTTATTTTTTTTTACTTTATTTGTGTGGGGAAATGGTTGAATTAGTTAAGTGTCCCTAGAAGCATGCTGCTGTATGTGCCCAAAGCCTCATCAGATTCTAAATAATAGCCTTAATGACTTGGTATACACAAACCTTGTCTTCCCAATTAGGCTATCACATTTATTCCAATCGTGAGCTACCTAACAGCAGAGGTA
Organism: Lactuca serriola; assembly: GCF_051521515.1. Lineage (NCBI taxonomy): Eukaryota > Viridiplantae > Streptophyta > Magnoliopsida > Asterales > Asteraceae > Lactuca > Lactuca serriola. The sequence continues at coordinate 21,743,903 of NC_136411.1, forward strand.
CTTTGATTTCTAAATAATAGCCTTAATGCCTTAATGACTTGGTATACACAAACCTTGTCTGCTTGGTCTTATTTTTCACAGCAGAGGTACTTTGATTTCTTACACCATCTCTATTGCATTTCTCCATTAAATTCATTTCACAATCGTAACCCTTGAGACTCTCAGAAATTACCACTGAGATTTATGGTTACTCAAAAACTGCGTTTATGATCTTAGTTTCATGCCACCACGAGCTGAGTGAAACCCAAAATTCAATACCCAATCTGAATTGACGGTGAACAATTAATTTGCTCTAGTTTTCACTAATGAATTGACGGACGTATCTTCATGAAGTCTCAAATTTTTCTTTTGTGTGATTCCAATGAAATTGTTAAAAACCATAACATTTCTTCCCTTGGGATCTAGTTTTTTAATTTTTGTTGAGATTTTATATTTACCAGCCACTTTAAAAATTATTTCAAACCTACTTGTTCAACAGACTACACCGGTCTCACAAGTACTTTGTTCACTTTCTATCTTATTTCAAGATTAGGACTGTTGAATCAAAGCTAAGCCACCCTAAAAAGCTTAATTAAAAGAAGCCTTTTAACACTTTTTAATAGGTGTTTGATCGTTATTCAACGGGAAACCACATTAACACTTTAAGGTCTTTCTTGACTTTGAAGGAAGAGATTCGTGCCTGGGATCATTTGTTTCATGTCTTTATTGACATCACCCTTTTTCCTAAAAAGGATTGTTTAATTTCTTTTCTTTTTACACCCTTAGCACGAAAATCTTTGATTTTCCAAAATTCTGGTTCTAATAATTACAGGCTTTTTCATTGGATTGGTGGTTGATTAATTGCTATGGTCAATTTTAATCCACGTGGGCGTATTATTCAAAAGATGATGTTACAATTTAAAAGGATAAGATGAAGAGTTGCTGACTCAGGCGGGAGCCTAATCGATTTGATTTCAAACGGCAGTAAAAGGGAACACGTGCGAATTTGAAACGTCTAATCTCCAAATGACGTCGCAGACGCGTGTGAATTTGAAACGGTTCTTCTCTAAACGGCACAGAAAGGGCGCGTGTGAATCTGAAACGGTTTATCTCCAAACGGCGCTTGATGGGAGGCGTCTTCTCAGAGATCTGACACTCTCTCTCATGCGTGATCATCGGTTACCATAACTGTCACGCATCAGTCAAATTTCGGAAAACCCTTCGTTTTTCGATAGAAGATTTGGGAAGATTTTTCTCTCTCCTTAAACCCCAGTATAAAAGGCAACATCATCTACCATTTACCTCTTTACTGCAATCAAGATTTCCAGAGCGCAAGAAATCCCTGAACCTTAACTGTTCATCATCTTCTTCACTCTCTTCAACAATGGTAGATTCGTCTTCAGTTCATGCAACTTCCCACATTCTTCCCATTCGCCCTCAAAAATGCCTCATTATCGATCTAACCCCTTATGTCTATGATTCCTACATGTTTTCCATCATCGAGTGTTTGAAATATTCGCTGATTGCTCCTGCACTATCAAGGGTGGAATCAGTGCCCATGGAATTCCTGTCGCAGATCTATGCGACTGCTCATTACGACAAAGTGGTCGATAGGATCTTCTTTGATGTTTCTCATCATAAAGCGTCTATCTCCAAGCAAAGCTTTTGCTCTCTGTTAGGGTTTGAAGCTGATCCAACAAGGGTTAATCCAGAGACAATTCCCATGGGGCACCTGTTCAACATGTTCTACAATATGGGTTACACAGAGGCGCTTACTTCCGTCGCCAAGTTCAAGAAGTCATGCTTGCCGCCACAGTGGAACGGGATGTTCACTGTGCTATTCAAAGGTCTTTCTGAAAGGAGCTCTGGCTCAGATGGTTCCAGTCGACTGTTCCTGTCCATCTTATATGGGATCTACAATGGCATCAATGTCGACTATGGGTTTGTTCTTTGGCAACAACTCATCCAGAGTCTCTCATCTTCTTCGCGGCATTTAGAGGTGTCGTATGCTCGTTTTTGGACCCTGATCACGAAGTGGGTAATGGACAAGTACAACATCCCCACTGTCTCCGGTGCACCGATGTCTTCGATTGGTACATTCCATACCACGAAGATCATCGTTTCAGATGCTTCAAAATTCCCTTTCAATGGTTCCATTCCGGAAACCATGTATGCTGACGTTCCAGCTGACACCCGGATTATCAGAACCTACAAAGAGTTCAAACGTTCTGGTCTGAGGGATCTCACACAGGAGATGTTGAAATTGATCCACGACGCCGACAAGCCTGCTCCAAGAGGCAAGAAGGCAGACAAAGGGAAACAGGTGGCGAAAGGGGCTAAAGGCCCTTCCCCCAAGAAGAGGAAACCTACGAAAGCTGCTCAATCTCCGCAGCACAAGAGGCGAAAAACTGAACCAAAGAGAAAGCTGATTATCGCTTCCTCTTCCAGTGAGTCAGAGGGTGAGAGTTCGGATTCTGACGGCTCTCCAAGAGGCAACACACCACCCAGATCACCAACCCCTGAAATGCAAATCCATACTTCTCCAATTCCCTTTCCTACTCAAACTATTCCTACTTCCATTCCCACCATAAACCCCTTCACCCACATTCCACAAACCTCAATCCCAATGCCACCACCAATCTTCACCGATGCAATAGCAACATCCACTGAAAAGGTTACAACCAACGTATCTGATACGGGGGTTCATATTGATGCAACCGAACCTCCACCAACAACCGAAACCATACACACAACCGAAACCCAAAACGCACCCGAACCTACCCCTACCCAAAACCAACCTGAACCTACACCTACACCTACACCCGAAACAACCCAACCCGAACCTACCCGAACCACTGTACCACCAGCTTCACCACCATCACCATCTCCCGGTCATATCTCTGACGGAGATAACCCTTTCCTTGGCGGGGAAAACATGACGTTTGATTCGGTCTACTACAGTCCGTTTCAAGTCCAGAGCGATGATGATGATGAAGCTCCAGTCACAAAGAAACATCTTAAGGAGCTCCATAACAAGGTCGACTTGCTCATTGCCTCTTCCTCTACGTCTCAATCATCCCTCTCTGAAGATGCCATTCAAAAGCTTGTTGATGCTTTCTCAAGGGCTCAGCAAGACTCTGTCGTTGCTGCCACCACCGCCATCGATGCCTCAACGAAAGCCTACCAGGCTGCGACCGAAAAAGTCGATAAACTATTTTCTGATGCCTCTGCCCTGTTAAAGTCTTTACAGGAGAGTGCTGCTGCTACCAAGACTACGTTGGAACCAATTGTTCAACAGTTGGCCACATTTGTCTCTACTGAGTTGAAGTCCTTTGCTTCACTTCGTCAATCGCTCACCGACGACAACTCAGCCTTCCGTGCTTCTATCGATGAGCGTCTCTCAAAGCTGCAAGAAGATTTGGCTGCTGAGAACTCATTGATGGATGTTTTGGCAAAGAAGACCACTGCCCTGAAGGTCAAGAGTGCTCAACTCTCCCACTCTCAACAACAAATAGACACTCTTCGGTCTGAAAGGGAGGTCATCAAGACGTGTGTTTCGGATGTCCACTCAGTAATATCTAACATCCTCGAAGCACATGATCCGATACTCAATCATTCTGTGAGGCGTACCCTTGCAGAGAAGCTCGCTCCTGCCCTAGACCTCTTAAGCAAAATTGAAGGGCTACCCGATTTCGTGTCCATTCCGAAACAAGGGGGAGAAAAGGAGTCTGCACCTCAACCACCTCATTCCTCAAAGGCAACTCACACCACCGAACCTCCTCCTGTAGGCCAAGCCTCCGGTTCGGGTGTGAAAGACAAAGGCAAGAAGATTGCTGAGGAAGAAGAGGAAGATGATCAAGAAACCATTGCTGACTTGTTAAAACGCAAGAGTCGACGCAATGATGCAGATGAAAGTGATCGTGTGGCAAGAGAAGCTGAAGAAGCTGAACGCAAAAAGAAAGAAGCCCACGACCTTCTCGAGAGTAGGAAAACTCTTTTTCCTGCTTGGACTCGAGAGAGGATGATAAAGGAGGCAATCGACACCCCGAGCATCTTGTGGCTTGAACCAGTTATCTCATTTGACTGTTACAATTCTGTCGACTCTCAGTTCAACATGCCACTTACCCGAAAGGCGTTCATCTTTCACGCCTTCGCCAACGTTGCTGAGTTCCCTCATCCTCATCCGGAGGTTGATCGGGAATTGATTGAATTCTATCTGAAGGCTGCTCAACCCCAATACCAAACCTGGAGCGCTCATAAGATCATCAACGTTCGGGTCCTAAAACCATACACTGAAGGGAAGTTTATCAATGTTCGGTTCAAGGTGCTCAGGGGATCTGCAAAAACCGAACATGCCATTTCTTTAGCAGATCTACCGAACCTCAATCCACATGATTGGATTGTTCTGCACAACATCCTTCTGACCAACGAAGCTGAATATGGTCCGATCATCGACCATCTTAAGAGGATGTTGGTGTGCTATATCATGGAGGTCGCCCTGATGGATCAGGAGATTGCAACTGTCTTCAAGAAGAAACCAAAGATATCTCCTGTTGGCTCGGCCAGTGATCTAAACCAGATGAAGATGGGAAAAATTGACCCGAGGCGAAACTCAGTCATGTTCACTAGGAGTGAAGGACAGAAATGTCTCTTTGCCTTAGCTGATAAACATCTTTATACCACTGCTTGTCTAGAGCATGTGCTGGGGATCATCCACAGATGCAAAGAAAATACAGCGGATGATATCAAGTATTTTGACGACATGATACAATGGTACATTCGGTTCAGACAGACAATTATCGCGCTCATCTCACGTCTGTTTAAAACTGAAAAGAAGAAGGTTCCCGCTACTGGCCCAAGCATGAAGAAGAAGTAATCTCGCTCCAATTTGACGCAAAGGGGGAGATTGTTGGGTAGCGTAGCTTTTTGATGTATTGCGTCCATTGGGCTCGGTTAATAGTCCAAGTTTTGTTACTTCGGTTTGGGCCTATCCAACCGTGAGCTGATAGGGTTTAATATAAATATATATGCTTGCATGCATATTAGGTTAACGAAAGAGAGCGATCAGAACAATAGAAAAAGATTATCACGATAGATCAGAGCATTATTTCTTTATTGTTCTTGTAAACCCTAAATCCTCTACAGTGGAAGTTCTTTGTCGAGCTTTGCTGAGGATTGTTGATTAATCATTCGACACTCTTCGATCCATACTTGAGTTGTTTACAGTTTTCGTATTTATTATTTTACCTGTTATAAGATCTAATCGATCTTCAAGTTAGTTTGTTTTTAACTCATCACTGCTAAACAAAAGTGTTGTTTTTTTTAATGTGTATATATATATGATTTAATTCAATGTAGACAGATGATTTAAATAACTAATACTTTATTAACACAACATAAACATAGTACATAAACGATTACAAAATTCAAACAAAAAGAAAACTTACAATTTGGATCCATGAGTATGAGATCCTTACACACTTCTACGATATTGAAAACTTCTACAACTTCAGACACTTCAAACACACAGACAATACAAAGGGAATTTAAAGAGAGATATGAAAGTTTTCGGTTGCCTTCTTCAAATGAGCAACACTCTATTGAAATTTAGAAATACATTTGATAATAGAGAGCATTTCTTTTTTAATAGTTGAATAATTTTTTTGCGTATCATTCCACTTCCCAGAAGTAAATCTGACTAATTCTTCTTTATTTTTGTGAGGATTTATTTGTTTTAGAATGCCTCCATATCCGATATTAGAAGCATCTGTTTCTACTATCTTTTTCCAATTTTCATTTGCTAAAGAAAGGCATGGGATCTTTTTTACTTTAAGCTTAATTAGTTTTACCGCTTTAGTATGATCTTGTCCCCAAGGAGGAGGGTTTTTCTTTAAACGATCATCAAGTGGAGCGCTATCTATAGCAAGATCTTTATAAAAGTCAGATATATAATTTAGACTTCCTTGAAATCTTTGTAATTGAGTTTTATCTTTAATTTCGTCAGGAAAATTATCTGCAAAGTTTATAGACCTACCAATTGGAAGATATTTTCCTTTTCTACGAGATGCATGTCATTAAAACACCTTACATCAACCGAATCCCAATACCATAGTACACACATGGCTCTGATTCCAAAATGCATTAGGATCGAATTTCCCAAAATAGAAAACCTGCTAAACAAAAGTGTTGTTTTTTTTAATGTGTGTGTGTATATATATATATATATATATATATATATATATATATATATATATATATGATTTAATTCAATGTAGACAGATGATTTAAATAACTAATACTTTATTAACACAGAATAAACATAGTACATAAACGATTACAAAATTCAAACAAAAAGAAAACTTACAATTTGGATCCATGAGTATGAGATCCTTACACACTTCTATGATATTGAAAACTTCTACAACTTCAGACACTTCAAACACACAGATATATACAATGGGAATTTAAAGAGAGATATGAAAAATTTTGGATGCCTTCTTCAAATGAGCAAGGCTCTATTTATAGGCAGTCTTCGGACTTGAAACCCGGACTTCAGCATCAATTTTGTCTTGGAAAATGGTTTTGTTTTCTTTTAATAGAAAAATCATTTGGTTTTATTATCTCAGTCAGATTCTCTGAAAAATGACTACAGAGATTCCACTTAATTTGCAGAGATTCCATCTTCTTTGGCTGGATCCGATTGTTTTCTAGTTTTTGTCTTTTTTTTCGTTCTTCTTGTTAGATGCACCTTCTTTGGAGTGAATACTTGCAGCTTCATTCATTAGTTGATCATCTTGTTCTTCTAAACAAATACCATCCATATCTTCATTATCGAAATATCCTTGAGAGGACATGTTGTCATCATCTTCCAACGAGAAATCTATTAACATTTTTTCTCGTTTTTGGATTAGTTTATTTAGTTCATCATGGGAAATAATTGGATTTTCTCTTAATATTTTTTTTCCGTATATTGGACCGTAGCAACTTATCTTCATTATTAGCCTGGGTATCCACCTCAGGAGACTTTAATTTTTGATTATTGTCATGCTCTGCTAGAGCATCCCTAACTTCACCAATGATATCTTTAGGGTCGAATTTTTGGTTGGAATCTTTCTTCCCCTTCCCATACCTCTGTATGAGGCCCTTCCGCGAGTGCTTCTTGCTCCTCGCATGACTGGGATCCCTGTAAAAATTCACGGGTTAAACAATCGGGTAGAGAATTTGATTCTCCTTTTATATATTCAATCTTAAAATCAAATACTGATAAAATTGCTTGCCAACGAGCAAAGACTTGTTTGGAGACAAGGTTTTTAACATCTTTATCTATAATTTCTTTTGCCGATTTGCAATCAATTCTTAATAGGAATTCTTGATTTAGTAAATCCTCTTGAAATTTAGAAATACATTTGATAATAGAGGGCATTTCTGTTTTAATAGTTGAATAATTTTCTTGCGTATCATTCCACTTCCCAGAAGTAAATCTGACTAATTCTTCTTTATTTTTGTGAGGATTTATTTGTTTTAGAATGCCTCCATATCCGATATTAGAAGCATCTGTTTCTACTATCTTTTTCCAATTTTCATTTGCTAAAGAAAGGCATGGGATCTTTTTTACTTTAAGCTTAATTAGTTTTACCGCTTTAGTATGATCTTGTCCCCAAGGAGGAGGGTTTTTCTTTAAACGATCATCAAGTGGAGCGCTATCTATAGCAAGATCTTTATAAAAGTCAGATATATAATTTAGACTTCCTTGAAATCTTTGTAATTGAGTTTTATCTTTAATTTCGTCAGGAAAATTATCTGCAAAGTTTATAGACCTATCAATTGGAAGATATTTTCCTTTTCTACGAGATGCGTGTCATTAAAACACCTTACATCAACCGAATCCCAATACCATAGACTTTCAGAGACACTTGGGGTTACTATTCTAGCCTATTACACACATGGTTCTGATTCCAAAATGCATTAGGATCGAATTTCCCAAAATAGAAAACCTGCTAAACAAAATTGTTGTTTTTTTTTAATGTGTGTATATATATATATATATATATATATATATATATATATATATATATATATATATATATATGATTTAATTCAATGTAGACAGATGATTTAAATAACTAATACTTTATTAACACAACATAAACATAGTACATAAACAATTACAAAATTCAAACAAAAAGAAAACTTACAATTTGGATCCATGAGTATGAGATCCTTACACACTTCTACGATATTGAAAACTTCTACAACTTCAGAAACTTCAAACATACAGACAATACAAAGGGAATTTAAAGAGAGATATGAAAATTTTCGGATGCCTTCTTCAAACGAGCAAGGCTCTATTTATAGGCAGTCTTCGAACTTGAAACCCGGACTTCAGCATCAATTTTGTCTTGGAAAATGGTTTTGTTTTCTTTTAATAGAAAAATCATTTGGTTTTATTATCTCAGTCAGATTCTCTGAAAAATGACTGCAGAGATTCCACTTAATTTGCAGAGATTCCATCTTCTTTGGCTGGATCCGATTGTTTTCTTGTTTTTGTTCTTCTTGTTAGATGCACCTTCTTTGGAGTGAATACTTGCAGCTTCATTCATTAGTTGATCATCTTGTTCTTCTAAACAAATACCATCCATATCTTCATTATCGAAATATCCTTGAGAGGACATGTTGTCATCATCTTCCAACGAGAAATCTATTAACATTTTTTCTCGTTTTTGGATTAGTTTATTTAGTTCATCATGGGAAATAATTGGATTTTCTCTTAATATTTTTTTTCCGTATATTGGACCGTAGCAACTTATCTTCATTATTAGCCTGGGTATCCACCTCAGGAGACTTTAATTTTTGATTATTGTCATGCTCTGCTAGAGCATCCATAACTTCACCAATGATATCTTTAGGGTCGAATTTTTGGTTGGAATCTTTCTTCCCCTTCCCATACCTCTGTATGAGGCCCTTCCGCGAGTGCTTCTTGCTCCTCGCATGACTGGGATCCCTGTAAAAATTCAAGGGTTAAACAATCGGGTAGAGAATTTGATTCTCCTTTTATATATTCAATCTTAAAATCAAATACTGATAAAATTGCTTGCCAACGAGCAAAGACTTGTTTGGAGACAAGGTTTTTAACATCTTTATCTATAATTTCTTTTGCCGATTTGCAATCAATTCTTAATAGGAATTCTTGATTTAGTAAATCCTCTTGAAATTTAGAAATACATTTGATAATAGAGGGCATTTCTGTTTTAATAGTTGAATAATTTTCTTGCGTATCATTCCACTTCCCAGAAGTAAATCTGACTAATTCTTCTTTATTTTTGTGAGGATTTATTTGTTTTAGAATGCCTCCATATCCGATATTAGAAGCATCTGTTTCTACTATCTTTTTCCAATTTTCATTTGCTAAAGAAAGGCATGGGATCTTTTTTACTTTAAGCTTAATTAGTTTTACCGCTTTAGTATGATCTTGTCCCCAAGGAGGAGGGTTTTTCTTTAAACGATCATCAAGTGGAGCGCTATCTATAGCAAGATCTTTATAAAAGTCAGATATATAATTTAGACTTCCTTGAAATCTTTGTAATTGAGTTTTATCTTTAATTTCGTCAGGAAAATTATCTGCAAAGTTTATAGACCTATCAATTGGAAGATATTTTCCTTTTCTACGAGATGCGTGTCATTAAAACACCTTACATCAACCGAATCCCAATACCATAGACTTTCAGAGACACTTGGGGTTACTATTCTAGCCTATTACACACATGGCTCTGATTCCAAAATGCATTAGGATCGAATTTCCCAAAATAGAAAACCTGCTAAACAAAATTGTTGTTTTTTTTAATGTGTGTATATATATATATATATATATATATATATATATATATATATTATATATGATTTAATTCAATGTAGACAGATGATTTAAATAACTAATACTTTATTAACACAGAATAAACATAGTACATAAACGATTACAAAATTCAAAGAAAAGAAAACTTACAATTTGGATCCATGAGTATGAGATCCTTACACACTTCTACGATATTGAAAACTTTTACAACTTCAGACACTTCAAACACACAGACAATACAAAGGGAATTTAAAGAGAGATATGAAAAATTTTGGTTGCCTTCTTCAAATGAGCAAGGCTCTATTTATAGGCAGTCTTCGGACTTGAAACCCGGACTTCAGCATCAATTTTGTCTTGGAAAATGGTTTTGTTTTCTTTTAATAGAAAAATCATTTGGTTTTATTATCTCAGTCAGATTCTCTGAAAAATGACTGCAGAGATTCCACTTAATTTGCAGAGATTCCATCTTCTTTGGCTGGATCCGATTGTTTTCTTGTTTTTGTTCTTCTTGTTAGATGCACCTTCTTTGGAGTGAATACTTGCAACTTCATTCATTAGTTGATCATCTTGTTCTTCTAAACTAATACCATCCATATCTTCATTATCGAAATATCCTTGTGAGGACATGTTGTCATCATCTTCCAACGAGAAATCTGTTAACATTTTTTCTCGTTTTTGGATTAGTTTATTTAGTTCATCATGGGAAATAATTGGATTTTCTCTTAATATTTTTTTTCCGTATAATGGACCGTAGCAACTCATCTTCACTATTAGCCTGGGTATCCACCTCAGGAGACTTTAATTTTTGATTATTGTCATGCTCTACTAGAGCATCCATAACTTCACCAATGATATCTTTAGGGTCGAATTTTATGTTGGAATCTTTCTTCCCCTTCCCATAACTCTGTATGAGGCCCTTCCGCGAGTGCTTCTTGCTCCTCGCATGACTGGGATCCCTGTAAAAATTCACGGGTTAAATAATCGGGTAGAGAATTTGATTCTCCTTTTATATATTCAATCTTAAAATCAAATACTGATAAAATTGCTTGCCAACGAGCAAAGACTTGTTTGGAGACAAGGTTTTTAACATCTTTATCTATAATTTCTTTTGCCGATTTGCAATCAATTCTTAATAGGAATTCTTGATTTAGTAAATCCTCTTGAAATTTAGAAATACATTTGATAATAGAGAGCATTTCTGTTTTAATAGTTGAATAATTTTTTTGCGTATCATTCCACTTCCCAGAAGTAAATCTGACTAATTCTTCTTTATTTTTGTGAGGATTTATTTGTTTTAGAATGCCTCCATATCCGATATTAGAAGCATCTGTTTCTACTATTTTTTCCAATTTTCATTTGCTAAAGAAAGGCATGGGATCTTTTTTACTTTAAGCTTAATTAGTTTTACCGCTTTAGTATGATCTTGTCCCCAAGGAGGAGGGTTTTTCTTTAAACGATCATCAAGTGGAGCGCTATCTATAGCAAGAACTTTATAAAAGTCAGATATATAATTTAGACTTCCTTGAAATCTTTGTAATTGAGTTTTATCTTTAATTTCATCAGGAAAATTATCTGCAAAGTTTATAGACCTATCAATTGGAAGATATTTTCCTTTTCTACGAGATGCATGTCATTAAAACACCTTACATCAACCGAATCCCAATACCATAGACTTTCAGAGACACTTGGGGTTACTATTCTAGCCTAGTACACACATGGCTCTGATTCCAAAATGCATTAGGATCGAATTTCCCAAAATAGAAAACCTGCTAAACAAAAGTGTTGTTTTTTTTAATGTGTATATATATATATATATATATATATATATATATATATATATATATATATGATTTAATTCAATGTAGACAGATGATTTAAATAACTAATACTTTATTAACACAAAATAAACATAGTACATAAACGATTACAAAATTCAAAGAAAAGAAAACTTACAATTTGGATCCATGAGTATGAGATCCTTACCCACTTCTACGATATTGAAAACTTCTACAACTTCAGACACTTCAAACACACAGACAATACAAAGGGAATTTAAAGAGAGATATGAAAAATTTTGGATGCCTTCTTCAAATGAGCGAGGCTCTATTTATAGGCAGTCTTCGGACTTGAAACCCGGACTTCAGCATCAATTTTGTCTTGGAAAATGGTTTTGTTTTCTTTTAATAGAAAAATCATTTGGTTTTATTATCTCATTCAGATTCTCTGAAAAATGACTGCAGAGATTCCACTTAATTTGCATAGATTCCATCTTCTTTGGCTGGATCCGATTGTTTTCTTGTTTTTGTCTTTTTTTTGTTCTTCTTGTTAGATGCACCTTCTTTGGAGTGAATACTTGCAGCTTCATTCATTAGTTGATCATCTTGTTCTTCTAAACTAATACCATCCATATCTTCATTATCGAAATATCCTTGTGAGGACATGTTGTCATCATCTTCCAACGAGAAATCTGTTAACATTTTTTCTCGTTTTTGGATTAGTTTATTTAGTTCATCATGGGAAATAATTGGATTTTCTCTTAATATTTTTTTCCGTATAATGGACCGTAGCAACTCATCTTCATTATTAGCCTGGGTATCCACCTCAGGAGACTTTAATTTTTGATTATTGTCATGCTCTGCTAGAGCATCCATAACTTCACCAATGATATCTTTAGGGTCGAATTTTTGGTTGGAATCTTTCTTCCCCTTCCCATACCTCTGTATGAGGCCCTTCCGCGAGTGCTTCTTGCTCCTCGCATGACTGGGATGCCTGTAAAAATTCACGGGTTAAATAATCGGGTAGAGAATTTGATTCTCCTTTTATATATTCAATCTTAAAATCAAATACTGATAAAATTGCTTGCCAACGAGCAAAGACTTGTTTGGAGACAAAGTTTTTAACATCTTTATCTATAATTTCTTTTGCCGATTTGCAATCAATTCTTAATAGGAATTCTTGATTTAGTAAATCCTCTTGAAATTTAGAAATACATTTGATAATAGAGGGCATTTCTGTTTTAATAGTTGAATAATTTTTTTGCGTATCATTCCACTTCCCAGAAGTAAATCTGACTAATTCTTCTTTATTCTTGTGAGGATTTATTTGTTTTAGAATGCCTCCATATCCGATATTAGAAGCATCTGTTTCTACTATCTTTTTCCAATTTTCATTTGCTAAAGAAAGGCATGGGATCTTTTTTACTTTAAGCTTAATTAGTTTTACCGCTTTAGTATGATCTTGTCCCCAAGGAGGAGGGTTTTTCTTTAAACGATCATCAAGTGGAGCGCTATCTATAGCAAGAACTTTATAAAAGTCAGATATATAATTTAGACTTCCTTGAAATCTTTGTAATTGAGTTTTATCTTTAATTTCATCAGGAAAATTATCTGCAAAGTTTATAGACCTATCAATTGGAAGATATTTTCCTTTTCTACGAGATGCATGTCATTAAAACACCTTACATCAACCGAATCCCAATACCATAGACTTTCAGAGACACTTGGGGTTACTATTCTAGCCTAGTACACACATGGCTCTGATTCCAAAATGCATTAGGATCGAATTTCCCAAAATAGAAAACCTGCTAAACAAAAGTGTTGTTTATTTTAATGTGTGTATATATATATATATATATATATATATATATATATATATATATATATATATATATGATTTAATTCAATGTAGACAGATGATTTAAATAACTAATACTTTATTAACACAAAATAAACATAGTACATAAACGATTACAAAATTCAAAGAAAAGAAAACTTACAATTTGGATCCATGAGTATGAGATCCTTACACACTTCTACGATATTGAAAACTTCTACAACTTCAGACACTTCAAACACACAGACAATACAAATGGAATTTAAAGAGAGATATGAAAATTTTGGATGCCTTCTTCAAATGAGCAAGGCTCTATTTATAGGCAGTCTTCGGACTTGAAACCCGAACTTCAACATCAATTTTGTCTTGGAAAATGGTTTTGTTTTCTTTTAATAGAAAAATCATTTGGTTTTATTATCTCAGTCAGACTCTCTGAAAAATGACTGCAGAGATTCCACTTAATTTGCAGAGATTCCATCTTCTTTGGCTGGATCCGATTGTTTTCTTGTTTTTGTCTTTTTTTTTTTCTTCTTGTTAGATGCACCTTCTTTGGAGTGAATACTTGTAGCTTCATTCATTAGTTGATCATCTTGTTCTTCTAAACTAATACCATCCATATCTTCATTATCGAAATATCCTTGTGAGGACATGTTGTCATCATCTTCCAACGAGAAATTTGTTAACATTTTTTCTCGTTTTTGGATTAGTTTATTTAGTTCATCATGGGAAATAATTGGATTTTCTCTTAATATTTTTTTTCGGTATAATGGACCGTAGCAACTCATCTTCATTATTAGCCTGGGTATCCACCTCAGGAGACTTTAATTTTTGATTATTGTCATGCTCTGCTAGAGCATCCATAACTTCACCAATGATATCTTTAGGGTCGAATTTTTGGTTGGAATCTTTCTTCCCCTTCCCATACCTCTGTATGAGGCCCTTCCGCGAGTGCTTCTTGCTCCTCGCATGACTGGGATCCCTGTAAAAATTCACGGGTTAAATAATCGGGTAGAGAATTTGATTCTCCTTTTATATATTCAATCTTAAAATCAAATACCGATAAAATTGCTTGCCAACTAGCAAAGACTTGTTTGGAGACAAGGTTTTTAACATCTTTATCTATAATTTCTTTTGCCGATTAGCAATCAATTCTTAATAGGAATTCTTGATTTAGTAAATCCTCTTGAAATTTCGAAATACATTTGATAATAGAGAGCATTTCTGTTTTAATAGTTGAATAATTTTTTTGCGTATCATTCCACTTCCCAGAAGTAAATCTGACTAATTCTTCTTTATTTTTGTGAGGATTTATTTGTTTTAGAATGCCTCCATATCCGATATTAGAAGCATCTGTTTCTACTATCTTTTTCCAATTTTCATTTGCTAAAGAAAGGCATGGGATCTTTTTTACTTTAAGCTTAATTAGTTTTACCGCTTTAGTATGATCTTGTCCCCAAGGAGGAGGGTTTTTCTTTAAACGATCATCAAGTGGAGCGCTATCTATAGCAAGAACTTTATAAAAGTCAGATATATAATTTAGACTTCCTTGAAATCTTTGTAATTGAGTTTTATCTTTAATTTCGTCAGGAAAATTATCTGCAAAGTTTATAGACCTATCAATTGGAAGATATTTTCCTTTTCTACGAGATGCATGTCATTAAAACACCTTACATCAACCGAATCCCAATACCATAGACTTTCAGAGACACTTGGGGTTACTATTCTAGCCTAGTACACACATGGCTCTGATTCCAAAATGCATTAGGATCAAATTTCCCAAAATAGAAAACCTGCTAAACAAAAGTGTTGTTTTTTTTTAATGTGTATATATATATATATATATATATATATATATATATATATATATATATATATATATTATATATATATATATATATATATATATATATATATATGATTTAATTCAATGTAGACAGATGATTTAAATAACTAATACTTTATTAACACAGAATAAACATAGTACATAAACGATTACAAAATTCAAAGAAAAGAAAACTTACAATTTGGATCCATGAGTATGAGATCCTTACACACTTCTACGATATTGAAAACTTCTACAACTTCAGACACATCAAACACACAGACAATACAAAGGGAATTGAAAGAGAGATACGAAAATTTTCGGATGCCTTCTTCAAATGAGCAAGACTCTATTTATAGGCAGTCTTCGAACTTGAAACCCGGACTTCAGCATCAATTTTGTCTTTGAAAATGGTTTTGTTTTCTTTTAATAGAAAAATCATTTGGTTTTGTTATCTCAGTCAGATTCTCTGAAAAATGACTGCAGAGATTCCACTTAATTTGCAGAGATTCCATCTTGTTTTGGCTGGATCCGATTGTTTTATTGGTTTTGTCTTTTTTCGTTCTTCTTGTTAGATGCACCTTCTTTGGAGTGAATACTTGCAGCTTCATTCAGTAGTTGATCATCTTGTTCTTCTAAACTAATACCATCCATATGTTCATTATCGAAATATCCTTGTGGGGACATGTTGTCATCATCTTCCAACGAGAAATCCCTTAACATTTTTTCTCGTTTATGGATTAGTTTATTTAGTTCATCATGGGAAATAATTGGATTTTCTCTTAATATTTTTTTCCGTATAATGGACCGTAGCAACTCATCTTCATTATTAGCCTGGGTATCCACCTCAGGAGACTTTAATTTTTGATTATTGTCAAGCTCTGCTAGAGCATCCATAACTTCACCGATGATATCTTTAGGGTCGAATTTTTGGTTGGAATCTTTCTTCCCCTTCCCATACCTCTGTATGAGGCCCTTCCGCGAGTGCTTCTTGCTCCTCGCATGACTGGGATCCCTGTAAAAATTCACGGGTTAAATAATCGGGTAGAGAATTTGATTCTCCTTTTATATATTCAATCTTAAAATCAAATACTGATAAAATTGCTTGCCAACGAGCAAAGACTTGTTTGGAGACAAGGTTTTTAACATCTTTATCTATAATTTATTTTGCCGATTTGCAATCAATTCTTAATAGGAATTCTTGATTTAGTAAATCCTCTTGAAATTTAGAAATACATTTGATAATAGAGAGCATTTCTGTTTTAATAGGTGAATAATTTTTTGCGTATCATTCCACTTCCCAGAAGTAAATCTGACTAATTCTTCTTTATTTTTGTGAGGATTTATTTGTTTTAGAATGCCTCCATATCCGATATTAGAAGCATCTGTTTCTACTATCTTTTTCCAATTTTCATTTGCTAAAGAAAGGCATGGGATCTTTTTTACTTTAAGCTTAATTAGTTTTACCGCTTTAGTATGATCTTGTCCCCAAGGAGGAGGGTTTTTCTTTAAACGATCATCAAGTGGAGCGCTATCTATAGCAAGAACTTTATAAAAGTCAGATATATAATTTAGACTTCCTTGAAATCTTTGTAATTGAGTTTTATCTTTAATTTCATCAGGAAAATTATCTGCAAAGTTTATAGACCTACCAATTGGAAGATATTTTCCTTTTCTACGAGATGCATGTCATTAAAACACCTTACATCAACCGAATCCCAATACCATAGTACACACATGGCTCTGATTCCAAAATGCATTAGGATCGAATTTCCCAAAATAGAAAACCTGTTAAACAAAAGTGTTGTTTTTTTTAATGTGTGTATATATATATATATATATATATATATATATGATTTAATTCAATGTAGACAGATGATTTAAATAACAAATACTTTATGAACACAACATAAACATAGTACATAAACGATTACAAAATTCAAACAAAAAGAAAACTTACAATTTGGATCCATGAGTATGAGATCCTAACACACTTCTACGTTATTGAAAACTTCTACAACTTCAGACACTTCAAACACACAGACAATACAAAGGGAATTTAAAGAGAGATATGAAAATTTTCGGATGCCTTCTTCAAATGAGCAAGGCTCTATTTATAGGCAGTCTTCGGACTTGAAACCCGGACTTCAGCATCAATTTTGTCTTGGAAAATGGTTTTGTTTTCTTTTAATAGAAAAATCATTTGGTTTTATTATCTCAGTCAGATTCTCTAAAAAATGACTGCAAAGATTCCACTTAATTTGCAGAGATTCCATCTTCTTTGGCTGGATCCGATTGTTTTCTTGTTTTTGTCTTTTTTTTGTTCTTCTTGTTAGATGCACCTTCTTTGGAGTGAATACTTGCAGCTTCATTCATTAGTTGATCATCTTGTTCTTCTAAACTAATACCATCCATATCTTCATTATCGAAATATCCTTGTGAGGACATGTTGTCATCATCTTCCAACGAGAAATCTGTTAACATTTTTTCTCATTTTTGGATTAGTTTATTTAGTTCATCATGGGAAATAATTGGATTTTCTCTTAATATTTTTTTTCGGTATAATGGACCGTAGCAACTCATCTTCATTATTAGCCTGGGTATCCACCTCAGGAGACTTTAATTTTTGATTATTGTCATGCTCTGCTAGAGCATCCATAACTTCACCAATGATATCTTTAGGGTCGAATTTTTGGTTGGAATCTTTCTTCCCCTTCCCATACCTCTGTATGAGGCCCTTCCGCGAGTGCTTCTTGCTCCTCGCATGACTGGGATCCCTGTAAAAATTCACGGGTTAAATAATCGGGTAGAGAATTTGATTCTCCTTTTATATATTCAATCTTAAAATCAAATACCGATAAAATTGCTTGCCAACGAGCAAAGACTTGTTTGGAGACAAGGTTTTTAACATCTTTATCTATAATTTCTTTTGCCGATTAGCAATCAATTCTTAATAGGAATTCTTAATTTAGTAAATCCTCTTGAAATTTCAAAATACATTTGATAATAGAGAGCATTTCTGTTTTAATAGTTGAATAATTTTTTTGCGTATCATTCCACTTCCTAGAAGTAAATCTGACTAATTCTTCTTTATTTTTGTGAGGATTTATTTGTTTTAGAATGCCTCCATATCCGATATTAGAAGCATCTGTTTCTACTATCTTTTTCCAATTTTCATTTGCTAAAGAAAGGCATGGGATCTTTTTTACTTTAAGCTTAATTAGTTTTACCGCTTTAGTATGATCTTGTCCCCAAGGAGGAGGGTTTTTCTTTAAACGATCATCAAGTGGAGCGCTATCTATAGCAAGAACTTTATAAAAGTCAGATATATAATTTAGACTTCCTTGAAATCTTTGTAATTGAGTTTTATCTTTAATTTCATCAGGAAAATTATCTGCAAAGTTTATAGACCTATCAATTGGAAGATATTTTCCTTTTCTACGAGATGCATGTCATTAAAACACCTTACATCAACCGAATCCCATCACCATAGACTTTCAGAGACACTTGGGGTTACTATTCTAGCCTACTACACACATAGCTCTGATACCAAAATGCATTAGGATCGAATTTCCCAAAATAGAAAACCTGCTAAACAAAAGTGTTGTTTTTTTAATGTGTGTGTATATATATATATATATATATATATATATATATATATATATATATATATATATATGATTTAATTCAATGTAGACAGATGATTTAAATAACTAATACTTTATGAACACAACATAAACATAGTACATAAACGATTACAAAATTCAAACAAAAAGAAAACTTACAATTTGGATCCATGACTATGAGATCCTAACACACTTCTACGTTATTGAAAACTTCTACAACTTCAGACACTTCAAACACACAGACAATACAAAGGGAATTTAAAGAGAGATATGAAAATTTTCGGATGCCTTCTTCAAATGAGCAAGGCTCTATTTATAGGCAGTCTTCGGACTTGAAACCCGGACTTCAGCATCAATTTTGACTTGGAAAATGGTTTTGTTTTCTTTTAATAGAAAAATCATTTGGTTTTATTATCTCAGTCAGATTCTCTAAAAAATGACTGTAGAGATTCCACTTAATTTGCAGAGATTCCATCTTCTTTGGCTGGATCCGATTGTTTTCTTGTTTTTGTCTTTTTTTTGTTCTTCTTGTTAGATGCACCTTCTTTGGAGTGAATACTTGCAGCTTCATTCATTAGTTGATCATCTTGTTCTTCTAAACTAATACCATCCATATCTTCATTATCGAAATATCCTTGTGAGGACATGTTGTCATCATCTTCCAACGAGAAATCTGTTAACATTTTTTCTCATTTTTGGATTAGTTTATTTAGTTCATCATGGGAAATAATTGGATTTTCTCTTAATATTTTTTTTCGGTATAATGGACCGTAGCAACTCATCTTCATTATTAGCCTGGGTATCCACCTCAGGAGACTTTAATTTTTGATTATTGCCATGCTCTGCTAGAGCATCCATAACTTCACCAATGATATCTTTAGGGTCGAATTTTTGGTTGAAATCTTTCTTCCCCTTCCCATACCTCTGTATGAGGCCCTTCCGCGAGTGCTTCTTGCTCCTCGCATGACTGGGATCCCTGTAAAAATTCACGGGTTAAATAATCGGGTAGAGAATTTGATTCTCCTTTTATATATTCAATCTTAAAATCAAATACCGATAAAATTGCTTGCCAACGAGCAAAGACTTGTTTGGAGACAAGGTTTTTAACATCTTTATCTATAATTTCTTTTGCCGATTTGCAATCAATTCTTAATAGGAATTCTTGATTTAGTAAATCCTCTTGAAATTTAGAAATACATTTGATAATAGAGAGCATTTCTGTTTTAATAGTTGAATAATTTTTTTGCGTATCATTCCACTTCCCAGAAGTAAATCTGACTAATTCTTCTTTATTTTTGTGAGGATTTATTTGTTTTAGAATGCCTCCATATCCGATATTAGAAGCATCTGTTTCTACTATCTTTTTCCAATTTTCATTTGGTAAAGAAAGGCATGGGATCTTTTTTACTTTAAGCTTAATTAGTTTTACCGCTTTAGTATGATCTTGTCCCCAAGGAGGAGGGTTTTTCTTTAAACGATCATCAAGTGGAGCGCTATCTATAGCAAGAACTTTATAAAAGTCAGATATATAATTTAGACTTCCTTGAAATCTTTGTAATTGAGTTTTATCTTTAATTTCATCAGGAAAATTATCTGCAAAGTTTATAGACCTATCAATTGGAAGATATTTTCCTTTTCTACGAGATGCATGTCATTAAAACACCTTACATCAACCGAATCCCATCACCATAGACTTTCAGAGACACATGGGGTTACTCTTCTAGCCTACTACACACATAGCTCTGATACCAAAATGCATTAGGATCGAATTTCCCAAAATAGAAAACCTGCTAAACAAAAGTGTTGTTTTTTTAATGTGTGTATATATATATATATATATATATATATATATATATATATATATATATATGATTTAATTCAATGTAGACAGATGATTTAAATAACTAATACTTTATGAACACAACATAAACATAGTACATAAACGATTACAAAATTCAAACAAAAAGAAAAGTTACAATTTGGATCCATGACTATGAGATCCTAACACACTTCTACGTTATTGAAAACTTCTACAACTTCAGACACTTCAAACACACAGACAATACAAAGGGAATTTAAAGAGAGATATGAAAATTTTCGGATGCCTTCTTCAAATGAGCAAGGCTCTATTTATAGGCAGTCTTCGGACTTGAAACCCGGACTTCAGCATCAATTTTGTCTTGGAAAATGGTTTTGTTTTCTTTTAATAGAAAAATCATTTGGTTTTATTATCTCAGTCAGATTCTCTGAAAAATGACTGCAGAGATTCCACTTAATTTGCAGAGATTCCATCTTCTTTGGCTGGATCCGATTGTTTTATTGGTTTTGTCTTTTTTCGTTCTTCTTGTTAGATGCATCTTCTTTGGAGTGAATACTTGCAGCTTCATTCATTAGTTGATCATCTTGTTCTTCTAAACGAATACCATCCATATCTTCATTATCGAAATATCCTTGTAGGGACATGTTGTCATCATCTTCCAACGAGAAATCTGTTAACATTTTTTCTCGTTTTTGGATTAGTTTATTTAGTTCATCATGGAAAATAATTGGATTTTCTCTTAATATTTTTTTCCGTATAATGGACCGTAGCAACTCATCTTCATTATTAGCCCGGGTATCCACCTCA
The DNA here is from genome assembly GCF_051521515.1 of Lactuca serriola. Taxonomy (NCBI): domain Eukaryota; kingdom Viridiplantae; phylum Streptophyta; class Magnoliopsida; order Asterales; family Asteraceae; genus Lactuca; species Lactuca serriola. Next base: position 21,765,418 of record NC_136411.1, read on the forward strand.
GGAGACTCTAATTTTTGATTATTGTCATGCTCTGCTAGAGCATCCATAACTTCACCAATGATATCTTTAGGGTCGAATTTTTGGTTGCAATCATTCTTCCCCTTCCCATACCTCTATATGAGGCCCTTCCGCGAGTGCTTCTTGCTCCTCGCATGACTGGGATCCCTATAAAAATTCACGGGTTAAATAATCGGGAAGAGAATTTGATTCTCCTTTTATATATTCAATCTTAAAATCAAATACTGATAAAATTGCTTGTCAACGAGCAAAAACTTGTTTGGAGACAAGGTTTTTAACATCTTTATCTATAATTTCTTTTGCCGATTTGCAATCAATTCTTAATAGGAATTCTTGATTTAGTAAATCCTCTTGAAATTTAGAAATACATTTGATAATAGAGAGCATTTCTGTTTTAATAGTTGAATAATTTTTTTGCGTATCATTCCACTTCCCAGAAGTAAATCTGACTAATTCTTCTTTATTTTTGTGAGGATTTATTTGTTTTAGAATGCCTACATATCCGATATTAGAAGCATCTGTTTCTACTATCTTTTTCCAATTTTCATTTGCTAAAGAAAGGCAATGGATCTTTTTTACTTTAAGCTTAATTAGTTTTACCGCTTTAGTATGATCTTGTCCCCAAGGAGGAGGGTTTTTCTTTAAACGATCATCAAGTGGAGCGCTATCTATAGCAAGATCTTTATAAAAGTCAGAAATATAAATTAGACTTCCTAAAAATCTTTGTAATTGAGTTTTATCTTTAATTTCATCAGGAAAATTATCTGCAAAGTTTATAGACCTATCAATTGGAAGATATTTTCCTTTTCTACGAGATGCATGTCATTAAAACACCTTACATCAACCGAATCCCAATACCATAGACTTTCAAAGACACTTGGGGTTACTATTCTAGCCTACTACACACATGGCTCTGATACCAAAATGCATTAGGATCGAATTTCCCAAAATAGAAAACCTGCTAAACATAAGTGTTGCTTTTTTTTAATGTGTGTGTATATATGTATATATATATATATATATATATATATATATATATATATATATATATATATATATATATGATTCAATTCAATGTAGACAGATGATTTAAATAACTAATACTTTATTAACACAACATAAACATAGTACATAAACGATTACAAAATTCAAACAAAAAGAAAACTTACAATTTGGATCCATGAGTATGATATCCTAACACACTTCTACGTTATTGAAAACTTCTACAACTTCAGACACTTCAAACACACAGACAATACAAAGGGAATTTAAAGAGAGATATGAAAATTTTCGGATGCCTTCTTCAAATGAGCAAGGATCTATTTATATGCAGTCTTCGGACTTGAAACCCGGACTTCAGCATCAATTTTGTCTTGGAAAATGGTTTTGTTTTCTTTTAATAGAAAAATCATTTGGTTTTATTATCTCAGTCAGATTCTCTGAAAAATGACTGCAGAGATTCCACTTAATTTGCAGAGATTCCATCTTCTTTGGCTGGATCCGATTGTTTTCTTGTTTTTGTCTTTTTTTTGTTCTTCTTGTTAGATGCACCTTCTTTGGAGTGAATACTTGCAGCTTCATTCATTAGTTGATCATGTTGTTCTTCTAAACTAATACCATCCATATCTTCATTATCGAAATATCCTTGTGAGGACATGTTGTCATCATCTTCCAACGAGAAATCTGTTAACATTCTTTCTCGTTTTTGGATTAGTTTATTTAGTTCATCATGGGAAATAATTGAATTTTCTCTTAATATTTTTTTTCCGTATAATGGACCGTAGCAACTCATCTTCATTATTAGCCTGGGTATCCACCTCAGGAGACTTTAATTTTTGATTATTGCCATGCTCTGCTAGAGCATCCATAACTTCACCAATGATATCTTTAGGGTCGAATTTTTGGTTGGAATCTTTCTTCCCCTTCCCATACCTCTGTATGAGGCCCTTCCGCGAGTGCTTCTTGCTCCTCGCATGACTGGGATCCCTGTAAAAATTCACGGGTTAAATAATCGGGTAGAGAATTTGATTCTCCTTTTATATATTCAATCTCAAAATCAAATACTGATAAAATTGCTTGCCAACGAGCAAAGACTTGTTTGGAGACAAGGTTTTTAACATCTTTATCTATAATTTCTTTTGCCGATTTGCAATCAATTCTTAATAGGAATTCTTGATTTAGTAAATCCTCTTGAAATTTAGAAATACATTTGATAATAGAGGGCATTTCTGTTTTAATAGTTGAATAATTTTTTTGCGTATCATTCCACTTCCCAGAAGTAAATCTGACTAATTCTTCTTTATTTTTGTGAGGATTTATTTGTTTTAGAATGCCTCCATATCCGATATTAGAAGCATCTGTTTCTACTATCTTTTTCCAATTTTCATTTGCTAAAGAAAGGCATGGGATCTTTTTTACTTTAAGCTTAATTAGTTTTACCGCTTTAGTATGATCTTGTCCCCAAGGAGGAGGGTTTTTCTTTAAACGATCATCAAGTGGAGCGCTATCTATAGCAAGATCTTTATAAAAGTCAGAAATATAATTTAGACTTCCTAGAAATCTTTGTAATTGAGTTTTATCTTTAATTTCATAAGGAAAATTATCTACAAAGTTTATAGACCTATCAATTGGAAGATATTTTCCTTTTCTACGAGATGCATGTCATTAAAACACCTTACATCAACTGAATCCCAATACCATAGACTTTCAGAGACACTTGGGGTTACTATTCTAGCCTACTACACACATGGCTCTGATACCAAAATGTATTAGGATCGAATTTCCCAAAATAAAAAACCTGCTAAACAAAAGTGTTTTTTTTTTAATGTGTGTGTGTGTATATATATATATATATATATATATATATATAGATATATATATATATATATATATATATATATATATATATATACGTATATATATATATATATATATATATATATATATATATATATATATATAATTTAATTCAATGTAGACAGATGATTTAAATAACAAATACTTTATTAACACAACATAAACATAGTACATAAACGATTACAAAATTCAAACAAAAAGAAAACTTACAATTTGGATCCATGAGTATGAGATCCTAACACACTTCTACGTTATTGAAAACTTCTACAACTTCAGACACTTCAAACACACACACAATACAAAGGGAATTTAAAGAGAGATACGAAAATTTTCGGATGCCTTCTTCAAATGAGCAAGACTCTATTTATAGGCAGTCTTCGGACTTGAAACCCGGACTTCAGCATCAATTTTGTCTTGGAAAATGATTTTGTTTTCTTTTAATAGAAAAATCATTTGGTTTTGTTATCTCAGTCAGATTCTCTGAAAAATGACTGCAGAGATTCCACTTAATTTGCAGAGATTCCATCTTCTTTGGCTGGATCCGATTGTTTTATTGGTTTTGTCTTTTTTCGTTCTTCTTGTTAGATGCACCTTCTTTGGAGTGAATACTTGCAGCTTCATTCAGTAGTTGATCATCTTGTTCTTCTAAACTAATACCATCCATATGTTCATTATCGAAATATCCTTGTGGGGACATGTTGTCATCATCTTCCAACGAGAAATCCGTTAACATTTTTTCTCGTTTATGGATTAGTTTATTTAGTTCATCATGGGAAATAATTGGATTTTCTCTTAATATTTTTTTCCGTATAATGGACCGTAGCAACTCATCTTCATTATTAGCCTGGGTATCCACCTCAGGAGACTTTAATTTTTTATTATTGTCATGCTCTGCTAGAGCATCCATAACTTCACCAATGATATCTTTAGGGTCGAATTTTTGGTTGGAATCATTCTTCCCCTTCCCATACCTCTGTATGAGGCCCTTCCGCGAGTGCTTCTTGCTCCTCGCATGACTGGGATCCTTGTAAAAATTCACGGGTTAAATAATCGGGAAGAGAATTTGATTCTCCTTTTATATATTCAATCTTAAAATCAAATACTGATAAAATTGCTTGCCAACGAGCAAAGACTTGTTTGGAGACAAGGTTTTTAACATCTTTATCTATAATTTCTTTTGCCGATTTGCAATCAATTCTTAATAGGAATTCCTGATTTAGTAAATCCTCTTGAAATTTAGAAATACATTTGATAATAGAGAGCATTTCTGTTTTAATAGTTGAATAATTTTTTTGCGTATCATTCCACTTCCCAGAAGTAAATCTGACTAATTCTTCTTTATTTTTGTGAGGATTTATTTGTTTTAGAATGCCTCCATATCCGATATTAGAAGCATCTGTTTCTACTATCTTTTTCCAATTTTCATTTGCTAAAGGAAGGCAATGGATCTTTTTTACTTTAAGCTTAATTAGTTTTACCGCTTTAGTATGATCTTGTCCCCAAGGAGGAGGGTTTTTCTTTAAACGATCATCAAGTGGAGCGCTATCTATAGCAAGATCTTTATAAAAGTCAGAAATATAAATCAGACTTCCTAAAAATCTTTGTAATTGAGTTTTATCTTTAATTTCATCAGGAAAATTATCTGCAAAGTTTATAGACCTATCAATTGGAAGATATTTTCCTTTTCTACGAGATGCATGTCATTAAAACACCTTACATCAACCGAATCCCAATACCATAGACTTTCAAAGACACTTGGGGTTACTATTCTAGCCTACTACACACATGGCTCTGATACCAAAATGCATTAGGATCGAATTTCCCAAAATAGAAAACCTGCTAAACATAAGTGTTGCTTTTTTTTAATGTGTGTGTATATATGTATATATATATATATATATATATATATGATTCAATTCAATGTAGACAGATGATTTAAATAACTAATACTTTATTAACACAACATAAACATAGTACATAAACGATTACAAAATTCAAACAAAAAGAAAACTTACAATTTGGATCCATGAGTATGATATCCTAACACACTTCTACGTTATTGAAAACTTCTACAACTTCAGACACTTCAAACACACAGACAATACAAAGGGAATTTAAAGAGAGATATGAAAATTTTCGGATGCCTTCTTCAAATGAGCAAGGATCTATTTATATGCAGTCTTTGGACTTGAAACCCGGACTTCAGCATCAATTTTGTCTTGGAAAATGGTTTTGTTTTCTTTTAATAGAAAAATCATTTGGTTTTATTATCTCAGTCAGATTCTCTGAAAAATGACTGCAGAGATTCCACTTAATTTGCAGAGATTCCATCTTCTTTGGCTGGATCCGATTGTTTTCTTGTTTTTGTCTTTTTTTTGTTCTTCTTGTTAGATGCACCTTCTTTGGAGTGAATACTTGCAGCTTCATTCATTAGTTGATCATGTTGTTCTTCTAAACTAATACCATCCATATCTTCATTATCGAAATATCCTTGTGAGGACATGTTGTCATCATCTTCCAACGAGAAATCTGTTAACATTCTTTCTCGTTTTTGGATTAGTTTATTTAGTTCATCATGGGAAATAATTGAATTTTCTCTTAATATTTTTTTTCCGTATAATGGACCGTAGCAACTCATCTTCATTATTAGCCTGGGTATCCACCTCAGGAGACTTTAATTTTTGATTATTGCCTTGCTCTGCTAGAGCATCCATAACTTCACCAATGATATCTTTAGGGTCGAATTTTTGGTTGGAATCTTTCTTCCCCTTCCCATACCTCTGTATGAGGCCCTTCCGCGAGTGCTTCTTGCTCCTCGCATGACTGGGATCCCTGTAAAAATTCACGGGTTAAATAATCGGGTAGAGAATTTGATTCTCCTTTTATATATTCAATCTCAAAATCAAATACTGATAAAATTGCTTGCCAACGAGCAAAGACTTGTTTGGAGACAAGGTTTTTAACATCTTTATCTATAATTTCTTTTGCCGATTTGCAATCAATTCTTAATAGGAATTCCTGATTTAGTAAATCCTCTTGAAATTTAGAAATACATTTGATAATAGAGAGCATTTCTGTTTTAATAGTTGAATAATTTTTTTGCGTATCATTCCACTTCCCAGAAGTAAATCTGACTAATTCTTCTTTATTTTTGTGAGGATTTATTTGTTTTAGAATGCCTCCATATCCGATATTAGAAGCATCTGTTTCTATTATCTTTTTCCAATTTTCATTTGCTAAAGGAAGGCAATGGATCTTTTTTACTTTAAGCTTAATTAGTTTTACCGCTTTAGTATGATCTTGTCCCCAAGGAGGAGGGTTTTTCTTTAAACGATCATCAAGTGGAGCGCTATCTATAGCAAGATCTTTATAAAAGTCAGAAATATAAATTAGACTTCCTAAAAATCTTTGTAATTGAGTTTTATCTTTAATTTCATCAGGAAAATTATTTGCAAAGTTTATAGACCTATCAATTGGAAGATATTTTCCTTTTCTACGAGATGCATGTCATTAAAACACCTTACATCAACCGAATCCCAACACCATAGACTTTCAAAGACACTTGGGGTTACTATTCTAGCCTACTACACACATGGCTCTGATACCAAAATGCATTAGGATCGAATTTCCCAAAATAGAAAACCTGCTAAACATAAGTGTTGCTTTTTTTTAATGTGTGTGTATATATGTATATGTATATATATATATATATATATATATATATATATATATATATATATATATATGATTCAATTCAATGTAGACAGATGATTTAAATAACTAATACTTTATTAACACAACATAAACATAGTACATAAACGATTACAAAATTCAAACAAAAAGAAAACTTACAATTTGGATCCATGACTATGAGATCCTAACACACTTCTACGTTATTGAAAACTTCTACAACTTCAGACACTTCAAACACACAGACAATACAAAGGGAATTTAAAGAGAGATATGAAAATTTTCGGATGCCTTCTTCAAATGAGCAAGGATCTATTTATAGGCAGTCTTCGGACTTGAAACCCGGACTTCAGCATCAATTTTGTCTTGGAAAATGGTTTTGTTTTCTTTTAATAGAAAAATCATTTGGTTTTATTATCTCAGTCAGATTCTCTGAAAAATGACTGCAGAGATTCCACTTAATTTGCAGAGATTCCATCTTCTTTGGCTGGATCCGATTGTTTTCTTGTTTTTGTCTTTTTTTTGTTCTTCTTGTTAGATGCACCTTCTTTGGAGTGAATACTTGCAGCTTCATTCATTAGTTGATCATCTTGTTCTTCTAAACTAATACCATCCATATCTTCATTATCGAAATATCCTTGTGAGGACATGTTGTCATCATCTTCCAACGAGAAATCTGTTAACATTTTTTCTCGTTTTTGGATTAGTTTATTTAGTTCATCATGGGAAATAATTGAATTTTCTCTTAATATTTTTTTTCCGTATAATGGACCGTAGCAACTCATCTTCATTATTAGCCTGGGTATCCACCTCAGGAGACTTTAATTTTTGATTATTGCCATGCTCTGCTAGAGCATCCATAACTTCACCAATGATATCTTTAGGGTCGAATTTTTGGTTGGAATCTTTCTTCCCCTTCCCATACCTCTGTATGAGGCCCTTCCGCGAGTGCTTCTTGCTCCTCGCATGACTGGGATCCCTGTAAAAATTCACGGGTTAAATAATCGGGTAGAGAATTTGATTCTCCTTTTATATATTCAATCTTAAAATCAAATACTGATAAAATTGCTTGCCAACGAGCAAAGACTTGTTTGGAGACAAGGTTTTTAACATCTTTATCTATAATTTCTTTTGCCGATTTGCAATCAATTCTTAATAGGAATTCTTGATTTAGTAAATCCTCTTGAAATTTAGAAATACAATTGATAATAGAGGGCATTTCTGTTTTAATAGTTGAATAATTTTTTTGCGTATCATTCCACTTCCCAGAAGTAAATCTGACTAATTCTTCTTTATTTTTGTGAGGATTTATTTGTTTTAGAATGCCTCCATATCGGATATTAGAAGCATCTGTTTCTACTATCTTTTTCCAATTTTCATTTGCTAAAGAAAGGCATGGGATCTTTTTTACTTTAAGGTTAATTAGTTTTACCGCTTTAGTATGATCTTGTCCCCAAGGAGGAGGGTTTTTCTTTAAACGATCATCAAGTGGAGCGCTATCTATAGCAAGATCTTTATAAAAGTCAGAAATATAATTTAGACTTCCTAGAAATCTTTGTAATTGAGTTTTATCTTTAATTTCATCAGGAAAATTATCTACAAAGTTTATAGACCTATCAATTGGAAGATATTTTCCTTTTCTACGAGATGCATGTCATTAAAACACCTTACATCAACTGAATCCCAATACCATAGACTTTCAGAGACACTTGGGGTTACTATTCTAGCCTACTACACACATGGCTCTGATACCAAAATGCATTAGGATCGAATTTCCCAAAATAGAAAACCTGCTAAACATAAGTGTTGCTTTTTTTTAATGTGTGTGTATATATGTATATATATATATATATATATATATATATATATATATATATATATATATATATATGATTCAATTCAATGTAGACAGATGATTTAAATAACTAATACTTTATTAACACAACATAAACATAGTACATAAACGATTACAAAATTCAAACAAAAAGAAAACTTACAATTTGGATCCATGAGTATGATATCCTAACACACTTCTACGTTATTGAAAACTTCTACAACTTCAGACACTTCAAACACACAGACAATACAAAGGGAATTTAAAGAGAGATATGAAAATTTTCGGATGCCTTCTTCAAATGAGCAAGGATCTATTTATAGGCAGTCTTCGGACTTGAAACCCGGACTTCAGCATCAAATTTGTCTTGGAAAATGGTTTTGTTTTCTTTTAATAGAAAAATCATTTGGTTTTATTATCTCAGTCAGATTCTCTGAAAAATGACTGCAGAGATTCCACTTAATTTGCAGAAATTCCATCTTCTTTGGCTGGATCCGATTGTTTTCTTGTTTTTGTCTTTTTTTTGTTCTTCTTGTTAGATGCACCTTCTTTGGAGTGAATACTTGCAGCTTCATTCATTAGTTGATCATCTTGTTCTTCTAAACTAATACCATCCATATCTTCATTATCGAAATATCCTTGTGAGGACATGTTGTCATCATCTTCCAACGAGAAATCTGTTAACATTTTTTCTCGTTTTTGGATTAGTTTATTTAGTTCATCATGGGAAATAATTGAATTTTCTCTTAATATTTTTTTTCCGTATAATGGACCGTAGCAACTCATCTTCATTATTAGCCTGGGTATCCACCTCAGGAGACTTTAATTTTTGATTATTGCCATGCTCTGCTAGAGCATCCATAACTTCACCAATGATATCTTTAGGGTCGAATTTTTGGTTGGAATCTTTCTTCCCCTTCCCATACCTCTGTATGAGGCCCTTCCGCGAGTGCTTCTTGCTCCTCGCATGACTGGGATCCCTGTAAAAATTCACGGGTTAAATAATCGGGTAGAGAATTTGATTCTCCTTTTATATATTCAATCTTAAAATCAAATACTGATAAAATTGCTTGCCAACGAGCAAAGACTTGTTTGGAGACAAGGTTTTTAACATCTTTATCTATAATTTCTTTTGCCGATTTGCAATCAATTCTTAATAGGAATTCTTGATTTAGTAAATCCTCTTGAAATTTAGAAATACATTTGATAATAGAGGGCATTTCTGTTTTAATAGTTGAATAATTTTTTTGCGTATCATTCCACTTCCCAGAAGTAAATCTGACTAATTCTTCTTTATTTTTGTGAGGATTTATTTGTTTTAGAATGCCTCCATATCCGATATTAGAAGCATCTGTTTCTACTATCTTTTTCCAATTTTCATTTGCTAAAGAAAGGCATGGGATCTTTTTTACTTTAAGCTTAATTAGTTTTACCGCTTTAGTATGATCTTGTCCCCAAGGAGGAGGGTTTTTCTTTAAACGATCATCAAGTGGAGCGCTATCTATAGCAAGATCTTTATAAAAGTCAGAAATATAATTTAGACTTCCTAGAAATCTTTGTAATTGAGTTTTATCTTTAATTTCATCAGGAAAATTATCTGCAAAGTTTATAGACCTATCAATTGGAAGATATTTTCCTTTTCTACGAGATGCATGTCATTAAAACACCTTACATCAACTGAATCCCAATACCATAGACTTTCAGAGACACTTGCGGTTACTATTCTAGCCTACTACACACATGGCTCTGATACCAAAATGCATTAGGATCGAATTTCCCAAAATAGAAAACCTGCTAAACATAAGTGTTGCTTTTTTTTAATGTGTGTGTATATATGTATATATATATATATATATATATATATATATATATATATATATATGATTCAATTCAATGTAGACAGATGATTTAAATAACTAATACTTTATTAACACAACATAAACATAGTACATAAACGATTACAAAATTCAAACAAAAAGAAAACTTACAATTTGGATCCATGAGTATGATATCCTAACACACTTCTACGTTATTGAAAACTTCTACAACTTCAGACACTTCAAACACACAGACAATACAAAGGGAATTTAAAGAGAGATATGAAAATTTTCGGATGCCTTCTTCAAATGAGCAAGGATCTATTTATAGGCAGTCTTCGGACTTGAAACCCGGACTTCACCATCAATTTTGTCTTGGAAAATGGTTTTGTTTTCTTTTAATAGAAAAATCATTTGGTTTTATTATCTCAGTCAGATTCTCTGAAAAATGACTGCAGAGATTCCACTTAATTTGCAGAGATTCCATCTTCTTTGGCTGGATCCGATTGTTTTCTTGTTTTTGTCTTTTTTTTGTTCTTCTTGTTAGATGCACCTTCTTTGGAGTGAATACTTGCAGCTTCATTCATTAGTTGATCATCTTGTTCTTCTAAACTAATACCATCCATATCTTCATTATCGAAATATCCTTGTGAGGACATGTTGTCATCATCTTCCAACGAGAAATCTGTTAACATTTTTTCTCGTTTTTGGATTAGTTTATTTAGTTCATCATGGGAAATAATTGAATTTTCTCTTAATATTTTTTTTCCGTATAATGGACCGTAGCAACTCATCTTCATTATTAGCCTGGGTATCCACCTCAGGAGACTTTAATTTTTGATTATTGTCATGCTCTGCTTGAGCATCCTTAACTTCACCAATGATATCTTTAGGGTCGTATTTTTGGTTGGAATTATTCTTCCCCTTCCCATACCTCTGTATGAGGCCCTTCCGCGAGTGCTTCTTGCTCCTCGCATGACTGGGATCCCTGTAAAAATTCATGGGTTAAATAATCGGGTAGAGAATTTGATTCTCCTTTTATATATTCAATCTTAAAACCAAATACTGATAAAATTGCTTGCCAACGAGGAAAGACTTGTTTGGAGACAAGGTTTTTAACATCTTTATCTATAATTTCTTTTGCCGATTTGCAATCAATTCTTAATTGGAATTCTTGATTTAGTAAATCCTCTTGAAATTTAGAAATACATTTGATAATAGAGAGCATTTCTGTTTTAATAGTTGAATAATTTTTTTGCGTATCATTCCACTTCCCAGAAGTAAATCTGACTAATTCTTCTTTATTTTTGTGAGGATTTATTTGTTTTAGAATGCCTCCATATCCGATATTAGAAGCATCTGTTTCTACTATCTTTTTCCAATTTTCATTTGCTAAAGAAAGGCATGGGATCTTTTTTACTTTAAGCTTAATTAGTTTTACCTCTTTAGTATGATCTTGTCCCCAAGGAGGAGGGTTTTTCAATAAACGATCATCAAGTGGAGCGCTATCCATAGCAAGATCTTTATAAAAGTCAGAAATATAATTTAGACTTCCTAGAAATCTTTGTAATTGAGTTTTATCTTTAATTTCATCAGGAAAATTATCTGCAAAGTTTATAGACCTATCAATTGGAAGATATTTTCCTTTTCTACGAGATGCATGTCATTAAAACACCTTACATCAACCGAATCCCAATACCATAGACTTTCAGAGACACTTGGGGTTACTATTCTAGCCTAGTACACACATGGCTCTGATACCAAAATGCATTAGGATCGAATTTCCCAAAATAGAAAACCTGCTAAACAAAAGTGTTGTTTTTTTTAATGTGTATATATATATATATATATATATATATATATATATATAGATATATATATATATGATTTAATTCAATGTAGACAAATGATTTAAATAACTAATACTTTATTAACACAGAATAAACATAGTACATAAACGATTACAAAATTCAAAGAAAAGAAAACTTACAATTTGGATCCATGAGTATGAGATCCTTACACACTTCTACGATATTGAAAACTTCTACAACTTCAGACACTTCAAACACACAGACAATACAAAGGGAATTTAAAGAGAGATATGAAAATTTTCGGATGCCTTTTTCAAATGAGCAAGGCTCTATTTATAGGCAGTCTTCGGACTTGAAACCCGGACTTCAGCATCAATTTTGTCTTGGAAAATGGTTTTGTTTTCTTTTAATAGAAAAATCATTTGGTTTTATTATCTCAGTCAGATTCTCTAAAAAATAACTGCAGAGATTCCACTTAATTTGCAGAGATTCCATCTTCTTTGGCTGGATCCGATTGTTTTATTGGTTTTGTCTTTTTTCGTTCTTCTTGTTAGATGCACCTTCTTTGGAGTGAATACTTGTAGCTTCATTCATTATGTTGGGTCGTGTTTTGTTATGTATTGCGTCGATTGGGCTCGCTAGTTAGTCCAGTTTTGTAACTCCGGTTTGGGCCTGTCCAACCGTGAGTTTAATAGGGTTTATTATAAATATAGGTGCTTGCATGCATCTTAAAAAAAGCAATTAAAATGATAGTATCGATAGATCAGAGAATTATTTCAGAAGTTTTATTATCGTTCTTGTAACCCTAAATCCTCTATAGCGGAAGTTCTTAGTCGAGCTCTGCTGAGGATTGTTTGAATCAATCATTCGACATATTTCGATCCATACCTGTCTTATTTACTGTTTTGTGTTCATCGTAATACCTGTTACAAAGATCTAATTGATCTTCAAGTTTATTTAATAACTTATCAATTGGTATCAGAGCAGGAGGCTGTGTAATTCATACACTTCTTTTCTGTGAAAAAGTTTGCGATTAGGGTTATTCCGCATTTACTGATATTTATTGAGCCGTCATCCCATAATTGACGTAACTCAGCATTTATTCGTGTTCCCTAATTTAGTATATTACAAGTCTGATCTTTTAAACAGGTTATTCGATCAAGCATGGACGAGTCACAATCCAATCCCATCAACATCTCAAACAGCATTGGATCAACGACAAAGATTCCCATCCTTTACACCCAAGATTACGAGGTCTGGGCACATCACTTTGAAGATTATGTCATCGGATCTGAGGACAATGGGTATCTCATCTAGGAAGCAATCGTATCCGGACCATTCGCTCATTCAGCAACTTCAAGAATTATTAAAACTCAGAAGGAGTATAATGATCTTTTGAAAGACGTTAAAGATATTGCTCAAGACGAAAAAGATAAATTTCAGTGCAATATTAAAGCATTGAGACTTATCAGATTCGCTCTTCAATCTGACACTTTTAGGCTAGTGAGTTCATGTAGCACTGCCAAAGAAATATGTGATAGGCTGCGGGAGTTATATTCTACGGATGAAGATCTCGAGCATTCCATTCAAACCTTACTTTTGTCTGAATTTGGTGAATTCAAGCAAAGTCCTAAAGAAACAGTAACTCAGACGTTCGATCGCTTCAATCATCTTCTTAGTAGGATGATTAAACATGATATTGAAAGAAAGTTGATTGAACAAAAGGTTACATTCTTAAACGGTCTCAGATCTGAGTGGAGAGCGGTTGTGTCCACTGTTAAAGCGCATGAGCAATTCAAATCTTACTCTTTGGCGAAACTGGTAGGGATTTTGAAATCTCAAGAAAAGATTGTGTTACAGGAGAAAAATGTGGTTTCAAGCTTGGGATCATTGGCCCTTCTGTCCAAAAGCAAATCTGTGATGGAAGATGAAGACCTCAACCTAGAGGATTATGACCTTACCTCTGAAGACTATGCAATGATGGTCTCAAACCCAAAGAGGTTCATCAAGAAAAGGTTCCCTGCAAACAAGAACCGAAACTGGCAGGGAAGTTACAGTTCTGAAAAGGTTAAGGAAGAACCGAAAGCAGAAGAACCAAAGAAGGAACCGAAAGCTGAAGGAGATTCGGGTGTGAGCTGCTATTATTGTGGAGGAAAGAACCACTATGCCAAAGATTGTGTTCTCAAGAAAATGGCAGAAAAGGATGAAGAAAAAGACGAAGAAAATGTGCTGTTGAAAAAGCTGGAAGAGATCAAAAGAAAGAAATCCACTGCTAACCCCTCTATGAATGCTTTAATTGTGCAGGGTTCGGTAGCGGATGATGAATTCGGTGGCGTGGAGGTCTGGTCAACCGATTCTGAAGATGATGAAGTCAGGAAGCCGTCTCTTGGAAAGGCCTATGTTGCAAAAGGTGAAGGGAGCGGTGGAACGTGTTTAATGGTGTCAGACGTGTCTCAGATGAGGGGATACAACACAGATGGTGGGAATGAAGACACAAAGGAGCGAGAGGACTCGTGCTTCACAGCAAAACCTCTCAGCGTGCAGTTTAACGAGCTTGATGAATTAATCAAGAAGGTACAATCAGTTTTTGTTTCATTCAAAGTCCCACAAACTTCATATGAAAAGGAATTAAAAAATGTCAATTCAAGAATCTCTCATCTAGACAGCAGTTTAACTCAAACACGAGTCACCAATTCTAGCCTAACTGACCAAATAAGCAGGGTATCTTCAAAGAGTGAGGAACGAAGGATGTGGATCGAGCTAAAGGAGTCGGAGTTAATCAAATCCAAGGACGAAAACATTTATTTACAAAGAGACAATTTAAAACTTTTAAAACAGAGAAATGTCTTTTGTTTAATTGCAAAGCGTCTTTACACTAATATCACTCAACTTCATTTAAACTGTGAAATAGGGCAGAAAATTCATCGCATGATTTTGCCCTTCCTTGAGTTTAAGGAGGATGAAATTGACGCTGAAGCATATAACTGTGAAAGTGTTGTTTCATCTGAGGATGTTAATCCGACATATATGTATGGTCTAGACAAAATAGAATCTTTCATAAAGTCCAAGGACCATAAAGACATGTTGAAAAATCTTTTGGATGAAAATGATAAACTAAAACTAAGAACCGAAACCATACAAAAGTTTGACTCATTGAATGCCAACTTGAGCTCAGAAAATAAAATTGATGTTGAAAATGCATCTGAGCTCAATGAGGACGATGATATGAGTGAAATTTCTGTTGAAGACACAGTGGACTGTTCAGAGTTTGTCAAGAGCGAACCCGAAAACCACAAAAATCTTATTTCAGAGAATTCTGTGGAGTTTGCTCGTCTGTCCCAACAAAAGTCCCCGATCCTTGAAGAAAAGGCTTTTGTATACCAAAAGGTGAGAACAACTACAAATCAGGTGTATAAAGTCACAAGCGTAACAGAACATCAGACAGCCGAACTCACAGCTACTGTAAACGAAGACAATGCTGATGGTTGTGATGAGTTCTTCTGGTCTGCTCCTATCGACAATGCTGACGAAAAAGTTGGTCTGTCAGAAAGGACTTCATGGAAAACCAAAGGCAGATATGTGCCAGAGCCTTTGAACAAGCCTGATAGCTTCGGCGTGCCAAGTACTAGTGGTACAAAAGATGTTCCTGAAGAAAAAGGATTTCCTGCAAAAGAAGTCACTCCATCAAGCGAAACTTCGTCAGTACAAAGTGAACATGCTGACCGAAAGCAAAAACAAAAAGCGAATATCCATCGTCAGCCGAAGCAGGTGAGAAATCAGAAACAGCAAAGGAATCAGAGATACAAGAAGAATCTCTCTGAAAGAAAACAGTTCTGGCGATCTCAAAATGCCCATTTCTCTTATCATGACAGAAATTTAAAGTCAGAGAAAAACACTGTTAGGTCACAAGAAAGTCATAACAACCGAAATGAGAGGTTCGGTTATGAAGGTCAAAACAATCGAAAGGATACGTTCGGCTCTGAAAAATTTGACAACCGAAAGCAAAGGTTCGGTTCAGAAAACACTATCTACCGAAAGCAGAGGTTCGGTTCCGAGAGCAAAAGAGACCAAAAATCTAGGTTTGGTCCAACTAATAATCAAAAACAAAAGGGTCACTTAGATTCTCAAGCCAAGAATTCATCTCAGTCTAACTTCTCTCGCTCTTCTTCTTCTAATTCTTCTAATTCCTCTCAACCTCATTCTAAATCCAACTCTGTTCATACTCAAAATCCAAAATCTTCAACAGATTTGAAAGGAAAATCGAAGGTTTCCTCAGTCAAAACCGATCAAAAGCATTCCAATGTCCCAATGCCTAAACCTAAATCCAAACCGACTGTAACAAATCCCAATAAAATTAAGGTTTTCACCATTAAAAAGAAAGATGAAACAACTTTAATAAAAAGAACATATCTTGTTCACATCTCTCTTACTATTCCTGTACCTATGAAAGGCTCACGTGGACCCAAGAAACTTTGGGTTCCTAAATCTGCTTAATTTTTGCAGGTTATCAGTGACGAGCAGTTTGACGAAGAATGGTATATTGACAGTGGCTGCTCGCGTCACATGACAGGAAGGAAGGAAGAGCTGAGGGAGTTTCAGTCTCTTTCAAACGGTGGAAATGTCAAGTTCGGGAACAACTCCTTCGGCACCATAAAAGGCTATGGAATGATTACAAATGGTGATTTTAGGATTAGGAAGGTTGCATACGTTGAAGGACTACAGCACAACCTCATCAGTGTATCTCAGCTTGTTGGAGGTACCGGTCTCAAGGTTTCATTCGATGATGAGGGTTCGGAAATAATTGAGAAGAAAACAAAAAGAGTCATTCTCAAATCGGAGCGCAAAGGCGAAATGTTTCCCCTAAACCTAAAACCCATCAAAGCGAATCTAGCTATCTGCTTGTTATCCAAAGCACAATCTAACGAAAGCTGGCTGTGGCACCGAAGGCTCTCTCATCTCAACTTCAAGGATATCAACAAACTTGTCACAGGTGGTCATGTTCGAGGTCTTCCATTGCTCAAATTCGATCGAGAACATTTATGTGATGCGTGTGAAATGGGGAAGCAGAGTCGTCAAAGTCACCCATCGATTGTAAACACTAAAGTTGTTGAACCATTAGAGTTAATTCACATTGACTTGTGTGGTCCATCATCTATCGAAAGCATCGGCGGTAGCAAGTATATTCTTGTCATCGTTGATGATTTCTTGCGTTTTACATGGGTGTTCTTTCTGAAGCACAAATCTGAAGCGACTCTCAAGCTGAAGACATTTATCAAGCAGATTGAAGTACAGCTAAAGAAAGTCGTTCGAAACATCAGGAGCGATAACGGTCTAGAGTTCAAAAATAAAGAATTCAAAGAATTCTTAGCCGACAAAGGAACAAGTCATAATTTCTCAGCTCCCTACACTCCTCAACAAAACGGGATTGTTGAAAGATGAAACCGATCTTTGTGTGAAGCGGCCCGAAGCATGCTAAGTTTTGCTTCTTTACCTTTATATTTTTGGGCTGATGCTATTGCTGTTGCTTGTTTTACGCAGAACAGGTCATATCTCAATAAGCGATTCACTCGCACTCCTTATGAGATCATCAACAACAGGAAGCCAAATGTTAAATTTTTCCATGTATTCGGCTCACGGTGCTTCATCTTCAATTCTAAAGAACATCATAACAAGTTCGATGTCAAAGCCGATGAAGGGATATTTCTGGGCTATTCTCTCACTTCTAAAGCCTACAGGGTATTAAACAAGCGCTCGAGGAAAATAGAAGAAACCTACTATGTGACTTTTGATGATAGCTATGTCAAAAAGTTTCAGGCCAAAGAAGACACTGTTAGAGAAATCTTTTCTAATACAGGCCAAGTCACAGCCTCGATTGCAAACCTATTTGAGAAGTTTGTTGAGCTATTTGATGAACCAGAGAAGGCAACTCTCTCAGAAGCGAGTGCAGCAGACAACAAAGTAGATCATCTGAAGCAACTCATCGAAGATACTGCAAAGAGAATGAATGAAGGAGGATCAAGTTCTAACGACCCTCCACAGCACGATACTTCAGTTGAGGGGGAGGGCACATCTTCGTCATCACAGGAGAGCTCACATGTTGAGGGGGAGAACTATTCTCCGGCTGCTCCCGAAAGCTCATCTGCACCTGAAAGTCCAGTGGTACCTGAAAGCTCAACACCGCACGAAACTCCTGTAGCTCCAGAAACTCAAGACACACCAGAAAGCTTATCTGTCGAGGGGGAGAATGCAGATATGTCTTACGACTATGATAGTCAATCTGAACTAGAAGAGATGGTAAACGCTGAATTGGATCCATCTTATGATCCAAATTACCCTCCTCTTGTCAAATGGACCAAAGATCATCCTGTTTCTCAGGTTATCGGTAATGTCTCTGAAAAGGTCCTGACCCGATCACAACTAAAGGCAAAACAAACTTCCTTATTTTCAAAAGTAGAATTATGTATGTTTAACTCCTTCGTCTCAAAAGTTGAACTAAAGACAGTTAACATTGCTCTTGATCACTCCGATTGGGTTCAAGCTATGCAAGATGAACTAAATGAATTCAAAAGGAATAAAGTTTGGCGTCTCATTCCAACTCCTCAAGATGCCTCAGTTGTTGGTCTCAAATGGGTCTTCAGAAATAAGATGGACAAGGAAGGCAACGTGATACGAAACAAAGCCTGTCTGGTAGTGAAAGGATACTGTCAGGAGGAAGGAATAGACTATGAAGAAACTTTCGCTCCTGTTGCTAGGCTCGAATCTGTTAGAATATTTCTTACCTATGCTGCACACAAAAACTTTGAGGTCTACCAAATGGATGTCAAGTGTGCATTTCTAAATGGAGAACTTGAAGAAACTGTGTATGTGGAGCAACCTCCTGGATTTGTCAATGAAAGGTACCCCAATAATTGTTACATTTTGGACAAAGCCGTATATGGACTGAAACAAGCTCCGAGGGCCTGGTATGAAATGCTAACCAAATTTTTAAAGATGTCCAAATTCAAACAAGGTTCGGTTGACCCAACCTTCTTTCGTAAGAAGGAAGGTAACCACCTTATGATCGTTCAAATTTATGTCGATGATATCATCTTTGGCTCAACGAATCCTAGCTTAACGGCTGAATTCAAAAAGCTGATGGAGACTAAATTTGAAATGAGTTCAATGGGTCCAATTAACTTTTTCCTTGGTTTAAATATTAGACAGGGACCCGAAGGCATCTTTATTAATCAGGAAGCTTACACGAAGACTCTCCTTGCAAAATTTGGCATGATGGAAGATTCAAAGGTTAAAGTTCCAATGGCGTTCGGCACCAAGCTTACTCCATCATTGGATAAGCCAGCAGTTGATATTACACTATATCGCCAGATGATCGGTTCACTGATGTATCTTACTGCAAGTAGGCCTGATATCATGTTCTCAGTTTGCTACTGTGCTAGATTTTAGGCGAATCCACGTGAACCTCATATGCTTGTAGTGAAGAACATACTCCGTTATCTCAAGCGAACTACCTCTTTAGGCCTATGGTTTCCATCCAACTCAGGCTTCTTCGTTCAAGCCTACTCCGATGCAGACCTTGGAGGTTGTGGACTAGACAGGAAAAGCACCACGGGAGGCTGCCAATTCCTAGACGGAAAATTAGTTAGTTGGCAATCAAAGAAACAAACCTGTGTGTCTTTATCTACAGCTGAAGCGGAATACATTGCAGCTGCCTCCTGTACTTCTCAAGTGATTTGGATCCAAATTCAACTCCGGGACTATGAACTCAATATGAAAAAGATCCCACTATATTGCGACTCAGAAAGTGCAATTAGGATCTGTCATAACCCAGTGCAACTCTCGAAGACTAAGCACATAGCACTGAGGTATCACTTCATTAAAGATCATGTGGAAGATGAGAACGTCGAAATTCATTTTGTTCGAACCACTGATCAACTGGCTGACATCTTCACCAAAGCCCTTCCTGAAGCGTCGTTCAACAAAATTCTACAAGGGCTAGGCATGATGGAATCAGAGTCAGTACCACACACTACCTCTCAAACTCAAAAGTGAGAAGCGAAATAGACCGAACGTTCGGGTTCAGGTCTTGTACTAATGTACCGAAATGAACCGAACGCTCGGGTTCGGTTGAATAATCTGCTTTTCGCTCACCAATCAAATGTAGTTTTCTTGGTTGTACATCTTATGTATATTTGTTCCATATTCATTTTTCTTATTGTCAAAAGTATTTCCTTTTTGAAAATCTATTTTCTTTGGTAACCGAAATAGACCGAACGTTCGGGTTCAGTTCCTCAATTTTTCTCACCCGAAATAGACCAAACACTCGGGTTCGGTTCCAAAGTTTTTCACAACCGAAATAAACCGAACGCTCGGGTTCGGTTCCAAAGTTTTTTTTTTAAATTATTTTTTTTCTTCTTATTTTTATTCTTTCTTTTTCTTTTCTCAAAAAAAAATTCCAATATTTCTTTTTATCTGTTTTTTTATTTTTTTTATTTTTTTAATTTTATTTTTTTATTACTATCAAAAACTCCAAAAATATTTCTTTTATAAATTCAAAAACACCAAAAATATTTTCTTCTTTATTTTCTTTTTGGCTTTAATTTTTTTTTTTTTGTGTGTGTTCGTCTATGGGGAAATTATTGAATTAGCTAAGTGTCCCTAGAAGCATGCTGCTGTATGTGTCCAAAGCCTTACTTGATTCTGAATAACAAGCCTTACTGACTCGGTATAAACAAACCTTGTCTTCCCAATTAGGCTTTCTTATTAATTCTAATCATGAGCTACCTAACTCTCTTCTCACATGAGATAAGAGTTTTCTGCTTGGTCCAGTTTTTCACAGCAGAGGTACTTTGTTTTCTTACACCATCTAAATTGCATTTCTCCATCACTTTCGTTTCACAAAAGTAACCCTTGAGACTCTCAGAAATTACCACTGAGGTTTATGGTTACACAATAACTGTGTTCATGATCTTAGTTTCGTGTCACTACGATCTAAGTGAAACCCAAAATTCAATACCCAATACGAATTGACGGTGAACAATTAATTTGCTCTAGTTTTCACTAATGAATTGACGTACGTACCTCCTTGAAATCTCAAATTTTCTTTTGTGTGATTCCTATGAAATTGTTAACACCCATAACATTTCTTCCCTTGGGATCCAGTTTTAAATTTTTGTTGAGATTTTTTTTAATGTCCTAGCCAGGTTAAATTATTCGCAACCTACTTGTTCAACCGGTCTCACAAGTACTTCGTTCACTTTCTATCTTATATCAAGATTAGGTATGTTGAATCGAAGCGAAAGCCACCCTAATAAGCCTAATTAAAAGAAGCCTTTCAACACTTCTTAATAAGTGTTTGATCGTAATTCAACGGGAACCCACACCAACACTTTAAGGTCTCTCTTGACTTTGAAGGAAGAGATTCGTGCCCGGGATCATCTGTTTTGTGTCTTTATTGACATCACATTTTTCCCAGAAATTATTGCTTTATTTCTTTTCTTTTACACCCTTTGCACGGAAATCTCTGATTTTCCAAAATTTAGGTTCAATTAATTACAAGGCATTTTTCTTGGATTGGCAGTCGATTAAAGATTGTGGTTGATTTTAATCCACGTGGCGATATTTTTCAAAAGATGTCGTTACAATTTAAAGGGATAAGATAAAGGCGTGCTGACTCAGGCGGGAGTCTAATTGATTTGATTTCAAACGACGCTAAAAGGGCATGCATGAGAATCGGAACCGTTTAATCTCCAAACGACGCAAGAAAGGCGCGTGTGAATCTGAAACGGTTCATATCCAAACGGCGCCTGATGGGAGGCGTGTTCTTTGGGATCTAACACTCTCTCTCATGCGTGATCATCGGCTACCCCAACTGTCACGCATCAGTCAACTCCGGAAAACTCTTCGTTTTTCGATAGAAGATTTGGGAAGATCTTTCTCTCTCCTTACCCCACAGTATAAAAGGCAACATCCTCTACCGTTTACCTCTTTACTGCAATTAAAATTCCCAGAGCACAAGAAATCCCTGAACCTTCACTGTTCATCATCTTCTCCACTTTCTTCAAGCAATGGCAGATTCATCTTCAATTCACGCAACATCCCACATTCTGCCCATCCGCCCACAATAAAGCCTGATCATCGATTTATCTCCTCACGTTTACGATGCCTTCATGTTCCCGATTATCGAGTGCTTGAAGTTTTCGCCGATTGCTCCTGCACTTACAAGAGCAGAATCCATTCCGATGGAGTTCTTGTCGCAAATCTTTGTGACTGCTCACTATGAAAAAGCGGTTGACAGAATCTTCTTTGACGTTTTTCAGCACAAAGCGTCAATTTCCAAGCAACGATTTTGCTCCCTGTTAGGGTTTGAAGCTGACTCTACGAGGGTTAATCCTGAGACGATTCCACTGGGGAACTTGTTCAATATGTTTTACAACATGGGTTATACGGAGGTGCTTACTTCAGTCGCGAAATTCAAGAAGTTGTGCCTGCCTCCACAGTAGAATGGGATGTTCACTGTTCTTTTCAAAGGGTTATCTGAAAGAAGCTATGGATCTGATGGTGCCAGTCGGTTGTTCTTATCAATCATGTATGGTGTTTACAATGGCATCAACATGGATTACGGGTCTATTCTGTGGCAACAACTCATCCAGAGTCTCTCCTCTACATCCAGACACTCTGAAATTTCCTACGCCAGGTTCTGGACTTTGGTAACGAAATGGGTGATGGACAAGTACCACGTCCCCATTGTCGCTGGTGCTCCTATGTCTTCGATTGGTACATTCCATACCACGAAGATCATTATCTCAGACGCTTCCAAGTTTCCATTCAACGGTTCAATTCCGGAAACTATGTATGGAGACGTTCCAGCTGACAGCCGGATTATTAGAACTTACAAAGAATTTAAGCGTTCTGGTCTGAGAGATCTCACTCCGGAGATGTTGAAGTCGATTCATGACGCCGACAAGCCTGCTCCAAGAGGCAAGAAGGCTGAAAAAGGGAAACAGGTGGCGAAAGGGGCTAAAGGCCCTTCTCCAAAGAAGAGGAAACCCACAAAGGCTACTCAGTCTCCGCAGCAAAAGAGGCGAAAAACCCAACCCAGGAGAAAGCTGGTCATCGCTTCCTCCTCAAGTGAGTCTGAGGGTGAGAGTTTGGATTCTGACGACTCTCCACGAGGCAACACTCCACCTAGATCTCCTACCCCTGAAATTCAAATCCCTCCTTCTCCAATTCCCTCTCCTCCTAAAACTATTCCTACTTCCATTCCCACCATAAACCCCTTTACACATATTCCAAACACTTCAATCCCAATGCCACCACCAATATTCACCGATGCAACCACAACATCCACTGTAGATGTTAGAGCCAACGTATCTGATACGGGGGTTCATACTGATGCAACCGAACCTACCCCCACACCTACACCCGAAACAACCCAACCCGAACCTACCCATACTTCTGTACCACCAGCTTCTCCACCACCACCATCTCCCGGTCACGCCTCGGAGGGAGACGAAACATTCCTTGGTGGGGAAAATATGACGTTTGACTCGGTCTACTATAGTCCGTTTCAAGTGCAGAGCGATGATGATGACAACGCTCCGGTTACAAAGAAACATCTCAAGGAGCTCCATGACAAGGTTGACTTGCTCATTGCCTCTTCTTCCACGTCTCAATCATCACTTTCTAAAGCTGCAGTTCAGAAGATTGTTGATGTTTTCTCAAAGGCTCAGCAAGATTCTCTCGCTTCTGCAACCTACGCCATTGATGCCTCAACAAAAGCCTGTCAGTCTGCGACCGAAAAAGTCGATAAACTATTTTCTGATGCCTCTGCCCTGTTAACGTCTTTACAGGAGAGTGGAAATGCCGCTAAGACTACGTTGGAACCAATTGTTCAACAATTGGCCACGTCTGTCTCCACTGAGTTGAAGTCCTTCGCTTCATTTCGTCGAACGCTCTCTGACGACAACTCAGCATTTCGTGCTACTATTGACGAGCGTCTCTCAAAGCTCCAAGAAGATTTGGCTGCTAAGAAATCGTTGATGGATGTTTTAGCCAAAAAGACCACCGCTCTGAAGGTCAAGAGCGTTCAACTCTCTAACTCTCAACAGGAGGTTGATTCTCTTCGGTCCGAAAGGGAGGTGATTAAGTCGTGTGTTTCGGGGTCGGAATCAACTCTTCTGTCAAGCACTGAAGTGGGTAGGGTTTTCTACAGGGTTCGCGCGAGAATGGAAATGTCTAAAGAATCCTAAGGGATTATTAACATTTCACTGTATGATCCATATCGAGTCCTGCTACGATTACACAGGGTATACAAATCCTATATAGCTTAGATCCGATAGGCCTTCGAATATGTGATACTACTCTAGGTCCACATCCCAACGAGGAAAAGGAAACAGAGCGAAACCACACATTCTTAGCCTATGGGGTCCTTATTATATAAAATCTTGGAAGCATACCCTCTGTAGTTGTAGGTATATCAATAGGGATCTTTTTGGTTATTCACGCAAGGTTGTTTATAGATTCTAAAATACCCCTATGGTATTTTAATTCTTGTTTGGTTCTTATCTTCTGAATTTCATTCTGGGATTTGTGTAGATCTTTTAGCGTTCTAAAATACTCCCATAGTATTTTAACTTTATGTTTGGCTCTAGAATCCTAGTTGGTAAGTTTCAGACCTGCTGCACACCACTATCACTCCCGAGCACACGTTTATCGCATCTCGGATAAATGTAGTTGATCAGGTTACATTTATCCCAGCTTATGATTACATAACTACCCAGGTTTGACTGTAGTGCTCAACATCCGAAGACTTTTATTATTGTTCTTCTTGTGATACTTTTGTTCGAGTGTTTAGATTCTGGATGTTATTATACTTTGGTAAAATATGGTTATATTTTAAAGTATAATTCTTGGTCAGAGTGTTTTATCCCATTGTATTTATAGGCTGTATATCTTTTATGAATTGATATACTTAGCTCACTATAAACAATGCTCTGATACCAATCTGTCACACCCCAAAACCGGAACGGCGGAAACGTTCTGGGGTGGATGACGTCATGTCAAGTATCACAACACATGCATATAGTAATCAAAGTACAACAAAACATTGCATTAATAGTAATAATTTTACATGGTTACATTACATAGTATCAAAGTAATACAAGCAACATATATAAAGTGCAGCAAGGTACTTAAGCCATCTTCATCAGCAGCTCCGGGGATGTACCTGTCTAATTGCTGACCTGAGATTACAAGTTATTTGAAAAGCGAGTATCAGCATTTTTACAAATGCTGGTGAGTTCATAAGTATTTAGTGTCATTTAGTCAAATAACTTTAATAAGTAGTAGTTTAAGTGTTTTCAGTGCATCAGTGTTCTTTCCAGAAAATCCTGTATTTTCTTTAAATAAAGCAGCCTTCTACCAAGACTGTTCAGTGTATTGTGGTAAGAGGTAGTTTTCCCTTAATTGCTATTATTATCAAAATACTGAATTTGATTATTAAAGAAAGCAAGAGACATCAGGGAATAACATATGCCTCAGCAGTGAGGACTGCTGACTAAGGCAAAGAATCATAGACTCCAGGAGGGTATCGAATTAACGACACGCCTGGTTCAGTCTAACAAAGGGGAGACACAGACCCCATAAGGTACCAAATGAAAGGTACAGCTGGTAAGGTCTAAAATAGTGAATATAGACTGAAGACGATACTAAATGAAAAGTACATCTCGCAGGGTCAAAACAAAGACTACAGACCCCAGACAGTATCAAATGAAAGATACAGCTAGCAAGGTCGGAACAGAGACTATAGACCCCAGACAGTATCAAATGAAAGATACAGCTAGCAGGGCCGAAATAGAGACTATAGACCCCAGACAGTATCAAATGAAAGATACAGCTAGCAAGGTCCAAACAGAGACTATAGACCCCAGACAGTATCAAATGAAAGATACAGCTAGCAAGGTCGAAACAGAGACTATAGACCCCAGACAGTATCAAATGAAAGATACAACTAGCAAGGTCGAAACAGAGACTATAGACCCCAGACAATATCAAATGAAAGATACAGCTAGCAAGGTCGAAACAGAGACTATAGACCCCAGACAGTATCAAATGAAAGATACAGCTAGCAAGGTCGAAATAGAGACTATAGACCCCAGACAGTATCAAATGAAAGATACAGCTAGCAAGGTCGAAACAGTGCGACTCTGAAAAGTGACATCAGCATACCGTGTAAATTGCTGACGAAATACCGTTACCTTAAAGCCATGAATTATAAGGTAACCCCAGGATACTCGTAACCATACTGACTAGAGTTCCAGACGCCCTACAAGCATCTAAATAATGTGACATTTGTCACCCCTTGGCTTGGTGAGCCGTGGACTGTAGCTAGCAGTCAGGGTGCGGGGGTGTCAATCCCGTATAGATCTATACACACAATGTCCGCTCTCCCTACAGGAGACTCTGGTTACCAACTAGACAACGGAGAAGGCCGTGTCCTGAAGATGCATCCCAAATAGTGGGTTTCTAATGAAAGTGCTGAACTAGAGGTAGAGACTTCCCAATAGTGAGTTGCTAATGAAAGTGTAAATTAGAGGTAGAGACTCTTAACTGAATTGACTGAAGTGACCCGTATGTCTAAGCTTGTAAACATGGTATATAACTAATGAATCAAACGACCTTCGGATGGACATCCGATCCCACCAGACCACATCTCAACGAAGAAAAGGAAATAGGGCGGACAACCTTCCTAAGTCCTTCAACCATTATTTATATGTGTCTACACAAGCACAGACATACATCTAACTATGCTTGAGTGGGTATCAAGTAAAAGTGATTCTCGTGAAGTAGGAGTGTCTAACAAGTGAAGTAAGAGCGGTCGCAAGTGAAGTATAAGTGTCGGATAAGTATAAGCGCATCGTGAAGAGGAGATGACCACAAGTGAAGTAAGAGCGTATCAAGTATAAGTGAAGTAAAGTCGATCTCAAGTATAAGCGAAGTAGACTCGTATTACTAAGTAAGAGTGTGAATAAGTATAAGCGGCATCAGGTATAAGTGACTTCAGGTATAAGCGAAAGCATTATAGAGTAGGAGTATAAAATAAGTATAAGCGAAGCAGCAGTAATTAACAATTAAGAGTATTCATGAAACCTTTGAAAACTTTATTACTCAGGAAAATCGCATTTGTATTCTTTGATAAAATAGGTGTGAAAACCTTTAGAAATCTTTGGGAATCTTTATAAACCAGTTTGAAAATGAATCTTTGATAAGTTATGAAAGTAAGAACTTAAACAATTTAACAACCCTTTTTGAAAGCCATTTACAGTGTCCTACTCGGTAAAACAGTGTACAGTGGTAACATCTTGTGCATGCGGGTTATCAATCACATGTGATTGATATGATAACTGGCATGTTTAACTTGTAATCCCCCCTATAAAACATTTAAAAGTATTTAAAAGGTTCATTCAGGGGTATGAACTCACCTGGTGTAAGTAGGTCCGACGGAAGTGTCGTTTAGGCGTTCGGGGTCACGCAAGGACTTGAACACACACAAGGACCTATTTTAACATATGATAACATATGTTCACATACAATTAGCATATAATATACTAATTAAACAATTATACACACTCAAAGGAGTGGAAAACACTTTTGGTTGAGTGTTTGGGGTCCCGGGTAGCATTTAAGGGTGCTAAGGGTCTCCTATCAGTTGTGGGACTTTGCTATACTCACATATCAAGTGTGTAAATGGATTTAAAACACCCACATGGACCAAACAAGGAGTTTACGGCCCAACCTAAGGGAGTTTACGGCCGTAAACTCCCAAGGTCATATTCTTGGGTGTTTGATGCTTCTAGCTTGTTCCTTGATTTATTCTAAGCACTTTTCCCAAAAGTCATGATTGGATTTGAGGCTTCTAAGGGTACTTTATAGGAGTTTACGGCCTAGGAACTCTCCCAAGGGAGTTTACGGCCGTAAACTCTCAATCTTTGAGTTTAGTGAAGTTTTAAGCCCCTAATGCCTTTCTAGTGATTTCTAATGAAGTGTGATGCCATTTTGGGTGATTAAAACCAACATTTGAGGGGGGTTTTGGGGAGTTTACGGCCTAGATAATGCTTGGTCCGTAAACTCCAAAAAATCCCTCATTTTCCTTGTGTTTAAGCCCTTAATTCCTTTCTAGCATTTTATAGAAATAGCCTATGGTCCTTTGGGGGGAAAAAACTACAATTTTGGGCATGATTTAGGGTGTTTACGGCCTTGACCATGTCTGGGCCGTAAACTCCTTTCTTTAATTCATTTTGGAGTGTTTCAAGGGTCTAAACTCAAGAGGATAAGTCCCTAAATTATGCAATAAGCCCTAGGATGAGTTTGGGAGTATTTTGGGGCACTTTTGACATGATTTTGAGGAGTTTCGGCCTAAGCTTGTGCTTGGGCCATAAACTCTTGTTTGAGTCCTAAAATCATGCATTTTAATGTTTAAACACCCCTAGGCTATATCCCCTAATTATTTCCAAGCTTATGGATAAGTTTAGAGGCATGTTTGGCACCATTTTAGGGGTTTACGGCCCTAGAATGTTCCTGGGCCGTAAACTCCTTATACCATGCCTTCTTGGATGATTTTTGGGTTATAACCATGAATCACTATGTTTAGAATAAGCTAGGGTAGGCGGACTTACAATTTGGAAGCGTTTGGTTGCGAATTCGGGGCGAAAACGGGTCTAGAGAGAGAGTATAGAGAGATGGTGTAAAAAGTCTCCCATTTGACTCCACTCACCCATATATGGGGTTTTGAGTCGAGGCTCAGAAGAATTTTACCCGATACTGCCGTTAAACGGGGCTTTTGGTCGCACCCGATTTAGTGGTCGCAATAATAAAACTTGACATTTTCCAAGTGAATGAAAATGTGTGTCTTGTGTTTTTATTTCCTTTTATCACGACTTAACGGCATACTAAAGGTAATCAAATGGAAATGTTTATTAAACTGACGCCCTCTATTTAACGGAACTTTTATACAGTGAAATATTCCGTTAACGGTAACGGGGAAATGTAACGGGACAACTTGGGTTGTCACATCATCCCCCCGTAAGAGGGAATTTCGTCCCGAAATTCAGGTCTAGAAAAGGAAGTAGATATGAATGGCCAAGTAGAGGTAAGGGAGTACTTCCTATACGGTTGCCCTCGCATTCGCAAGTGATCTCTAGTCTGTGTTTGTCATTCTCACAGACCTTCACATACGGGATGCGCAATCCGTCTAGTGTAGCTAGCGGGTTCCAACTGGTGTATCTATGAAGTCAGGGTTCTCGATGGATTCTATCAAGACGAGTGAGGCACGAAGAGTGTTGTCGGGAAATTACATATCAAGTCTAAGAAGTGGATCGATCGGGTGTGAATCTTGTGGCATATCCGAAGGTAGTAACGTCCTGAAAGAGTTGGACCATGTCTCCATGAGTATTCTCGGATGGTCCTACGCTCTCGGAAGGGTAGAGCCTTTCAGTACTTAGAACATAGTGTACTTCTATGGCAAGATCATTACTGGCGTGATCGCCATTCCGAAGTTCCTAACGTTCTCTCTCATACTGGTAGTGTAGTCCTTCGGGTTGGTTCTTAGGAATCTCAAGTGGTCTTCAGTTTCGTGTTTTCTGCCAATTAGCTGATAGAGGCTTCCTAGATCGTCAAGTGGGTTGCGCGACTATGGTTATCGGTTTGCTGTAGAGTGTCTATCCCAAGCTTGTGCAAAATGGACCTGCACTAACGACGCTTGAGATACGGAAACCCTGAGGATCGGGGAGATAGGGTTTCACCAGACGAGTGTCGGACTATCTCGGGAGGTGGTTCTACTATCTCTGCTTGAGATAGTATTCGTGGAACACCTATTAGTCCAAGAAATCTCTAAGACTGTGGTTTATTCTAGAGTGGAAAGTGCGTGCTCCTGCATAATCCCTCGACTAACACCAAAGCTGGTGTCGAGTCCATAATCTCATCGGGATCCGGGTCATGAGATTTAACGCAACTACCTTCGCACTTGGCCAAGTATTCTTGGCTGCGAAGGTTATCCTATGGTTCTCGGTATCTTAGTGTTTACTTTGGAAAATATAATTCATCGTCTACAGGGCGACGACGATTTCCTCCTTGCGAGAGGGTGGAGGATGATAGGCACTACCTGTCTATAACTGGGTGGGCAAGGTGCCTGAGTAGTGCAAGCATCTACTGCAACTACTCTCCTGAAGGTTCTGAGTCTTCTTGGTCTAGGTCAAATCTAGTGAGTATAGGGTCTTCATCACTTGGGACTTTACTAGTTCATCCCGCAGTGGTTCTCTTGACTCCGGCTCCTATGTTATGAAATAGGTTGAAAGCGTTTTGCGAAGAGGTTCATGGTAGAGCTCATGCTTGGCTTAACCGCCAATACTTGATGGATGCCAGCAGTATACCTGGTTATAGTGGTCAGCCTCATGAGTTCTATTCTCTGGGTTCACGAACCTGATGTGTGAGGTGAGAAGGGTCTCCCAGGAGACTCTACGGAGTATGCCTCGGATGGTTGTCATTTTCTGAGGTATCTGCAGTGCCTTTCACTTCGGTGTTCATCCGACTACGAGGGGTCGATCCACAGTGTAGGGTACCCTCCCTTGGGTACTTCAGAAGGTTTGAGATAAGAGGGACGTTTGACGGATCGCGTTAAGTTTGATTATTTGTGTTAGGTTCAGGTTCGAAAGAACCTTCATTTGTCGATATGGCTATGGAGAAAGCTCACAGCACTAAGAATGTACACATGGTTGCACGAAGTCAAACCATGCGTAATAGAGTCGTCGAAGTTGGCACACTTCGACATGATGTATAATGAAGATTGATAGAGTCGTGTGCCGAACAGGCACACAAGTTCTGGGCGTCTCGAGTTTCGTCCTATGTATCACTACCGCGGATACTTGGACCGATTAGAGTCGACGCGGAACTATAGAGAGTTCTAAGTGCTTCCGAATAGAGTATCTTTTCTGGAATGGATTCTCACGAGGCATTTCTATAATCGCCTCACATATACTAGTCATGTATATTTAAGGTGGGGAGGACTATTGACTGAGCGACCCCGCCCTAAATCCACAACCAAACGAGGAACATGAAATGAGGCGGCATTCGCTCACTCTAGGTCTGTCCATCTTAAATATACAAGGCCATAACGTATATGTTTAGCCATTATAGTTTTTCCTAATGAATTTAAATTTTATAACAGTGCTGCGACTTTCGCCTTACTGGAAAGAATTTATATTTGAATTAGTCTTTTATTGTTCTTAGCTTAGTTATCCGAGATCGAGAGACGTACCAAAATCTAACGAGTTTCCTTGTTGCTTCTCCCTAAGCAGTAGTGTCAGGCTCCTTCTGTTTCTTTGTATTTCTCTTCGGTTGGGCAGTCCCTCTTAAAGTGTCCCATTTTACCACATAGGTGGCAAACTGTACGGGTCGCCACATTGGTGGTTGATGTAATGAGCTCAACCGGGGTTCTGCAGACGTGAGCAGTATGCCCCAGCATGTGGCACCTAGCACAATAGAGTTCCCGGCAGGCACCATGATGATGGTAGCTGCACTTGCTGCAGTGGGGAAGGTCTCCTAGGTATGGTCTTCTTGAGGTCGGGAGGGAAGGATTGACAAGGGTATCGACTGCCTCAGCTCGTTGCCCTTCGGAAGGTCTTGGAGCCGAGGTACTTCCCTCCTCTATCTTGAGTTTTCTCTTTAGTGGGTTCAGTGGGGGTTCTTGGGTGGCTAAGAGTGGAAGTGTTGGTTGTTGCTGTCCATTGCCAGGATTGGAAATCCCGACAGGGCCCTTGCTAACATTGGCGTTGTTAGCATTCAGGTGAGCCATGACAGCTGCTACGGCTGCTGAGACTGCAGCTTGGAACGTAGCTTCATCGAATAAGAGAGTAGGTTTCTTGCTTGCGGATTGGTTACGCTTCTTCGGTGGCATGGTTTTCCTACACAGAAAGGAATGCAAAGAAATGAGAGACGACGAATAACCCTGGACATTTCTGTCCTGAACGCATTAGGCGTAGATTTTTCCCGTGCCACTAGTACTGGTTGTCTGAGTGTCGACTTACATCCCTATGATGCAGTCCTGGTAATCAAGGTAGGTGTATAAGTATCGAAAAAGGCCATAAGATGCGATTCGTTCCTACTAAGTTACCTTTATACTGGGAAAGGTTTCACTCTCCGACCTGGAGAGATTTGAGAACGGTTCGGAACGAAATCGTGGAAAGAGAGGCTCACAAGGGCAGATAGCTAAAATTCTCTCAATTAGAGATGCGGGGATCCGCCCTAATCGTGTATCTGGCAACGGGAAACGACGATTTACCTAACACATAGCGTGAGTAGTGTAACCACTAACTCACTAAATTGCATTATTTTAAGGGTGAATTATCGTGACGAATACGAGGAAGAGACAATTCCCGGGTTCCATGTACTAGCTCCCCCGGTCTGCCTCGTATCTTTGACTGGAACCGGCGTTGGCTTCCTTCGGGTAGTTTCCTAGGGTTCTCTTCTTGTATGGACATATCGAATTTCTACTCCGTCTTCCTTCTGATTCCAACTGTGGGTGTCATCACTTCATGATGGATGACTGGGAATCTCCGAAGTTTAGGCGAATCTCTCACCACTGTCCCTAAGAGAATATGGGCACTGGGTGCATTCAATAGTCTCGACCCAGTTCATTCATTTCCGAACAAGAAATCTTCTCAATGAATCTCCTCGGGGTCGGAATCAACTCTTCTGTCAAGCACTGAAGTGGGTAGGGTTTTCTACAGGGTTCGCGCGAGAATGGAAATGTCTAAAGAATCCTAAGGGATTATTAACATTTCACTGTATGATCTATATCGAGTCCTGCTACGATTACACAGGGTATACAAATCCTATATAGCTTAGATCCGATAGGCCTTCGAATATGTGATACTACTCTAGGTCCACATCCCAACGAGGAAAAGGAAACAGAGCGAAACCACACATTCTTAGCCTATGGGGTCCTTATTATATAAAATCTTGGAAGCATACCCTCTGTAGTTGTAGGTATATCAATAGGGATCTTTTTGGTTATTCACGCAAGGTTGTTTATAGATTCTAAAATACCCCTATGGTATTTTAATTCTTGTTTGGTTCTTATCTTCTGAATTTCATTCTGGGATTTGTGTAGATCTTTTAGCGTTCTAAAATACTCCCATAGTATTTTAACTTTATGTTTGGCTCTAGAATCCTAGTTGGTAAGTTTCAGACCTGCTGCACACCACTATCACTCCCGAGCACACGTTTATCGCATCTCGGATAAATGTAGTTGATCAGGTTACATTTATCCCAGGGAATAACATATGCCTCAGCAGTGAGGACTGCTGACTAAGGCAAAGAATCATAGACTCCAGGAGGGTATCGAATTAACGACACGCCTGGTTCAGTCTAACAAAGGGGAGACACAGACCCCAGAAGGTACCAAATGAAAGGTACAGCTGGTAAGGTCTAAAATAGTGAATATAGAACGAAGACGATACTAAATAAAAAGTACATCTCGCAGGGTCAAAACAAAGACTACAGACCCCAGACAGTATCAAATGAAAGATACAGCTAGCAAGGTCGGAACAGAGACTACAGACCCCAGACAGTATCAAATGAAAGATACAGCTAGCAAGGCCGAAACAGAGACTATAGACCCCAGACAGTATCAAATGAAAGATACAGCTAGCAAGGTCGAAACAGAGACTATAGACCCCAGACAGTATCAAATGAAAGATACAGCTAGCAAGGTCGAAACAGAGACTATAGACCCCAGACAGTATCAAATGAAAGATACAGCTAGCAAGGTCGAAACAGAGACTATAGACCCCAGACAGTATCAAATGAAAGATACAGCTAGCAAGGTCGAAACAGATACTATAGACCCCAGACAGTATCAAATGAAAGATACAGCTAGCAAGGTCGAAACAGAGACTATAGACCCCAGACAGTATCAAA
Source organism: Lactuca serriola (assembly GCF_051521515.1). Lineage (NCBI taxonomy): Eukaryota > Viridiplantae > Streptophyta > Magnoliopsida > Asterales > Asteraceae > Lactuca > Lactuca serriola. Next base: position 21,799,416 of record NC_136411.1, read on the forward strand.
TGAAAGATACAACTAGCAAGGTCGAAACAGAGACTATAGACCCCAGACAGTATCAAATGAAAGATACAGCTAGCAAGGTCGAAACAGAGACTATAGACCCCAGACAGTATCAAATGAAAGATACAGCTAGCAAGGTCGAAACAGTGCGACTCTGAAAAGTGACATCAGCATACCGTGTAAATTGCTGACGAAATACCGTTTCCTTAAAGCCATGAATTATAAGGTAACCCCAGGATACTCGTAACCATACTGACTAGAGTTCCAGACGCCCTACAAGCATCTAAATAATGTGACATTTGTCACCCCTTGGCTTGGTGAGCCATGGACTGTAGCTAGCAGTCAGGGTGCGGGGGTGTCAATCCCGTATAGATCTGTACACACAATGTCCGCTCTCCTTACAGGAGACTCTGGTTACCAACTAGACGACGGAGAAGGTCGTGTCCTGAAGATGCATCCCAAATAGTGGGTTTCTAATGAAAGTGCTGAACTAGAGGTAGAGACTTCCCAATAGTGAGTTTCTAATGAAAGTGTAAAATAGAGGTAGAGACTCTTAACTGAAGTGACCCGTATGTCTAAGCTTGTAAACATGGTATATAACTAATGAATCAAACGACCTTCGGATGGACATCCGATCCCACCAGACCACATCTCAACGAAGAAAAGGAAATAGGGCGGACAACCTTCCTAAGTCCTTCAACCATTATTTATATGTGTCTACACAAGCACAGACATACATCTAACTATGCTTGAGTGGGTATCAAGTAAAAGTGATTCTCGTGAAGTAGGAGTGTCTAACAAGTGAAGTAAGAGCGGTCGCAAGTGAAGTATAAGTGTCGGATAAGTATAAGCGCATCGTGAAGAGGAGATGACCACAAGTGAAGTAAGAGCGTATCAAGTATAAGTGAAGTAAAGTCGATCTCAAGTATAAGCGAAGTAGACTCGTATTACTAAGTAAGAGTGTGAATAAGTATAAGCGTCATCAGGTATAAGTGACTTCAGGTATAAGCGAAAGCATTACAGAGTAGGAGTATAAAATAAGTATAAGCAAAGCAGCAGTAATTAACAATTAAGAGTATTCATGAAACCTTTGAAAACTTTATTACTCAGGAAAATCGCATTTGTATTCTTTGATAAAATAGGTGTGAAAACCTTTATAAATCTTTGGGAATCTTTATAAACCAGTTTGAAAATGAATCTTTGATAAGTTATGAAAGTAAGAACTTGAACAATTTAACAACCCTTTTTGAAAGCCATTTACAGTGTCCTATTCGGTAAAACAGTGTACAGTGGTAACATCTTGTGCATGCGGGTTATCAATCACATGTGATTGATATGATAACTGGCATGTTTAACTTGTAATCCCCCTATAAAACATTTAAAAGTATTTAAAAGGTTCATTCAGGGGTATGAACTCACCTGGTGTAAGTAGGTCTGACGGAAGTGTCGTTTAGGCGTTCGGGGTCACGCAAGGACTTGAACACACACAAGGACCTATTTTAACATATGATAACATATGTTCACATACAATTAGCATATAATATACTAATTAAACAATTATACACACTCAAAGGAGTGGAAAACACTTTTGGTTGAGTGTTTGGGGTCCCGGGTAGCATTTAAGGGTGCTAAGGGTCTCCTATCAGCTGTGGGACTTTGCTATACTCACATATCAAGTGTGTAAATGGATTTAAAACACCAACATGGACCAAACAAGGAGTTTACGGCCCAACCTAAGGGAGTTTACGGCCGTAAACTCCCAAGGTCATATTCTTGGGTGTTTGATGCTTCTAGCTTGTTCCTTGATTTATTCTAAGCACTTTTCCCAAAAGGCATGATTGGATTTGAGGCTTCTAAGGGTACTTTATAGGAGTTTACGGCCTAGGAACTCTCCCAAGGGAGTTTACGGCCGTAAACTCTCAATCTTTGAGTTTAGAGAAGTTTTAAGCCCCTAATGCCTTTCTAGTTATTTCTAATGAAGTGTGATGCCATTTTGGGTGATTAAAACCAACATTTGAGGGGGGGGTTTTGGGGAGTTTACGGCCTAGATAATGCTTGGGCCGTAAACTCCAAGAAATCCCTCATTTTCCTTGTGTTTAAGCCCTTAATTCCTTTCTAGCATTTTATAGAAATAGCCTATGGTCCTTTGGGGGGAAAAAACTACAATTTTGGGCATGATTTAGGGTGTTTACGGCCTTGACCATGTCTGGGCCGTAAACTCCTTTCTTTAATTCATTTTGGAGTGTTTCAAGGGTCTAAACTCAAGAGGATAAGTCCCTAAATTATGCAATAAGCCCTAGGATGAGTTTGGGAGTGTTTTGGGGCACTTTTGACATGATTTTGAGGAGTTTACGGCCTAAGCTTGTGCTTGGGCCGTAAACTCTTGTTTGAGTCCTAAAATCATGCATTTACACCCCTAGGCTATATCCCCTAATTATTTCCAAGCTTATGGACAAGTTTAGAGGCATGTTTGGCACCATTTTAGGGGTTTACGGCCCTAGAATGTTCCTGGGCCGTAAACTCCTTATACCATGCCTTCTTGGATGATTTTTGGGTTATAACCATGAATCACTATGTTTAGAATAAGCTAGGGTAGGCCGACTTACAATTTGGAAGCGTTTGGTTGCGAATTCGGGGCGAAAACGGGTCTAGAGAGAGAGTATAGAGAGAGGGTGTAAAAAGTCTCCCATTTGACTCCACTCACCCATATATGGGGTTTTGAGTCGAGGCTAAGAAGAATTTTACCCGATACTGCCGTTAAACGGGGCTTTTGGTCGCACCCGATTTAGTGGTCGCAATAATAAAACTTGACATTTTCCAAGTGAATGAAAATGTGTGTCCTGTGTTTTTATTTCCTTTTATCACGACTTAACGGCATACTAAAGGTAATCGAATGGAAATGTTTATTAAACTGACGCCCTCTATTTAACGGAACTTTTATACAGTGAAATATTCCGTTAACGGTAACGGGGATATGTAACGGGACAACTTGGGTTGTCACATTGCTCCTCGCATGACTGGGATCCCTGTAAAAATTCACGGGTTAAATAATCGGGTATAGAATTTGATTCTCCTTTTATATATTCAATCTTAAAATCAAATACTGATAAAATTGTTTGCCAACGAGCACAGACTTGTTTGGAGACAAGGTTTTTAACATCTTTATCTATAATTTCTTTTACCGATTTGCAATCAATTCTTAATAGGAATTCTTGATTTAGTAAATCCTCTTGAAATTTAGAAATACATTTGATAATAGAGAGCATTTCTGTTTTAATAGTTGAATAATTTTTTTGCGTATCATTCGACTTCCCAGAAGTAAATCTGACTAATTCTTCTTTATTTTTGTGAGGATTTATTTGTTTTAGAATGCCTCCATATCCGATATTAGAAGCATCTGTTTCTACTATCTTTTTCCAATTTTCATTTGCTAAAGAAAGGCATGGGATCTTTTTTACTTTAAGCTTAATTAGTTTTACCGCTTTAGTATGATCTTGTCCCCAAGGAGGAGGGTTTTTCTTTAAACGATCATCAAGTGGAGCGCTATCTATAGCAAGATCTTTATAAAAGTCAGAAATATAATTTTGACTTCCTAGAAATCTTTGTAATTGAGTTTATCTTTAATTTCATCAGGAAAATTATCTGCAAAGTTTATAGACCTGTCAATTGGAAGATATTTTCCTTTTCTACGAGATGCATGTCATTAAAACACCTTACATCAACCGAATCCCAATACCATAGACTTTCAGAGACACTTGAGGTTACTACTCTATCCAACTACACACATGGCTTTGATACCAAAATGCATTAGGATCGAATTTCCCAAAATAGAAAACCTGCTAAATAAAAGTGTTGTTTTTTTTATGTGTGTGTGTGTGTATATATATATATATATATATATATATATATATATATATATATATATATATATATATGTATATATGATTTAATTCAATGTAGACAGATGATTTAAATAACTAATACTTTATTAACACAACATAAACATAGTACATAAACGATTACAAAATTCAAAGAAAAGAAAACTTACAATTTGGATCCATGAGTATGAGATCCTTACACACTTCTACGATATTGAAAACTTCTACAACTTCAGACACTTCAAACACACAGACAATACAAAGGGAATTTAAAGAGAGATATGAAAATTTTCGGTTGCCTTCTTCAAATGAGCAAGGCTCTATTTATAGGCAGTCTTCGGACTTGAAACCCGGACTTCAGCATCAATTTTGTCTTGGAAAATGGTTTTGTTTTCTTTTAATAGAAAAATCATTGGTTTTATTATCTCAGTCAGATTCTCTGAAAAATGACTGCAGAGATTCCACTTAATTTGCAGAGATTCCGTCTTCTTTGGCTGGATCCGATTGTTTTATTGGTTTTGTCTTTTTTCGTTCTTCTTGTTAGATGCACCTTCTTTGGAGTGAATACTTGCAGCTTCATTCATTAGTTGATCATCTTGTTCTTCTAAACTAATACCATCCATATCTTCATTATCGAAATATCGTTATGGGGACATGTTGTCATCATCTTCCAACGAGAAATCTGTTAACATTTTTTCTCGTTTTTGGATTATTTTATTTAGTTCATCATGGGAAATAATTAGATTTTCTCTTAATATTTTTTTCCGTATAATGGACCGTCGCAACTCATCTTCATTATTAGCCTGGGTATCCACCTCAGGAGACTTTAATTTTTGATTATTGTCATGCTCTGCTAGAGCATCCATAACTTCACCAATGATACCTTTAGGGTCGAATTTTTGGTTGGAATAATTCTTCCCCTTCCCATACCTCTGTATGAGGCCCTTCTGCGAGTGCTTCTTGCTCCTCGCATGACTGGGATCCCTGTAAAAATTCACGGGTTAAATAATCGGGTAGAGAATTTGATTCTCCTTTTATATATTCAATCTTAAAATCAAATACTGATAAAATTGCTTGCCAACGAGCAAAGACTTGTTTGGAGACAAGGTTTTTAACATCTTTATCTATAATTTCTTTTGCCGATATGCAATCAATTCTTAATAGGAATTCTTGATTTAGTAAATCCTCTTCAAATTTAGAAATACATTTGATAATAGAGAGCATTTCTGTTTTAATAGTTGAATAATTTTTTTGCGTATCATTCCATTTCCCAGAAGTAAATCTGACTAATTCTTCTTACAATTTGGATCCATGAGTATGAGATCCTTACACACTTCTACGATATTGAAAACTTCTACAACTTCAGACACTTCAAACACACAGACAATACAAAGGGAATTTAAAGAGAGATATGAAAATTTTCGGTTGCCTTCTTCAAATGAGCAAGGCTCTATTTATAGGCAGTCTTCGGACTTGAAACCCGGACTTCAGCATCAATTTTGTCTTGGAAAATGGTTTTGTTTTCTTTTAATAGAAAAATCATTGGTTTTATTATCTCAGTCAGATTCTCTGAAAAATGACTGCAGAGATTCCACTTAATTTGCAGAGATTCCGTCTTCTTTGGCTGGATCCGATTGTTTTATTGGTTTTGTCTTTTTTCGTTCTTCTTGTTAGATGCACCTTCTTTGGAGTGAATACTTGCAGCTTCATTCATTAGTTGATCATCTTGTTCTTCTAAACTAATACCATCCATATCTTCATTATCGAAATATCGTTATGGGGACATGTTGTCATCATCTTCCAACGAGAAATCTGTTAACATTTTTTCTCGTTTTTGGATTATTTTATTTAGTTCATCATGGGAAATAATTAGATTTTCTCTTAATATTTTTTTCCGTATAATGGACCGTCGCAACTCATCTTCATTATTAGCCTGGGTATCCACCTCAGGAGACTTTAATTTTTGATTATTGTCATGCTCTGCTAGAGCATCCATGACTTCACCAATTATATCTTTTGGGTCGAATTTTTGGTTGGAATCATTCTTCCCCTTCCCATACCTCTGTATGAGGCCCTTCTGCGAGTGCTTCTTGCTCCTCGCATGACTGGGATCCCTGTAAAAATTCACGGGTTAAATAATCGGGTAGAGAATTTGATTCTCCTTTTATATATTCAATCTTAAAATCAAATACTGATAAAATTGTTTGCCAACGAGCAAAGACTTGTTTGGAGACAAGGTTTTCAACATCTTTATCTATAATTTCTTTTGCCGATTTGCAATCAATTCTTAATAGGAATTCTTGATTTAGTAAATCCTCTTGAAATTTAGAAATACATTTGATAATAGAGAGCATTTCTGTTTTAATAGTTGAATAATTTTTTGCATATCATTCCACTTCCCAGAAGTAAATCTGACTAATTCTTCTTTATTTTTGTGAGGATTTATTTGTTTTAGAATGCCTCCATATCCGATATTAGAAGCATCTGTTTCTACTATCTTTTTCCAATTTTCATTTGCTAAAGAAAGGCATGGGATCTTTTTTACTTTAAGCTTAATTAGTTTTACCGCTTTAGTATGATCTTGTCCCCATGGAGGAGGGTTTTTCTTTAAACGATCATCAAGTGGAGCACAATCTATAGCAACATCTTTATACAAGTCAGAAATATAATTTAGACTTCCTAGAAATCTTTGTAATTGAGTTTTATCTTTAATTTCATCAGAAAAATTATCTGCAAAGTTTATAGACCTATCAATTGGAAGATATTTTCTTTTTCTACGAGATGCATGTCATTAAAACACCTTACATCAATCGAATCCCAATACCATAGACTTTCAGAGACACTTGGGGTTACTATTCTATCCTACTACACACATGGCTTTGATACCAAAATGCATTAGGATCGAATTTCCCAAAATAGAAAGTCTGCTAAATAAAAGTGTTATTTTTTTTTTAATGTGTGTGTGTATATATATATATATATATATATATATATATATATATATATATATATATATATATGTATATATATATATATGATTTAATTCAATGTAGACAGATGATTTAAATAACTAATACTTTATTAACACAACATAAACATAGTACATAAACGATTACAAATTCAAAGAAAAGAAAACTTACAATTTGGATCCATGAGTATGAGATCCTTACAAACTTCTACGATATTGAAAACTTCTACAACTTCAGACACTTCAAACACACAGACAATACAAAGGGAATTTAAAGAGAGATATGGAAATTTTCGGTTGCCTTCTTCAAATGAGAAAGGCTGTATTTATAGGCAGTCTTCGGACTTGAAACCCGGACTTCAGCATCAATTTTGTCTTGGAAAATGGTTTTGTTTTATTTTAATAGAAAAATCATTGGTTTTATTATCTCAGTCAGATTCTCTGAAAAATAACTGCAGAGATTACACTTACTTTGCAGAGATTCCATCTTCTTTGACTGGATCCGATTGTTTTATTGGTTTTGTCTTTTTTCGTTCTTCTTGTTAGATGCACCTTCTTTGGAGTGAATACTTGCAGCTTCATTCATTAGTTGATCATCTAGTTCTTCTAAACTAATACCATCCATATCTTCATTATCGAAATATCGTTATGGGGACATGTTGTCATCGTCTTCCAACGAGAAATCTGTTAACATTTTTTCTCGTTTTTGGATTATTTTATTTAGTTCATCATGGGAATTAACTGGATTTTCTCTTAATATTTTTTCCGTATAATGGACCGTAGCAACTCATCTTCATTATTAGCCTGGGTATCCACCTCAGGAGACTTTAATTTTTGATTATTGACATGCTCTGCTAGAGCATCCATGACTTCACCAATGATATCTTTAGGGTCGAATTTTTGGTTGGAATCATTCTTCCCCTTCCCATACCTCTGTATGAGGCCCTTCTGCGAGTGCTTCTTGCTCCTTGCATGACTGGGATCCCTGTAAAAATTCACGGGTTAAATAATCGGGTAGAGAATTTGATTCTCCTTTTATATATTCAATCTTAAAATCAAATACTTATAAAATTGTTTGCCAACGAGCAAAGACTTGTTTGGAGACAAGGTTTTTAACATCTTTATCTATAATTTCTTTTGCCGATTTGCAATCAATTCTTAGTAGGAATTCTTGATTTAGTAAATCCTCTTGAAATTTAGAAATATATTTGATAATAGAGAGCATTTCTGTTTTAATAGTTGAATAATTTTTTGCGTATCATTCCACTTCCCAGAAGTAAATCTGATTAATTCTTCTTTATTTTTGTGAGGATTTATTTGTTTTAGAATGCCTCCATATCCGATATTAGAAGCATCTGTTTCTACTATCTTTTTCCAATTTTCATTTGCTAAAGAAAGGCATGGGATCTTTTTTACTTTAAGCTTAATTAGTTTTACCGCTTTAGTATGATCTTGTCCCCAAGGAGGAGGGTTTTTCTTTAAACGATCATCAAGTAGAGCGCTATCTATGGCAAGATCTTTATAAAAGTCAGAAATATAATTTAGAATTCCTAGAAATCTTTGTAATTGAGTTTTATCTTTAATTTCATCAGGAAAATTATCTGCAAAGTTTATAGACCTGTCAATTGGAAGATATTTTCCTTTTCTACGAGATGCATGTCATTAAAACACCTTACATCAACCGAATCCCAATACCATAGACTTTCAGAGACACTTGGGGTTACTATTCTATCCTACTACACACATGGCTTTGATACCAAAATGCATTAGGATCGAATTTCCCAAAATAGAAAACCTGCTAAATAAAAGTGTTGTTTTTTTTATGTGTGTGTGTATATATATATATATATATATATATATATATATATATATATATATATATATATATATATATATATATATATATATATATATATATATATATATATATATATATGATTTAATTCAATGTAGACAGATGATTTAAATAACTAATACTTTATTAACACAACATAAACATAGTACATAAACGATTACAAAATTCAAAGAAAAGAAAACTTACAATTTGGATCCATGAGTATGAGATCCTTACACACTTCTACGATATTGAAAACTTCTACAACTTCAGACACTTCAAACACACAGACAATACAAAGGGAATTTAAAGAGAGATATGGAAATTTTCGGTTGCCTTCTTCAAATGAGCAAGGCTCTATTTATAGGAAGTCTTCGGACTTGAAACCCGGACTTCAGCATCATTTTTGTCTTGGAAAATGGTTTTGTTTTCTTTTAATAGAAAAATCATTGGTTTTATTATCTCAGTCAGATTCTCTGAAAAATAACTGCAGAGATTCCACTTAATTTGCAGAGATTCCATCTTCTTTGGCTGGATCCGATTGTTTTATTGATTTTGTCTTTTTTTGTTCTTCTTGTTAGATGCACCTTCTTTGGAGTGAATACTTGCAGCTTCATTCATTAGTTGATCATCTTGTTCTTCTAAACTAATACCATCCATATCTTCATTATCGAAATATCGTTATGGGGACATGTTGTCATCATCTTCCAACGAGAAATCTGTTAACATTTTTTCTCGTTTTTGGATTATTTTATTTAGTTCATCATGGGAAATAATTGGATTTTCTCTTAATATTTTTTTCCGTATAATGGACCGTAGCAACTCATCTTCATTATTAGCCTGGGTATCCACCTCAGAAGACTTTAATTTTTGATTATTGTCATGCTCTGCTAGAGCATCCATGACTTCACCAATTATATCTTTTGGGTCGAATTTTTGGTTGGAATCATTCTTCCCCTTCCCATACCTCTGTATGAGGCCCTTCTGCGAGTGCTTCTTGCTCCTCGCATGACTGGGATCCCTGTAAAAATTCACGGGTTAAATAATCGGGTAGAGAATTTGATTCTCCTTTTATATATTCAATCTTAAAATCAAATACTGATAAAATTGTTTGCCAACGAGCAAAGACTTGTTTGGAGACAAGGTTTTCAACATCTTTATCTATAATTTCTTTTGCCGATTTGCAATCAATTCTTAATAGGAATTCTTGATTTAGTAAATCCTCTTGAAATTTAGAAATACATTTGATAATAGAGAGCATTTCTGTTTTAATAGTTGAATAATTTTTTGCATATCATTCCACTTCCCAGAAGTAAATCTGACTAATTCTTCTTTATTTTTGTGAGGATTTATTTGTTTTAGAATGCCTCCATATCCGATATTAGAAGCATCTGTTTCTACTATCTTTTTCCAATTGTCATTTGCTAAAGAAAGGCATGGGATCTTTTTTACTTTAAGCTTAATTAGTTTTACCGCTTTAGTATGATCTTGTCCCCAAGGAGGAGGGTTTTTCTTTAAACGATCATCAAGTGGAGTGCTATCTATAGCAAGATCTTTATAAAAGTCAGAAATATAATTTAGACTTCCTATAAATCTTTGTAATTGAGTTTTATCTTTAATTTCATCAGGAAAATTATCTGCAAAGTTTATAGACCTGTCAATTGGAAGATATTTTCCTTTTCTACGAGATGCATGTCATTAAAACACCTTACATCAACCGAATCCCAATACCATAGACTTTCAGAGACACTTGAGGTTACTACTCTATCCTACTACACACATGGCTTTGATACCAAAATGCATTAGGATCGAATTTCCCAAAATAGAAAACCTGCTAAATAAAAGTGTTGTTTTTTTTATGTGTGTGTGTGTGTATATATATATATATATATATATATATATATATATATATATGTATATATGATTTAATTCAATGTAGACAGATGATTTAAATAACTAATACTTTATTAACACAACATAACCATAGTACATAAACGATTACAAAATTCAAAGAAAAGAAAACTTACAATTTGGATCCATGAGTATGAGATCCTTACACACTTCTACGATATTGAAAACTTCTACAACTTCAGACACTTCAAACACACAGACAATACAAAGGGAATTTAAAGAGAGATATGGAAATTTTCGGTTGCCTTCTTCAAATGAGCAAGGCTCTATTTATAGGAAGTCTTCGGACTTGAAACCCGGACTTCAGCATCATTTTTGTCTTGGAAAATGGTTTTGTTTTCTTTTAATAGAAAAATCATTAGTTTTATTATCTCAGTCAGATTCTCTGAAAAATAACTGCAGAGATTCCACTTAATTTGCAGAGATTCCATCTTCTTTGGCTGGATCCGATTGTTTTATTGGTTTTGTCTTTTTTCGTTCTTCTTGTTTGATGCAACTTCTTTGGAGTAAATACTTGCAGCTTCATTCATTAGTTGATCATCTTGTTCTTCTAAACTAATACCATCCATATCTTCATTATCGAAATATCGTTATGGGGACATGTTGTCATCGTCTTCCAACGAGAAATCTGTTAACATTTTTTCTCGTTTTTGGATTATTTTATTTAGTTCATCATGGGAAATAATTGGATTTTCTCTTAATATTTTTTTCCGTATAATGGACCGTAGCAACTCATCTTCATTATTAGCCTGGGTATCCACCTCAGGAGACTTTAATTTTTGATTATTGTCATGCTCTGCTAGAGCATCCATAACTTCACCAATGATATCTTTAGGGTCGAATTTTTGGTTGGAATCATTCTTCCCCTTCCCATACCTCTGTATGAGGCCCTTTTCCGCGAGTGCTTCTTGCTCCTCGCATGACTGGGATCCCTGTAAAAATTCACGGGTTAAATAATCGGGTAGAGAATTTGATTCTCCTTTTATATATTCAATCTTAACATCAAATACTGATAAAATTGCTTGCCAACGAGCAAAGACTTGTTTGGAGACAAGTTTTTTAACATCTTTATCTATAATTTCTTTTGCAGATTTGCAATCAATTCTTAATAGGAATTCTTGATTTAGTAAATCCTCTTGAAATTTAGAAATACATTTGATAATAGAGAGCATTTCTGTTTTAATAGTTGAATAATTTTTTTGCGTCTCATTCCACTTCCCAGAAGTAAATCTGACTAATTCTTCTTTATTTTTGTGAGGATTTATTTGTTTTAGAATGCCTCCATATCCGATATTAGAAGCATCTGTTTCTACTATCTTTTTCCAATTTTCATTTGCTAAAGAAAGGCATGGGATCTTTTTTACTTTAAGCTTAATTAGTTTTACCGCTTTAGTATGATCTTGTCCCCAAGGAGGAGGGTTTTTCTTTAAACGATCATCAAGTGGAGCGCTATCTATAGCAAGATCTTTATAAAAGTCAGAAATATAATTTAGACTTCCTAGAAATCTTTGTAATTGAGTTTTATCTTTAATTTCATCAGGAAAATTATCTACAAAGTTTATAGACCTGTCAATTGGAAGATATTTTCCTTTTCTACGAGATGCATGTCATTAAAACACCTTACATCAACCGAATCCCAATACCATAGACTTTCAGAGACACTTGAGGTTACTACTCTATCTTACTACACACATGGCTTTGATACCAAAATGCATTAGGATCGAATTTCCCAAAATAGAAAACCTGCTAAATAAAAGTGTTGTTTTTTTATGTGTGTGTGTGTGTGTGTGTGTGTGTATATATATATATATATATATATATATATATGTATATATGATTTAATTCAATGTAGACAGATGATTTAAATAACTAATACTTTATTAACACAACATAAACATAGTACATAAACGATTACAAAATTCAAAGAAAAGAAAACTTACAATTTGGATCCATGAGTATGAGATCCTTACACACTTCTACGATATTGAAAACTTCTACAACTTCAGACACTTCAAACACACAGACAATACAAAGGGAATTTAAAGAGAGATATGGAAATTTTCGGTTGCCTTCTTCAAATGAGCAAGGCTCTATTTATAGGAAGTCTTCGGACTTGAAACCCGGACTTCAGCATCATTTTTGTCTTGGAAAATGGTTTTGTTTTCTTTTAATAGAAAAATCATTGGTTTTATTATCTCAGTCAGATTCTCTGAAAAATAACTGCAGAGATTCCACTTAATTTGCAGAGATTCCATCTTCTTTGGCTGGATCCGATTGTTTTATTGGTTTTGTCTTTTTTCGTTCTTCTTGTTAGATGCACCTTCTTTGGAGTAAATACTTGCAGCTTCATTCATTAGTTGATCATCTTGTTCTTCTAAACTAATACCATCCATATCTTCATTATCGAAATATCGTTATGGGGACATGTTGTCATTGTCTTCCAACGAGAAATCTGTTAACATTTTTTCTCGTTTTTGGATTATTTTATTTAGTTCATCATGGGAAATAATTGGATTTTCTCTTAATATTTTTTTCCGTATAATGGACCGTAGCAACTCATCTTCATTATTAGCCTGGGTATCCACCTCAGGAGACTTTAATTTTTGATTATTGTCATGCTCTGCTAGAGCATCCATAACTTCACCAATGATATCTTTAGGGTCGAATTTTTGGTTGGAATCATTCTTCCCCTTCCCATACCTCTGTATGAGGCCCTTTTCCGCGAGTGCTTCTTGCTCCTCGCATGACTGGGATCCCTGTAAAAATTCACGGGTTAAATAATCGGGTAGAGAATTTGATTCTCCTTTTATATATTCAATCTTAACATCAAATACTGATAAAATTGCTTGCCAACGAGCAAAGACTTGTTTGGAGACAAGTTTTTTAACATCTTTATCTATAATTTCTTTTGCAGATTTGCAATCAATTCTTAATAGGAATTCTTGATTTAGTAAATCCTCTTGAAATTTAGAAATACATTTGATAATAGAGAGCATTTCTGTTTTAATAGTTGAATAATTTTTTTGCGTCTCATTCCACTTCCCAGAAGTAAATCTGACTAATTCTTCTTTATTTTTGTGAGGATTTATTTGTTTTAGAATGCCTCCATATCCGATATTAGAAGCATCTGTTTCTACTATCTTTTTCCAATTTTCATTTGCTAAAGAAAGGCATGGGATCTTTTTTACTTTAAGCTTAATTAGTTTTACCGCTTTAGTATGATCTTGTCCCCAAGGAGGAGGGTTTTTCTTTAAACGATCATCAAGTGGAGCGCTATCTATAGCAAGATCTTTATAAAAGTCAGAAATATAATTTAGACTTCCTAGAAATCTTTGTAATTGAGTTTTATCTTTAATTTCATCAGGAAAATTATCTACAAAGTTTATAGACCTGTCAATTGGAAGATATTTTCCTTTTCTACGAGATGCATGTCATTAAAACACCTTACATCAACCGAATCCCAATACCATAGACTTTCAGAGACACTTGAGGTTACTACTCTATCTTACTACACACATGGCTTTGATACCAAAATGCATTAGGATCGAATTTCCCAAAATAGAAAACCTGCTAAATAAAAGTGTTGTTTTTTTTATGTGTGTGTGTGTGTGTGTGTGTATATATATATATATATATATATATATATATATATATGTATATATGATTTAATTCAATGTAGACAGATGATTTAAATAACTAATACTTTATTAACACAACATAAACATAGTACATAAACGATTACAAAATTCAAAGAAAAGAAAACTTACAATTTGGATCCATGAGTATGAGATCCTTACACACTTCTACGATATTGAAAACTTCTACAACTTCAGACACTTCAAACACACAGACAATACAAAGGGAATTTAAAGAGAGATATGGAAATTTTCGGTTGCCTTCTTCAAATGAGCAAGGCTCTATTTATAGGAAGTCTTCGGACTTGAAACCCGGACTTCAGCATCATTTTTGTCTTGGAAAATGGTTTTGTTTTCTTTTAATAGAAAAATCATTGGTTTTATTATCTCAGTCAGATTCTCTGAAAAATAACTGCAGAGATTCCACTCAATTTGCAGAGATTCCATCTTCTTTGGCTGGATCCGATTGTTTTATTGGTTTTGTCTTTTTTCGTTCTTCTTGTTAGATGCACCTTCTTTGGAGTAAATACTTGCAGCTTCATTCATTAGTTGATCATCTTGTTCTTCTAAACTAATACCATCCATATCTTCATTATCGAAATATCGTTATGGGGACATGTTGTCATTGTCTTCCAACGAGAAATCTGTTAACATTTTTTCTCGTTTTTGGATTATTTTATTTAGTTCATCATGGGAAATAATTGGATTTTCTCTTAATATTTTTTTCCGTATAATGGACCGTAGCAACTCATCTTCATTATTAGCCTGGGTATCCACCTCAGGAGACTTTAATTTTTGATTATTATCATGCTCTGCTAGAGCATCCATAACTTCACCAATGATATCTTTAGGGTCGAATTTTTGGTTGGAATCATTCTTCCCCTTCCCATACCTCTGTATGAGGCCCTTTTCCGCGAGTGCTTCTTGCTCCTCGCATGACTGGGATCCCTGTAAAAATTCACGGGTTAAATAATCGGATAGAGAATTTGATTCTCCTTTTATATATTCAATCTTAACATCAAATACTGATAAAATTGCTTGCCAACGAGCAAAGACTTGTTTGGAGACAAGTTTTTTTAACATCTTTATCTATAATTTCTTTTGCAGATTTGCAATCAATTCTTAATAGGAATTCTTGATTTAGTAAATCCTCTTGAAATTTAGAAATACATTTGATAATAGAGAGCATTTCTGTTTTAATAGTTGAATAATTTTTTTGCGTCTCATTCCACTTCCCAGAAGTAAATCTGACTAATTCTTCTTTATTTTTGTGAGGATTTATTTGTTTTAGAATGCCTCCATATCCGATATTAGAAGCATCTGTTTCTACTATCTTTTTCCAATTTTCATTTGCTAAAGAAAGGCATGGGATCTTTTTTACTTTAAGCTTAATTAGTTTTACCGCTTTAGTATGATCTTGTCCCCAAGGAGGAGGGTTTTTCTTTAAACGATCATCAAGTGGAGCGCTATCTATAGCAAGATCTTTATAAAAGTCAGAAATATAATTTAGACTTCCTAGAAATCTTTGTAATTGAGTTTTATCTTTAATTTCATCAGGAAAATTATCTGCAAAGTTTATAGACCTGTCAATTGGAAGATATTTTCCTTTTCTACGAGATGCATGTCATTAAAACACCTTACATCAACCGAATCCCAATACCATAGACTTTCAGAGACACTTGAGGTTACTACTCTATCTTACTACACACATGGCTTTGATACCAAAATGCATTAGGATCGAATTTCCCAAAATAGAAAACCTGCTAAATAAAAGTGTTGTTTTTTTTATGTGTGTGTGTGTGTGTGTATATATATATATATATATATATATATATATATATATATGTATATATGATTTAATTCAATGTAGACAGATGATTTAAATAACTAATACTTTATTAACACAACATAAACATAGTACATAAACGATTACAAAATTCAAAGAAAAGAAAACTTACAATTTGGATCCATGAGTATGAGATCCTTACACACTTCTACGATATTGAAAACTTCTACAACTTCAGACACTTCAAACACACAGACAATACAAAGGGAATTTAAAGAGAGATATGGAAATTTTCGGTTGCCTTCTTCAAATGAGCAAGGCTCTATTTATAGGAAGTCTTCGGACTTGAAACCCGGACTTCAGCATCATTTTTGTCTTGGAAAATGGTTTTGTTTTCTTTTAATAGAAAAATCATTGGTTTTATTATCTCAGTCAGATTCTCTGAAAAATAACTGCAGAGATTCCACTCAATTTGCAGAGATTCCATCTTCTTTGGCTGGATCCGATTGTTTTATTGGTTTTGTCTTTTTTCGTTCTTCTTGTTAGATGCACCTTCTTTGGAGTAAATACTTGCAGCTTCATTCATTAGTTGATCATCTTGTTCTTCTAAACTAATACCATCCATATCTTCATTATCGAAATATCGTTATGGGGACATGTTGTCATTGTCTTCCAACGAGAAATCTGTTAACATTTTTTCTCGTTTTTGGATTATTTTATTTAGTTCATCATGGGAAATAATTGGATTTTCTCTTAATATTTTTTTCCGTATAATGGACCGTAGCAACTCATCTTCATTATTAGCCTGGGTATCCACCTCAGGAGACTTTAATTTTTGATTATTATCATGCTCTGCTAGAGCATCCATAACTTCACCAATGATATCTTTAGGGTCGAATTTTTGGTTGGAATCATTCTTCCCCTTCCCATACCTCTGTATGAGGCCCTTTTCCGCGAGTGCTTCTTGCTCCTCGCATGACTGGGATCCCTGTAAAAATTCACGGGTTAAATAATCGGATAGAGAATTTGATTCTCCTTTTATATATTCAATCTTAACATCAAATACTGATAAAATTGCTTGCCAACGAGCAAAGACTTGTTTGGAGACAAGTTTTTTTAACATCTTTATCTATAATTTCTTTTGCAGATTTGCAATCAATTCTTAATAGGAATTCTTGATTTAGTAAATCCTCTTGAAATTTAGAAATACATTTGATAATAGAGAGCATTTCTGTTTTAATAGTTGAATAATTTTTTTGCGTCTCATTCCACTTCCCAGAAGTAAATCTGACTAATTCTTCTTTATTTTTGTGAGGATTTATTTGTTTTAGAATGCCTCCATATCCGATATTAGAAGCATCTGTTTCTACTATCTTTTTCCAATTTTCATTTGCTAAAGAAAGGCATGGGATCTTTTTTACTTTAAGCTTAATTAGTTTTACCGCTTTAGTATGATCTTGTCCCCAAGGAGGAGGGTTTTTCTTTAAACGATCATCAAGTGGAGCGCTATCTATAGCAAGATCTTTATAAAAGTCAGAAATATAATTTAGACTTCCTAGAAATCTTTGTAATTGAGTTTTATCTTTAATTTCATCAGGAAAATTATCTGCAAAGTTTATAGACCTGTCAATTGGAAGATATTTTCCTTTTCTACGAGATGCATGTCATTAAAACACCTTACATCAACCGAATCCCAATACCATAGACTTTCAGAGACACTTGAGGTTACTACTCTATCTTACTACACACATGGCTTTGATACCAAAATGCATTAGGATCGAATTTCCCAAAATAGAAAACCTGCTAAATAAAAGTGTTGTTTTTTTTATGTGTGTGTGTGTGTGTGTATATATATATATATATATATATATATATATATATATATATATATATATATGTATATATGATTTAATTCAATGTAGACAGATGATTTAAATAACTAATACTTTATTAACACAACATAAACATAGTACATAAACGATTACAAAATTCAAAGAAAAGAAAACTTACAATTTGGATCCATGAGTATGAGATCCTTACACACTTCTACGATATTGAAAACTTCTACAACTTCAGACACTTCAAACACACAGACAATACAAAGGGAATTTAAAGAGAGATATGGAAATTTTCGGTTGCCTTCTTCAAATGAGCAAGGCTCTATTTATAGGAAGTCTTCGGACTTGAAACCCGGACTTCAGCATCATTTTTGTCTTGGAAAATGGTTTTGTTTTCTTTTAATAGAAAAATCATTGGTTTTATTATCTCAGTCAGATTCTCTGAAAAATAACTGCAGAGATTCCACTTAATTTGCAGAGATTCCATCTTCTTTGGCTGGATCCGATTGTTTTATTGGTTTTGTCTTTTTTCGTTCTTCTTGTTAGATGCACCTTCTTTGGAGTAAATACTTGCAGCTTCATTCATTAGTTGATCATCTTGTTCTTCTAAACTAATACCATCCATATCTTCATTATCGAAATATCGTTATGGGGACATGTTGTCATTGTCTTCCAACGAGAAATCTGTTAACATTTTTTCTCGTTTTTGGATTATTTTATTTAGTTCATCATGGGAAATAATTGGATTTTCTCTTAATATTTTTTTCCGTATAATGGACCGTAGCAACTCATCTTCATTATTAGCCTGGGTATCCACCTCAGGAGACTTTAATTTTTGATTATTGTCATGCTCTGCTAGAGCATCCATAACTTCACCAATGATATCTTTAGGGTCGAATTTTTGGTTGGAATCATTCTTCCCCTTCCCATACCTCTGTATGAGGCCCTTTTCCGCGAGTGCTTCTTGCTCCTCGCATGACTGGGATCCCTGTAAAAATTCACGGGTTAAATAATCGGGTAGAGAATTTGATTCTCCTTTTATATATTCAATCTTAACATCAAATACTGATAAAATTGCTTGCCAACGAGCAAAGACTTGTTTGGAGACAAGTTTTTTAACATCTTTATCTATAATTTCTTTTGCAGATTTGCAATCAATTCTTAATAGGAATTCTTGATTTAGTAAATCCTCTTGAAATTTAGAAATACATTTGATAATAGAGAGCATTTCTGTTTTAATAGTTGAATAATTTTTTTGCATCTCATTCCACTTCCCAGAAGTAAATCTGACTAATTCTTCTTTATTTTTGTGAGGATTTATTTGTTTTAGAATGCCTCCATATCCGATATTAGAAGCATCTGTTTCTACTATCTTTTTCCAATTTTCATTTGCTAAAGAAAGGCATGGGATCTTTTTTACTTTAAGCTTAATTAGTTTTACCGCTTTAGTATGATCTTGTCCCCAAGGAGGAGGGTTTTTCTTTAAACGATCATCAAGTGGAGCGCTATCTATAGCAAGATCTTTATAAAAGTCAGAAATATAATTTAGACTTCCTAGAAATCTTTGTAATTGAGTTTTATCTTTAATTTCATCAGGAAAATTATCTGCAAAGTTTATAGACCTGTCAATTGGAAGATATTTTCCTTTTCTACGAGATGCATGTCATTAAAACACCTTACATCAACCGAATCCCAATACCATAGACTTTCAGAGACACTTGGGGTTACTACTCTATCTTACTACACACATGGCTTTGATACCAAAATGCATTAGGATCGAATTTCCCAAAATAGAAAACCTGCTAAATAAAAGTGTTGTTTTTTTTATGTGTGTGTGTGTGTATATATATATATATATATATATATATATATATATATATATATATATGTATATATGATTTAATTCAATGTAGACAGATGATTTAAATAACTAATACTTTATTAACACAACATAAACATAGTACATAAACGATTACAAAATTCAAAGAAAAGAAAACTTACAATTTGGATCCATGAGTATGAGATCCTTACACACTTCTACGATATTGAAAACTTCTACAACTTCAGACACTTCAAACACACAGACAATACAAAGGGAATTTAAAGAGAGATATGGAAATTTTCGGTTGCCTTCTTCAAATGAGCAAGGCTCTATTTATAGGAAGTCTTCGGACTTGAAACCCGGACTTCAGCATCATTTTTGTCTTGGAAAATGGTTTTGTTTTCTTTTAATAGAAAAATCATTGGTTTTATTATCTCAGTCAGATTCTCTGAAAAATAACTGCAGAGATTCCACTTAATTTGCAGAGATTCCTTCTTCTTTGGCTGGATCCGATTGTTTTATTGGTTTTGTCTTTTTTCGTTCTTCTTGTTTGATGCAACTTCTTTGGAGTAAATACTTGCAGCTTCATTCATTAGTTGATCATCTTGTTCTTCTAAACTAATACCATCCATATCTTCATTATCGAAATATCGTTATGGGGACATGTTGTCATCGTCTTCCAACGAGAAATCTGTTAACATTTTTTCTCGTTTTTGGATTATTTTATTTAGTTCATCATGGGAAATAATTGGATTTTCTCTTAATATTTTTTTCCGTATAATGGACCGTAGCAACTCATCTTCATTATTAGCCTGGGTATCCACCTCAGGAGACTTTAATTTTTGATTATTGTCATGCTCTGCTAGAGCATCCATAACTTCACCAATGATATCTTTAGGGTCGAATTTTTGGTTGGAATCATTCTTCCCCTTCCCATACCTCTGTATGAGGCCCTTTTCCGCGAGTGCTTCTTGCTCCTCGCATGACTGGGATCCCTGTAAAAATTCACGGGTTAAATAATCGGGTAGAGAATTTGATTCTCCTTTTATATATTCAATCTTAACATCAAATACTGATAAAATTGCTTGCCAACGAGCAAAGACTTGTTTGGAGACAAGTTTTTTAACATCTTTATCTATAATTTCTTTTGCCGATTTGCAATCAATTCTTAATAGGAATTCTTGATTTAGTAAATCCTCTTGAAATTTAGAAATACATTTGATAATAGAGAGCATTTCTATTTTAATAGTTGAATAATTTTTTTGCGTCTCATTCCACTTCCCAGAAGTAAATCTGACTAATTCTTCTTTATTTTTGTGAGGATTTATTTGTTTTAGAATGCCTCCATATCCGATATTAGAAGCATCTGTTTCTACTATCTTTTTCCAATTTTCATTTGCTAAAGAAAGGCATGGGATCTTTTTTACTTTAAGCTTAATTAGTTTTACCGCTTTAGTATGATCTTGTCCCCAAGGAGGAGGGTTTTTCTTTAAACGATCATCAAGTGGAGCGCTATCTATAGCAAGATCTTTATAAAAGTCAGAAATATAATTTAGACTTCCTAGAAATCTTTGTAATTGAGTTTTATCTTTAATTTCATCAGGAAAATTATCTGCAAAGTTTATAGACCTGTCAATTGGAAGATATTTTCCTTTTCTACGAGATGCATGTCATTAAAACACCTTACATCAACCGAATCCCAATACCATAGACTTTCAGAGACACTTGAGGTTACTACTCTATCCTACTACACACATGGCTTTGATACCAAAATGCATTAGGATCGAATTTCCCAAAATAGAAAACCTGCTAAATAAAAGTGTTGTTTTTTTTAATGTGTGTATATATATATATATATATATATATATATATATATATATGATTTAATTCAATGTAGACAGATGATTTAAATAACTAATACTTTATTAACACAACATAAACATAGTACATAAACGATTACAAAATTCAAACAAAAAGAAAACTTACAATTTGGATCCATGAGTATGAGATCCTTACACACTTCTACGATATTGAAAACTTCTACGACTTCAGACACTTCAAACACACAGACAATACAAAGGGAATTTAAAGAAAGATATGGAAATTTTCGGTTGCCTTTTTCAAATGAGCAAGGCTCTATTTATAGGAAGTCTTCGGACTTGAAACCCGGACTTCAGCATCATTTTTTTCTTGGAAAATGGTTTTGTTTTCTTTTAATAGAAAAATCATTGGTTTGATTATCTCAGTCAGATTCTCTGAAAAATGACTGCAGAGATTCCACTTAATTTGCAGAGATTCCATCTTCTTTGGCTGGATCCGATTGTTTTATTGGTTTTGTCTTTTTTCGTTCTTCTTGTTAGATGCACCTACTTTGGAGTGAATACTTGCAGCTTCATTCATTAGTTGATCATCTTGTTCTTCTAAACTAATACCATCCATATCTTCATCATCGAAATATCGTTATGGGGACATGTTGTCATCATCTTCCAACGAGAAATCTGTTAACATTTTTTCTCGTTTTTGGATTATTTTATTTAGTTCATCATGGGAAATAATTGGATTTTCTCTTAATATTTTTTTCTGTATAATGGACCGTAGCAACTCATCTTTATTATTAGCCTGGGTATCCACCTCAGGAGACTTTAATTTTTGATTATTGTCATGCTCTGGTAGAGCATCCATAACTTCACCAATGATATCTTTAGGGTCGAATTTTCGGTTGGAATCATTCTTCCCCTTCCCATACCTCTGTATGAGGCCCTTTTCCGCGAGTGCTTCTTGCTCCTCGCATGACTGGGATCCCTGTAAAAATTCACGGGTTAAATAATCGGGTAGAGAATTTGATTCTCCTTTTATATATTCAATCTTAACATCAAATACTGATAAAATTGCTTGCCAACGAGCAAAGACTTGTTTGGAGACAAGTTTTTTAACATCTTTATCTATAATTTCTTTTGCAGATTTGCAATCAATTCTTAATAGGAATTCTTGATTTAGTAAATCCTCTTGAAATTTAGAAATACATTTGATAATAGAGAGCATTTCTGTTTTAATAGTTGAATAATTTTTTTGCGTCTCATTCCACTTCCCAGAAGTAAATCTGACTAATTCTTCTTTATTTTTGTGAGGATTTATTTGTTTTAGAATGCCTCCATATCCGATATTAGAAGCATTTGTTTCTACTATCTTTTTCCAATTTTCATTTGCTAAAGAAAGGCATGGGATCTTTTTTACTTTAAGCCTAATTAGTTTTACCGCTTTAGTATGATCTTGTCCCCAAGGAGGAGGGTTTTTCTTTAAACGATCATCAAGTGGAGCGCTATCTATAGCAAGATCTTTATAAAAGTCAGAAATATAATTTAGACTTCCTAGAAATCTTTGTAATTGAGTTTTATCTATAATTTCATCAGGAAAATTATCTGCAAAGTTTATAGACCTGTCAATTGGAAGATATTTTCCTTTTCTACGAGATGCATGTCATTAAAACACCTTACATCAACCGAATCCCAATACCATAGACTTTCAGAGACACTTGAGGTTACTACTCTATCCTACTACACACATGGCTTTGATACCAAAATGCATTAGGATCGAATTTCCCAAAATAGAAAACCTGCTAAATAAAAGTGTTGTTTTTTTTAATGTGTGTATATATATATATATATATATATATATATATATATATATATATATATATATATATATATATATATATATGATTTAATTCAATGTAGACAGATGATTTAAATAACTAATACTTTATTAACACAACATAAACATAGTACATAAACGATTACAAAATTCAAACAAAAAGAAAACTTACAATTTGGATCCATGAGTATGAGATCCTTACACACTTCTACGCTATTGAAAACTTCTACGACTTCAGACACTTCAAACACACAGACAATACAAAGGGAATTTAAAGAGAGAGATGAAAATTTTCGAATGCCTTCTTCAAATGAGCAATGCTCTATTTATAGGCAGTCTTCGGACTTGAAACCCGGACTTCAGCATCAATTTTGTCTTGGAAAATGGTTTTGTTTTCTTTTAATAGAAAAATCATTGGTTTGATTATCTCAATCAGATTCTCTGAAAAATGACTGCAGAGATTCCACTTAATTTGCAGAGATTCCATCTTCTTTGGCTGGATCCGATTGTTTTATTGGTTTTGTCTTTTTTCGTTCTTCTTGTTAGATGCACCTACTTTGGAGTGAATACTTGCAGCTTCATTCATTAGTTGATCATCTTGTTCTTCTAAACTAATACCATCCATATCTTCATTATCGAAATATCGTTATGGGGACATGTTGTCATCATGTTCCAACGAGAAATCTATTAACATTTTTTCTTTTTTTTGGATTATTTTATTTAGTTCATCATGGGAAATAATTGGATTTTCTCTTAATATTTTTTTCCGTATAATGGACCGTAGCAACTCATCTTCATTATTAGCCTGGGTATCCACCTCAGGAGACTTTAATTTTTGATTATTGTCATGCTCTGCTAGAGCATCCATAACTTCACCAATGATATCTTTAGGGTCGAATTTTTGGTTGGAATCATTCTTCCCCTTCCCATACCTGTGTATGAGGCCCTTTTCCGCGAGTGCTTCTTGCTCCTCGCATGACTGGGATCCCTGTAAAAATTCACGGGTTAAATAATCGGGTAGAGAATTTGATTCTCCTTTTATATATTCAATCTTAACATCAAATACTGATAAAATTGCTTGCCAACGAGCAAAGACTTGTTTGGAGACAAGTTTTTTAACATCTTTATCTATAATTTTTTTTGCCGATTTGCAATCAATTCTTAATAGGAATTCTTGATTTAGTAAATCCTCTTGAAATTTAGAAATACATTTGATAATAGAGAGCATTTTTGTTTTAATAGTTGAATAATTTTTTTGCGTCTCATTCCACTTCCCAGAAGTAAATCTGACTAATTCTTCTTTATTTTTGTGAGGATTTATTTGTTTTAGAATGCCTCCATATCCGATATTAGAAGCATCTGTTTCTACTATCTTTTTCCAATTTTCATTTGCTAAAGAAAGGCATGGGATCGTTTTTACTTTAAGCTTAATTAGTTTTACCGCTTTAGTATGATCTTGTCCCCAAGGAGGAGGGTTTTTCTTTAAACGATCATCAAGTGGAGCGCTATCTATAGCAAGATCTTTATAAAAGTCAGAAATATAATTTAGACTTCCTAGAAATCTTTGTAATTGAGTTTTATCTTTAATTTCATCAGGAAAATTATCTGCAAAGTTTATAGACCTGTCAATTGGAAGATATTTTCCTTTTCTACGAGATGCATGTCATTAAAACACCTTACATCAACCGAATCCCAATACCATAGACTTTCAGAGACACTTGAGGTTACTACTCTATCCTACTACACACATGGCTTTGATACCAAAATGCATTAGGATCGAATTTCCCAAAATAGAAAACCTGCTAAATAAAAGTGTTGTTTTTTTTAATGTGTGTATATATATATATATATATATATATATATATATATATATATATATATATATATATATATATATATGATTTAATTCAATGTAGACAGATGATTTAAATAACTAATACTTTATTAACACAACATAAACATAGCACATAAACGATTACAAAATTCAAACAAAAAGAAAACTTACAATTTGGATCCATGAGTATGAGATCCTTACACACTTCTACGCTATTGAAAACTTCTACGACTTCAGACACTTCAAACACACAGACAATACAAAGGGAATTTAAAGAGAGATATGAAAATTTTCGAATGCCTTCTTCAAATGAGCAATGCTCTATTTATAGGCAGTCTTCGGACTTGAAACCCGGACTTCAGCATCAATTTTGTCTTGGAAAATGGTTTTGTTTTCTTTTAATAGAAAAATCATTGGTTTGATTATCTCAGTCAGATTCTCTGAAAAATGACTGCAGAGATTCCACTTAATTTGCAGAGATTCCATCTTCTTTGGCTGGATCCTATTGTTTTATTGGTTTTGTCTTTTTTCGTTCTTCTTGTTAGATGCACCTTCTTTGGAGTGAATACTTGCAGCTTCATTCATTAGTTGATCATCTTGTTCTTCTAAACTAATACCATCCATATCTTCATTATCGAAATATCGTTATGGGGACATGTTGTCATCGTCTTCCAACGAGAAATCTGTTAACATTTTTTCTCGTTTTTAGATTATTTTATTTAGTTCATCATGGGAAATAATTGGATTTTCTCTTAATATTTTTTTCCGTATAATGGACCGTAGCAACTCATCTTCATTATTAGCCTGGGTATCCACCTCAGGAGACTTTAATTTTTGATTATTGTCATGCTCTGCTAGAGCATCCATAACTTCACCAATGATATCTTTAGGGTCAAATTTTTGGTTGGAATCATTCTTCCCCTTCCCATACCTCTGTATGAGGCCCTTCCGCGAGTGCTTCTTGCTCCTCGCATGACTGGGATCCCTGTAAAAATTCACGGGTTAAATAATCGGGTAGAGAATTTCATTCTCCTTGTATATATTCAATCTTAACATCAAATACTGATAAAATTGCTTGCCAACGAGCAAAGACTTGTTTGGAGACAAGTTTTTTAACATCTTTATCTATAATTTTTTTGCCGATTTGCAATCAATTCATAATAGGAATTCTTGATTTAGTAAATCCTCTTGAAATTTAGAAATACATTTGATAATAGAGAGCATTTCTGTTTTAAGAGTTGAATAATTTTTTTGCGTCTCATTCCACTTCCTAGAAGTAAATCTGACTAATTCTTCTTTATTTTTGTGAGGATTTATTTGTTTTAGAATGCCTCCATATCCGATATTAGAAGCATCTGTTTCTACTATATTTTTCCAAATTTCATTTTCTAAAGAAAGGCATGGGATCTTTTTTACTTTAAGCTTAATTAGTTTTACCGCTTTAGTATGATCTTGTCCCCAAGGAGGAGGGTTTTTCTTTAAACGATCATCAAGTGGAGCGCTATCTATAGCAAGATCTTTATAAAAGTCAGAAATATAATTTAGAATTCCTAGAAATCTTTGTAATTGAGTTTTATCTTTAATTTCATCAGGAAAATTATCTGCAAAGTTTATAGACCTGTCAATTGGAAGATATTTTCCTTTTCTACGAGATGCATGTCATTAAAACACCTTACATCAACCGAATCCCAATACCATAGACTTTCAGAGACACTTGAGGTTACTACTCTATCCTACTACACACATGGCTTTGATACCAAAATGCATTAGGATCGAATTTCCCAAAATAGAAAACCTGCTAAATAAAAGTGTTGTTTTTATTATGTGTATATATATATATATATATATATATATATATATATATATATATATATATATATATATATATATATATATATATATATGATTCAATTCAATGTAGACAGATGATTTAAATAACTAATACTTTATTAACACAACATAAACATAGTACATAAACGATTACAAAATTCAAAGAAAAGAAAACTTACAATTTGGATCCATGAGTATGAGATCCTTACACACTTCTACGATATTGAAAACTTCTACAACTTCAGACACTTCAAACACACAAACAATACAAAGAGAATTTAAAGAGAGATATGAAAATTTTCGGTTGCCTTCTTCAAATGAGCAATGCTCTATTTATAGGCAGTCTTCGGACTTGAAACCCGGACTTCAGCATCAATTTTGTCTTGGAAAATGGTTTTGTTTTCTTTTAATAGAAAAATCATTGGTTTGATTATCTCAGTCAGATTCTCTGAAAAATGACTGCAGAGATTCCACTTAATTTGCAGAGATTCCATCTTCTTTGGCTGGATCCGATTGTTTTATTGGTTTTGTCTTTTTTCGTTCTTCTTTTTAGATGCACCTACTTTGGAGTGAATACTTGCAGCTTCATTCATTAGTTGATCATCTTGTTCTTCTAAACTAATACCATCCATATCTTCATTATCGAAATATCGTTATGGGGACATGTTGTCATCATCTTCCAACGAGAAATCTGTTAACATTTTTTCTCGTTTTTGGATTATTTTATTTAGTTCATCATGGGAAATAATTGGATTTTCTCTTAATATTTTTTTCCGTATAATGGACCGTTGCAACTCATCTTCATTATTAGCCTGGGTATCCACCTCAGGAGACTTTAATTTTTGATTATTGTCATGCTCTGCTAGAGCATCCATAACTTCACCAATGATATCTTTAGGGTCAAATTTTTGGTTGGAATCATTCTTCCCCTTCCCATACCTCTGTATGAGGCCCTTCCGCGAGTGCTTCTTGCTCCTCGCATGACTGGGATCCCTGTAAAAATTCACGGGTTAAATAATCGGGTAGAGAATTTCATTCTCCTTGTATATATTCAATCTTAACATCAAATACTGATAAAATTGCTTGCCAACGAGCAAAGACTTGTTTGGAGACAAGTTTTTTAACATATTTATCTATAATTTCTTTTGCCGATTTGCAATCAATTCATAATAGGAATTCTTGATTTAGTAAATCCTCTTGAAATTTAGAAATACATTTGATAATAGAGAGCATTTCTGTTTTAGGAGTTGAATAATTTTTTTGCGTCTCATTCCACTTCCTAGAAGTAAATCTGACTAATTCTTCTTTATTTTTGTGAGGATTTATTTGTTTTAGAATGCCTCCATATCCGATATTAGAAGCATCTGTTTCTACTATCTTTTTCCAAATTTCATTTTCTAAAGAAAGGCATGGGATCTTTTTTACTTTAAGCTTAATTAGTTTTACCGCTTTAGTATGATCTTGTCCCCAAGGAGGAGGGTTTTTCTTTAAACGATCATCAAGTGGAGCGTTATCTATAGCAAGATCTTTATAAAAGTCAGAAATATAATTTAGAATTCCTAGAAATCTTTGTAATTGAGTTTTATCTTTAATTTCATCAGGAAAATTATCTGCAAAGTTTATAGACCTGTCAATTGGAAGATATTTTCCTTTTCTACGAGATGCATGTCATTAAAACACCTTACATCAACCGAATCCCAATACCATAGACTTTCAGAGACACTTGAGGTTACTACTCTATCCTACTACACACATGGCTTTGATACCAAAATGCATTAGGATCGAATTTCCCAAAATAGAAAACCTGCTAAATAAAAGTGTTGTTTTTATTATGTGTATATATATATATATATATATATATATATATATAATTCATTTCAATGTAGACAGATGATTTAAATAACTAATACTTTATTAACACAACATAAACATAGTACATAAACGATTACAAAATTCAAAGAAAAGAAAACTTACAATTTGGATCCATGAGTATGAGATCCTTACACACTTCTATGATATTGAAAACTTCTACAACTTCAGACACTTCAAACACACAGACAATACAAAGAGAATTTAAAGAGAGATATGAAAATTTTCGGTTGCCTTCTTCAAATGAGCAATGCTCTATTTATAGGCAGTCTTCGGACTTGAAACCCGGACTTCAGCATCAATTTTGTCTTGGAAAATGGTTTTGTTTTCTTTTAATAGAAAAATCATTGGTTTGATTATCTCAGTCAGATTCTCTGAAAAATGACTGCAGAGATTCCACTTAATTTGTAGAGATTCCATCTTCTTTGGCTGGATCCGATTGTTTTATTGGTTTTGTCTTTTTTCGTTCTTCTTTTAAGATGCACCTTCTTTGGAGTGAATACTTGCAGCTTCATTCACTAGTTGATCATCTTGTTCTTCTAAACTAATACCATCCATATCTTCATTATCAAAATATCGTTATAGGGACATGTTGTCATCATCTTCCAACGAGAAATCTGTTAACATTTTTTCTCGTTTTTGGATTATTTTATTTAGTTCATCATGGGAAATAATTGGATTTTCTCTTAATATTTTTTTCCGTATAATGGACCGTAGCAACTCATCTTCATTATTAGCCTGGGTATCCACCTCAGGAGACTTTAATTTTTTATTATTATCATGCTCTGCTAGAGCATCCATAACTTCACCAATGATATCTTTAGGGTCGAATTTTTGGTTGGAATCATTCTTCCCCTTCCCATACCTCTGTATGAGGCCCTTCCGCGAGTGCTTCTTGCTCCTCGCATGACTGGGATACCTGTAAAAATTCACGGGTTAAATAATCGGGTAGAGAATTTGATTCTACTTTTATATATTCAATCTTAAAATCAAATACTGATAAAATTTCTTGCCAACGAGCAAAGACTTGTTTGGAGACAAGGTTTTTAACATCTTTATCTATAATTTCTTTTGCCGATTTGCAATCAATTCATAATAGGAATTCTTGATTTAGTAAATCCTCTTGAAATTTAGAAATACATTTGATAATAGAGAGCATTTCTGTTTTAGGAGTTGAATAATTTTTTTGCGTCTCATTCCACTTCCTAGAAGTAAATCTGACTAATTCTTCTTTATTTTTGTGAGGATTTATTTGTTTTAGAATGCCTCCATATCCGATATTAGAAGCATCTGTTTCTACTATCTTTTTCCAAATTTCATTTTCTAAAGAAAGGCATGGGATCTTTTTTACTTTAAGCTTAATTAGTTTTACCGCTTTAGTATGATCTTGTCCCCAAGGAGGAGGGTTTTTCTTTAAACGATCATCAAGTGGAGCGTTATCTATAGCAAGATCTTTATAAAAGTCAGAAATATAATTTAGAATTCCTAGAAATCTTTGTAATTGAGTTTTATCTTTAATTTCATCAGGAAAATTATCTGCAAAGTTTATAGACCTGTCAATTGGAAGATATTTTCCTTTTCTACGAGATGCATGTCATTAAAACACCTTACATCAACCGAATCCCAATACCATAGACTTTCAGAGACACTTGAGGTTACTACTCTATCCTACTACACACATGGCTTTGATACCAAAATGCATTAGGATCGAATTTCCCAAAATAGAAAACCTGCTAAATAAAAGTGTTGTTTTTATTATGTGTATATATATATATATATATATATATATATATATATATATATATATGATTCAATTCAATGTAGACAGATGATTTAAATAACTAATACTTTATTAACACAACATAAACATAGTACATAAACGATTACAAAATTCAAAGAAAAGAAAACTTACAATTTGGATCCATGAGTATGAGATCCTTACACACTTCTATGATATTGAAAACTTCTACAACTTCAGACACTTCAAACACACAGACAATACAAAGAGAATTTAAAGAGAGATATGAAAATTTTCGGTTGCCTTCTTCAAATGAGCAATGCTCTATTTATAGGCAGTCTTCGGACTTGAAACCCGGACTTCAGCATCAATTTTGTCTTGGAAAATGGTTTTGTTTTCTTTTAATAGAAAAATCATTGGTTTGATTATCTCAGTCAGATTCTCTGAAAAATGACTGCAGAGATTCCACTTAATTTGTAGAGATTCCATCTTCTTTGGCTGGATCCGATTGTTTTATTGGTTTTGTCTTTTTTCGTTCTTCTTTTAAGATGCACCTTCTTTGGAGTGAATACTTGCAGCTTCATTCACTAGTTGATCATCTTGTTCTTCTAAACTAATACCATCCATATCTTCATTATCAAAATATCGTTATAGGGACATGTTGTCATCATCTTCCAACGAGAAATCTGTTAACATTTTTTCTCGTTTTTGGATTATTTTATTTAGTTCATCATGGGAAATAATTGGATTTTCTCTTAATATTTTTTTCCGTATAATGGACCGTAGCAACTCATCTTCATTATTAGCCTGGGTATCCACCTCAGGAGACTTTAATTTTTTATTATTATCATGCTCTGCTAGAGCATCCATAACTTCACCAATGATATCTTTAGGGTCGAATTTTTGGTTGGAATCATTCTTCCCCTTCCCATACCTCTGTATGAGGCCCTTCCGCGAGTGCTTCTTGCTCCTCGCATGACTGGGATACCTGTAAAAATTCACGGGTTAAATAATCGGGTAGAGAATTTGATTCTACTTTTATATATTCAATCTTAACATCAAATACTGATAAAATTGCTTGCCAACGAGCAAAGACTTGTTTGGAGAAAAGTTTTTTAACATCTTTATCTATAATTTCTTTTGCCGATTTGCAATCAATTCTTAATAGGAATTCTTGATTTAGTAAATCCTTTTGAAATTTAGAAATACATTTGATAGTAGAGAGCATTTCTGTTTTAATAGTTGAATAATTTTTTTGCGTCTCATTCCACTTCCCAGAAGTAAATCTGACTAATTCTTCTTTATTTTTGTGAGGATTTATTTGTTTTAAATGCCTCCATATCCGATATTAGAAGCATCTGTTTCTACTATCTTTTTCCAATTTTCATTTGCTAAAGAAAGGCATGGGATTTTTTTTACTTTAAGCTTAATTAGTTTTACCGCTTTAGTATGATCTTGTCCCCAAGGAGGAGGGTTTTTCTTTAAACGATCATCAAATGGAGCGCTATCTATAGCAAGATCTTTATAAAAGTCAGAAATATAATTTAGACTTCCTAGAAATCTTTGTAATTGAGTTTTATCTTTAATTTCATCAGGAAAATTATCTGCAAAGTTCATAGACCTGTCAATTGGAAGATATTTTCCTTTTCTACGAGATGCATGTCATTAAAACACCTTACATCAACCGAATCCCAATACCATAGACTTTCAGAGACACTTGAGGTTACTACTCTATCCTACTACACACATGGCTTTGATACCAAAATGCATTAGGATCGAATTTCCCAAAATAGAAAACCTGCTAAATAAAAGTGTTGTTTTTTTTAATGTGTGTGTGTATATATATATATATATATATATATATATATATATATATATATATATATATATATATATGATTTAATTCAATGTAGACAGATGATTTAAATAACTAATACTTTATTAACACAACATAAACATAGTACATAAACGATTACAAAATTCAAACAAAAAGAAAACTTACAATTTGGATCCATGAGTATGAGATCCTTACACACTTCTACGATATTGAAAACTTCTATGACTTCAGACACTTCAAACACACAGACAATACAAAGGGAATTTAAAGAGAGATATGAAAATTTTCGAATGCCTTCTTCGAATGAGCAATGCTCTATTTATAGGCAGTCTTCGGACTTGAAACCCGGACATCAGCATCAATTTTGTCTTGGAAAATGGTTTTGTTTTCTTTTAATAGAAAAATCATTGGTTTGATTATCTCATTCAGATTCTCTGAAAAATGACTGCAGAGATTCCACTTAATTTTTAGAGATTCCATCTTCTTTGGCTGGATCCGATTGTTTTATTGGTTTTGTCTTTTTTCGTTCTTCTTGTTAGATGCACCTTCTTTGGAGTGAATACTTGCAACTTCATTCATTAGTTGATCATCTTGTTCTTCTAAACTAATACCATCCATATCTTCATTATCGAAATATCGTTATGGGGACATGTTGTCATCATCTTCCAACGAGAAATCTGTTAACATTTTTTCTCGTTTTTGGATTAGTTTATTTAGTTCATCATGGGAAATAATTGGATTTTCTCTTAATATTTTTTTCCGTATAATGGACCGTAGCAACTCATCTTCATTATTAGCCTGGGTATCCACCTCAGGAGACTTTAATTTTTGATTATTGTCATGCTCTGCTAGAGCATCCATAACTTCACCAATGATATCTTTAGGGTCGAAGTTTTGCCACCATTTAACCCAATAAGTTCTTCTCAAGGAGGGTATATTAGCATAGTTTTGTCCAACATGTAATCTCCAGGCCCATATCCATGGCACCTTATATTTTGATACAAATAAAAGCAAGGCTTTATTTAACACTAAGGACATATCTTTTTCCTTTATTTGGGGATGAATATTACAAAATATTTCAAATGCCCTTTTTAGTTCTTTTGGGAAAATTTCTTGTTGAGGACACAGTGTCACCCGTGTTGATAAGAACCAATTTGGAAAATCTGTATTAATATCAAAGTCTTTAACAAACGTAAAGAACCAAGTATGGCTTCTAGTTAAATTTTGATAATAAAAAGCATATTTCCATGCTTTAATGTAATCCTAATATGTAATACTACATTGATTTTGGCTATTTTCGCTTGTTACAATCCTTAATTGATTTGGACTTGTACCCCATTCATTTATGGGCATGATTTTTACTATTTTTGCCTTGGTGAAGGCAATTGTTTCCTGGCCCCTATCAACAAATTTTATTTTATGATCAAAGATCACGGATCCTGTTATTTTCAAAATTTGTTCATAACAATCTCTAGTTTTCCTTACTTCCAAAGGGAAGTAACAATAGGGCTCAAAATATTTGTTACACAATTTGTAAGGCTCATCGCGAAACCTTAAGTCAGTTTCTTCTAATTCAATGATATCGTCCACTATGTTAAATTTTTGATTCATAAATTCATTTTGTTCTTCGGATAAGAGAACGTCCCTTACCGTTTTTGAAGAACCCTTTGAGTTCTCTTCAATTCTTGGAAAATTTGTATTATTGAAGGTTGGAATCATTCTTCCCCATCCCATAACTCTGTATGAGGCCCTTCCGCGAGTGCTTCTTGCTCCTCGCATGACTGGGATCCTTGTAAAAATTCACGGGTTAAATAATCGGGTAGAGAATTTGATTCTCCTTTTATATATTTAATCTTAAAATCAAATACTGATAAAATTTCTTGCCAACGAGCAAAGACTTGTTTGGAGACAAGTTTTTTAACATCTTTATCTATAATTTCTTTTGCCGATTTGCAATCAAATCTTAATAGGAATTCTTGATTTAGTAAATCCTCTTGAAATTTAGAAATACATTTGATAATAGAGAGCATTTCTGTTTTAATAGTTGAATAATTTTTTTGCGTATCATTCGACTTCCCAGAAGTAAATCTGACTAATTCTTCTTTATTTTTGTGAGGATTTATTTGTTTTAGAATGCCTCCATATCCGATATTAGAAGCATATGTTTCTACTATCTTTTCCCAATTTTCATTTGCTAAAGAAAGGCATGGGATCTTTTTTACTTTAAGCTTCATTAGTTTTACCGCTTTAGTATGATCTTGTCCCCAAGGAGGAGGGTTTTTCTTTAAACGTACATCAAGTGGAGCGCTATCTATAGCAAGATCTTTATAAAAGTCAGAAATATAATTTAGACTTCCTAGAAATCTTTGTAATTGAGTTTTATCTTTAATTTCATCAGGAAAATTATTTGCAAAGTTTATAGACCAATCAATTGGAAGATATTTTCCTTTTCTACGAGATGCATGTCATTAAAGCACCTTACATCAACCGAATCCTAATACCATAGACTTTCAGAGACACTTGGGGTTACTATTCTAGCCTACTACACACATGGCTCTGATTCCAAAATGCATTAGGATCGAATTTCCCAAAATAGAAAACCTGCTAAACAAAAGTGTTGTTTTTTTTAATGTGTATATATATATATATATATATATATATATATATATATATATATATATATATATATATATATATATGATTTAATTCAATGTAGACAGATGATTTAAATAACTAATACTTTATTAACACAGAATAGACATAGTACATAAACGATTACAAAATTCAAAGAAAAGAAAACTTACAATTTGGATCCATAAGTATGAGATCCTTACACACTTCTACGATATTGAAAACTTCTACAACTTCAGACACTTCAAACACACAGACAATACAAAGGGAATTTAAAGAGAGATATGAAAATTTTCGGATGCCTTCTTCAAATGAGCAAGGCTCTATTTATAGGCAGTCTTCGGACTTGAAACCCGGACTTCAGCATCAATTTTGTCTTGGAAAATGGTTTTGTTTTATTTTAATAGAAAAATCATTGGTTTTATTATCTCAGTCAGATTCTCTGAAAAATGACTGCAGAGATTCCACTTAATTTGCAGAGATTCCATCTTCTTTGGCTGGATCCGATTGTTTTATTGGTTTTGTCTTTTTTCGTTCTTCTTGTTAGATGCACCTTCTTTGGAGTGAATACTTGCAGCTTCATTCATTAGTTGATCATCTTGTTCTTCTAAACTAATACCATCCATATCTTCATTATCGAAATATCCTTGTGAGGACATGTTGTCATCATCTTCCAACGAGAAATCTGTTAACATTTTTTCTCGTTTTTGGATTAGTTTATTTAGTTCATCATGGGAAATAATTGGATTTTCTCTTAATATTTTTTTCCGTATAATGGACCGTAGCAACTCATCTTCATTATTAGCCTGGGTATCCACCTCAGGAGACTTTAATTTTTGATTATTGTCATGCTCTGCTAGAGCATCCATAACTTCACCAATGATATCTTTAGGGTCGATTTTTTGGTTGGAATCATTCTTCTGCTTCCCATACCTCTGTATGAGGCCCTTTTCCGCGAGTGCTTCTTGCTCCTCGCATGACTGGGATCCCTGTAAAAATTCACGGGTTAAATAATCGGGTAGAGAATTTGATTCTCCTTTTATATATTCAATCTTAACATCAAATACTGATAAAATTGCTTGCCAACGAGCAAAGACTTGTTTGGAGACAAGTTTTTTAACATCTTTATCTATAATTTCTTTTGCCGATTTGCAATCAATTCTTAATAGGAATTCTTGATTTAGTAAATCCTCTTGAAATTTAGAAATACATTTGATAATAGAGAGCATTTCTGTTTTAATAGTTGAATAATTTTTTTGCGTCTCATTCC
The DNA here is from genome assembly GCF_051521515.1 of Lactuca serriola. Lineage (NCBI taxonomy): Eukaryota > Viridiplantae > Streptophyta > Magnoliopsida > Asterales > Asteraceae > Lactuca > Lactuca serriola. Next base: position 21,835,745 of record NC_136411.1, read on the forward strand.
ACTTCCCAGAAGTAAATCTGACTAATTCTTCTTTATTTTTGTGAGGATTTATTTGTTTTAGAATGCCTCCATATCCGATATTAGAAGCATCTGTTTCTACTATCTTTTTCCAATTTTCATTTGCTAAAGAAAGGCTTGGGATCTTTTTTACTTTAAGCTTAATTAGTTTTACCGCTTTAGTATGATCTTGTCCCCAAGGAGGAGGGTTTTTCTTTAATCGTACATCAAGTGGAGCGCTATCTATAGCAAGATCTTTATAAAAGTCAAAAATATAATTTAGACTTCCTAGAAATCTTTGTAATTGAGTTTTATCTTTAATTTCATCAGGAAAATTATCTGCAAAGTTCATAGACCTGTCAATTGGAAGATATTTTCCTTTTCTACGAGATGCATGTCATTAAAACACCTTACATCAACCGAATCCCAATACCATAGACTTTCAGAGACACTTGGGGTTACTATTCTAGCCTAGTACACACATGGCTCTGATACCAAAATGCATTAGGATCGAATTTCCCAAAATAGAAAACCTGCTAAACAAAAGTGTTGTTTTTTTTTAATGTATATATATATATATATATATATATATATATATATATATATATATATATATATATGATTTAATTCAATGTAGACAAATGATTTAAATAACTAATACTTTATTAACACAGAATAAACATAGTACATAAACGATTACAAAATGCAAAGAAAAGAAAACTTACAATTTGGATCCATGAGTATGAGATCCTTACACACTTCTACGATATTGAAAACTTCTACAACTTCAGACACTTCAAACACACAGACAATACAAAGGGAATTTAAAGAGAGATATGAAAATTTTCGGATGCCTTCTTCAAATGAGCAAGGCTCTATTTATAGGCAGTCTTCAGACTTGAAACCCGGACTTCAGCATCAATTTTGTCTTGGAAAATGGTTTTGTTTTCTTTCAATAGAAAAATCATTTGGTTTTATTATCTCAGTCAGATTCTCTGAAAAATGACTGCAGAGATTCTACTTAATTTGCAGAGATTCCATCTTCTTTGGCTGGATCCGATTGTTTTATTGGTTTTGTCTTTTTTTCGTTCTTCTTGTTAGATGCACCTTCTTTGGAGTGAATACTTGTAGCTTTATTCATTAGTTGATCATCTTGTTCTTCTAAACTAATACCATCCATATCTTCATTATCGAAATATCCTTGTTAGGACATGTTGTCATCATCTTCCAACGAGAAATCTGTTAACATTTTTTCTCGTTTTTGGATTAGTTTATTTAGTTCATCATGGGAAATAATTGGATTTTCTCTTAATATTTTTTTCTGTATAATGAACCGTAGCAACTCATCTTCATTATTAGCCTGGGTATCCACCTCAGGAGACTTTAATTTTTGATTATTGTCATGCTCTGCTAGAGCATCCATAACTTCACCAATGATATCTTTAGGGTCGAATTTTTGCCACCATTTAACCCAATAAGTTCTTCTCAAGGAGGGTATATTAGCATAGTTTTGTCCAACATGTAATCTCCAGGCCCATATCCATTGCACCTTATATTTTGATACAAATAAAAACAAGGCTTTATTTAACACTAAGGACATATCTTTTTCCTTTATTTGGGGATGAATATTACAAAATATTTCAAATGCCCTTTTTAGTTCTTTTGGGAAAATTTCTTGTAGAGGACACAGTGTCTCCCATGTTGATAAGAACCAATTTGGAAAATCTGTATTAATATCAAAGTCTTTAACAAACGTAAAGAACCAACTATGGCTTCTAGTTAAATTTTGATAATAAAAAGCATATTTCCATGCTTTAATGTAATCCTAATATGTAATACTACATTGATTTTGGCTATTTTCGCTTGTTACAATCCTTAATTGATTCGGACTTGTACCCCATTCATTTATGGGCATGATTTTTACTTTTTTTGCCTTGCTGAAAGCAATTGTTTCCTAGCCCCTGTCAACAATTTTTATTTTATGATCAAAGATCACGGATCCTGTTATTTTCAAAATTTGTTCATAACAATCTCTAGTTTTCCTTCCTTCCAAAGGGAAGTAACAATAGGGCTCAAAATATTTGTGACACAATTTGTAAGGCTCATCGCGAAACCTTAAGTCAGTTTCTTCTAATTCAATGATATCGTCCACTATGTTAAATTTTTGATTCATAAATTTATTTTGTTCTTCGGATAAGAGAACGTCCCTTACCGTTTTTGAAGAACCCTTTGAGTTCTCTTCAATTCTTGGAAAATTTGTATTATTGAAGGTTGGAATCATTCTTCCCCTTCCCATACCTCTGTATGAGGCCCTTCCGCGAGTGCTTCTTGCTCCTCGCATGACTGGGATCCTTGTAAAAATTCACGGGTTAAATAATCGGGTAGAGAATTTGATTCTCCTTTTATATATTCAATCTTAAAATCAAATACTGAGATAAAATTTCTTGCCAACGAGCAAAGACTTGTTTGGAGACAAGGTTTTTAACATCTTTATCTATAATTTCTTTCTCCGATTTGCAATCAATTCTTAATAGGAGTTCTTGATTTAGTAAATCCTCTTTAAATTTAGAAATACATTTGATAATAGAGAGCATTTCTTTTTTAATAGTTGAATAATTTTTTTGCGTATCATTCGACTTCCCAGAAGTAAATCTGACTAATTCTTCTTTATTTTTGTGAGGATTTATTTGTTTTAGAATGCCTCCATATCCGATATTAGAAGCATCTGTTTCTACTATCTTTTTCCAATTTTCATTTGCTAAAGAAAGGCATGGGATCTTTTTTACTTTAAGCTTAATTAGTTTTACCGCTTTAGTATGATCTTGTCCCCAAGGAGGTGGGTTTTTCTTTAAACGATCATAAAGTGGAGCGCTATCTATAGCAAGATCTTTATAAAAGTCAGAAATATAATTTAGACTTCCTAGAAATCATTGTAATTGAGTTTTATCTTTAATTTCATCTGGAAAATTATCTGCAAAGTTTATAGACCTATCAATTGGAAGATATTTTCCTTTTTCAATCTCATGACCATGGAAACGAACTTTTGTCTGGAAAATTCTCATTTTCTTCTCTGAAATAACTAACCCATTATGTTTGGCAGTTTGGAAGAAAATATTCAAATGTTTAAAATGTTGATCAATATTTTTTGAAAAAATCAAAATATCATCAATATAAACAATCATGAAATCAGAGTAAACATAGAATATATCATTCATAATATTTTGAAATTCTGAAGGGGCATGTTTTAGTCCAAATGGCATAACATTCCATTCATATTGACCAAATGGTACAACAAAAGCGGTCTTGTATCTATCTTCTTCATGAATTTGGATTTGCCAATATCCTGATTTAAGGTCGAACTTTGAGAAAATAGAAGCCTCATCTAGACGACTTAGAAGGTCCTTTTTATTAGGAATTGGATAATGAATCCATATTATAACTTTATTGAGAGGTTTATAGTTTATTACTAGATTATATATATATATATATATATATATATATATATATATATATATATATATATATATATATATATACACACACATAACATTATTTAGTCAAGAAGAGCCCAAGAGCCCCAAGGCCCAAGGCCCTATCTTTGACCATTAATATTTAATAATCCAAGCGTACTACTAGCCCAATTTGACTAGTCCAACACCAGAACCCAAACCCAATTTGCTTAACCCATTACTTGGTCCATTTAAATAAATGAGTGGGACAAGCCTTATAAGGTGGGAAAAGGTTTCCTCTTCCACCAATGTGGGATAAGTCCCATATTGTAATTTTATAGAGCAAAGTTCCAACAATACCCCACATTTTCTATTCAAACTCCAAGAATACCCCACATTTGAATAGAAAATAAGTGAACTTTGATATTCAAATAAAGGAAGTAAGATATGACATGCATCTGAATAGGTGTTGGAAAACTTGAACCTTTCATAGTGAGTACTACTTGGATCTACTTTGTGGGTAGTGAAGTAGAGTCTTGTACTAACCACTTTTTATAGTAGAATTAGAAACAAGAAGTATCACACATATCATATCTAAGCATGGTTCATTTCTTACCGTTGTGTTCTTTTCGGTCGTGAACAATCCTTTCTTCATGAGACTTTTAGAGATCTTAGCCATATCAGCTCCCAAAGATGCGACCTCACATCCATCTCACATAGGTAATGCTAATCTGGAACAATCCATACCATTCCACTATAAAAGCTATCAGCATTATTAAGAATAAAAAATTCATCCCTATATCATCAACGAAAAACACAAAATAGATATCATAGGAGTGAGCATAGTTTGGTGTTGGTGGTTCTTTGAGTCTTCCCCAACAAGTTGTCCTATTGAACCTAGACCATGGGATCTCCAATGTTGCTAGGTTAGGTTTCCGCTAGGTGGTGACTCATTGTGTTGGCTTTAAGGCCATTCCCCTCGATGTGAAGAGAACTTGCTCTCTACTAAGGCCTTTTGTCAAGGGATCAGCTATATTTTCCTTTGACTTTATGTAACTAATGGAAATGATTCCATTTTTCAGCAAGTCTCTTGTTGTAATATGTCTGTGCCTAATGTATCTCGACTTGCCATTGTATATATGACTTTGTGCTCTAGTAAGAGCAGCCATACTATCACAATGTATGGCAATGACAGTAACAGGTTGAGGCCACAGAAGAATACCCTTTAGGAAGCTTTTAAGCCATTCAGCTTCTTCAGCAGTTTTATCTAAAGCAACAAACTCTGCTTCCATTGTAGAACGAGTATTCACAGTTTGCTTAGATGATTTCCAAGAGATAGCAGCTCCACCAAGAGTGAACACATATCCACTTGTGGATTTTGCCTCTGAAGTATTGGAAATCCAATTTGTATCACAATACCCTTCAAGAACAGGAGGATATTTCGCGTAATGCAGTCCATAATTCATTGTATGCTTTAAATATCTAAGCACTCTCACTAATGCATACTAATGATCTTTTCCAGGATTGTGGGAGTAATGACTCAATCTACTTACACTGTAAGCCAAGTCCGGTCTAGTACAATTCATAATATACATTAAGCTACCAAGAACTTGAGTATATTCTAACTGAGCTACACTATCACCTTTATTCTTCTTAAGATGACTTGAATGATCAAAAGGGGTGACTACCGGCTTGTCATCATAGTGTCCAAACTTTTTAAGTACACTTTCAATATAATGGGACTGAGTTAGAGTATAACCATCTGATCTTCTTTGAACTCTTACACCAAGGATCACATCTACTACTCCAAAGTCCTTCATGGAAAAGGAGGAGTGTAGCATTTTCTTGGTTTGATTGATCACATCCAAATTAGTACCCATTATAAGCATATCCTCCACATACAAGCATATGATGACACAAGCATTTTGTGTTGTTTGACATAAACACATTTATCACATTCATTAATTCTAAATCCATTAGAGAGTAATGTGTTGTCAAACTTCTCATGCCATTGCTTTGGAGCCTGTTTTAGTCCATAAAGTGATCTAACTAACTTACAAACTTTGTTTTCTTGACCCTTAACCATAAACCCTTTAGGTTGGTTCATATATATCTCTTCATCTAGTTCACCATACAAGAAGGCACTTTTCACATCCATTTGGTGTATTTCCAAATTGTGAATGGCTGCAATTGCTACTAATGTGTGAATTGATGTAATTCTTGTAGCAGGTGAATAGGTGTCAAAGAAGTCTTGAACCTCTTTTTGACGATACCCTTTAGCTACTAAACGAGCTTTGTACTTCTCAATGGTACCATCAGGTCTAAACTTCTTCTTGAATATCCATTTGCGCCCAATTGGTTTTTGCCCAGGTGGCAAATCTACCAATTTCCAAGTGTTATTCTGCACAATGGAATCAATTTCACTTTTGATTGCCTCTTTCCAAAAGGGAGCTTCAGACGAATCCATAGCATCCTTGTAGGTTTGTGGTTCCTTATTCACTACATAGGTCATGTAATCAGGTCCAAAATCTTTGGCTATTTTGCCCCGTTTGCTTCTTCTGGGTTCTAAGTTCTCTTCTTGAACCTTATAAGAGCTCTCTTCATTTGATTGTAAACTTTTTTCTGGAATGATATCATTTAGTCCATCATCCAGAGGTCTTTTCCTAGAGCAGGTAACCTCTTTCTCTTTATCCTTAAAAGGAAAAATATTTTCAAAGAATTCAGCCTCTGTTGATTCCATGATGATTTGGTTATGGATATCATCAATATGTGATTTAAACACAAGAAACCTATAGGCTGCACTATTCATGGTAGGGCCAAGATAGATGCAATCTATGTTTTTTGGTCCAAGTTTAGTCCTCTTAGGAAGAGGTACTTGTACCTTAGCAAGGCAACCCCACACTTTCATCCTTTTATAAGAGGGTAACCTCCCTTTCCACAGATGATAGGGTGATTTATCACTCTTTTTATGAGGAATTCTATTAAGTATTGAATTTGCTGCAAGACATGCTTCTCCCCACAGATTATATGGTGCTCCAAAAGTAATTAACATTGAATTAATCATGTTTTTCAATGTTCTATTCTTTCTTTCTGCCACTCCATTTTGTTGAGGAGTATATAGAGCAGTTGTTTGATGTATAATACCATTTAAAGAACAAAATTCAACAAAGTCTTTGGATTCATATTCTCCTCCTCGATCAGACCTTAAAATTTTGATCTTTTTTCAAGTTGATTTTCAACTTCAGCCTTGTAATTCTTAAAATAATTCAAGGCTTCATCTTTGGTATTTAACAAATAAATACAACAATACTTGCTGCAATCATCAATAAAGGATATATAATAATTCTTTCCTCCTCTTGTAGGTTTTGCTCTAAATCACATAAATCAGAGTGGATTAAGCCAAGTATTTCAATAGATTTTTCAACTGATTTATGAGGATGTTGTGAAAATTTTGATTCTACACAGACCTCACATTTTAAGTTTTTATCTAATGAACATTTTGGTAACATGCCAAGTTTTGCCATTCTTTGAATAGAACAAAAATTGACATGTCCCAAAAGAGAATGCCACAAAATTGAAGGATCATGCATATACATAGAAGAGGGGCTAGTAGTGCCCATTATTGCATTAATTAACATTGGTTACATCATTGTTTGGTGTTTCAACACCATAGTACACACGTAAGACACTGACTTTGAAGAGACCCTCACTAAGGTATCCCTTTCCAACATACACCCCACCCTTGGTGAAAACAAACTTATCAGACTCAAATACAAGTTTGAAACCTTTGTTACTAAGAATAAGACCAGAGATCAAATTCTTAGTAATTTCAGGAACATGCACAACATCACTTAAAATGAGTTCTTTTTCAGAAGTCGGTTGTTGTTGGGTTTTGAGCATTCTAACACTCCTAAGTGTACATGCAACCCTAAATACCTTGGATCTATGTTTTCTCTATTATACATACAAATATGAACATCCAAGGTATTATCCTAATCTAGCATACAAAACAATGAATATAACAAGATAGAATACATACCTCTTTGATGTAGAATGTCTTCATGAAGCTTGAGTGCCGAGTGCCTCAAGAGTGACACCTCAAATGGTTCACACAACACCAAATACACTTGTAATAACTTGAGAGAATTCTACACTTCATGAAAATCGGCTAGCCCTTTTATTACACACACTAGTGGCCGATTTTGGTGAATAATATGATGCTTATATAGTGTGTTACAATAGGGTTACACCATGTAAACCCTAATTGTCATGACCTTTCATTTCCATGACCCATGGGTTATGTAACATCCATGGAGCATCCTATGGGTTTAACGCTACTTGATTATCCATGGAGCTTTGGCCCACTATATAAGTTCTGGATGATTTGCACAATCAACCCATATATTTAATTAGTCTTCTTTTGATCACATAATTAATTCTAAATTAATTCTTGATCAATACTAATTAAATATTATTATTCTTATTATTAATATACTAAAACTTATAATATATTAATAACCATAAGTGTCTTATTTCTCTCATTTAGTCTATCCAAGTGCATGATGCCATGCAACCCAAATGGACCATGCCGGGTCGGGTCAAGTCTTACCAATTATAGTTATGGACTTAGACATGAATCCAACAATCTCCCACTTGAATAAGTCTAAAACTATTATTGCGTATGACTTCAAGAACCGACTGGCAATCGTAGCTCTCAAAAGCTTCTGTCGAACTCTGACCTTGTAGATGAACTCTGACCTTTGTCAATGACTTGTCCATTAGATAAGGGATCATATATTCCTCCATTCTAGATATCATATGGACTGAGACATGGATTATAATCATTCTCTCTGTCCATTTGTTGTTTCCCGATTTCCGATTTATGACGATTGACTAATTGAACAAATCAAATCAGTCCTGGCCCAGCCGAGCACTTCCATTTGTCATCATCAAATCATCTAGGGGCCCACAGATATCGCTTTTATCCCGAAGGTAAAAGGAATGGATAAACTTCGACTCATATGGCTTGTTCTACTACTTGTTGAATCATACACAAAGGCACGTTTTATAACACCGAGTTACCGAATGCGTTTTCGTGCAATCAATGTACAACCAACTCATAGTAACAACTCATATCTCTAGGTTTGAAGAATATAAGATATTATCGTCTCATGATCACTCGCGATAAAATCCATGAAGTGATTCCAATGAGCGCGGGTTGAATCCAATACTCAGAACTTATGAGCACTCATGAGTGTTGTAGCCCTTTGTCCAACATCTTAGACCTCTACAAGCCCAACCCATGACAGTCTTGATTCATATCTACTTCCAACATATGACCGACTATGGATGGTTTGAATAACTTAGTCATTCCGGAAGAATAACCTAGTTTATTCTGGAAGTCAAACATGCAAAATGAAACACAATAATAATAGAATCTAATATGGTCTCAGAACTTATGAATATAAATAAAACACCTTTTATTTATCACCATATGATTACACATTATTCATTGTATACTGTTTCAGCTATCAACTTAATTCTTGAATTAAAACAATAGTTGTCCCATGCTCCAAGCATATACACTATGTTTTCTAAACACTAGTCATGCCACACACCAAGTATGCATACTATGTTTGTCTATGATCATTACTTTATGAAATAGATCAACTGAACCTAACTCCAATGATTCTCATTTCACAGTCCCAAATCTTTACTACAAATGCAAGAATTCCAAATTCATGCCATTTACTGAAATCTGTTGGATTCTAAACTTATATGCATTGATCCTCTTGTAATGATTATGCACAAAGTCAGAAAGACTTGACAACATACATTACAGAGCATTCCAAAGGAGATCAACTCCTTGGAAATATCCTTCTTGCATTAAGTTTCCTAATCTTACACAGATTGAATAATTTCTAACTTTGAAACATTTCCAGATTCCATTTGACTATCACTTCTGAACAACAGTTGCCTCCTTACAGAATATGTCAATATGTTCCTTCCAGAATTTTCACTATTCTTCCAACTGTCCTTGAGCACCCAATATTTGGTAAACCTTAGATTGTCCTCGACAATTGATTATTCCTTTTAGTCATATCCAGTTCTAAACCGTTTCCCTTCTTAATGCCCCAGGCATTTGGAAAATTTTAGAAAGGATGAATATAGCACATGTAATCGATCCTATATCCGAAGCATATGGGACACGATTCATGATGTTTCACATAACGACTAAACCAGTCTTTTGCTATAACATTTCCATTTCTATTTGCCAAGTTCTCATAATTCAAATTATGAAAAGGGATGTCGTAATCATAATCGAATTTTAGAACGCAAATAATGGAACCATATACAAAATTTTCTTATGTTGAGCCATTCCAACATGAAATTCATATATATATATATATATATATATATATATATATATATATATATATATATATATATATATATATATATATCCTTGACTAAATACGATTAAAACCTCAATCTAAGCTTATAGATTTGAGATGAAGTATAATTTCCTCTCCCTTAATTATAGCAAAACAACCTTTTCCCAATTGAAACCTTTTGTTTTCTATAATTAACATTGCTAACTAGCAATACTTATCATAATTATCATGCTCCCACTAACATGATGATTATTAGCATAACACTTATGCTTCCACTAGCTTTGACATGTACTCAGAAATTAGCTGACTTTCTTACCAAAGTTCAGATTTCTGATACTAGATTGTTTTGATAAAACTTTATCAAAATCATACACCTCTTTTAGATAGCTCACAGGTGTGTCTAAATAATTTTAGAACTATGAAAAGGGATGCCGTAATCATAGTCTCAATTGTTTAGACCATTTTGCCACTTCTCACAAGTCCATGTTAGTGTGCCGGTTAACCACACAGCTCTACTAACGACTTTGAGAATGCAAATATCATAATTGCTATCTACTTCAAATCTACTTGGTGGAAGTGCTTCCTCACCATCATTTTCATGAATCGGAGAGAAACCTTATGACCCTTAGATTTAATGGTGTATGTGTTCTTATCCATGTGAATTGCCAAAACCATAGTCACGTGACAAGGATAATGACAAATCCAAGCTCATATGGACCGAACTCAATCTTAATTTCTAGCCACCTGGCAGCTCAAGGGCCTGCCATTGCTTCCAAGTTGTTGTGCAACCAATTGAGAAATCTAAGAACTCATATGCAAAGCCAACTTTAATTGGAATGGGCACAGAATATGTCAATACGATAGGTTATGAACCTCAAGTCGTGTGCTAGTGAAGAACTTCGGGTTTTATTCTTGATTAGTTCTTGAGACTTTCAAGACCTTTAATACTCCCACTATCCTCTTGACCTATAAGACTCCCTTGTCAAACATCCAAGAGATAGTGCGGATTCTAATCAAGACAAACACTTCACATAATTGGCCTTAGTTGGTCTTTGTTTTATCCAAAACATCACAACTTACCAATTTCAAATGTACAAGAGTAGAAAACTTTTACTCTTACATTTGACAAGTGTTTTAAACCTTCTTTAAGACATGTCACTCAAGTTACAATCTTGGAGTATGACTCTAAGACTTGTATTGGAACGAAGTATGACTCATCTTCTTGATTTAACCATTTCAACAATTCAAGTTCCTCTTCTTAGTCATAAGAATGCACTAAGATTTCCTTAGAGAACTAATTGTGCTATGGTTTCTTAATCATTAGGATGATTACAAAAAAAACTGATACTAAAGTACTCTCCCATCTTTTCAGATTTGAGAAACTTTTATCCTTCTGTCTAAGTTGATTCTTCTTATTCGCTCTGCCATACATTGGAACCTTTTCCAATGTTTCAGAATTATACTTAAACTATTAAGTATAACCATATTTACTAAACTTAAGTAAATCATGACGAATAGTCTTATCGATCTTTTGTGGTGGACTTAATCAGTGCTCAAGAATGTGTACTCGATCCCTTAGTCCTTTACACGACTCACACATCCATGTGAACAAGTAATTAGTCTTAATTCTCCAATACTTGAGGGTTTTCATTCATCATGCTATACAACTTGCATGATTCCAAGTTTCGGTCCAATTGAAACTTGGGTGATGAGAATCTTTCCTTATTTGGTAAATTTAGACATTACCACAAATGAAAGAATCAATTTCATATTTCCAATATTTCTATAAACATACAAACATCAAGTTTTCATGAATACCATTGTAAGGAGATAAAAATAAAGTAAAACAAACTTTTATTTATTTTAAAATGCGGAAAAAACTTTTTCCTTACAATGTAACTTGAAATGAAAACTATGTTATTACTTGTTTCCTAGCAATCTATCATAACTCCTAAGAGTATCTCAAGAATCCAATCTTCAATCAAGCGATAGAAATCCATCTTCGCGATCAGATTCAACATACTCTTTCTTTAAGTTTCCTTCACTTTTCCTTTGATTCTTAAACATCAACATGTGACCCAGTCACATCTTGTAATAAGAATCTTAGAATAGAAACTTAACCGAATTAGATAGTAGACCTTACCTAAAATAGAGTCAAACTTATTGACTTTACTAGCCTTATGATATTTCAGGTAAAATTGACAGCTTCGCAACCAATGCCCTTTCCTTTTGGCAATAGGACCATATGGACCCTTAGGTAATAGTACATAGGACTATCTCAGACTTAGCCTTTCTCTTTACCATTTGGTCAACCGAGTTGACTATGGCCGATCCCTTTCCATTGGGAAGAGAATGCTTTTCTGGATTTCCTGTGTCACTATTGTCCCTGTCCATAAAGTTTTGGGAAGTTGATCTCCTAATCAAATTTGCTTTACTAGTACACTAAATCATTTCTGATTTAGCAGCACCAAGCAAATAGATAAGATCATTAAGGGTCTTGTCATAGTCTGTTTCATAGGAGTCCCAAAGGGACTCACTATGTGACTTAGAAAGTGATTGAACCACCAACTTTCTCAAGACTTTGACATCCAACTCTCCCGGCTTGTCAATATGTGACTTCATCTCATAGATGTGATCACACCTATACCTTGCCTTGCCAATAGGGCTTGAGTGACCTTAAAGTTTTCAAGAACTTGTGGGTTAGGGAGAATAATTGGAGGAGGTGAAAGAAGTATGATTTCCATGGGACATCATCTTCATTTAGGAAAACTTGTTTCAAGAGATTTAGGAAGATCATAGATGTCTAAACCAGACATCTTTTGGGAGATATTCAAGATAGTTGATTTAAAGTCCTTAATATGACACCCAATATGAAATATTAAGGCTAGGACCCAACACAATACTTTTACAACTTGGAAGAGGGATGCCGTAATCCAAGCTATAAAATATTTGAAGGTAGGTGAATGATGATTCACTAATTTCCACCAAGATAAACGAATTGTATTATTAGGTTTTAATTAGATTTGAAACTCCTAGATCTTTTGAGATTCATTGAACTTTTCAATGACATGTTTCAATCTCGAGTGTGCCCTTCAGGTTTTGTGACTGGGATGCCGAGGATCACAAAACAAGGTATGAAGCAACCATGCAAATTAGTTGGTACCCTTAAGTGTTTACCCCTCAATCGATGTGCCGGTTAACCACACACGCTCCATCGATACTATGATAAACATTAAGTTACCCTTTGCCTACCTTGTTAAATACGAGTTAGTGTGCCGGTTAACCACACACGCTCCACTAACCGACTTAAACAAAGTGCAATGTGTAATTTCATGGATTAGCACCTTATTCACATTTTCCTAAGTAACTAAGATTCGGTATTTATAAAAGGTTTAGTTACTTAGTATTTATCATTAATACTTTTAATGAAGGGATAATTATAGTCCTTGTCCTGCCCGTTCGGCTAACAACCCTCCACCAGTCAAGGAAGCGGTGGGTGAGAGTGGACACCCATTAAACTGCCATTTTATAGGCAGTAACCTTATACCCCCTTATAGACCGGCTTCGTGAATGAGGCCTACTAACGGTAAGACTGACTTTACTCTTATACATATATATCTAAATATTATTAACTTATAATATTATAAAGTATAAGGGTTGAATTTTAAATTTTAAAATTCTAAGGGCTAACTTGGAATTAAAGTATTCATAAGAGAAAACTTTTCAAATTCCAAAACTTGAGGGCAAGTTTTGAAACTATTCAAAACTAATTAATTCCATAACTTATGTGTTTAAAGTAGTTTTAATTAAAAAACTCTTCAAGTTCCATAACTTGAGAACAAGTTATGGAAGACTTTAAACTAATAAAAGAATTAACTTATCTTTATTTTATAACTTATGGAATTAACTAAGGTTACACATTTTATTACTTAATGAAGTGACTCTTGAACTTCCATAACTTGAGGACAAGTTATGGAGTCATAAAACAATTCAATGAGACAAGACTCTTCATTTTGTAACCTTTGCCAACTTTTATAAGTTTTATGAACCTTAAATGTGACTTTTCATATAACTTGAGGACAAGTTACAAAAACACATTTTAGGATCAATTCTTAGATTAAAATGGATTGAAAACAACAATTTCACATAACTTCCTATTAATCTAAGCAACTCATAAGAACAAGATAATTCAAATCAAACTTTTTCATGTAATTAGTCTAAACCTTAAACTAATACAAAACATGAATCTATTGACAATAATCTTTGAAATTGGATTACCATGAACATTACCACATTAAAAACAAGTTTATAAGTCCAAAAACATCTTAGGGTAATGTTCCTAGTCCAATTCCAGCCAAAAAACTCGAAAATATATTGTCTGGGGCTCCAACTCGTCTAGTGCACGAACCAGCTCGGCGAGTTGGATGCATTTTGCCTTGGACTCAGCGAGTCTGCTGGGCAGTCAACATCAAAACTCGATTTTTCAGCTACTTTTGCAAGTATAACAAGAAAACAAGCCTAGGCTCTGATACCACTGTTGGGTTTTGAGCATTCTAACACTCCTAAGTGTACATGCAACCCTAAATACCTTGGATCTATGTTTTCTCTATTATACATACAAATATGAACATCCAAGGTATTATCCTAATCTAGCATACAAAACAATGAATACAACAAGATAGAATACATACCTCTTTGATGTAGAATGTCTTCATGAAGCTTGAGTGCCTAGTGCCTCAAGTGTGACACCTCAAATAGTTCACACAACACCAAATACACTTGGAATAACTTGAGAGAATTCTACACTTCATGAAAATAGGCTAGCCCTTTTATTACACACACTAGTGGCCGATTTTGGTGAATAATATGATGCTTATATAGTGTGTTACAATTAGGGTTACACCATGTAAACCCTAATTGTCATGACCTTTCATTTCCATGACCCATGGGTTATGTAACCTCCATGGAGCATCCTATGGGTTTAACCCTACTTGATTATCCATGGAGCTTTGGCCCACTATATAAGTTATGGATGATTTGCACAATCAACCCATATATTTAATTAGTCTTCTTTTGATCACATAATTAATTCTAAATTAATTATTGATCAATACTAATTAAATATTATTATTCTTATTATTAATATACTAAAACTTATAATATATTAATAACCATAAGTGTCTTATTTCTCTCATTTAGTCTATCCAAGTGCATGATGCCATGCAACCCAAATGGACCATGTCGGGTCGGGTCAAGTCTTACCAATTATAGTTATGGACTTAGACATTAATCCAACAATCTCCCACTTGGATAAGTCTAAAACTATTATTGCGTATGACTTCAAGAACCGACTGGCAATCGTAGCTCTCAAAAGCTTCTGTCGAACTCTGACCTTGTAGATGAACTCTGACCTTTGTCAATGACTTGTCCATTAGATAAGGGATCATATATTCCTCCATTCTAGATATCATATGGACTGAGACATGGATTATAATCATTCTCTCTGTCCATTTGTTGTTTCCCGATTTCTGATTTATGACGATTGACTAATTGAACAAATCAAATCAGTCCTGGCCCGGCCGAGCACTTCCATTTGTCATTATCAAATCATCGAGTGGCCCACATATATCGCTTTTATCCCGAAGGTAAAAGGAATGGATAAACTTCGACTCAACTTAATTCTTGAATTAAAACAATAGTTGTCCCATGCTCCAAGCATGTACACTATGTTTTCTAAACACTAGTCATGCCACACACCAAGTATGCATACTATGTTTGTCTATGATCTTTACTTTATGAAATAGATCAATTGAACCTAACTCCAATGATTCTCATTTCACAGTCCCAAATCTTTACTGCAAATGATGGAATTTTGATCCATTCTTCACTCTTTGATTTCTGTCTTAGAATGTTATTACAGAAGTATACCATCAACAAAGTAATTGAAATAAAACGAACTGAATTCAGATATATTTAATATACAAGAATCAAATTTACAGAAAACATACTTGTTTGATGATTACACAGAAATATAAACACGAAATTATAGAGATTGAGGCCTGCTTTTGCAGTGTCCTAAGACAGAAATTTCCCTGGAATGGGTCTGTCTTGAGGATACAACAATCCAATTCTAGAACAGATCTTGAATCTGTCGAAATTCACCATGATCCCTTTGGAAAGATAAACGATTTTTGGGAGAAAGATTGTGTGTATCGTTAGCCTTCAAATTCTGTCCAAATTCCTTCATTTATAGGCTTCTAATGGTGGTTGTAAACCACTAACCGAAATTAACTGCCAAAAACTGTCTGCAGTTAATCCCTTATTTAACAGAATTTGTTTTGCACTGAATTAATAAAAAGATTAATTAAGGACTAATTAATTTTGGATTATATATTAAAAAATATTATTTAGTCAACTTTTTCGTGATAACATCAAAAATTTTCAACTTTGTCGGATTTTAAACTTCATCGTTTATATCATTTTTCGTGGGGGAGCATAGTATTTGTTTATCTATTCAAGATTATTCTCATGACCATTTGAAGGTTTTATAATCACGTTTTTTATTATAAATACTGGAGAATTTGATATGGCCATTCGAAATTGGATTTGTGACTTTTCAAATTTGAAGATTTTGATGAAGCTTGTGGTGGCGATATGAAGGTAGCTTTTACAATAGAAGTTCTTAATCGAGTTCTTCTAAAGCTTTTACAGAGAAGTAGCCTTTACAGTAGAAGTTCTTCATCGAGCTCTTCTAAGGCATTGATATATGTTCGACTTCTAGTATTTTCTCGATCAAGTGACGTTACGAATCTTAAAATTTGGGTTGTTACATAATTTTTTTGGTGGCTTATATCATTACCTTATTTGAAGACCATTGTGACTTGGAGGGGGAATTCTTCAAACACAAGAAGTGATTTTGTTTCTTAATTATGAAAATGGGTTTTTATGGCGGGTTTAGCTTTCTTGAAGATCTTTAGGATTACATTAGAAAATGAAGTTTAAAAAAAACATTACTTCAGTGCTTGGTTTATATAACCTAGAACCCATTTTTGAAGACTACTGAAGAATCAAGATTCGTGGATCACTTTCGATATTCCTCGTCGCGAGATCTTTTCTTATTTGCTAGATGCTTGTTTTGGAAGTTGAAGCCTTGTCATCCATTCCATACTTTGAAGGGGAGAATGTAAGGTTCAAAGTACTCCATGGATTATGACAATAGGCCCCATTGATGAAGTGTAGGTTAAAAGCCCAATACTTGTCTTATTCCCTATATGTTGTCGTGTATTATTCATAAGTAGGGTTAAGAGTGAGGCAAAATTGTAAGTCCCAAAACTATGGATCTAATACAATATCAAATAATATATTTAGTGAATGCAGAATGTAAACCAAATAGAGATTCAAGAACACATGAAAATATCAACTACACACAATTATATTGATTAAATCGTCTGGTACAACTGAGAACACTTTCACAGTCGAATATTACAATGAATGAACTCATCAACCTAAGACTCTAAACGGCAGCAACTATATATACGACCAAAATACAAGGCCTACTAAAAGCCCAATCCCATCCCACTAAACCTACTCATACCGAAATCAAGATGGATTTCGGTCCACTTAACCGAAAACACTACAACCCCATTTAAATAATATAAAACTAGCATAAACCATATAAATATGTCCCAACAATCTCCCCTTGGTTTATTGCTAGTTTTCTTCAACGTTTCTTTGCAAGATGAACATCTGATCAAACCATTGTAGCAGCCCACAACTTCGTCTCAAAAATTTTGGGCTATGAACATCTTTTGTAACTTGGGTTGGTCTAGAGGTTGTATTTTGTATAAGGTCATCAATCAATACTCCCCTAAATATATGTGTTTGTCCTTCCTTGGAAATAGGTAGGAATCTGATTCTTCTTTCTCACTCTCAGATGGTGGTTCTGTGGTTACAAGAACTATTTGGGGAGGAATCATCGCAGCTCGATGTAGTTCTTCTATGTGAGCATCCATCTGATCGGGTGTTGGTACATCTGCCTTCTTGAATAAATTACTTTCTCTTTCAGTCTTAGTCGGTGTAATCATCGCTTAATTGAATAGCTTTGTCATTGGTTGAAATGAAGGAATGTCTTCATCAACGTCATCTGAAATATCTCCCGTCTTTGTAAACTTTCCAAATTTTGACCGCTCCTATGTTCCTTCAAATGAATTTCTTCATCTAACACAATACACCTTGAAAAGTAACCATGACTAAAAAGTCCATGTGGATCACAGAATCATAAAGACCCTTCTCACCACAGTTGTTCAAGGATGTAAATGTAACAACCGGTTATTTCGGGTCAATAAAAATCTAAATCTTAATAATGTATAAGTGAAAACACCTTGTAACCTTGTTACATTAAATCACAATTATCCATGAGGGCATGTTTATATATGTTAATATATACAATTATACTTTAAAAGACATCCTTATATAAGACACATATACGTATATATAGAAAACCATGTTGAAGTAAGTTAGTATAAGTCAATCTAAGACAAACTTGTTCAAATAAAAGTCAAACACTTAAAGTAAAGCATAATATTTCACAATATATATGGTTTTCAGTTTAAGAAATCTAATCCTATACCAAAATCGAAAACACTTGCTTTATGAAACCAAGAACCGAAATCACTTCTCTGTAAAATACCATGACCGAAATCCCTTTAGGGACTCAAGTCAAAAGGGGGTTTTCGGTTGTAGAATCTTGAAACATTGAGATTTCGGTCATGTAGGACCGAAATCCCTTCATCTCAAGACCGAAATCACATGGCTAAGACTCTTTTAGGCCGAAATCATCCTAGTTTGTGATAGAATCGTAGACCGAAATCCCTCATTTTCGGCGGTGTCAAACTTTTCAAGGTGAGAAGATACACACTCCAACGTAAACATCCCATCATATTTTATCCCTATATATATGTTTAACCGAAATCATGGCCTAATTTCTCATTTCCAACTTAGAAAACTTCCTAATTTGCTCCCAAAACTCATGCAGAAGCCTTCACACCTTCATATGAAAAACCCAGATCATCTTCAAATCTTCAAGTTTCCTTAAGAACATCTTCAAGTTTTCCCTAGGAAATCAAATATATCAAGTTAATTCCAAAGACTTCTTGTAAGTATATATACATAAATAGTGTTAATTAACACTTCAATTAATCATTTTACTAATATGAACATAATATTATGTTTTTATATATTATCAGGATTTCAGAAATTATACGTGTTCTAACCCGAGGATCATCGCAACCATATCGTACCTAACCAAGACCACACACCCGAGGTGAGTTCATACACCTACGTTTTCACGATTTTTCATTGTTTTAGGGGGGAATACAAGTAAAACATAAGCAATCTTGTGTTTAAAAATATAAATCGCTTATTATGTTTTCTTATAATTTATAAACACTTTACGTAAAAAATATGTTAAGACGCAACGGTTTTCATTTCAACATAACATACAGTATAAACTATAATAGGTATAGTTTATGGTTCATTTTACAATAATTATACACTTAGAAATCTCTATGGAAAAGTTACATTTCATTTACTAAAGGGTATTACGTTTTATTTACTAAAGGGTATTACACTTCATTTACTAAAGGGTATTACATTTTCATTTACTAAAAGGGTTTTTAGTTCATTACTCGTAATCTCGTTGAAGCAATAAATTTGTGAGACGTCTTCATGTACTTATCTAAGTACCAACGAAAGTCCTGAATTATAACCAGAGTCTCTTGTAAGGAGAGCGAGATATTTGTGTATAGATCTATATAGGACTGACAATCCTACACCCTGACTGTTAGCTACAGTTGGACCGGCAGGTCTGGGGTGAAAAATGTTGTTAACGCTTCCGACGCTTGAAGAACGTTGTGTTTAAACCATCTTAGGTCACAGTATGGTTATAAGAACTCACATGGAGAAAACAACGAAACATTTACGGAGTAATATATTTTCAGACAGTTTCATTTGAACATTAACTTTACATTTGGTTTATGGGGCAAACATACCTTTAAATAGTTTTATATAATACTAAAACTACATTACACGACTTCTCAGTACAACAAGGGTTAAATTTCTAGAAACATACATTTAAAGGGATTACATACTAATACGACTATAGTATACTATTTTCCTAGTACAGTGCAACTGACATTTATGAAAGGACTATTATTGTTTACTCCATGATTACTTAGCATACGCGTTAGGGTTATATATAATAAAAATCCTATAGGCATTAGAATGCGTGTTTCCGCCTTGGATCCTGTTCCTTGTTTGGGTGTGGATTTAGGGCTGATTCACTCTTTCGACTGTCCGTTCAATCTTGATTATATATAACATGTATACTCTAAGCGATCATAGGAGGAAGCAGTATGGGCCACACTACTTACATAAATTAGAACTTCGAATTACAGATTATAAGCATAAGAAACTTATACATTTTGGTCTTAAGGTATTAAGACTACAATACATTTACAACAGAAATATAGGATTTTGTAGATGAATACACTTACGTTTTCAAGGAACAAGGAACATACTTTTATATACCAAATGATTATGAACTCTCCAACTTAAATGGTGACACTTTTTCAAACCACTCGTATTCTCAGGAAATTAGTAGACAAGTACCCACACAGGTTTCACGAAGACGGAACATAGTAGCGTCATGTCTTAGCTTTTGCTATAGTTTTGATGTCAAACAAACAATGTTTTGAACACAATGTAAATTATATATTTTCAATATGATGGTTGTGTTGATTTGATTATTATTATTCAATTGTTATGATACTATACATGACGTCATCCACCCCTGAACGTTTCCGCCATTCCGGTTTGGGGGTGTGACAGTAACCTTGGCTCAGAAGGAGACTAATCGCAGTATCTGTGTGAACACGGAGGAACGCACTACGATTTGTTGAGTATCGGAGAACTACTCATGGCCTTTTTGATGTTAGCCCCTGTATATCCTAGATCAAATATCTCAATACAGTTTTTCAAGTTAAACAAGTTTACTAGGCCCTTGGCGAGATGTTCAACGATAATCGTGCCTTGCGAGGAGCATCGCCCTAGTGCCATGACATATGTACAGTTTCAGACATTTAATTCCTTAAATATGATAGTTCTTTGAAAGATACTGCCTAACTGACAATTTTTACAGTTTCAATCCTTTAATTCCTTGTAAAAATAGAGTGAAGTGTAATGACCATCAACTCCTTTCCTGCCTAATTGGATGAAAAATCATTTTTGAGAATTTTAAATGGGCTGGGAATGATGGAAGTTGGTTATGTTCGTAATTCTAACTAATTTTTCTTGAACTTGATCTATGAAGTTTTGGACTAACATTCGTTAATTGGAAAATTTTCATTCAGAGGTTACTATTCACATTCAATGCTTTTACCCGCTTCGCTTTCGACATTGGCTTTGATTCGTTCAACACACGTTGACATCTAGAGAATAGGAAGTGTCTCTCACTGGTAAGTGTATCAAAAATGGCAAGCACATATTTCTGGGAAGTGCATGTTTCTGGGTAGCACATACTTCTAGGAAGCCCATGTTTTTGGGAAGCGCTCATTTCTGGGAAGCCCATATTTGTCCGAAGCACTCTTTTATGGGTATCATGTTTTTTTGGGAAGCAATACAAAATGGGAAGCGTTGGTTCTCTTCCCAAATATTCGTTATCATTAACAAATGACCAATGCCGGTGATATCCTAATTTTCTTATTTGCTAGAAAACTCAAAATTCCAAAAAGATTTTCTTTATTTTTTTCTTTTCTTTATAAAATTCAAAAATAAAAAAAATCTTTATTTTTGTCTTTTCTTTATAAAATTCTAAGAAGTAAAAAGATTTTCGTTATGTTTGAATTTTTTTTTCAAAAATCAAAAATACAAAAATATTTTCCTTATTTTTTTGAGATTGGGAAGTTCATTGTAACAATGTGTTGCTCTTATGCATGCAAAAAGCAAAGCTCCATAGGGAACATGTATCATTTGTAACTCATGCACTAGTTAGGTGTCCCTAGAAGCAAGCTGCAACATGTTGTCCAAAAACCTCATAGACTCATTGTGTATGAATCCTTAATGAAAATTTTCTTACGAAAATTTCTTCCCAATAGGTTGTATTCACAATAGTCTTAAAGCTACCTTTCTCTTCCATTTTGAGTAACGAGATGAGTGGTTAGTCGAAATATTTAGCAGAGGTACAATGTTTCTTTGTAACCAATTTCATCCTAAATATCTAATACTCGCACATACAATGATGCATGCCCAAGACATCTCTGGTAAAAAACAACCAGGATTTAGGTATGCCACAATTCTGTGTTTATGATCCTAAATCATTTTTCCATGATGAGGGTGAGACCCAACAATCCTAAAAAAAAGAATTGACGGTGAACACTTGTTGTTCAAGAATTTATTGAAACTTTATGTTTCAATATACCATTTTCGATATTCAAAATCTTATTTTCATTTCTTTTGTGTGATCTTGATGAAATGTACTAATCCCAAGTCATTTCTTCTCACTAGATCCAGATCTTTATTTTTTATGAAATGAGATTTTTGTGTGAACATTTGTCTCACTCCTTCGTTAC
This sequence comes from Lactuca serriola, assembly GCF_051521515.1. Classification (NCBI taxonomy): domain Eukaryota; kingdom Viridiplantae; phylum Streptophyta; class Magnoliopsida; order Asterales; family Asteraceae; genus Lactuca; species Lactuca serriola. The sequence goes on from NC_136411.1 coordinate 21,858,212, forward strand.
TTAATTTTTTTCCAAAGCTTACTTGTTCTTGATTACACTGGTCATACAAGTATTTTCTTATAACTATTTGCACTCATGACAAGTTGCGAATTTGTATGAAAATGAAGCCACCTACAAAGCTTATTAAAAGAGGTATGGTGTGTTATTTTTAATGAACTAATTTTTTATTTATAATTCCTAGTTTATCACATATAAACCACACTTTATAGACAGTGAACCCGATCGAGTATAATATAGTTTTGATAAGCAAGGGTGTCGAACTCAAGGGGAACGGTAGTGAATTAATATTAGAATATTTTATTATAGGTTACATTAAATAAATGAAAGCAATAAAGAGGGGTTTTGAATAAATTAAATCTCAAATAACCAATTAAACTACAAACCTTGATAAACTAACTAAAGACAAATGTTTTTAGGTACTTTGGTTCAGACAAATTACATCTCAAAATAATTGCAAACTACTAATACAATGAATATTTATTCATTATTCACCGATTCCTAATATGACTACCATCATGGCCAGCCTACTAATCATTTGATTTTAACGCAACTATTAATTCATTGATCAAGTGAACAAACAATCATGCAAATCAGTATTTAATTCGTATTAAGCATGATTTGATCTTATTTAACCCTTATGGTCATCGAAGTTAAATCATGTATAGAATGGTCATCTGCTCATGCACACATATTAAAGTTCATTACTTTATTTCCTAACTGTAGGTTTTGGTTAAATACTAGTCATAATTACCAATGGTTATGGACAACTATAATTCAAATTAGCACGGTCAAAATGGTCATCTAGACTCTATTAATTCGGCAATAGGGAATAAAGTAACAATCTTTAACACATATGGATCTTGCAATCAAACTTGACAAAATAAATTAAATAAGAATAAACAATCCAAATAGCAAATAAACCATAAACTCAAAGATTCATCAAATCATAAACACAAAGTAAAAGGTTTTAACACCTAAATTAGAAAGTAAACACATAATGGAATCACAGTGGAATGCTAATCATGGTCAAAACAACAAACCATACGATCTCTAGCATGAATCAGCTCCCTAATCCTTTAGATCTTCATTCATGTCAGTTTAATGGCCTTCCGACTGCCTTTTAGACCCTCAAAATGGTAGAAGATGTGTTTCTTATCGAACAAAGAAGTATAAAATTCGTAATCTCTCCTCTGGTCCACCCTAGATCGCAATATATAGGTTTTGGAACCGACTTACATACACTCTTCGTAAGTTGTAAAAAAATCGCGTTTTCTGACTTAGCGACCCAGCCACGAATGTTGGGCGTATTGGGCCTCTTTTGCTGCATCTTTTTTTTTTCAATTCAGCTCCAATTCCAATCTTTTGCTTCCTTTCCGTTCTAGCAACAATTTTTACCTATAAAATGTAAATTTAAGCATTATAAGTACCTTTTACTTCTAAATAGCATAAAAACATAGTATAAAACAATAAGAAAACACCATGAATATGTGTATAAAATAGACGTTATCAAATTACCTCACACTAGTCTTTTGCTTGCCCCCAAGCAAAACTGGTTTTATTATCATATTATCTCATCAAAACCCTAGTCACCAACATCACACATAACAATCCATTTTGAGCTCATCCATTACATCAAGAGTGTAATGCATATATTTGTGTCTAAATTTCCTAAGAATTTCCCCAATCCCAAATACTAACAATCCTCATAAACACTTCCCAGTCAATTTGAACAACGTTCATTTTTGGAATTCTTACCTCCTATGCCATTTTATTTACCACTTTTTGTCTCAAAAGTTATTGTCAAGTGCCAAGTGACTAAAAAAATGAAAGATAATATATAATATAATTATCCTAAAAATATAACTACAATTTTATTTGTTGCAACATTATCTTTTTGTGAAACTTTTTCTCTTTATTCACTTTTTTTTCATTTTTTTATTTTTCACTTTTTTATTATTATTTTTTATCTTTTCTAAATGTTTCAACTTCCCATAATAACATATAAGCAAACAAATAACTTAAACTTAAACTGGGTTGCAACTTTTACTTATACTATAGTTCGTGACTTTCTAAAAGATTCATTAGAGTACTCGAAATCCCTTAGGTCACTAATGGAACCCATGACTTTCGATGAAACTTGTGTAGTGTCATTCTACCTATTCCGATTTGCGTTAATGTACTGCAGGTTGACAAATATACAAAAAATATCCCTTGGGAATACTGGCCAAGTCCCAAAGATCACAGATTGGCTCCACTCCTGAACTGTTACTTTATTTATATACTCCCCCGACTCATATTAATAGTCCATGTTTTCTTTTTGGTTTGTCCAAAAATAACAGTCTTCTTCTAAAATTAAATATCCCTTTTACCAAAATACCCCTCATTATTAGTTAAATGATTATGAAATTAAATGCAACTACAATGGAATTAAATAAACCAAAAGGGTAAAACTATCATTACATTTAATAAAATTAGTGGTAATTAATGTTTTCTTAATCTATATGTTTTTTGTCTGTGGACAATAATTTTGGGATGGAGGGAGTAATAACTAGACTCAACAATATAGAAAAGTAAACATATAAACTTGATAAACTGAATCAATCGCTATATTTTGACAGAAATGACCTAAGAGATAAATCAGTCACTGGTAAATTTTTTATTAGGTCTAGGTTTTCCCAAAGCCAAAACTTTTTACATCCCTCAAACTGGGTAATGTCGTGTTTTTGTCTCATGATTTCACTAGGACAAGGAAGCCACAATATACTAGAACATATGTTGGATCAAATAAACATCGAGGCTCGTATCAGATCGTCTCACACAACACTACCAACCTAGATCTCAATATAACAATACAACAATTTTTTTTAAATGTACCAGATTTTCAAAATTAGATTATTTTTACATGTCTTTATTATTATTTTTAATATATTTTCCAATATAGCAGTATCGATTCATCTTCAAAATATTTTTTTTTAGCTTTCGACCCCCTACCCCACACTCAATTGATGCAACGTCCCCATTGCATTCTTAAACAATTAAAGAACATAAAAATAAAGAGGGAGAAAAAGGAACAGGCTTCTGGTGGTAGTAGTGGCGAGATCGAAAAGAATGGGGGCTTTGAAAAGTTGCTCTAAAATTTGATGGAAGACTAGAAACTGGAATGTTTCTTCTGAATGTGCCGGAAAATAAAACCAAGAACATTAAATTTTGAAATGCGGTGCACACGATTGCAAATTAATGCAATGTACAGTGACCACGACGTGGGATGTGCTGACCACATCGTGTCGCCGATTGAGAAAAAATATGCATTGCGAATAATAGCATGACCACGACGTGGTAAGTGCTGACCACGACGTGGTGTCTAGAATGGCAGCCTATTTTCGCAATGAAAACTCTCCCATGACATGGGACAGTTTCAACCATGTTGTGGCAGCTGGGACAATACTTCTTAGTCGCGTTGGAATAAAAATCCATGTCGTGGGAATAGCTCATCCATGTCATAGGAATCAATGTATATCTAGAAATGCCACTCTTTGAAAAGTAACCCCTCACGAAATCGACGCACACCCCACATTGATGAAAAGTCGTGGATCTCGATTATCAACTTCAAACCCTCACAACTTTTTCTCTCATGGCAAAATAGCATTCGAACCTAGCGGTTGAACTTATTAAAGGCATCCGAAGGGCAAAAAAATCTACAAAGATCTAAAACATCAAGAGCATCAACCTGGAAAACAAAATAAAAATAAAAAATAAAAACTCACTAAAATAACTAAAAATTAGCAAACTAAAATAATTAAAAATGATATCACGATCACTTGTGTTCGTCAAAATCAAGCTAAAATTGTTGATTAAATCCCTTGCATGCAAGAAGTGGTTTGTGAAAAGAAAAACTTTCGGAATCTGTCAAACTATTTCGTTTGTTTTCTTTGCACCATTAACTAATAAGTAGAACAAGAATTGACCCAACTAGTCAAGAGTAGCAAGAGTTCGGTCTTCCACTCAACCACCTCGATACGCCTTGCTATACTACGCCTCAAAGATTGAATAGTACAAAATCACCAAAGTAGTAGACTAAACAAGTCATTAATTCCCTAATAGCTTGCAATCTCGAAACCCATGCAAAAATATAAACCAAGCAATGTGTATGATCAAGAATTCCTGCAAATAACAACAAAACCCTTCTCGACAAGTGACACGATATCAACGAAAATAAAAAATAAAAATAAAATTAAACTAAAAATTAAAAACAAATAATGAATAATCAAACAAACTAAATTAATTGAAAACCGTTCCCAGGCAATGCTGCCAAAAACTTTGATGTGTTATTTTTAATGCATTAGTTTTTATTTGTAATTTCTAGTTTATTGCATCTAAACCACACCTTACAAGAAGTGAACTTGATCGAGTATAATATAGTTTTGATAAGCATGGGTGTTGAACTCAAAGGGAACGATAGTGAATTAATATTAGAATATTTCATTACAGGTTACATTAAATAAATGAAAGTAATAAAAAGGGATTTTTTAATAAACTAAATCTCAAATAACCAATTAAACTACAAACCTCCATAAATTGAATGAAAACAAATCTCTTTAGGTACTTTGGTTTACATAAATTACATCTCAAAATAATGTCTAACTACTAATACAATGGATATTTATTTATTATTCGTCAATTCCTAATATGACTAGCATCATTGTCAGACTATCAATCCTTTGATTTTAACACAACTATTAATTCATTGATCAAGTGAACAAATAATCATGCAAATTGGAATATAATTCGTATTAAGCAAGATTTCCTCTTATTTAACCCTTATGGTCATAGAAGTTAAATCATGTATAGAATGGTCATTTACTCAAGCACACACATTAAAGTTCATCACTTTATTTCCTAACCGTAGGGATTAGTCCAACACTAGTCATAATAACTAATGGTCATTGACAACTATGATTCAAATTAACACAGTCAAAATGGTCATAAACTCAAAGATTCATCAAATCATAAACACAAAGTAAAAGGTTTTAACACCTAAATCAGAAAGTAAACACATAATGGAATCACAATAGAATGCTAATCATGGTTAGAACAACAATCCACATGATCTCTAGCATGAATCCACTCCCTAATCCTTCAGATCTTCGCTCATGTCAGCTTAACGACCTTCAAACTACCTTCTAGACCCTCAAAATGGTAGAATATGTGTTTCTTATCGACCAAGGAAGTATAAAATTCATAATCACTCTTCTGGTCCAACTTAGATCACAATATATAGGTTTTGGAACCGACTTACGTACGCTGGGCGTAGTGTAATTACGATGGGCATAAGTTGTAAAAAATCGTGTTTTCTGACTTAGCGACCCAGACCCGAATGCTGGGCGTAATGGGCATCTTCAACCACTTCTGTGCTTTTTGCAGTTCAGCTCCAGTTCCAGTCTTTTTGCTTCATTTCAGTTCTAGCAACAATTTATACCTGTAAAATGTAAATTTAAGCACTATAGGTACCTTTTAGTTATAAATAGCATAAAAACATAGTATACAATAATAAGAAACCGCCATGTAAATTTAAGCATTATAAGTACCTTTTAGTTCTACAACATCACCTTCCGCAGATAGTAGTCCTACGGCCCACATTGCTTTCTGCAACTAAGCGATATGGGCATTCCTAGCCTCCATCTCCTTGTCACGTCTCCTTAACTGTTCCTCTAGGTTGGCAACAATGGTAGCACTCTCTACACTGCGCTCACCCCATGTTGTCTGGCTGCGCTCACTGCGATTATGTGGTGCTCGTGGCTAACGATCATTCACTGGGTTCTGGAAGATGAAAGGAATACGTCCCTCTTGGACATTCTGGTTATCACCTACTTTGCATGACTCGTTGTTTGTAGGTGTTCAACATTAAGGAAGGTAAGGCAAATAATATTTAGGCAAATATCCTAAAACTTTCAACACACACCCTCCCCCCTAAGAATCCTAAAGCACCTAATTTAGTCAGTCTACACAATGAGTCTGAACACCGGCCTCTGTATTTAGTTCACTCATAGCAGACTCTAATACTAACTTGTAACATCATGATTTTTCACCCATTTTTAATATCTTTTTGAACATTTATTTAACATAATATGTTAGTGGAGGTTTTATTTTGAATTTTATGAAAACATCACCAATGTTACCTTATTACCAAAGATCCTCCATCAAAATTAAAGTTCATTAAACTAACCACAAATAAGTTTTGAAAACCGTAAGTAAATGAAAACTCTACAACATGACCAAAGTTGTATCATCGCTAAAATATACTAATGAAACTACCCCAAAATGTCAACATCCTTTCCAAGGATCATATCACGCTACCTGTTCCAATGCAAGCCAAATAACAAGAAAAGAAACAAGTGTCATCATAAGCTAAGCGAGTCAATCATAATACAGTGTCATGGAACACACATATCCTAAGGAAACAAGTGTCAACATAAGCTAAGTGAGTCAATCATAATACAGTGTCATGGAACACACATATCCTAAATCAGTCAGACAAGACATTATATAAACATGCATTCAAAAACTCACATAACATGACATCAGATACATCATATAATCATCACATACATTACTTACATCACATACAACACTTACATCACATACATCACATACATCATAGTGAAGCTCATTAATATAATTCATCATTAGAGCCTTTCAGTTACTTTTCATAGTTCATCTTTGTAACTATTTATTACTTCATACATCGCTATAATATTATAAGATAGTATTAATATTGATTTTTATCATTAACAATTACTCTCCACTTAATCATCTTTGTAATTTTTATTATAATACTTCCTATTCATGGGTCTATATAATCAGCCGTAACCCCAAGGTAAGTATCCCATTCACTAATAACATGACTGGAAAGACCCAATGCACTAAATGAGGCGTGACACTCATCCATAACATTGCTCCCGGTTCGCTGCGTTCGCTACTCCAACGTTGCATATACTAGTACACGCGTTGTCGTTAGGGTTCAGTTCAAGCGGTTCAATTCCAACATGTTACACCTCCCAAATCCCACATGATGTTTGTGTCGTCTTTCCTCATAGAGCCAACATCACCCCAGTTCACCTATATTTAGTTGAAACATGTGTCAAACGGGTTGTCTAGAATAACCATCTAACTGGCTTTCATCATGTCACACCCCAAAACCGGAACGGCGGAAACGTTTGGGGGTAGAGGACATCATGTATAGTATCACAACAAAGCATAGTAGTAAACAAGCAACAACATCATCCATTGCATTAATAGTATAATTTAATACAAGTGTGTTCTATGAAGTGTATAAGACACCAAAAATGTAAATCAAAATAAGAGATGAGTCTTGAACGAGCTCCATCTTCTCAAACCCTGGCATCGGTACCTGTCTACTGATGACCTGAGAATACAAGTTATTTTGAAAGAGTTTATCAGCTTTAAAGCTGGTGAGTTCATAAGCATTTTAGTGTCATTGTTTGTATGAAAATGTTTGTAAGTGTTTGATGTATAAGTTTGTAGGTGTTTGTAGTAAATGTTTGTATCTCCCAGAAAATCCTATATTTTCTACTAAACGTAGCCTTCTACCAAGGCATCAAATGTTCTGTATGTTTTCTTCTTTTAAGAGTGTGTATTTTCCCAAGTGTGACTATCATTAACCAAAAATATAGTTTTACATTACCGTTTATGTGAGAAGATCACAATGTGAATGCAATGGGGAAATAATAAAGTATTGTAGTGTTGTATTATAGTAACTACTGTTGTACCAACTACCTTAAACCAATTGTTATTTAAGGTATAATGTGATATGATTGCACCATACTATCGACTAATAACACGACCATGAAATACGTCGGAAGAAATGACATTTGGCACCCGTAGACTTGCAAGTCCCATTGTAGCGAACAACAAGGTGTAGGATAGTCAATCCAGTATAGATCTATACACAAATTCACGCTCTCCCTCCAGAAGACTCTGGATACAAAACGAGCCATGGTAGTGATGCCATGCCCCGAAATAATGGTTCACATTTATGTTATAGTATTATTGTATATGTATTTTATGTACTAGTGTAATGTATGTTCTCTCTGTCTAGTATGCAGTGTTTTCTCTTTGTTTCTCGTCATAGTATGTTCTCTTGTATAGTGTATAGTATGTATTGTTTCTCATTATAGTATGTTCTCTTGGTTTCTCATAATAGTATGTTCTCTTAGTTTCTCATAATAGTATGTTCTCTTAGTTTCTCATAATAGTAAGTTCTCTTAGTTTCTCATAATAGTATGTTCTCTTAGTTTCTCATAATAGTATGTTCTCTTAGTTTCTCATAATAGTATGTAGTGACTCATGTATGAACTGACTCTTTGTATGTTTCATTGTACTAGAAGTAATGAGTAGTGTCTTCCTAAACTATACATATTGTAGTTTACTAGTAGAGTTGTTTGTATAACTGTGTGTATTGAACTAAGATAAAAGCTTTTATGTCTATACATATATACATAATATATAACTAAGGATCAAACGACACTCAGACAAACAACAGGATACTCTAAGTCCACAGTCAAACAAGGAACAAGAAATAAAGTGTGTTATCAGTCCTAAGTCCTTCCAACCTTACTTATATAACTATACATGCATTAGACATGGTTTTGACAATATATAAGTTGAAAAGAGTTAAAGGAAAAGGTTTGTCATGTAAGAACAAGTTTGATAAAGAGTTTAACATGTAAAAGAGTTTGATAAACATTTTGAAGTAGTTTGTTTGATAAAACAGCTAAAAGTATAGCAAATCCATTTGTTTGATAGTTATTAATCACATGCGATTGATATAATAACTATTATGTTTCAACTTGTATTCCCCCCCCCCCATAAAAGCATTTAAAATCATTTAAAAGATAGATTAAGGGGTATGAACTCACCTGTAGTGAGTGATACGGATGTATGTTTGGAAAAAGGATGTAGAGTGTCAGGTGAAACCTTGAGCACACAAAGATCCTAATAAACATATAATGATATGTATGTGTATTTGATTAGTGTATAAATAAGTAATTATAAGGGATAACATCCTAATAGACTAGGAAACTCTTAGATTGAAGGGATACAATCACATATCATTGCATAACTAGGGTGTATGGCCACCCTATTGAGTTTACGGTCCAAAGATGTATGACCATTGAAGTTTACAGTCAAAGTGGTTCACGGTCCTATGTGTTCACAGTTCAATGAGTTTACGGTTCTTGGGTTCACGGTCTAATGACCTTACGGTCATGGAGTTCATGGTCTAATGACGTTACAGTCATGGAGTTCACGGTCTAAGGAGATTCAACTGCAAACTCACCAAATCTTTCACAAATGATGGTTTTCAAGGGCTTCAATCAAAGGCATCGGATTCTAGGGACCATGCTTAGCCTTAGGAAGGGTAAAGGATATAAGAACACCCTTTATAAGGGTCTACAGTCTATGAAGATGCACTAGACTGTAAACACCTTTTGTTTTTGAGTTTCTTGATGTTTTCTAGGTGTTTAACAAGTGATTCAAGGATATAACAAGCTAAGGGTAGTGTACTTACTTATTAGAAGCTTGTAAGGGTGATTAGGATCCAAGAACACTAGTGTGTGTTATTGGTGAAATGAAGAGCACTTGAAGATCTATCAAAATGAAGAGATTTCATGCATGAAATCATGTATAATCACTAGATATAAAAGGATATCCACCAATCAAGGGAAGAAATACTTACATTTTCGAGAATTGGAAGCAAAATCCTTTAATACTTGAGAGAGTTTTCGAGATTTTTAGGTTGTAAAGGAAAGAAATTATCAAAATGATCATGAATTATATATAGAGGGAGTTTATGGTCACCATGACCGTAAGCTCTAACTTTCCTAACCGTAAACTCCTTTTGAGCAGGTTTACGGTTTGCTAGATGGTTTGGAACTTTAACAGAAAAATCCAAACACTAATTCCTTTGATGCACTAGTCTTAGAATACTCATAATAGACCCTAAACAGTGCTAAAAGATAGAAACACGAGTCTAACTTTGATAGATTTGTATGTTTATACAAGCTAGAAATTTCGGGTTGTCACACATCATAGAGCCAACCTTAACTGGCCTTCCTCGTAGAGTCAGCCTAAATTAGCTATCCTCGTTGAGCCGACATTACTTGGCTATCCTTGTAGAGCCAAAACCTATTGTCTTTCCTCGTAGAACCAACCCTAATAAATCGTATTTATAAATTCATAATAACATTTATGAACATAAATATAAGTTATACTTAAAGTACGGTAAGCATAACTTAACTTATAGGTTGTTTAACAAAAAACCGGACATTACGTGGGCAGAACTTCAAAAATGAAAACTCTATTTATCTGGGCTCTCTAGAGCTCCATAGCTTAGCTACTAACACATGAGAAGTACTAGAACTGGACCTCGATGGTTCGGGAGAGATTGGGAAAGATTAAAAGAGAATTAGCAACCAAATGAGTAGAAATCGACCATATTTATAGTATTTTAGAACAAGAGTTTGGGAATGAATGAACAAGAAATAGTTGATTCTTAGGGTAGATCCCTAAGAATAAAGAAGATAATGGGGATGGGTCGATGGTTCGGGAGAGTTTGGGAAAGATTAAAAGAGAAATCGACCATTATCTTCTTTATTCTTAGGGATCTACCCTAAGAATCAGCTATTTCATGTTCATTCATTCCTAAGGAGTATCCTAAGGCATAGGTACGAATTCCATCGTTGTAAATGACACATCTGTCAAGCACAACTGCTAGTTCTGTCACTTAGGCGTGGCTACCAAAATTGAGACATTCTCTATGGGGCGCATCTGCCGGAATAGTCCTTTTAGGCGCATCTGTCGGGGTTATGAGGTTCTCTATTAGCTGCTTCTGCCGGTAGAGCCCTTTAGGCGCATCTGCTAGGGTTTTATTGACAGTATCGTTTTCGAGAGTCCACTCGCAATACATATCAATGGGTTTTTAGAGTACACCGGTGAACACATCGTTCACAACACCTACAGGTTGCGAGTCTGCTAGTGTTCCACTGGACTGTCTAGAATAGTCCGTGGTTGTCATCCATACTCTGCTGAATGACGGGGCCATCATTTGGGAAAAAGGCTTCTCACATCGTCCACCTCTCACCCTCACCTCACGGTCTATTTCACCTCTCAACTCATCATCCAACTCATATTTCATCTATTACATCTACCCATGTCTTACCCCAACATTTCGTAGATATAAAATACATATACAGTTTAAATCATTTATACCGTGTATAAAATCGTTCATCCATAATAGACAACAAGTACTCAGGTAATATACACACATAGCACGTAATTTATATAAAATACTTCATATCTATGTGTAAGATGAAAGTAACTATACACTCACCTGGGAAGGTGGTGACTCGGCACTCGGACAGCACTTCGTTACTCTTATAACAATTATCCCTTGACGAAACCTAGTATCATTACCACTAGATTTTAGTCTAACGTTTGACGAGACTAATTTAATAGTCTAGATATTATTATTATTATTATTATTATTATATAAGTGTTAAACAATACTTATATAACCCATAATAATAGCCCAAATACTCCTTATAAGGTCCTAATAACACTACTATATTGTAACATAAGTTATACTAAAGATAGGATAGGTACAACTCACTTACAACGGGTTTTTTGCAAAACCGGGCTTTGCTGGAGCAACGTTCCCGAGCTGAAAGGCTCTTTTCCACGGGACTCCGGGAGCCTCAGGGCTTCCTTCGGGTGCTAGGGGGTTTACCTAGGCTTTAGGGGGGCTTAAGGGGATCTAGAGAGAGAGTTTAGAGAGAGAAATTAGAAGAGGAAAGGTGTGAGAATGAATGGAACCCGACACATCTATTTATAGTGTGAAATCCTGATGGACTCGCCGAGTAGGAGAAAGCAATGGCTGTGATCGCGCCACGTCACCCAATATCGCGTATCAGCCTTCAAACTTAGAAAAAATCATAACTCTCGCATACGAACTCAGTTTTCGACGTTCTTTTTTTCAAAGCATAAGTAAAATCAAGATCTACAACTTTCATTTAGACTCTGTCGGCTAATTCTTGACCGATCTCAAATTTAACAGTAGGAGGCGTTTAGACTGTTAAATGACCGCGAAGAATTTGTAACTCCTTCATACGGACTCCGTTTTCGTCTATCTTTTTATCGTTGAGTTCCTATAAATGAGATATTCAACTCTCATTTAGGTCATGTAAGACAAAAACCGCTCGAACTAAAATTCGAGTTTCGGGTCGTGCACTGTTAAGCCAAATCTTAGAAAATTCATAACTTCCTCATACGAAGTCAGATTTGGGCGTTCTTTTTTTGTATTTTCTCATTTTAACATATACTACAACTTTCGTTTAGATTGATAGGGCTAAAAGTCGCTCCATCATAAATTTACTATTTACGCTTCCCGGTGTCGTGTCGGTTTTGTCGTGAAACTTCGACGGGCCATAACTTCTTCGTTATAACTCGGATTTCGGCGTTCTTTATATGTACGGAAACCTTGAGACATATTCTACAACTTGGTTAAGACTATTTATTATAAATAATCTTTTTCCGAAAAGTTATTTTCGACACTTATTGTCTCTAAATTGACTAGCCCGGATCTACGGGCGTTACAGGTGCGTCGCACCTGGTGACGTGGTAGCCTCTGCTTAAGACATGTGTCTCCTTCTGCTTTTAAGTCTTGGGGAGGAAGGGTTCAACCATATCGTGCCATGTGTCATCCATCCGATGGTCCGATTTTATTATTTTTCTAAAAATCATAACTTTCTCATATGAACTCTATTTTCGATGATTTTTATATCCACGTGTTACTATCAATGAGTAATACAACTTTCATTTAGACTTCATTGGCTAATTCACATTTTATTTTTTATTATATGGTCTGAGAAGGCTTTGACTGTAACCAATGTTGCAAAATTCATAACTTCTTCATACAAACTCTTTTTTTCGACGTTCTTTATATAACCGATTTCATATTATAGAGTACTACCACTTTCATTTAGATTGTTTTGGATAACAATCAACCGATTTTCTTTTTGATTTCTGTGACGTACAGTAATGTACTGTTTAACACTCTAAACTTCGGAATCATAACTTCCTCATACGAAGTCAGATTTAGACGTTCTTTGTATGCATGCTTTCCTAATTACTATTAATATGACTTTTGTTTAGATTACATAGGCTAATAAGAAACCTATATCTGATTCACTTTTTATGGCACACCTTGTCGTATCGGGTTGAATGTGAAATTTAGATAAATCATAACTTCCTCATACGAAGTCATATTTAAGCGTTCTTTATATCCATACGCTCTTGATCACGACTACTACAAATTTTGTTAACATTATTTATCCTAAATAGTTTTTTATTTTTATTCTTTATTTTATCTCTTCAATAATAAAATTTATATTAAGATTTTCTACAAATATTATATAATCCTAATATTAGACCACAGAAATTATATATGATAAATATTTATTAGCTCGTAACATATATGAAGAAGACTTACTATAATAAATGATTTTAATTGTTCGATAAAATATATAATTATTATCATTATTATACCCTAAACATCTAGCCCATAATTGTGGACGTTACACACAAGTACCTAGATTAGGTTTTTATTTTAGTTGTATTTCCTTGTTGTTCTTTTATGATGAGATTTCAATGTAAACATGTGATTATTTCCCGGGATATAACTTTTTTATTATTATGAGTTAATAGAATTTCACAAATTTTTAGAAATAACTATGATAATCTCATTAGATTAGATGTAATAAAATTCGGGTCGTTACACGAAGACTGTAAGAGATTTTAGACCTATTAGCCATATCGGTTGCCAGTATAAGATTATTGGTAAACTTTTAGTGAATAGATTAGCAGAGTTCATTGGTTTTATTGTGAGTTTAGACCAATCTGATTTAATTAAGAGCATAAAGATTTTAGATGGCCCGTTCCTTCTTAATGAGGTTGTAGCTTGGTGCAAGGCTTCTAAAAATCCTCTATGGGTTTTTAAAGTGGATTTTGAAGAAGTATATGATTCTCTTTCATGGGAATATCTTCATGAAATCATGTTGATTATGGGTTTTGGTTCGATATTTCAATTTGCTAGAGCTTCGGTTTTGGTTAATGGGTCCCTACACTGGAATTTCAAATTCAGAGAGGTTTGAGATAGGGAGATCCTCTTTTCCATTTCTTTTTATTTTGGTGATGGAGGGATTACGTGTTGCCTTGGTTAAGGCCCAGTTGGCTAACATTTACAGGTAGATTTCCATAAGTGGCATTGAGATCTTGCATCTTCATTATGTCGATGAAGTTGTGTTTTCTTTCTCCTAGTGACTTAGAGAATGCGATTCACATCGTTTGTATTCTTTACTGCTTATTCTTGGATTCAATTCTTAAAATCAATTTGCATAAAAGCAAAATGTTTGGTGTTGTAGTTCCTTCTTCCCAGGTAGTGGCTATAGCTAAGTGTATGGGGGTGTGCCTTAGATTCTCTTCTTTTTTCTGACCTTGGTGTTTCGGTGGGTCAAAACATGTCTTGGGTTAATGCTTGGTCTTCCATTGATAGATTTTGGAGCAGACTCGTAGGTTGGAAGGCTAAATGCCTTTCGTTCGGTGGTCGACTTACTTGGATTAATTTGGTTTTGGGTTCAGTGGGTAGTTATTTGATGTCAATGTTCCCTACCCTGATCACGGTTCTTATACTTCTAGAATCGTTGAGGACTAGGTTCTTTTGGGGTGCTGATTTGGATGACAGACGCATACATTAGGTTAGATGGGATAGAATTTTGGCTTCTAAAGGAAATAAAGGGTTGTGAGTGGGGAGTTTTTTTTTCTTTTAATAGGGTAATGATTTTTCGATGACGTTGGAGATTATTTCGTTCTCCAGATTTAATTTGGGTGCGGGTTATCAAAGCTATTTATGGTACTGATGGGGGTTGCATTGCTTTGACACCACATAGATATGAGACGATGCCTTGGAATAGTATTATTTGGATGCTATCTCATCTTCGTGGTCATGGGATTGATTTTCACTCCCTTTGTCTGATTCGGGTGGGTGATGGGGCTTCTACTTCCTTTTGGCAGATAGTTTGGAAGAGAGATTTTCCTCTTGCAGTGAGTTTTCACATGATTTTTTCTCTGGATAATCATACGAATGCTTTTATCAATGATTGGGTGTGTTTAGGCTGAGGTAAGGAGAATTACATGTGTTTTCCTAGGGGTGGTATTGAGTAGACTCATTGGGATGAATTCCTAGTGTTGATGTACAATCTTCAGTTGCATGCTAGACCAGATAGATTGGGGTGGCTTTATAATGCGTCATAGGGATGAGCAAAAGGACCGGGGAACCGACACCTGATAGAACCGGTCGGGCCGGGACCTATACTACAATTTCGTGAATATTTGGAACCAGGACCTGGTAAGAACCGGCCCAAAGCCGGGAACCGGACCGGATACAAAAAACTCATGTCTCTTGAACTTCTTTTGGTACTGGACGTAAGTAAGACCGATTTAGTAAGACTGGTTTTTGACTTTTTTTAGTAAGACCGGTTTTGAGGGTTAAAATGTTGAAATAATTTTACTAAATAGAAATCAAGTTTAAGAGGTCTTAAACATTATTGTCTTAAAAGAAAAGATTAAAGCAACCCCAACTTCACAATCAAATTTAATACATTGTTGTTTACTTGTCTTAAAAGGAAAAAGTACAGAAGAACATTACGACATCTAATTTGAGGCTTACTAGCAAAAACAATTAGAAAATCTATTGTAAAGCAACAACACAATTATCTTCCTAAGTTGTCATAACATTTAAATATGTAATAGAATAGATAACAATATATAGTTTGCAATGATTAAAGAATATTCAATATTTTATGTATTTAACGATAATTTTTATATATTTAACAGGTAACAATTTTTCCAATTGCATGCAGCCATATAGGGAGAAAAATCCTCACCCATGATTTTCCAAAACATTATTAGAATAAAAAATTTGGAATGTTCATAATATACCGGTTCCGAAATCGAAAAAACTAGCAAAAACCGGACCCGACACCGGAACCGGTAGAACTGCCGGGCCGGTTCGGTTCTAAACTTTGGCCGAAGCCGGTTCCTGGTTCTGGTCCGGTTCGGGCCGGTCAGGTCCTTTTGCTCATCCCTAATGCGTCAAACACTTTTACTGTTTCTTTGACTCGTTCTCTTCTTGACAGTAGTTTCATTTTAGCGGGAGGAATGGAGACTAGATGGAATAATTGGGTTCCTATTAAACTCAATATTCTTATTTGGAGGTTGACATTGCAGAGTGCTCCCACTCGAGGGAGGTTATCGTATAGAGGTATTGAGGTGGATTCGATTATGTGCCTTATTTGTTATATTGTTGTGGAGACTGTAGATCATCTCTTTGTTGGTTTCAATGAGGTGCTTGACCTTTAGACTCGTATTGCTATTTGGTGGGATGTGCATCTTCCAAATTAGATTTCTGTTGAGTCCTTATTTTCTTGGGCGGACATTATTCCGTTGAGGGGGGTCAATGAAACGCTTTTGATGCTGTAGTTTTGAATAGTTTTTTGTGTCCTTGGAATTTTCTTAATTCCATTCTTTTTGGAATGGTTTTACCTAGGAAATCTCTTATTTTTTATGATGTCATAGATAAGGGTATTTTTGGACTTCTAATAGGTGTGGTAAAGCTAAGATTGATTGGAGTGTCTAGATTCACAATCCGAATTTACCTTCTATTTTGTTGTAATGGGTTGTTTCTAGCTTCTTGCTAGTTTTTTTATAATAGATATGGTGTTCACAATAATAGTACATATTTATTAGACCTGGCAAACGTGCTGTGTCGTGTCAAGACATTAAACGAGTTGAAAGGTCTTGACCCTAACCCGACCCGTTTAATTATCGTGTCGTGTCGTTTCAACCCGTGTATTTTCGTGTCGGTTTTGTGTCGGGTTTTGGGTTAAGGTTTAAACCTTGTAAATATGTTGTGTCATATCGAGTTGAAATATTTTAAAGGTTGGAAAGTAAGAGTTGTGGATGCAAGAATGAAAAAGTGAAACACTGGAGTTATGAGATAGAATGACAAAATTTATAGTAAGTTTAGAAGGAAAAATAAAAAGAGTTAAACTTGGGGAGCAAAAGGGATAGGTGATGAGGATGACTAAAACTAAGTAACTCTAAAAATTTGAATATTACTTCTAATTATTGAGTTTGGTCCACTACAAATCTATAAAATATAATATATTTATAAAAATATGAAACTTATAATAATTAATATATAATTAAACGGGTCATATTCGGGTTGAAAGTCTTGACCCTAACCCTACCTGTTTAATTACTGTGTCATGTCGTGTCAACCCGTTTACATAAACGTGTCGAAATCTCTGACCCTAACCCGTTAATTTCGTGTTGGGTTCATGTCGGTTTTCATGTCGTGCCATGTTTTGCCAGGTCTAATATTTATTAATCTTATAAAAATAAGACAGAATTACATAAATAGTCCACGTGGTTTTCAAAAAGTAGCAAATTTAGTACAATCTTGAAAAATGTCACGCCGGAGGTCTCTATGGTTTCAATTTTTGCATGGTTGGTCCCCATGGTTTAATTTTGTTACAATTTGGTTTAAAATTATTCTTTTACCCCTAATTAAATATTTTATTGGTTTTTATTTTTATTTTAAATTAATTAAAAAATCCCTTTTAATTTTAAATAAAAAAATGTTAAACCAAATCCCCCCCCCCCCTTTTCGCCGACTCCCACCTCAATGATTTCAACTTCCCAGTGTCAAACCTCTGCCAGAATTGATCCCGAGAACCACAAACTACAAGGGACCTCTATCATTGTCTTTACATCTTCTAACATCACAAGTAACCTCTTTTCTCCATTATCTCATCGTTACCATCATTTCCAGACAACAATTTTTTCGGAAAGGTGGTAATCTTTTTGTGTCTTCAAGAATCAATTGAGACTTAGATTCTTATACAAATTGGTATGCACAAATTGCTTCGTATACAAAGATGATCATATATCTAATTGTTTGTTATCGATTCCCCCTTTTTATGTACATGTTCAACAAGATTCTCGACCCAAATCTCCATCATTAACCATTCATGACATCTTGCAACAAAAAACTATTTCCCAAGTTTAACAGACAATTTTATGTAGATTGGACCATTATCTTGAAACCTTTTCTAAAGCTATCACATAAGGATTTGGGGATGGAAGCAAATCACCAAAATTGGAGAAGTGCAATAGCGGTGGATCTGGCTTAGCGCTGACGAATACGAAAAAGGGCGATAGAGGTGAGTTGTGAATGGGGAACGATGATTATTGGTTCAGGTGATGTTGAAACCACAATATCTGGACGATAGAAGGTGGTAGAGGAAGGGTGATGGAGCGAGCGAAGGAAGGGGATGGAGGGAGGCGACGTTTCTTCATTTCTTTTTGTGAGAAAGGAAAATGAAATAGGTTGTTCATGGTGGTTTTGAAGCAATGAAAGGGGTGGGTGTTCATGGGTGGTGATCGATTTCCACTATAAGGGAAAAAGAAAGATGAGTGGAGATGAGGGGGTTAGGCATATGAGTTCTCTTATTAAGAAAAAATGTGTGTGTGTGTGTGAGAGAGAGAGAGAGAGAGAGAATATGAATATGATTAGGTTAGAGAGAAGGGGGAGGTGGGTATATTTATTATTATTTTCTTTTAATTTATTTGTAATTAATCAAAAGAAAAGATAAAATAAAACAAAAAAGGTATTAAAGTTATTTTACTTGGCTCAAGGACCAAACATGTAAAATATAAAACCGACCACTGGGGTAGTGTTTTTTAACGTTATCCTGAACTTGCTACTTTTTGAAAACTACGAGAACCATTTATGAATTTTTGTCTAAAAATAATACACACTGCTCCACACTACCACTTGTATATGAATAAAATAAATAAATCTAAGGTGACGTTTGTTTCGTTGAAATTCTTTGGAATTAGAGAAAATTGAAATCCAGTTTCTAACATTTTCTTATATTTGGTTCAAGCTATCAATTTTTTTTCCTAAATGAGTTTAACTTTCCTTCCACCGAGGGAAAGTAAATTCCATCCAAAAGATGAGAGAATGGAAATCTCTTTCAAGTGGGATGTTGAAAATTACCATATTATCATTTTTATTTTTAAAACTACATATAAAACCCCATGTAATTGTTGGAAAATTAGTTTTACTAATTTCCAAAAATGTGTTTTCTCCATTTTTAGCACAAATTTTGGACTCTAAATATAATCAAAACGACTACTGATTATATATTCATGTTCTCCTCTGTGATATCTTCGTTTCGATATATCACACGTCCAAAACGGATTAAAAATAAATGAGAAATTACTTGTCAAAGTAGGGTAATTGGAAGAGAAAATAAAGGAGTTAAGTGAGTTTTAACTCATCCCACATTGGTGGGAGAATGAAAAGGAAAATGGTTTATAACTACAAAGACTAGCTGCCTTTGTAAGATTAATAGAAACTAAAGCTCTCTCTTGCGTGCGCACGCAGGGGGTGCAAATGCGAGCCAATTTTTGGTTCACTGAACTTGTGTGCGGGTGCACGTCCTACAGGTACGAATGCACCACCGGTCAATCAGAAAAGTTCAAGGACCTGCTAGTAATAATATAGATCTTGGATTTGATCTAGGTTGTTACACTGAATGAAACGAAATCACTCTGATTCCTTCTTCTTTCATCTCTTGTTGCAACCAATGTATTTTGGGTTCGGGTGACCTAGAAGAGTCACTTGCTGCTGTTGTATCCTAGGAAACAAACACACATATAACGTGGATTTGTTTTAAGGAAATTGTGTCAAACACGGCCTCAGTAACAATTTCTGATTTTTGTTCTTTCGTGTATTTTGGGTTATGCTTTTCCTAACACTCCTATCCGCCACCACCACTGCACTACCATCCACCAACTTTGAACCTCTGTCACCAACTCCGTACCACTAGCACCACCACCGTTACCACAACAAACCACAAGAGCTTTACTCTTATTTAGAATGTATTATGAAATGTCATTGCCACGTATACATAAAAACTTGACATACATACCTAATATTGTATGTGATGGGCAAACACAAGATAGGACGAATGGCGACAAAAGAAAAGAGAATCTTTGGGGTGGGTCGCTAAAGGATCAAAACAAATACTAAAAGGACCTTGTGTAGTTGGACTTAAAAAGCAAAAGAAATGCCTAGAAATATGAGATGTTCACTTTGTTTTCTACTTTTGAAATCCCATTGACATTCTTAGGACCACCTTTACCTTCGATCATCATCTTTTTTTCTATCCCATAACTCCATGAGTATCACTTTAGTCTTCTCTTTCCAATGTCAAAAGGTACTTCCAAGAGGATAAGAAAAGCTTAGAGATATATATGTAATATATTGTAATGGATATTAAGCTTGATTTGAACTGTATATCGAAACATAATTCTACGAATTTCAATGAACATATTAGTTAATTAGTTCTTTTGTCTTTGTAAACATGAACTCTAGTTGTACAAGGAGACAGCTATTTTATTTAGTTTGATGTGTCACTGGAAAATTACATGTAGGGAATTTTAAACTCTATAGAAAAAATATATATAAACTTATTTATTTATTTATTTATTTTGTTTTTTGCAATTTGGTATTACTATTTGTATCATGATTATTGGGTATACCAACGACCACTAAATAAAAATTGTAACTTGTAGGACCATCTTCGAAAGATAAAAGTTTTGCGGGGGCTAAAAGTAGCAAGTTTTAGGACCAATGGACCATTGTGCGTGCTAAGAAATGAAAGGTTTAGAAAAGATTTGGTATATTCTAAAGGGATGGCCATTTCCAAACTGTGGGCCTTAAATCTTTCAGCATAGATTCTTTTTTCTTTCCACTTAAACCTCATAAGTTGGATGACAAATTGTGGTCTCAATTTTGATTGGTAAAGACACCAATTATGGTATGTAAAATCTCTTTTCCAAGGTTGGAAATTAAAGAAAAATATAAGGACGGTAGTTAATCTTTATCAAGACTGAAGTTATACGTATAATTGATGATAGGTTTCTAATCACACGCTTTGTTGTATCTACTTTCATACCATTTATGTGGAGATTTCATTCAAGTGGAATTAATTATCATTATTGGTTCCTTAAAACGACATTCAATCCTCTATATTTTTTTTACTAATTCTTTTTACAAACATATATTTAACATCCAATGTTTCATGCGTTTTTATTCAAACTTCGAAGGCTTAATTGCGATTTTCACAAATCTTTTCACCAGCGTGCTCAATCTGAAAGGTCTCATTGGATTTTGATGTGAGAATGGTGATCAAGTATATTATCATCATACCGGTTCATTTTTAATATGTTAATGCTATTTTCTATGTTTCGTTTATCATTTTGAATGTTTTACAATGTATTATTATAGGATAATACTTTTACAAATTAGTTTATCCTGGTAGATAACGTTTATATATAGACAAAAATAAATACAAAATAACGTTTATATAAATTTTCTATACATACAACTTACTATTCATATTATTATTTTGTTATAAATTTATGTGTATACTTTCCGTATAAATACAACTTATTATTTATATGCTTATTATGGTATGAATATGTAGACTCGACTTATTGTTTATGTTATCATTCAAAACAATATTTTCTATATTATCACTCCTTATGAATTTGATATATTCATATTACTATAGAAATTATTATTTTATTATAAATTTGTATATACAGCTTATGAATTTGTATGGGCACATACAAGTTATTATTTTGTACATACAATTAATTATTTATATTTTGTCTTGCAATAAAAAAAAGTGAAGACCCAAAACAAAAGCCAATTTATGCAAGCATATGTAATGAATTTATTATGCACATATTCTCATATGAGTTTGTATTGCTTCATATTTACATGTTACTTGTTAGAAAATTGGGGTTTCTATTGTTTGAATTACTGCGTGATTGTATTTTCAGATTAAAATATTTTGATAATACAATCGAAATTTAAAATCAGATAAAACTCAGTAGAAAGATGAATAGAGAATGGAGGAATTAATGATTCTTTTGTATACCACATTCAAATGACCAAAAAACGAGATCTTAACTCCCTATCTGAAAACTATCAAGAAATTGTCATGTTGATAGTTACAAACCATCACAAAACAGGGTTTATCATTAGGCTCAAAAACCAAGTTAAAATTCACAAATTTGACCCCACCCAAGGGCTTTGCCCGTTGGACCCCACTAGGGGTTGCCACCCCTTGGACCCCACTACTAGGGGCGCTCTGGACCTCCTATGGTTCAAGGCTTCAACTCTAAATAACATTGTATTTTAAATCAAGACAAACTCAAACACGTGTGCACTCCACACCCCTTTATTTGTTCAATATTTATCAAAATCACATTGATGAACAAGTTAATCATATTA
Organism: Lactuca serriola; assembly: GCF_051521515.1. Taxonomy (NCBI): domain Eukaryota; kingdom Viridiplantae; phylum Streptophyta; class Magnoliopsida; order Asterales; family Asteraceae; genus Lactuca; species Lactuca serriola. The sequence goes on from NC_136411.1 coordinate 21,880,719, forward strand.
AATTTAAATAACATCGGTGATACAAATCACCAACATTACTCAAATGAATCGTTTTGTTTTCATTAATATTAAAATAATACTTTAGTGTGTAATTATCCCAAAACATTTTTTTTAAAATGAAATCAATACCAAAACATTTTTGATGAACCGTTTTTGTTTTCATTATATATATATATATATATATATATATATATATATATATATATATATATATATATATATATATATATATATATATATATATATATATATATATATATATTAAATCACAAGGGCCTTAGCAATAGTAACATTTTGGGCTTTAGGTTTTTGCCATGAATTTTTGGTGCATTTAACACTTTTCGCCCTTAAATTTAATACTTTTACATTTTTGCGTTTTGATTAAATTTTTCTGCCTTTTGGTTTTGCCACAAATCTTTAGTGATTTTGACACTTTTAGTCCTTGCAGTCAAAAGTTTTACATTTTTGATGTTTTTGCCACAAATCTTTAATGAATTTGATATTTTTTGTCCTTGTACTAAAAACTTTTACATTTTGACATAAAAAACAAAACAAAACCTCATTTTGAATTTTGTCACCATATTTTTCCAACTTTGGCAACTTTAACATTATTGCCACAACGTTTTTGAATTTTCTCCAGTAGTGTCCATTTTTTTGGTTGTACACTTTTGACATCTAATTTTAGGGGCTGTCGAATTTCTCCCCTAATTGTGGTGATTTACAATTTCAGCACATGTCTTTTAAAGTTTGCCGATTTTTCCCATATTACCCCAAAAGCGGCGTAGCCGCGGGCTCTTTTAGTTTATATTAAAAACCCTTGGATGTCATAATCGATACAAAAAATGAGTTATTACAGACCTTACAAAAATTTATTATACTATCTTCCATAATCTCCTTAAATCACTCGATAGATAACAATCATTGTCCAATTGCTTTCGTATCGCTTCTTGTGATACAAATAAACTAATTGGGTTAGGTTTGGGAGTCTGGTGAGAACGTAAGGTTTTCAACCCACAATAATATAATTAGATCTTTTCAAACATATACTCCACACCAAATAATTAACCCGATTACCTATTCTTGTTATTCTCACATACTGGTCCTAAAATGATGATCTCAAGGGACATGTCCTAATGAATCTTTATAAGCAACGAGTAGACAATAGTGTTTTAGAGATTTCTTAGCAATATATGTTAATAAAGGCAAACATGAGGGGGATAGAATACCTGAATGAATACACAGTTCATTAACACCTATAGATTGCGAGTCTGCCAACGTTCCACAAGATTATCTAGAATAGTCAGTGGTCGTCATCTATACTCTCCTAGATTACTAGTCCCAGCAGTACAATAATACAAAATTTGGTCATGGCCTCACACCACTATTTATTCTTTTACAACCCTCCAATACCCAATAAAAATTAAGTATTATAAAATAAAATAGATCAATACTTTAACAATAGATGATTTAATCAAGTATAATCACGTCATCTATACTCTCTTAGTCTTTGCTTATATTATTCGAGACTATAATATTAATATCTTAGATTCCTCACTAATTCCAAAGAATAGCGAGTTTTGTTAAATAAGGAATGACAAGGTAAGATCATATTAGAGGTAGGATCCGTTTGGTATATAAATATGCTTTTTGGAAAATCCACTTGAAACACCTCACTAAGATCTAGCCTAGACATCACTCCCGCAAGTAGATCGATCAATATTATAATTGGAATTACTGATAAATCTTATTTATACATTCATAATAATGATTATGAACATAAATATGCATTACATTTAAAAAAGCGTAGTAAGTGAAAATCACTTTACAGGTTTTCCTAGCAAAAGTTCAGAAGTGTTTTCGTCATCTAGGAATGTCTAAGGTCTAAACTGATCAGAGAAGGAGCATTTATATACGAGCCAACCACTTCCAGAGCAAAACAGTGAAAAATGTGATAGAACTTTTCGAAATGCGATCGCATTTTTGGCAAAAATCCCAAAAACTCCATTTGATGAAGTACATTGCTATTTTGAACACTTTTTAAGACATCGAAGGAGAAATGCGATCGCATATTGGGAATTCACGATCAAATTTTTTGGCTAAACTCTTCAGACTTGAGTTTTGTTCAAGCAAATCCTAGAAGTACAAATGCGATCACATTTTGGTGAGAAGCACGGTCACATTTTTCATAAAACACACGTTTCGGCCGCGAACTCTTCAGTTTCAGCAAATCTAACCCAACTTCCAGCTTACTTAGGTGTTTTAGCACCCTTAAGCTCTAAATATGCATCTAAGTTGCTCCCAAAGTACCACTCCACTCGAAACATATGAAAACGACATAAAAACAAGAGCAATACGAGAATTCTAGCGATAAACATGAGTTGAACATTATTTAGACTAAAGCATATGCAAATGCGTAAATATGATGCAAAACACTAATAAAACTACTATAAAAGATGCATAAAATGGAATCCATCAGATACTTATTTTATAATCCTTATGAGAACAATGTTTTCATTTCTAGAAGGAGCTTATTCCTTTAGAGGGAGCTAATATCCAAAGAGGCTAGTTGGAGTCCTATGAATCTTGAAGATGTTTAAGAGTCAAACAAAGAAGGACCTGTGGTAGAAACTGACACTCAACTTGAGGCTAATAAACATGTTAAGTCAACTAACATAATTCCTACTCCTTCGCTTCGTAGATTTGATAGAATTTGTTTTCCTCCTGAATTTTATAGATTCCATATTGAAAATAAAGGAGAACTATTGATCAGTGATCATACACTGGCTAATATGGAGGAACCATCTAGTTATAAGGAAGCAATGTTGGGCACCGAAGCTACTAAATGGAAGGATATTATAGAAAGTAAAATTCAATCTATGTATGGTAATCAAGTTTGGAATTTGGTTGATCCTACTCCTAACATTAAACCGTTAGGCGCGAATGGATCTTAAAGAAGAATACCAAAATGGATGAGAATGTGCATAATTTTAAATCTAGTCTGGTTGCGAAGGGCTACACTCAGACTTAAGGAATTGACTATAAGGAAACCTTATTATCAATAACCAATATTAAATCTATCTGAATATTACTTTCCACAGTTGTTTTTATGATTATGAAATATGGAAAATCGATGTAAAGATTGTTTTCCTTAATGGGAAATTAACATAGGATGTTTATATTACATAGCCCGAAGGATTCATTAATGCAAAATATCCTAATAGAGTGTGAAAGCTTAAGAGTGCCATTTATGGACTCAAAAAAGCGTCACAAAGCTGAAATCTTTGCTTTCATGAAAAGTTTAAGGAATTTAGATTTTCTAGAAGTTAGGATGAGTCTTTCATGTATGTTAAAGCAAGCGAGAGTAATGTGGTCTTTCTAGTATTTTATGTTGATGACATACTCCTTATAGGAAACGACATACCGATGTTTCAAAGTGTGAAGACTTGGCTTGGAAAGTCTTTTGCTATGAAGGACGTAGAAGAGACCATTTATATATTGTGCATAAGGATCTATAGACATAGAACTAAGCATTTCATCAAACTAAGCCAAAATATGTACCCAAATAAAGTTTTGAACAAAACTAAAAATGGAAGATTCTAAGAAAGGGTATCTACCCATGAAACATGGCATAAGATTGAGTAAGGATCGGTCACCCAATACGAATGAGGAACTAGAAAGAATGAGTCGAGTCACATATGCTTCTGATGTAGGATCTATCATGTATGCCATGGCATGTACTAGATCTGATATCTCAGATGCTCGGAGCATGGTGATTCGATGTCAATAGAATCTTGGAACAGTCGTTAGATGCGAGTTTCCAAACTGACATGGACAACTCATATTCACGGTCAGTTTAGGTGTTATTGCTAAATAGAGGAACGGTTATGCAGAAAATTTCCAAGCAAAAGACAGTGACAGACTCAATGTGTGAATCATGTTATATTGTAGTTAGTGAAGCAAGAAAGGAAGCTACATAGTTAAAGTACTTCAGTGATAATCTTATAGTTTCATCGAGCATCAAAGAGCCTTTGGAGGTCTTTTGTGATAACCAGTGTGCAGTTGCCTTGACTAAAGAACCCAAAGACCATGGTAATTCGGGACACATACTTAAAAAATACCATTACATTCGACATAGGATAGAAGACGAAAATATCATCATGAGTAGCATATCATCTGAGCAGAATCATGTTGATCCTTACACAAAGCCACTATTAAGAGAGAGAAACATGATGATCATGTGAGGACCATTGGCATGAGAATAGATATTGATTTGATCTAATAGTTTCGTTGCTTAGTTTGAATTATTTTTGAAACATTTTTCAGTATGAATTGTAACCATTCGATGTTTGTTTCGTAGTGAATTAGTAAAGAGCTATTTTAGTACAATCAAATATTGTTAATTTGTGTTTCATTTTTTCATTTTTTTCATGTTTTGAACCGACTTCCAGGATGTTTAAATATATTCGAATATCCACAGTTGTTTACACTCTAGGAAGCGAGTGAGTGATTTAAGACTGTCATGAGTTTTGGTTGATTGGCCAAGTTGTTTTGGACATTGCAATAAAGATTGCACTGAGACTCATGAGTACTTGAAAATAAAATATTTAAGTATTAGAACAAATTGCACTAAGATATTACTTCATGGATCTAGTCATGAGTAATTTTAAGATGACAATATCTTTTATTCTTCAAACCAAGATGCATATGGGGTTTTGTTTTTTAAATATGTTGTGTATTGGTGGGATCCAATGCTATCTGTAATCGGTAGTCATAAAGGGTATGTCCATGTATCATTAGAGGAATGAGCAAAAAAATATGTAGTCAAAGTTTATTTGTTCCTTTCCGTAATTAGGAAGCGATATATACGGGCCTCTCGATAATTAGAAATTATTTTAGTAATTAGTTAAATAGTTTCAATTAATTAAAGGATTTGAATATTAATTAATCCAACAAAATAATTATAATATTCCATAAGCTCTTGGAGAGCTTCATATGGATAGTTTTGACTGCATCCCATATAGGGATAAGGCAGCTTTTAGATAAGGATAAACCTTAAGAGTTTGTATCCTTTAGGGTTTCATCAATTGCCTATAAAATCGAATGTTATTGTTTATACCCTACCTGATGATTCCCTCATACTTTCATCCATACTCTCTCTCTCTCTCTATCTCTCTCTCTCTCTCTCTCTCTCTCTCTCTCTCTCTTTCTCTCCCTCTCTCTCTTCCATACCTCTCTCTCTCTCACACACACACTCATCCCCTTTCCTTGGATGGAATTCATAACCCCTCTCCTAGGGTTAGTGAATTTCGCATAAACCCTAATTCAGGGTTCTTCCTTTTTGCTTTTGGAGTTCACGGGTCTGAATAAATTAGAGGGGTCCTACTATAGATACTCCGTCATTTGCAACAATTGGAAATCATAAGATCTCAAGCAAGAAGCCAAGCGGCTAGTATGGTCTTTTTTATTTTTTTTCAAGGTATGTTGCTAAAAGTAGTAAAACCTAGATCTAGGGTGAATATACACTTAGGTAAATATCTAGATTATTCCGCTGCCTTCTTGATGTGTATTAATGCTAATAAAACCCAACATAAGCCTTCTCACATCATCACCATCTCATTATGATTATAGAGCTTGCAAAAATGAAGAACATCAAACATGTTTCATATGATCAACAACTTGTTAGTTCATAGATGCAGAGCATACACTTTACTCATCCAATTTCATCCCATAAAACTAGAAAACGACCCTCTCCCCTCTCACTATCTCACTGCTGACATCCACACCTGCAACATTCGATTAAGAACAATACCACTTTATGTGTTTTGTATAAAAACGACATTATGGAATGAAACTGAGAATGCATTAAAATTACATACTTTAGCTTATTTAGGAAATGTATATATTCATAACTGAACGTGTTTATCTTCATAACTGAATATGTGTATGTTCAGTACTGAACTTCTATGAACATGATCAATTTCTAGGTTTTTGTACAAATGTTTATCTATGAACATAAGCGTATTGTATAAGTTTTGATGATTATAAATACTCTTGGTGTTAATGTTCATTTCTGAACATAGGTAAATTGCATGCATTTCATATTAATGTTTGATCATAACATTTATACATGTTCATAACTAAATATGTATCAATATGATCAATTTGATGATTTTTAAAAACAGTGTGCATATATCTATACACACACACACACACACACACACACATATATATATATATATATATATATATATATATATATATATATATGTTTGATCATAACATTTATACACGTGCATAACTGAATATGTATCAATATGATCAATTTGATGATTTTTAAAAACAGTGTGCATATATATATATATATATATATATATATATATATATATATATATATATAGGGAGTAGGGAATATGTGACTGTTATGTACCTAATATTAGGTATAGAACCATCAAAAACTAAATAGTTTTAACTAAATGCAATCAAATGTCTCTACCATCTTTCTTGTATTCTCTATTAGACTAGATGATAGTATTTGTACATATTTTTATGGAGTTTCAAATATTTAATTTTGCACCACAAACCATGTATAGAATACATTATCAATTACCTATAAGCCTTCATATTCAAATTTAATATAGAAAACTATAGTGAAAGATTGAAATTATTCAATAAAAACTCAATAAACTTCTTCCCATAACACATCCAATAGAACCATGCAAATTTACATATGGTAGGTGTCAAAGTAAGTTATGAAGCCTGCTAGAGGTCTAATATAAACAAGACATTCGATATTCATAGATGTTGAGAATAAATTATTAAATCAGAAATAATATGAACTTAAAAGCAATAGGAAGAAGCTAACAATAAAAAAAAATTGTGTTTTCTAATCAAAATGAAGTCAATTTTGATTAGAAATATATATATATATATATATATATATATATATATATATATATATATATATATCCGGTAAGAAATTTTTTTTGGTAGTAAGGTAAGAAATTTTTTTTTCGAATTATTTTTTTGGCGAAAAAAACAAAGAATCACCAAATGAATCGATAATAACATTATTCACCAAAAACAAATCCCGAAAAAAACATTTCGATGATTCATTTTTATGATGATTTTGTTGATATTCACTAAAATTGTCATAAAAGTGAATTTTTTTTCTTGATTTACCTAAAAATGAATCATAAAGGTGTTTTTTTTTTAGAATTTTTTCTTTTACCTTCCTACCAAAAATTTCCTTCCTATTTGATCTTGACTCTCTCTCTCTCTCTCTCTCTATATATATATATATATATATATATATATATATATATATATATATATATATATATATATATATATATATATATATATATATATATATATATATGAACATATATTCATCCATAAACATTAATCTTTTATGAAATGATACAATTTAGAAATTCCATTAATAAACAATATTTCATCTTTTGATGAAATGGTTATTTTATCATCATACTCTCATTCATTTTATGGGTTTTTCTATTTTAATAAATTCCTCATAATAGTTTAATATAATAATTACAATAAATGTAATAATAAATGAATATCAATTTAATTAATAACTTATATTCTTATTTCAAAATTCTCAAATTAAAGTTTATTAGTTTATTTTGTTTATTTATTTAGATTTAAAATATAAAAAAATCATTATTTTATTTATTTTTTTTATAAATCCAAAGTTCTTAAATATTTAGACCTTTATATTTATTTATTTTTAATTAGCCTATGTAATACATAGTCTTACACTTAGTATATATATATATATATATATATATATATATATATATATATATATATATATATATATATATATAATACGAAAACACATCCAAGAAATTAAACGATTAGTACACTTGATAAACGTGCATATTGTATTCAATGCAATTACATATAGTTAATTTATATATAACCATTTTTCTCTATATACAACAATTTATGCTTTAAAATGTTCTACTCTTCAACCCTTTAAAACTAAATCATATATATGAAGAAAAGTTGTTATATACGAATCATTTCCCAATCACATTGGATAACTTGATAAAAATGGAAACATATAAGAATCTTAGCCAATGTCATATCAGCAATGTTTTAAAAATCGATTTGAACCGGCCGGTCGAACCGGTTGGACCGGGAACCAGGGGAGAGAATGGTTCAATTATCACCGGTTTTATGTCGATTTCTGAACCGGATTGAACCGGCCGGTTTTTAGAAAAACCCTGTTTAACCGGCCAAAATAAAACCGGTTGAACCGTTTAAACCAAATAAAAACGCATGAAAAAAACCATTTACATAATAATTTTTGAGATTTTTTTCAAATATATTTAGTTTTCTCTAAATAAAAACATATGATAAATGTTATAAAGTTTTTTGATGTGTTTGTATTCATCTAAAACTATACTTTGTTTCAGTATTATATTGTATTTTCTTTTTGACATATATGGATTAATATAAAACACTAAAACTTATGGTTATGTGTTATTTTAATGTATTTTGATTCATCTACAACTTATTTTTATATGATTTTTAATTTTTGAACTTGTAAATATCAAATTCATGATTTATATATGTATGTATGTATGTATATATAAGAAAATAAGAAAAAACATAAAAATACTGAAACCGGTTGACCTGGCGGTCGAACCGGTTAAACCGGTCTTCATACAGGTTCAACTAAAAGAACGGTTGTTAAAACATTGCATATAAGATCTACATTTAGTGATACAAATACAAATAATTTACTTTAATATAACAAAAATCATATAAACAAAAACATGAGAAGATCTTATCTAAACAACATACTCATTTAGTCCCTTTAGAATAAGGTATGAGAAGGTTGAGTTGTCAACAATCGATTTACTTTGAAGTGATTTTGTCAAAGAGAAGACATCTGACATGTATGTCAACGACAACCTCTAATTGTGTCAAACAATCAGGACAATAAATCAAATCATGAGAAAACTTGTAACTAACATCAAATCATCAGAAAACTTGTAACTAACATGTGTGTTCGAGATCCTTCAGCTGAGGTAAAAAGGTCAATGTAAAACAAGTTTATAGGGGAAAAAAGCATATAAACATGATGAATGGATCAGCACTAGAATTCAAAAAAAAAAAAAAAAAAAAACATAGAAAAGTTAATTCTTGAATTGAATGCTTAAAAACAGTTCCTTTTTAAGGGCAAATATTGCAAAAAAGAACTAGTGATATAGTTTTTTAATGGGCAAATATTAGTTATAAACATAATAGGATTTTGCAACCACAACAACCAATTAACTTAAGTTTTAGGAATCTAACTACAATACAAATAGATTATTCGAGATGACAAGTGTATTGTCAATGAGGGAATCTAAATACAGTTAATCAATAAAACGATGATGATGGACGGCCAATGCACTTTATATGGTTGTGGATGATGTTTTTGCCGCATCCGTAAATGCTTCCCTTTACCGGACCACCCTTCCACCATTTCTTTATTCCTATGGTATTTTCTCTTTTAATATTCAATACGTACACGTTTCTAATGACAATAAAGTGAAGAAGATCGTAAGTACTTTGGTATGATGATATAATTCGAATTATTGCTATAGAAAATTTATATATATATGGTCATTACAATTCCTAGTCTAGCACACTCTTATGAAAAAGCAAAATATAAAGAACTAATTAGGCTTAATGTCATTAACTGGTGGTCAATTTTACACCTCCAATAATTGGCCATTGTGGTTCTATATTGGTTGATGTGATATAATTGAGAAAGAATATTTTCAACATACATAACAACTTACACAAAAAGTTCATTGTATGGTTTATTAACAACTCAGAAAGTCGACTACGAGTTTTCTACATGTTTTTGTATTATGATAAGTGACATGTGGATGTTTACGTACACGTAGCTCTTTGCACAATGATGGGTCTAGAAGTGAATCAAGGCATGTAACAATAAAGGTCATAATAAGACCATTCATTATTGTTTTTTTTTTTTTTTTAATTAGAAGTCAACACAAGTTTGAGAGGTAACTCGGTTACATTTTACTCCAAAGTCCAAACTGCCGAGTTAAATTATAGAAAGTCAAATTGGCCAATTGAATTGCCAAACCAGCTAACTTCTTTCGTTTTGACCGGTTTACAATTGAAATCAACCTGGTGTTCTAATGGGCATGACTAATTCATTGATTTTAAAGGTAACATGCGAATAATAAAAATAAACCCTTAGGTGCTGTTTGTTTTTTCGAAGAGAAACTGTCTGAAGTCTGTGGACCACCTCTGCAATCCTCTGTAGCAGAAGAGGTGGAACAAAAGGCTGCAACATTTAATAAAAAGTATGTTTGTTTTTTAACGTTTGCAGACTGCTGTAGTAAGTTAAACTAAGGCGTGAAGAGGTTTGAAACAGTTGGTTTAGTGTTGCGTCAGGCAGCACACGCGCAACAGTTTTTAAGTCAAAAGTCTTTTGAAAAACAAACAACTACGAAGGGCCAAGTGTTGCACGTATGCTTCGTGGCGCAACAATAAGTGGTCTGAAATGTTTTTTTTTTTTTAAAAAACAAAAAGCACCTTAGTCAAAATAAAAATTGTTACTTATCCATCAGTAATCCGTCATATCTGTCATTAATCGTCGCCAATACTAATGAACAAAAAAAAGGGCCCGTAAATGACACGGGCCTTGTGTGGACACACATGCGGGCCGACAGTGGGCAACCCAAGGTTTGATTCTATAAATGAACATTCACCAAGTTTGGGCGATTTTAGTCTCTTTCAAAAAAAGAAAGATAAACTCAATTTATGTGGACGATATGTTTCAATTAATATCGGATTTAACAAATGGAAAAAAAAAACTGAACTTATTGTATTTTTATCTTAAAATCAAAAGACAAAAAGCTACTGCAAAAAGCTTCGATGGTGCACTCAAACACATATATTCTGGAAGGAAGCTTCAGTGGTACATGGTCTTCTTTTCTCCATTATCTCTTTCAAATGATGTTTTGAGTGAAATTACGCAGCCTCCTAAAATATTTTATCCAGCAAACATAATTGTTAGTTTAATGGAGAAAATGAAGAAAAGAAGACTACCTCCACAAAGATATGAGATATGAGGTTCATTTAAGATTCTCAGTTTTAATCATATCTATCCTATTTATTTTACGCCTCCTAAAATGTTTTATCCAACAAAAATAGTAATACTATACTTTTTATATGCATATTTATTATATTTATTAGATAAATCTACAAAAATGGTCGATGTGGTTTTCAGAAATATCAATTTGAGTTCCTAACTTTATTCGGTCTCATAGAACGTCTTTATGGTTTTAATTTCTATTGTTTTTGGCCCTTCACAAAAGACATTTATAAACTTTTTATTTCTTTTTATAATTAGTTTTAACTAAACCTATTAAAAAAAGAAAAACAAAATAAATCTCTCTCTCTCTCTCTCTCTCTCTCTCTCTCTCTCTCTCTCTCTCTCTCTCTCTCTCTCTCTCTCTCTCTCTCTCTCTCTCTCTCATTTCCACCATTAATGCCCATTTCTTCTTCATTCCCTCACCATGGCTCTTTAAATGTTTATTCCCTAAAAATTAGGTCAACAAACTCATTTAAATAAAAAAATCAAATAAATTCATGAAAAACTTCAATGAAATAAAAAATCAGATGAACTATCGTTCCTCCATATGTTTCTGGTTTGTGAAGACTATTCCTACCCATCGTATTTTGCATTTCGGTTCTTTATGGCTGTGATTCTTTGTAAAAAAAGGGTAAACGTACAGTTTGATTCGTCGGAAGATACATCTGTGAGACTAGTGTGACTATAAGATTGACATCCCCAATTCTACGACCAAAAAGACCGATTTATTTATGTTTATTTAAAATTAGAATATCTTTTTTGAATAATAATATTGCGGAATTTTTGCCAAAACATCATAATTATATTATCAAAGCATTTCCGAAGATATGTATTTTATTTATATTAAAAAAATTTGGGATGTCATCGTCAATATAGTACATAAGTATAAACTGAAATAATACAAGCCTTATAAACATCTATTATTCTAGTAGCCTATAATTCATAAATCTCTCATTTGATCATCATACCTGTGCTCTTGTGTCACTTCCTATAATAATAGAAACTGAGTGGGTCAGACTTGGGAACCTGATGAACACATAGGATTTTCAACCCATAATAATAAATTCTTTTAATTATATATACTTTCATCAAATCATTCAAACCGATTATCCATTCCTGTTATCCTCACCTTTTGTCCTTAAAGCATCTAATTCAAGGGACCTATCCTAAGGATTATCTTTGGGATAGACAATAATGATCAGGGGATTCCTTAGCAATATATGTAAATAAGGCAACCGTAGGGGGATGGAGTACACCTGGTGAACACGTAATTCAAAAACACCTACAGGCTGCGAGCCTGCTAGCATTTCACTGGACTTTCTAGAATAGTCTGTGCTCGTCATCTATACTCCGCTAGACGACTAGATCATCTTTAAAGTAAAGGCCTCTCATCATTTATCTCATCTTTCACCTCTCATCATTTATATCATCATTTATCTACCCATCTTTACCCAATATATTTATAAGTATCAAAAATACAGTTTGAATCAACTAAAACATGTATAAATCATTCATATATCATATATATCAGGAACATAGATGATAGGTACATATAGCATGTAATTATCTTAAATACTTCATATATATATATATATATATATATATATATATATATATATATATATATATATATATATATATATGTGTGTGTGTGTGTGTGTGTGTGATGAAAGTAACTATGCATTCAATTGTTAAAGTTATAACTCGAAACTTGGACATCGCTTCGCTTTAACCAATTAACTTTACCTTTAACATAACCTAGTATCATTTACACTAAGCCTTAGTCCAATATTCTACATGACTAAAAATAGTCTAGACCTATCAATAATTCCAATGAATACCGATAGTTATACCAAATAAGGATCAACCAGGTAGGTCAGTTTGGATGCATGACCATTTTGGCATATAGCCTTTCTGAAATCCAACAACCAAGACAACGTGACCATTCTAGACACCTCTCCCGTAAGTAGATCAATCAGTATTATAACTTGGAATTACTGATAGTTCTTATTTATAAAATCATAAAAACAACTATGAATTTAAATATAAATAACAGTAAATAAAATAGAGTGTATTTTAACTTACATGGATTGCCTAGACAAAAGTTCGGATATTGCATAGACGGGACTCCGGGATGATAACTACGAGATGTCAGGCTCTTAGGGATCTTTGAACTAATCAAACTATCCTAATTACTAAGAAAATTCGGGCTAGTTGTAGGGAGATTCGATAGAGTGAGTTTCCAAGAGTGTTGGGAATGAATGAACATTGAGAAGCTATTTATAGGCAGATGTACGGCCTTACGCGCTGTACACAGGACCATGCACTGGCTTGGGCTTTACTCCTCTATCTACGACGAACACATGGTGATCAATGGGTGGGGCAACGTGGCGGCTTCTTGAACGTGTTGCGCGTTGTGAACCTCGCACGTGATGATTTTCAGAATTTCAAAATTACGTAACTTCTTCATACGAACATTTCTGTTGACGTTCTTTATATCTACGGAAAGCTCTCGATGAGATTTACAACTTTTAGTTAGACTCTGTCGGATAATGTTTAATTTATTTATCTTACACAGGCTTAGACTGTTAAAGCTCGTATAAAATGCATAACTCTCTCATCCGGGGTCCGTTTCCGATTGTCTTTATATCGTGAACTCCTATTAATGAGATCTTCAATTATCATTTAATTCGTTTTGGCTAAAAGTCGACCGATCTAAAATTCAATTTCTAAGCTGTATACTGCTACACCGAAGAAAAATCATAACTTCCTTTAATAAAGTCAGATTTAGACGTTATATATATATATATATATATATATATATATATATATATATATATATATATATATGTACGCTTTTGGTTTAACAATTGATTGTGTGTGTGTCTATATATATATATATATATATATATATATATATATATATATATATATATATATATAATTTGCTCAAGTTTTAAATTTATAAAACTGATTTTATCTCAACCAGACTAATAAAAACATTAAGCAGTATACCTAATCATGCAATAGTATAGTTGTGGTAAAGATTATGTGTAAAAAACAAGGGAAACAGTGGTGGATTAATTTAGAATTCTTGATTGGTTACAAATAACACAAATGCAGTAAATAAGGGTTTTTGGAATTAATTATCAAATAAGCAATCAAACATCAGATCTCGATAAACTGACTGAAAATAAATCTCCTTAGGTACTTTGGTTTAGAGTAAATTTCATCTCAAAATACTGGCTAACCACTTAATTATGGATATTTATTCATTATTCATCGATTCCTAATATGGCTAGCATCATGATCAGACTACAAATCCTTTGATTTCAATACAACTATTAATTCAGTGATTAGGTGAACAAACAATAATGCAAATCAATATTTGGTTCGTATTAAGCAAGATTTGATGTTTATTAACCCTAATGATCATAGGAGTTATATCATTCATAGAATGATAATCTACTCGTGCACACACATTAAAGTTCATTTCTTTATTTCCTAACCCTAGGTTTTGATCCAAATCTACTCATAATTACCAATGATCATGGACAGATATGATTCAAATTGACATAGTCAAAATGATCATCTAAACTATATTAATTCAGTAATAGGGAATAAAGCAACAATCTTTAACACATATAGATCTGCAATCAAACTTGAGAAAATAAATTAAATAAGGATAAATACTCCAAGTAGCAATTAATCCAAAATATCAAAGAGTCATCAAATCATAAACACAAAGCAAAGGGTTTTAACACCCAAATCAAAAAGTAAACACATAATGGAATCACAGTGGAATGTAAATCATGACCAGAACAACAAACCACATGATTTCTGGCATGAATCTACTCTCTAATCCTTCAGATATTCGCTCTTATCAGCTTAACGGTCTTTCGGCCACCTTCTAGACCTTCAAAATGGTAGAAGAAGTTTTCCTTGTCAACCAAGGAAGTATAAAAGTTGTAATATCCCGTTAGGTTGGCCGATAATTGCAATATATATGTTCTGGAACAGGAAAACGTACGTTGGGCGTAAGTCAAAAAACTCACGATCAAGACCCGGACTCCCAGCCCAGTACGTTGGGCGTACGCCCCACTACGCTGGGTGAAGTGGGCTGCATTCAACGACTTCGTCCTTTTTGCAATCCAAGTCTAATTTCCGACCCTTTTGCTTCTTTTCTACTCTAGCAACAAAGTATACATGTAAAATATAAATTTAAGCATTATAAGCACCTTTTAGTTCTAAATAGCATAAATACATAGTATTAAATAATACGAAAGCGTCATAAAGATATGTATAATATAGACGTTATCAAACTACCCCACACTAGTCTTTTGCTTGCACCCAAGCAAAACTGATTTTATTATTATATTATCATATCAAAACCTTAGTCACTAGCATCACACAAGACAATCCATTTTGAACCTCTCCATTACATCAAGACCGATGCATATATTTGTGTCTAATTTTCCTAAGAACTTCCCCAATCCTAAATACTTACGATCCTAACAAACATTTTCCCACTTATTTTGAACAACATTCATTTTATGCATCCCTCCGAATCCATCCTCAGAAAACTTTCTTCACCTCAATGTATTTTTCATCAAGCTCCCAAGCATACATATGCAAAAATAAACACTCTAGGCAGTGTACATTATCGTGCAATAGTATAGTTGTGGTAAGACCAGGTGTCGAACACAAGGGGAACAGTGGTGAATAAATTTGGAATTCTTGATTATAGGTACTTTGGTTTAGACTAAATTTCATCTCAAAATAGTGGCTAACTACTTAATTCTAGACATTTATTCATTATTCATCAATTCCTAATATGACTAGCATCATGATCAGACTACTAATCCTTTGATTTCAACACAACTATTAATTTAGTGATCAAGTGAACAAACAATCATGCAAAAAAGTATTTGGTTCGTATTTTTAACACCTCTATTTTAGGTACTTTCAAATTCATATCTTGGTTTTAAATTATGTCATTTTGGTCCTTGGATTAGAAGGAAGTAGCCATGAGAAGCCCTAGTGGCAAGATTATAATTTTGATGCAAGAGGTGTAGGCTAAGCGTACATGTGAGTACGCTAAGCGTACTAGGGCGTGCCCTAGTATTTTCGGCATACACATATGTATACTGGCTATAGTCATGTCCAAATGAAACCCTAAGTTTTAGAGTTTTAGGGTATTTAAGCATCCTTATGGCTCATTTATCCCCACCTTTTCAGCCTCCAGAGACCTTGAGTCTTCTTTGGCAAACCCTAGTCCTTTAAGAGTGTTTTTGAGCTAAAAGTGTGTTTTTGGTGTGCATCAAGAAGAAGCTGTTGCATCAAGGAGCTTAGAAGTTGAAGCATGCTTGTGGATCTTGGATCATTACCTCTTTGGGAAGCTCCATAAGGTAAAAAGTCTTCACCTTGATGCTTTGTTTGCTTGCATCTCATTTTGGTATCTTTATGTTGTTCTTATTGTCTCAAAAGTCCCATTCTTATGCATGTTTGGTTTTGGACGATTTGGGTTGTCTTTTCAGACCCTAGGAAGGGTCCCAAGCCATAAAAATGAGGTCCCTTTAGCTAATTTGGCACCATATTTCTTATAGAAGGTCTTAATAGATTGAGACCTTGCATTAAGGACTTCTTGGACGTGAAAAGTCATAAATTTGGGAACTTTATGACCCTAGTATGCCTCTCGACCTTGGATCTGAAGTTTGAGTTCAAGTGCTAAAGCCATTAAGCACTTAATAAAGAAGTTGGGTCTGCTAGGGTACACCCTGTGTAGCCTGGTGTATGATGAGCGTACCTCCAGAATACACCCCGCGTACTCGCATGGATTAGACCATGTTGAGTTAAATCGGTTGGGTTGACTCAGTGGGTTTATGGACTTCGACCAGTTAACTCTTATTTTGACCATGTTTGATCAAGTTTGAATTTTGAGGGTATTTTGGGTATTGTTGGGATTTTGATGGAATTGGTACTTGGTGGATGTTGGCATTGAGTAGAGAGCTGAGATTCAGAGTCCGACCTTATCAATTCTGTTCAGCTTGTGAGGTGAGTTTTCCTCACTATACTTTCGGGTTGAAGGCACAAAGGCTGGACCATTGGTTTGATAACTTGATATTGTTGATATGCTGAGTATGGAATAGATATGAATGCTAGTCTGGTAGAGCAGCACGACTACCTGTGATAGTGTCTGTTTATTTGTATATGATATTATCTGTTATATGTCGACATATTGTATGGGTTGGGTTGTGTGTAGCATCTAGTTCCTGGTATGTAATTTAAACTAAGTATTTTTGCATTTTTAGCTGGAACTCGGCGATTTGTAGGCCCGACTCGCCAAGTAGGATCGGGATATCGAGCACGTTTAAGTTGGCGACTCGACGAGTCCATATCCTGGACTCGGCGAGTCCGCCAGTCTGGAAGAAACCCTAATTTCAAAGGTTTGCACCCTATTTAAACATCGTTTTGTGCCTCATAGCGGCCCCCATTGCGTCCAGAACACCCCCTCTCAAAGCCCTAACCCTTATTTTAGTAATTAGAATGCTTTTGGTGCAATTCCTTTAAGTTTTGGAGAGAAGAATAAGGTAGATCAAGAGGAGAGGAAGAAGATCCATAATCTTTGTGCCATTTCAGAGCTTCTAGAGGTATTAGACTCGAAACCCTCTTTATTCCTTCATTATTATCTCATTAAGAGCTTATGATAGTCATTTTAAGGCCTCTTCTAGTCTTGATCTTTGAGTAATGAGCTTATAGTGTTAAGGGACTTCAGATCTAGGCATGATTGGGCTCTAGGAGCTCGGATCTACTGCCTTTATGGAGCCATATTGCATGGAAGCCCTAGATCTACTCTTTTAGTGCATTTTGAGCCCTAAAACCTTCATTGGTATTTATTTACACGCAAAGTTGGAAACTTTACGTTATAATCAAGCCCTAAGAACCCAGATCCATGAATGGAATGCATTAGATTCAAGCAGAATCGAGTATATAGTAATTGCATGCATGCGAATCAGCGAGTCGTTCTTCGGACTCGGCGAGCCGAGTCGCGAGTCCCCGATTTTTCCCCTTTTGAGTTATGCCGAGTGGGATCAGTGAGCTTTAGGTGGACTCAGTGAATCGGAAGCCATACTCAATAATGGAGGGACTCGGCGAGTCAATGCCCTGACACGGCGAGTCCAAGGCAACCTTCTTGCCTCAAGAACAGACTCGACGAATTGTTCATACAACTCGGCGAGTCACAGACCAGAGCGTTCATCGAATGAAGATGAACTCGACAAGTTGTTCATATAATTCGGCGAGTCGAATGAAGAACTATTGGATGTCTGTATGGAGGGAGAACTCATCGAGTCATGCCTAACTCAACGAGTAGGGACGGGAGTGAGGACAATCGACTGGATAGGGACTCGACGAGTTAGCGAGCCAACTCGACGAGTCGGGTCAACTGGAAGTTGACTTTGACTTTGACTTTTTACTTAGTTAGGGGTAAAATGGTCATTTTACCCTAAGTGCGGTTAGCAGTGTTTGATTGAGTGTTTTGTGGGAATTACAGCCGGAGGATTTTCGGAGCAGCAGCAGCAGACAGACAGTTCCTATGCAGATCAACAGCTACCTCAAGGCGAGTTACCTTCCAGTAGCGGTGGGTCTACGGCCACAATGTCGGCCCACTAGTAGGGTTCGTATGTTAGGTGATTATCTTTGTGATATCATCTACGTTTGCTACTACCTGATATGTTATATGCTAGCATGATATGTTGTATGTGTAGAGTTCGGTTGTTAGGACCGAAGGGTAGTCAGACACCCCAGATAAGTCTGACAGTATGTGATGATATGTTTGCATGCTGGCTTGTATGTTATATGCGATAGAGGTAGTAGGAGGGGACCAGTCCCCGAGGTTCGGTTGTTAGGACCGATGGGTAGTCAGCACCCTAGAATGGCTCGACACGGGTAGGTTAGTGCCCCAGAATGGCTTGACACGAGTAGGTCGGCACCCCAGAATGGCCGTACGGGTAGGTCGGCACCACCGAATGGCCGTACCAGGTAGGTCGGGCACCCCATAAATGCTTGGCAGTATGTATGTGATATGATTGTATGGTATGTGGTACGATGGGGGAACTCACTAAGCTTCATGCTTATAGTTTTCAGTTTTTGGTTTAGGTACCTCTTCAACGAAGGGGAAGGAGTCGGCGCGGTAGCGGCACATCATACACACACACCTTGGTTTTCCGCGTTATGATATATTCTGGGATTGTACTTTGACATTATTACTATTTTCATGTGTTGGGTATTTAGACACGAGATATGTTTATTGAAATGATATGATCTTATGACGTTTTACTACAAATGTTTTACAAACTACTTAATTTAAATGAAATTTTTGGACGTGAAATTTGGGTCGTTACAGTTGGTATCAGAGCCCTGGTTTGAGGGATTCGGACACACCTTCGGGGGCGTGTGGATTCAAACCGAGGGATTAAAAGATTTTATAAGAAAATAGTTTTCTAAAGAATAAAATAGAAGAAATTTTATTTCAAAAAGAACAAGTATGTGATGTGCGCGACCGGCCAAGCCCAAGTAAGTACTCCCCAAAGTACCCATACAAGTTTATGTTACATTACCAGTTTCAATAGAACAACATGATAGAATAGGACTAAGGATCTAGGAGTGATGCCTTATGTGGCTGCTTTATATGCTTCAGCTTATGAGAGTTGCATGCTAGATTTGTGTAGACAGCAGTAGGATAGCCTGTTTAGGTTATGCCTGATAGTATGAGCTTAGCATTATATACCAACGCAGTTCCTGTTATGAGGATAGAGTTGTTTGAGATTGTTTCCTTTTGTCCGAAGGTTGTTTGCTTTGTGCTTTTGTGGGCCTTGAGTGATGGGAGTTAGCTTTTGTGGGCCTTGAGTGATGAGAGGCTATGCAAGTTCATTGTGTCAGAGATCACCAGAGGCATCCTTGAGTCGACCCCCATCATTTTCGGGTCGATCAAGGAAGGGATAGTTGAGCTAATGGAGGATCGCCTCAGGGCGTTCAGGAGTGACATGGCATCTGGCCAGTCAGGATCTCGCACACTGTCCTTCAAGGACTTCAGGGGCAGTGGTGCGTCGGATTTCCATGGGGCGAAGGACCCCATAGCTGCCAGGCGGTGGATTGCAGACATCGAGTCTGCACAGTTGACTAGCTTCTGCCCCGAGGGGTCGAAGGTGAGATATGCAGCAGGATGTTTATGAGACCGAGCTAGAGATTGGTAGGAGTCCGTCGGTGACTCATTGGGAGCCTCGACTTTTGAGGCTATGAACTGGTCGGACTTTGTGACCAGGTTCAGGGTAGAGTTTGCGCCGGTTGTCGGGCTTCAACAGCTGGCCTAGGAGTTTTTGGATATGAGGCAGACGACAGAGACTGTGGCAGAGATCACCGCCAAGTTCCGGGAGAGGGTGTTGTTGGTGCCCCAGTACGCGGGTGATGAGGATATGAGGAGGACCCGCTATTATGACATGCTACGAGCTGATATTTAGGAGCATGTTAGTTTTCCAGCTTGCCCTACCCTGGAGTCTATGATTGTGTCACGACTAGAATTTTTTGTGCCTTGTAACTACAACACTTATGACAATTATGAATCAAAAACATGAAAGCATGTATGATGCTTACTCTATGACAACAAAATTTCAATCAAACACTTCATACAAGCACTGTAAATAGTCAGCAAACAATTGGGAACCTTAGAAATCCTTATTTAAGTCCATTTTGGATTAGGATTTCCTTATTGGGCCCAATGGATCAATAAGCTTCCAATTGGACTATCTTGGGCTTAAAACTCTTAAATGGGCTCTAATAGGACCCACTTGCATTTATTTCAATATTTTGGGCCATATTGGGCCTAGAATGAAATAAATTATTTAAATGAACCATATTGGGCCATAATTAACCTAATTTAGCCCTAATAGGTCATAAAAATCACATTTATAATTATTTGGACCAAAAATCACTCAACATAACCATAAAAATTAGGCTTAAGCATTCAAGGCCCAAAACTCTATTCTCTTTTCTCCATTCTCAGCCCAAGCCCAATCCATGGGGAAGAGTTGACTTAGGCCTTGCCACCTCATTTTTACATGGAGGTTATCCATGCAAATAACCCAAGTATCCATGCACTATCTCATCAATCTTCTCTCTCCCTCTCCCTCTTTTTCCTTCGGCCGAGAGCAAGAGAATGAACACACACACCTCACAAAACTCTCTCTAAATCACTCAAGAATCATCCACTCTTCTTCATCCAAAATCTCGAAAATTTGGCTTGAAGTCTAAGGATCTTCATCAAGTAATTCATCATCGAAGGTAAGTTAATGGCTAACTTATGATCTAACTCCCTTCATTTCATCAAAATCTCTTCTAAATCCATTCAATCTTGTGATCTTGCACGTTAGAAGCTCTTTAAATTCGAGATCTTCCAAGAAAGGTTGCCAGCGCCAAAAATAACAACAAACTCTTCTCTTTTCTTCTTCAAAACCGATCCACAACTCAAGGAGAGCTTCATACCCCTTTCTTTTCGGTTTTTATGAGTTTTTATGGGGGAGAATACAAGTAAATGTGTAGATCTATGTCTAAATGTATGCTATGTGTGATTTGATGCATGTTTGTGTGTGATATTATGTGTTGTGATGAATATGTTATCCAAAAAAAAATATGTAAAAAATCGAGATCTAAAACATAGGGAAGGAAATAAAGATAACTTAAACTATTTTACCCTAATCAAGTCAAGAAACATAACTCATATGGTTAGGATGAACATGCTTGAACATAAAACCCATTTTTGGGCATAAATTGTCAAAAATACAAAATTAAGGGCCCAAACCGACAAATTATAGTTTCTGGAGGGTCAAAAGAGTCCAAACAGTTCCTATAATAATATTTCTGAAACAAAACATTTTTGAAGGACTTAAAATGTAAATTTTGCACTTAATGGGCTAAACTTGGGCTTTTCGGCCCAATAAGCCTCAATATGCGAGATTTCCAAGTTTGAGGGGCTAAAAAGGAAGTTTTATGTAAAACAGGGGATTTGAAGTGTATTAAAACCATTTTCAAAGGTCAAAAATGCTTTTCAAAATAAAGCTGTTATCATACCAAAGTGTTAAGAAAAATGGTTTAAGGACTAAAATGGAAATTCTATTATATAAAGGACTAAAAGTGCTAATTTTATAAAAGAAGGGTTGTGAAAAGGTAAAAATCTTACTTTTAAACAAACTAATTCCTTAAGACAAAATACGAGATCCACGACTATCGGCGAAACGTAAAAACAAATACACTTTCAACAACCAATATCGTTACCAAAACAAATTGATTCGGTCTCGAATCAATAACAACACAAAAATCAATAAACAATAGTATTCCAATAAACACGTGATAACTACGTGGAGTCAATATTCAATCTTTGTGCTTGAAAGTTTCAAATTGTGCTTGTTGGGCCTCGCTAGCCCAATAACATGATCTTTTGGCCTAAGGGAACGCGCTTACATGTTAATGGGCCTTCCATGACCTAATTCCATGTAAAAGGACTTTCAATAGCTCTATTCTGCTGTTGGGCCCCAAGGGTCCATTAGTACTACTAGCGAAGTTAAGAAGTCAAATGCGAGTCGGGCCAAGTGCCTTTCGCATTCCTGATAGCCTTGAATAACTTATGGAAATAAAGGGGGCTTCGTACCCTCCTTTCTCCTCGGTTGTGGGGCTATGAGAAATCAAGTAAACAAATTCGTGGCGTAAATCAAGATAAGTCAGGGTGGTTGGATTAAGTGAGTAGTATGGACGACGCCTTAAGGATCGCTCGTAATTTGTAGTTATAAACTAGTCATTTTCATTAATGCGTGATTGTAACGACTCACAACCCATAATTAATCCAATGTCACATGGGTAATCAAAAACAATCGTCTTATCGGTATAACAATAAATAAGACATGTAATTTTACGTATTGGGAAAACATCGGGTTTTCCCAGGGAGTTCAACATTTTTATCTATGTGATGTATACAAAGTTCAACAACTATACAGGTTTTCAAAATCGACAAGCATATTTACGGATCTTCATACTTTTTTATAAACAAATACTCTTTTCAGAAAATATCGGATTTTCTGGGTTTTTCAAACTTCGCAAAAATCATTTTTCCATAACATTACTTATGAACTCACCAACATTTCATATGTTGATGTTTTTTCAAGATAACTTGTATTCTCAGGTAACAGGTAAATTGAAGAATATGTATCAAGTTATGTCATGGTGTTTTGCTTAGATTATTTATCGAACGGTTTATGTTATGAAATTGTAATGTTTAAAACAATGTACTGAATGTAAACAATGTCGGTTATAATATTTCAATGCATGGTGATGAATGATGTTATGATTCATGTATAATCATTGTTATGGTATTCAATTTAAGTCACAAGAGCCTTCGGACGTTTCCGCCGTCCGGTTCGGGCGTGTGATAGGTTGGTATCAGAGCTCTGTTTATAGTGAACTAGCATATTTAGCCACACATTGATATGCAACTATAAACCAAAAAGAGGGACTAACACAACTCTGAACAAAACAAGTAAAACATAACAATAAAAACATCCTTGATTGTATTAGGAAAAAGAACATAATACCGAACCAAACAAGATAATGCTAGTATCTCGGTTAAGCCAGGACTGTTCTTAGTCGTATCAAGGAGTGGATGTAGCCTGATCAACTACATTTCCTCCAAGGTACAACTATCACATGTCCTGAAGAGATCGTGATAGCTAGGGAACCTAAAAATATACCCCTTTACCCTAAGAAGAGAACATCCGTTTAGTCTATACAATAGTCGTAGCGTCTTAGGAATAATGTTAGCATATTTACGCACTCTCGTAGACAGCATGGCTGGTTTCCATCACCCCGGAGATCCTTACTTCCCTAACCAGGGAAATAACAGATGGTTGGACGAAGAGCCTGAAGAAGAGCCTGAGGAAGACCCCGAGGAGGAATCGGACGGGGAACCGGAGGCAGAAGTCGAGGGCGAACCTGCCGAACCAGTAGAAGAACAGGAGGAGGAAGAAGATGAAGGAAGCTTCGAGGAGGAACCCAGCGATAACGAAGGGGGTGATTCGGACGCGGAGTCTGAAGTCATCAACCCCCCTTACCCGATTAGGGTGCCCGCTTACCGGGTGGGCCCCACTGGTCCTACACCCCCCTGGGGTATTGATCTTTGGAGGTGGAGCAGACAACAGGGACAGCGACCCCCGTTCGGCATGTCACGCGAGTTCTTTGACCTGAGGGACGGAGGGCCAGCCGATCGAGCCCTTCCGGTCCTGGTGAAACGATTACGAAACACCGGCGACCTAGCTCAGAGCACCGCCGACCAGGTACGCCAGACGTGGGCTAGGGTCGAGCGTGCAGAGCAGGAGACACGATATGTTCTTCGAGAGTTCCACATGAGGCAGGTGAGGTGGGAGTCCCGACTCCGGGACGCAGAATAACATATGGCTCGTCTTCAGGGAGCATCCACTTCCTCAGCCCCACCCCTGGGCACATCTCACCGCGACTAGGGATAACAGTATCAGTCTTTAGTACCATGTCATTAGGATCCATGCTATGTACCCGACTCTATGTTTAAGTGACTAAACTACTCATAGAGCCATTATGCTGTCGAACTAGTATCACTTATGTATGCTCTTACGAGCAAAATTTTCATGTATCAAATGTGGGTAATATTAGTAAAAATTTTATATGTTTTACTTTGACGTTGTAATTTGCTATGTGTTACATATCCATGATTGTGTGCCAAATTGTGAAAGTACCTAAGTTCGTGCCTCACACTTAGCTCATAGGATCACACTCTCACAAAAAGCACAGATACTCAACATCTTTCTGTTCCATGGCAGAGAGATGCCTTGACGACCCACCCGCAGAAACCCTGAGCGAAACCCGCCCGAGTTAAACTCTGTTGCTTTTCAGTAGCGGTGTCGGCTGCGGTTACCGCGGCTATGGCCCAAATTCACCAAGGGAACAATGGAGGAGTCAACGGACCAGGTGCCGGAAGTTCGAACAACGGGACGAATCAAGGACCTACCAAAACATGTTCCTACAAAGACTTCACTAACGCCAAACCACGAATCTTTAACGGCACTGGTGGAATGATCACCCTGAAACGATGGATCGAGAAGGTGGAATCGGTATTCGAGATATGCGATTGCCCTGAAGAGATGAAGGTGAAGTTTGCTGCATGCAATTTCGTTGACCAAGCGCTCACTTGGTGGAACGGACACATGGAAGCTATGACACTCCCCGTAGCCAATTCCATGCCATGGGCAGAAATGAAAGAAATGCTGATGACTGAATACTGCCCTCGTGGCGAAATTCAGAAAATGGAACAAGAGCTGTGGAATCTCACCGTCCGAAACTCGGATATAGATGCATACATATCAAGGTTCAGTGAACTGTCTCTGCTATGCCCTGGCATGATTACCTTAGAGGGTAAGAAGATCGAGCGATTCATCTAGGGACTAACCTCCCCGATCCAAGGAAACGTGATAGCTGCAAATCCCGAAACTTTCGATAGTGCCAAGAGATTGGCCAAGAAGTTGTATGACCACAACAACAAGAAGGGTGAGAAGCCAGTGGAGACTGAAGTTAAGAAGGAAAATGATAGCAAGAAGGGGAAGAACAACAAGAGGAAGGGACGTCAAGGCTCCGAATCGTCCAAGAAGCAGCAAACAGTGGCAGTTAATGCTGCAACCACTCAAGTTCCATCCATACCACATGCTCCAGCTTCAGCTGCTCCAAGTTCTCCTAGACCTTATTCCGGTAATCTTCCCAAGTGCAACAAGTGCGGGCTTCATCACAACGGAGAATGCAGAGAGATGCAGTGCACCAATTGCAATCGGAAAGGACACACGGCAAGGTATTGTAGGACCTACCCTCCTCAGAACCAACAACAGGGAAACAACAACAACTAACCGCAACAACAACAACACCAACACTGACGGCAACAATGCAGGACCTAGCCACACCTGCTATGGATGTGGAAGGACTGAGCATTTCCTTCGAAATTGCCCCAACAACAAAAATCCCGGAATTGGAGGAACAGGAAGGGTGCTGACCATGGGTCAGGAGGAAGCGATTCAGGATCCCGCTGTTGTTACCGGTACGTTCCTCCTAAACCGCACTTATGCATGCATTCTATTTGATACCGGAGTAGAGCGAAGTTTTGTGAGCAATAAGTTTAAACAATTGTTAAAACAACAACCCTAGAAGCTCAATGAAACCTTTACGGTGGAAATGGTCAATGGGAAAACCGAATCCACTGGGGAAATCTACATCGGATGTACCCTAACTCTAAATCAACACGTCTTTCGAATAGACTTAATGCATGTTTTCATTAGGAGTTTCGATGTGATTATTGGCATGGACTGGTTAAGCCCCCACCATGCTGAAATTATGTGTCACGAGAAGGTTGTTCGCCTTCACCTTCCCAATCACGAAACCCTAGTTATTTACAGAGACAAACCTAGCACAAACCTTCGCCTCGTCTCGTGCATCCAGGCACAGAAGCATCTGCGAAAGAATGATTTGACATTCCTGGCTCATATAGTGGATAAAACCAAGGAAGAGGTTAGCATTCAAGACATTCCAGTGGCACGTGAATTCCCAGAAGTATTTCCCGAAGATCTTCCTGGAGTACCCCCAGAGAGACAAGTTGAATTCCGGATTGATCTTGTTCCAGGAGCAACTCCCCTCGCTAAATCGCCTTACCAACTAGCTCCTGCTGAGATGCAGGAATTGTCCAGCCAACTCAGCGAAGTCCTGGGCAAAGGATTCATCCGACCCAACTACTCGCCATGGGGAGCTCCGGTCCTCTTTGTCAAAAAGAAGGACGGATCTTTTAGGATGTGCATCGATTACAGGGAGCTAAACAAGCTCACTGTCAAAAATCGCTATCCACTCCCACGAATCGACGATCTATTTGACCAGCTCCAAGGAGCTAGTTACTTCTCTAAGATAGATCTACGATCGGGATACCATCAACTCAAGGTCCGGGAAGAGGATATTCCCAAAACCGCTTTCCAAACTCGTTACGGACATTATGAATTTGTCGTAATGCCCTTCGGTCTGACGAATGCCCCTACCGCATTCATGGACCTAATGAATCGAATCTATCGATCATTCCTCGACAACTTTGTTATCGTTTTCATTGACGACATTCTAGTCTATTCCCGAAGCGAAGAAGAGCATGGCCAACATCTCCGACAAATCCTGGAAACCCTGCGAATGGAGAAGCTATACGCAAAACTCTCCGAGTGTGAGTTCTAGCTCCGTAGCATGAACTTTTTAGGTAATGTTGTTAGTCAGGAAGGAATACATGTGGATCCTTCTAAGGTCAAAGCCGTTGAAGGATGGGCAGTTCCGACGACACCCACATAAATTTGCCAATTTTTAGGCCTAGCAGGCTACTATAGGAGGTTCATTCAGAACTTCTCTAAGATCGCCAAGCCACTTACCTCGCTTACACAAAAGGGCGTACCATTCAAATGGATGGACAAACAAGAAGTTGCATTCCGAACTCTGAAACAAACACTCTGCAGTGCCCCGGTACTATCTCTACCAGAGGGAACGGAAGATTTCGTGGTCTACTGTGACGCGTCAAATCAGGGTTTAGGTTGCATTCTCATGCAGCGTGGAAAAGTTATAGCTTACGCATCCCACCAACTAAAGGCACACGAAGTGAACTATACAACCCATGATCTGGAATTGGGAGTAGTGGTCTTCGCTCTGAAGATTTGGAGGCATTACCTCTATGGTACGAAGTGCACCATCTTCACGGACCACAAGAGTCTCCAGCACATCTTGAATCAGAAAGAGTTGAATATGAGGCAACGAAGATGGGTGGAACTATTAAACGATTACGAGTGTGAAATCAAGTAGCACCCAGGCAAGGCCAACGTGGTAGCTGATGCCTTGAGTCGGAAAGAGTACTCTAATCGTCGTGTGAAAACTCTCTCAATAACCATCCAATCTCACCTAACCACTCAGATCAGGGCAGCCCAGTCAGATGCCATGAAGGCGGAAAACATAGCAAGCGAAGCATTACGTGGAATGGAGAAGAATCTCGAGGTGAAAGAGGACGGAGTACACTATTTCATGAACCATATTTGGGTCCCTAAATTTGGAGGATTTAGGAAGGTAGTCATGAATGAAGCACACAAGACGTGATATTCTATCCATCCAGGTTCAGATAAAATGTACATGGATATTAAGCAATATAATTGGTGGCTTAATATGAAGGCAGAAATTGCCACCTATGTCAGCAAATGCCTTACTTGCGCCAAAGTAAAGGTGGAGTACCAAAAGCCCTCGGGGTTGTTATAGCAACCAGAAATCCCTGAGTGGAAATGGGAAGGGATTTCCATGGACTTTGTGACCAAGCTACCCAAGACGTCGGACGGATTAGACACTATATGGGTAATAGTTGACCGACTGACGAAATCCGCCCATTTCCTGCCAATAAAAGAATCCTACAAGATGGAGAGAATGACAAGAATATACATTCGAGAAATCATGAGACTTCACAGAGTGCCAGTATCTATCATCTCAGATAGAGATAGTAGATTCACGTCACGTTTTTGGCAATCACTTCAGAAAGCACTGGGAACCCATCTCGACATGAGCACCGCTTATCACCCACAAACGGACGGTCAAAGCGAACGAACCATCCAGACGCTCGAAGACATGCTCCGCGCATGTGTGATAGACTTTGGGAAGTCCTGGGATACCCACTTACCCTTAGTTGAATTCTCGTATAACAACAGCTACCATTCGAGCATCAAAGTCGCTCCTTTCGAAGCGCTATATGGACGTAAGTGTAGGTCACCGTTGTGTTGGGATGAGGTGGGCGACACCCAGCTAGCAAGGGAACCAGCATCAGACAAGACGTTAACAGGACCGGAGATCATACGTGAAACCACAGAAAATATATTTCAAATCAGAGCTCGACTACAAGCCTCGTGCGACCGACAAAAGAACTACGCTGACAGACGACGAAAGGCCTTAGAATTTCAGGCCAGGGATCGAGTACTGTTAAAAGTTTCACCCTGGAAAGGGGTCATTCATTTTGGAAAACAGGGAAAACTGAACCCACGATACATTGGACCTTTCGAGATTCTTGCCCAAATAGGTCCAGTGGCGTACAGATTGCAGCTACCCGCTGAGCTCAGCAATGTACACCCCGTGTTCCATGTTTACAATCTAAGGAAGTTCCTATCCGATGAAACTCTCGTCATTCCCCTTGACGAAATTGAAATCAATGAGAATCTCCTGTTCATTGAAGAACCAGTCAAAATCATGGACAGGGAGGTGAAGCGTACTAAGCAAAGTCGCATGTCGATCGTGAAAGTACGAGGGAACGCGAAGCGTGGGCCAGAATTCACGTGGGAACGCGAAGACCAAATGAAGCAAAAGTACCCTCATCTATTCTAGCATTCTCAAATCTAGCTTTCAAAAGAATTTCGGGACGAAATTCCCTCTAACGGGGGGATGATGTCACAACAAGAAATTTTTGTGCCTTGTAACTACAACACTTATGACAATTATGAATCAAAAACATGAAAGCATGTATGATGCTTACTCTATGACAACAAAATTTCAATCAAACACTTCATACAAGCACTGTAAATAGTCAGCAAACAATTGGGAACCTTAGAAATCCTTATTTAAGTCCATTTTGGATTAGGATTTCCTTATTGGGCCCAATGGACCAATAAGCTTCCAATTGGACTATCTTGGGCTTAAAACTCTTAAATGGGCTCTAATAGGACCCACTTGCATTTATTTCAATATTTTGGGCCATATTGGGCCTAGAATGAAATAAATTATTTAAATGAACCATATTGGGCCATAATTAACCTAATTTAGCCCTAATAGGTCATAAAAATCACATTTATAATTATTTGGACCAAAAATCACTCAACATAACCAAAAAAATTAGGCTTAAGCATTCAAGGCCCAAAACTCTATTCTCTTTTCTCCATTCTCAGCCCAAGCCCAATCCATGGGGAAGAGTTGACTTAGGCCTTGCCACCTCATTTTTACATGGAGGTTATCCATGCAAATAACCCAAGTATCCATGCACTATCTCATCAATCTTCTCTCTCCCTCTCCCTCTTTTTCCTTCGGCCGAGAGCAAGAGAATGAACACACACACCTCACAAAACTCTCTCTAAATCACTCAAGAATCATCCACTCTTCTTCATCCAAAATCTCGAAAATTTGGCTTGAAGTCTAAGGATCTTCATCAAGTAATTCATCATCTAAGGTAAGTTAATGGCTAACTTATGATCTAACTCCCTTCATTTCATCAAAATCTCTTCTAAATCCATTCAATCTTGTGATCTTGCACGTTAGAAGCTCTTTAAATTCGAGATCTTCCAAGAAAGGTTGCCAGCGCCAAAAATAACAACAAACTCTTCTCTTTTCTTCTTCAAAACCGATCCACAACTCAAGGAGAGCTTCATACCCCTTTCTTTTCGGTTTTTATGAGTTTTTATGGGGGAGAATACAAGTAAATGTGTAGATCTATGTCTAAATGTATGCTATGTGTGATTTGATGCATGTTTGTGTGTGATATTATGTGTTGTGATGAATATGTTATCCAAAAAAAAATATGTAAAAAATCGAGATCTAAAACATAGGGAAGGAAATAAAGATAACTTAAACTATTTTACCCTAATCAAGTCAAGAAACATAACTCATATGGTTAGGATGAACATGCTTGAACATAAAACCCATTTTTGGGCATAAATTGTCAAAAATACAAAATTAAGGGCCCAAATCGACAAATTATAGTTTCTGGAGGGTCAAAAGAGTCCAAACAGTTCCTATAATAATATTTCTGAAACAAAACATTTTTGAAGGACTTAAAATGTAAATTTTGCACTTAATGGGCTAAACTTGGGCTTTTCGGCCCAATAAGCCTCAATATGCGAGATTTCCAAGTTTGAGGGGCTAAAAAGGAAGTTTTATGTAAAACAGGGGATTTGAAGTGTATTAAAACCATTTTCAAAGGTCAAAAATGCTTTTCAAAATAAAGCTGTTATCATACCAAAGTGTTAAGAAAAATGGTTTAAGGACTAAAATGGAAATTCTTTTATATAAAGGACTAAAAGTGCTAATTTTATAAAAGAAGGGTTGTGAAAAGGTAAAAATCTTACTTTTAAACAAACTAATTCCTTAAGACAAAATACGAGATCCACGACTATCGGCGAAACGTAAAAACAAATACACTTTCAACAACCAATATCGTTACCAAAACAAATTGATTCGGTCTCGAATCAATAACAACACAAAAATCAATAAACAATAGTATTCCAATAAACACGTGATAACTATGTGGAGTCAATATTCAATCTTTGTGCTTGAAAGTTTCAAATTGTGCTTGTTGGGCCTCGCTAGCCCAATAACATGATCTTTTGGCCTAAGGGAACGCGCTTACATGTTAATGGGCCTTCCATGACCTAATTCCATGTAAAAGGACTTTCAATAGCTCTATTCTGCTGTTGGGCCCCAAGGGTCCATTAGTACTACTAGCGAAGTTAAGAAGTCAAATGCGAGTCGGGCCAAGTGCCTTTCGCATTCCTGATAGCCTTGAATAACTTATGGAAATAAAGGGGGCTTCGTACCCTCCTTTCTCCTCGGTTGTGGGGCTATGAGAAATCAAGTAAACAAATTCGTGGCGTAAATCAAGATAAGTCGGGGTGGTTGGATTAAGTGAGTAGTATGGACGACGCCTTAAGGATCGCTCGTAATTTGTAGTTATAAACTAGTCAT
Organism: Lactuca serriola; assembly: GCF_051521515.1. NCBI lineage: Eukaryota > Viridiplantae > Streptophyta > Magnoliopsida > Asterales > Asteraceae > Lactuca > Lactuca serriola. The sequence goes on from NC_136411.1 coordinate 21,912,697, forward strand.
TTTCATTAATGCGTGATTGTAACGACTCACAACCCATAATTAATCCAATGTCACATGGGTAATCAAAAACAATCGTCTTATCGGTATAACAATAAATAAGACATGTAATTTTACGTATTGGGAAAACATCGGGTTTTCCCAGGGAGTTCAACATTTTTATCTATGTGATGTATACAAAGTTCAACAACTATACAAGTTTTCAAAATCGACAAGCATATTTACGGATCTTCATACTTTTTTTATAAACAAATACTCTTTTCAGAAAATATCGGATTTTCTGGGTTTTTCAAACTTCGCAAAAATCATTTTTCCATAACATTACTTATGAACTCACCAACATTTCATATGTTGATGTTTTTTCAAGATAACTTGTATTCTCAGGTAACAGGTAAATTGAAGAATATGTATCAAGTTATGTCATGGTGTTTTGCTTAGATTATTTATCGAACGGTTTATGTTATGAAATTGTAATGTTTAAAACAATGTACTGAATGTAAACAATGTCGGTTATAATATTTCAATGCATGGTGATGAATGATGTTATGATTCATGTATAATCATTGTTATGGTATTTAATTTAAGTCACAAGAGCCTTCGGACGTTTCCGCCGTCCGGCTCGGGGGTGTGACAGATTGCCAGGGCGAGGGAGAGGGAGATTGATCTGGAGCATGTCCGGAAGAGGAAAGTAGAGGAGGGGCAGTCGATGGGGGCTTCGGGGAAGAAGCCCAAGGGATCGGATGGCAGGTCGAAAGGCCAGTCAGGACCGGGCCACTGCAGGAAATGCGGCAGGCCACATGAGGGGGCGTGTAGACTGGGATCGTCAGGCTGCTACAAGTACGGCAAGACGGGGCATTTCAGCAGGGATTGTACTGCCCCTGCATCGGTTACTCAGACGTCTGAGTTGCTGTGTTTCCACTGCAACCAGAGGGGCCACAAGAAGTCCAATTGCCCCCAGTTGACAGTAGCATCAGCGCCGGTGAAGGTGCCAGCTCCAGCAACCATGCGGATCACTGATGGCCGGCAGGGCAAGGCGGAGGCTCCAGTGGTGAGGAGTCGGGCATTCCAGTTGACTACTGAGGAGGCACGCGTTGCACCCGATGTGGTGACGGGTATGACTTCTTATTTATGCTATTATGATATGCTGCTGTGATTTTCATATATATATATATATATATATATATATATATATATATATATATATATATATATATATATACGTTTTGTTTAGGATCGTTCCATGTGAACGGTATTCCAGTTCAAGTATTGTTTGATTCGGGCGCTACCCGATCTTTTTTTTCTCTTGCGCTCAGGAATAGATTTCCCGAGTCTTCAGGCATGTTGGATTGCCCTCTAGACGTAGAGATTGTAGATGACCGTTCGGTGCGAGCATCGACGATGTTCTGGGATTATGTGCTGAGGTTATTTGAGGAGCGCTATCTAGTGGATCTGGTTCCCATACCTTTGCGGGGGAAAAAGGTTATTATCGGTATGGATTGGTTGAGCCCTAATGGGGCAGTGATCAACTGCGCGCAACAGTTGGTGCGGATCAGGACCCCAAGTGGCGGAGAGCTGGTGATTCAGGGCAAGAGGCCATAGCGAGGACCAGCTTTATGTCGCGCAGGTTATGTCGCGTATGTTATGGATACCCGGGAGGCGGGTAGAGCGACGGTGGGAGATTTGCCCGTAGTACGAGAGTTCGCAGACGTATTCCCCGGGGAGCTGCTTGGGATACCTCCGGAGCGCCAGGTGGAGTTCAGGATTGACCTGGTCCCTGCGGATCCGGTAGCCAAGGCACCCTATCGGTTGGCTCCTCCCTAGATGCAGGAGTTGTCTACGCAGCTGCGGGAGCTACTAGACAAGGGATTTATCTGGCCAAGTAGTTCGCCTTGGGGAGCCCCGATTCTGTTTGTGAAGAAGAAGGACGAGTCGCATCGTATGTGTATAGACTATAGGGAGCTGAACAAGGTAACGGTGAAGAACCGTTACCCACTCCCGAGGATTGATGATCTCTTTGACCAGTTATAGGGAGCATGTTGGTTCTCCAAGATCGATTTGCGTTCGGGGTATCATCAGATGAGGGTCAGAGAGGAGGATATGCAGAAGACCGCGTTTTGGATGTGCTATGGTCATTATGAGTTCGTGGTGATGCCGTTTGGGCTCACCAATGCCCCTGCCGCGTTTATGGACCCCATGAACCGTGTGTGCAGACCGATGCTGGATCGGTCTGTGATAGTTTTCATTAACAATATCTTGGTTTATTCCAAGACGCAGGAGGAGCACGAGGGGCATCTGCGAGAGGTGTTGGAGACCCTGAGGAAGGAGAGCTTATACGCTAAGTTCTCCAAGTGTGAGTTCTGGTTGCGCGAAGTGCAGTTTCTCGGACACCTTGTCAACCAGGACGAGATTTCGGTGGATCCAACCAAGGTGGAGGCCGTGAGGAGGTGGGAGGTTTCGAAGTCTCCATCCGAGATTTGGAGTTTCCTGGGATTAGCGGGCTACTATCGTAGATTCATTCAGGACTTCTCCAAGATAGCTGTACCCCTGACACGGTTGACCAAGAAAGTCGTGGTCTTTCGATGGGGGCTTGAGCAGCATGCGGCGTTTGAGGTTCTAAGGCAGAGATTGTGCGAGGCGCCAATCTTAGCCCTGCGAGAGGGCGTAGAGGATTTTGTGGTATACTGTGACACGTCTATTTCAGGTTTGGGCGCGGTATTGATGCAGAGAGGGCATGCTATTGCTTATGCCTCAACGCAGCCGAAGCTTCACGAGGCGAATTACCGACGCACGATTTAGAGTTGGGGGCGGTGTTCTTTGCCCTTAAGATTTGGCGGCATTACCTCTATGGGGTTCGGTGTACCATTTACACAGACCACAAGAGCCCGAGGTATCTCATGGACCAGCCGAATCTAAACATGAGGCATCGTCGGTGGCTTGACGTGGTAAAGGATTATGATTGTGAGATCCTTTACCACCCGGGGAAGGCCAATGTGGTGGCCGATGCGCTTAGCCGCAAGGCGACGCCGATTAGGGATATTTGCGTGCGGATGACAGTTGTGAATCCGCTATTGGAGCGGATTCGGGAAGCCCAGCAGGAGGCCATGAAGGAGGAACACCGGAAGAGTGAGCGCATAGTGGGTCATGTTTCCTCCTTCGATTATGACAGCCGAGGATTATTGACACTACACCGTAGGGTGTGGGTGCCGTATCACGGAGGCGTGCGCCAGGTCTTGATGGATGAGGCACACAAATCCCGATTCTCCATTCATCCCGGGGCAACGAAGATGTATAGGGATCTTCGTTTAGACTATTGGTGGCCCTGTATGAAGCGAGATGTGGCTTGGTATGTGGAGCGGTGTTTGACTTGCAGGAAGGTCAAGGCCGAGCATCAGAGACCGCACGGCAAGATGTAGCCATTGGATATCGCGTTGTGGAAATGGGAAGATATTACGATGGATTTTATCATGAAGCTTCCCAGGACCGAGCGAGGAGTGGATTCGATATGGGTCATCGTGGATCGACTGACCAAGAGCGCCCATTTTATTCCGATTCAGGAGAGCATATCAGCCGAAAAGTTGGCCGACATCTATATCAGGGAGATAGTGGCGCAGCACGGGGTGCCAGTATCAGTGATTTTAGATAGGGATATGCGTTTCACTTCCAGGTTTTGGAAGAAGTTTCATGACGAGTTGGGCACTCGTCTGCATTTTACCACCACCTTTCTCCCGCTGACAGATGGTCAGAGTGAGCGGACCATCCAAACTCTTGAGGATATGTTGCGGGCATGCGTGCTAGACTTTAGTAGTTGGGATACCTATCTTCCTCTAGCTGAGTTCTCATACAACAGTAGCTATCACGCAAGTATTGACCGTCCTCCCTTCGAGATGTTGTACGGGAGAAGGTGCAGGACCCCTATATGTTGGGGCGAAGTTGGCCAGAGGGTCATGGGGAGCACCGAAGTGGTGCTCAAGACGACCGAGAGGATTCAGCAGGTGCGGAGTAGGCTTCAGACTGCTCAGAGTCGGCAGAAAAGCTATGCCGACAAGCGCCGATCAGACCTAGAGTTCCGGGTCGGGGATATGGTTCTCCTGAAGGTGTCGCCATGGAAGGGCGTCATCCGATTGAGGAAGCGAGACAAGTTGGGCCCCAGGTAGATTGGACCCTTCAGGGTTCTAACCCGGGTGGGCATGGTGGCATACCGGCTGGATCTGCCAGCCGAACTCAGTCAGATCCACAACACCTTCCACGTCTCGCAGCTGTGGAAATGCCTAGTGGACGACTCAACGATGGTGCCTTTAGAGGATATTCAGGTTGATGACAGACTGAATTACATTGAGCGGCTAGTAGTGATCCTCGACCGGAAGTCGAAGGATCTGAGGAACAAGAGGGTGGAGCTAGTAAAGGTGCAATGGCAGCACCGGAAGGGTTCGGAGTGGACTTGGGAACCGGTAGAAGAGATGAGGGAGCACTATCCCGAGCTTTTCTAGTAGCGAGCGGCAGACTTCGAGGACGAAGTCTAAAATAAGTGGGGGAGATTTGTAGCACCTGGTTCCTGGTATGTAATTTAATCTAAGTATTTTTGCATTTTTAGCTGGAACTCGGCGAGTTGTAGGCCCGACTCACCGAGTAGGATCAGGATATCGAGCACGTTTAAGTTGGCGACTCGACGAATCCATATCCTGGACTCGGTGAGTCCGCCAGTCTGGAAGAAAACCTAATTTCAAAGGGTTGCACCCTATTTAAACATCGTTTTGTGCCTCATAGCGGCCCCCATTGCGTCCAGAACACCCCCTCTCGAAGCCCTAAACCTTCTTTTAGTAATTAGAGTGCTTTTGGTGTAATTCCTTGAAGTTTTGGAGAGAAGAAGAAGGTAGATCAAGAGGAGAGGAAGAAGATCTAGAATCTTTGTGCCATTTCAGAACTTCTAGAGGTATTAGACTCGAAACCCTCTCTGTTCCTTCATTATTATCTCATTAAGAGCTTATGATAGTCATTTTAAGGCGTCTTCTAGTCTTGATCTTTGAGTAATGAGCTTATAGTGTTAAGGGACTTCAGATCTAGGCATGATTGGGCTCTAGGAGCTCGGATCTACTGCCTTTATGGAGCCATATTGCATGGAAGCCCTAGATCTACTCTTTTAGTGCATTTTGAGCCCTAAAACCTTCATTGGTGTTTATTTACACGTAAAGATGGAAACTTTACGTTATAATCAAGCCCTAAGAACCCAGATCCATGAATGGAATGTACTGGATTCAAGCAGAATCGAGTATATAGTAATTGCATGCATGCGACTCGGTGAGTCGTTCTTCGGACTCGGTGAGTCGAGTCGCGAGTCCCCGATTTTTCGCCTTTTGAGTTATGCCGAGTGGGATCAGTGAGCTTTAGGTGGACTTAGTGAATCGGAAGCCAGACTCAGTAATGGAGGGACTCGGTGAGTCAATGCCCTGACTCGGCGAGTCCAAGGCAATCTTCTTGCCTCAAGAACAGACTCGACGAGTTGTTCATACAACTCGGCGAGTCACAGACCGGAGTGTTCATCGGATGAAGATGAACTCGACGAGTTGTTCATACAATTCGGCGAGTCGAATGAAGGACTATTGGATGTCTGTATGGAGGGAGAACTCGTCGAGTCATGCCTAACTCGACAATTAGGGACGGGAGTGAGGACAATCGACTGGATAGGGACTCGACGAGTTAGCGAGCCAACTCGGCGAGTCGGGTCAACTGGAAGTTGACTTTGACTTTGACTTTTTACTTGGTTAGGGGTAAAATGGTCATTTTACCCTAAGGACGGTTAGCAGTGTTTGATTGAGTGTTTCGTGGGAATTACAGCCGGAGGATTTCCGGAGCAGCAGCAGCAGACAGACAGTTCCCGCACAGATCAGCAACTACTTCGAGGTGAGTTACCTTCCAGTAGCGGTGGGTCTACGGCCACAATGCCGGCCCACCAGTAGGGTTCGTATGTTAGGTGATTGTCTTTGTGATATCATCTAGGTTTGCTACTACGTGATATGTTATATGCTAGCATGATATGTTGTATGTGTAGAGTTTGGTTGTTAGGACTGAAGGTTAGTCAGACACCCCAGTTATGTCTGCCAGTATGTGATGATATGTTTGCATGCTGGCTTGTATGTTACATGCGATAGAGGTAGTAGGAGGGGACCAGTCCCTGAGTTTTGGTTGTTAGGACCGATGGGTAGTCAGCACCCCAGAATGGCTCGACACGGGTAGGTCAGCGCCCCAGAATGGCTTGACATAGGTAGGACGGCACCCCAGAATGGCCGTACGGGTAGGTCGGCAACCCAAAAATGCCTGGCAGTATGTATGTTATATGATTGTATGGTATGTGGTACGATGGGGGAACTCACTAAGCTTCGTGCTTACAGTTTTTAGTTTTTGTTTCAAGTACCTCTTCAGCAAAGGGGAAGGAGCCGGCGCGGTAGCGGCACATCATACACACACACACCTTGGTTTTCCGCGTTATGATATATTCTGGGATTATACTCTGACATTATTACTATTTTCATGTGTTGGGTATTTAGCCACGAGATATTTTTATTGAAATGATATGATTGTATGACGTTTTACTACAAATGTTTTACAAACTACTTAATTTAAATGGAATTTTTGGCCGTGAAATTTGGGTCGTTACATTGTGGTTGTACTGCTTCGTGCTGTAGCCAACAGACCCTGTAGCAAACAAGATATGAGTTGAGCGCCAGGGAGGACATGCCAGACTCATACTGAGGGCTCATGAGCATTCCAGATATGAGGTGAGGGTCGGGAAGGGCATGTTAGACTCGTACTGAGGGCTTAGTGGTATTCAGTCCAAGGACTGATCAGGCAGCGGAGCAAGCCATACATAAGCTGTGGGCCAAGGGCAAGCCATATGTTATGGGCTCAAGGGAAATCCAGTCTTTTAGATGTGGACCCATTGCATGTTGTTGTTGTTGTATATGTGTTATTGGTATGTGTATTGGTATTTTGGGGGTACTCACTAAGTTTGGGCTTATAGTTTTGGATTATGTATTAGGTACTTCATAGGATCGCGGGAAGGCGAAGGCGTCATCATGAACCTTCTTGAGTTTTGATTTTATGATATTGGGAAAACTCTGATATTAAACCTATTTTGAAAAGTATTTGTAAGCAATGATGATTTATGGGTTGTTTTAAAACTTTAAAATTTTCATGACTTTTATGGATGTTACAAGTTGGTATCAGAGCCTTAGTTTGAGTGAATGGGAGGAAAACTCGTGTGAATCCTGTCTTAAACTAAGGAAAAAGATTTTTAAAATGATTTTTCAAATGGTTTTCAAAATAATCAAGGAGGATGTGATGTGTACGATCATCTGGAGCCAATAAGTAGACGCCAAAATACCATACTGTTATTTAATATTGTGATATGTTACAACAACTTGCTAGCAATAGGCTAGGGATCTTCATAATTTCGCATGATAGAATTTCCTGATTATATGATGCCTGATAGCCTAGGATTCTTCTCTAATGGAATTGACATCATTACTGTAGTTGCTTAGTGTAAGCATCGTGGTCACGAATAACTAAGATTTTAAATCCTGAGAATGTTTGGTCTGGCCTGATTTCATGTTCTTGTTTGATGAAGGTTTTAGGGTAGGATTATATATTCGACTGTCTATAGGGTCTAGTGTTATGTATGGATAGCTTACACGAGTGCTGCAGGGTTGGTGGAAGTTTCATGGATGGGTTGTGTGGGGTCATCTGACCGGTTTTGAGATATATAGCCTTTCCTCTAGGGAGTGAGGATTGAGTGTATGAGTATGCTAGCGAGTATTTTTAGAGTGTTGTGGTGATCCTCTGAGCCAAATACGGGTAGGTGGGGAAGGTAGTATGGGCTCGTACTCCCGAAATCACAGGACCCGTATGCGTAACAAGGAAGTGACAACCCCTAGGGATTTGTTGGGAGTTGGTTCCCCAATTATGATATGCGTGTTATTTGATATCCTCCTGGTTTATTTTCGGTATGGTGACTACGCGTCGAGTTGAGGTTGGGTCGGTTCGGGTTCGGGATTAGGAGTTGGCCGTCAGGGTGAGTCAGCTGCGTTGGATGACAGGATCAGGGAGATCCTACAGGAGGAGGTTGTTGCTTGTTTCTGAGTTCAGTTTCCAAAGATGTTTGGGTCTATCAAGACCGCCATGATTGAGTACTTTGACGAGCGCTATGCTTCTTTGTCTGAGACTGCTACTGTGCAACCACTGCAACCATTGTTGTCGCAAGGGGTTGGATCAGGTTGGGTTTTTTCAGTATCGGGACTTCGACAATACGAAGCCCTTGACCTTCGATAGAGTGCAGGACCTGATCATCGCCATGAGGTGGCTATCTGATGTGAGGGTTTTTTCTTCACTTGTTCTTGTCCAGCTGACCAGAATGTTAGGTGCGCTCTAAACCTTCTGAGGACCGGAGCGAAGGATTGGTGGTGGTTTGCTACTAGTTCATATTCTACTGAGTAGAGAACTGTTGTGTCTTGGGAACAGTTCTCTGAGATGTCCCACTCCCAATATGTACCGCTGGTGGAGTGTGAGAGGTTGGCCCAGGAGTACCTAGATTTGAGGCAGGGTTATGAGACAGTAACGGACATCACCAAGATGTTCGCGGAGAGGGCTATGTTTTGCCTTGAGCTTGCTACATCTGAGCAGGCTTAGACGACATGTTACCTGAGCATGCTCAAGACGAATATCAGACAGTTTTTCCACCTAATGCTATGGTACATTGTTGGAGATGCAAGAGGCCGCTAGGCGGCGTGAGATCAAGATTTATTTGTAGACAAGGGAGCAGAGGACGGCCCCGGCGCAGTCGCAGCCTGTGTGAAAACAGTATAAGATTGGTGATGTTAGATATGAAGGCCAGAAGAGCCGCACTTGTGGGAAGTGCAGTAAGGTGAATGAGGGTGCTTGCTGATCATCTTGTGGGTGCAAGAATTGTGGCGGACAGGGCCGTATGGGGAGGGATTGCCACCAGCAGGCCCCAACACCTAGTTATAGGATTTGTTATCATTACGATGGGCTCTGAGTGGACCTGGGAGCTAGAGGCTGAGATGTGAGAGTATTATCCAGATTTTTCTCTACAAAAGACTTCGAGGACGAAGTCTAGTTCAAGTGGGGGAGAGTTGTAACACCCCGGTTTTCAGGTATTTTAAAAATTCATCTCTTGGTTTTAAATTATGTCAGTTTGGTCCTTGGATTAGAAGGAAGTAGCCATGAGAAGCCCTAGTGGCAAGATTGTAATTTTGAGACAGGGGGGTACACTAAGCGTACTAGGGCGTGCCCTAGTACGCTGTGCATACACATATGTACACTGGGGGTACTCATATCCGAATGAAACCCTAAGTTTTAGGGGTTGAGGGGTATTTAGGCATCCTTATGGCTCATTTACCCCTACCTTTTCAGCCTCCAAATCCATTGAGTCGTCTTTGGTAAACCCTAGTTCTTTAATAGTGTTTTTAAGCTAAAAGTGTGTTCTTGGTCTGCATAAAGAAGAAGGTGTTGCATCAAGGAGCTTAGAAGTTGAAGCAAGCTTGTGGATCTTAGATCATTATCTCCTTTGGAAGCCCCAGAAGGTAAAAAGTCTTCACCTTGATGCTTTCTTTGTTGGATCTCATTTTGGTAGCTTTATGTTCTTCTTCTTGTCTCAAAAGTCCCATTCATGCATGTTTGGTTTTGGACGATTTGGATTGTCCTTTCAGACCCTAGGAAGGGTCCTAAACCATAAAAATGAGGTCCATTTAGCTAGTTTGGCTCCATGTTTCTTGTCGAAGGTCTTAATGGATTAAGACCTTGCATTAAGGACTTTTGGACATGAAAAGTCATAAAATTGGGAACTTTATGATCCTAGTATGCCTCTGGAGCTTGGATCTGAAGTTTGAGTTCAATTACTAAAGCTGTTAAGCACTTAATGAAGAAGTTGGGTCTACGAGGGTACGCTCTATGTAGCTGGGTGTACGCGTTGCGTACCCAGTTAGCTACCTCGATGGCGGTTCTCTGCAAAGACCTGTGTACACTAAGCGTACCTCCGGAGTACGCCCCACATACTTGCATGTATCGGCCCATGTTGAGTTAAGTTGGTTGGGTTGACTTGGTGGGTTTATGGAATTTGACTAGTTGACTCTGAGTTTTACCAAGTTTGACTTTTGAGGGTATTTTGGTTATTGTTGGGATTTTGATGGAATTGGTCACTTGGTGGATGTAGGCATTGAGTAGAGAGCTGAGATTCGTATTCGGACCTTATCAATTATGTTCAGCTTGTGAGGTGAGTTTTCCTCACTATACTTTTAGGTTGAAGGCACCAAGTCGGCCATTGGTTTGATAACCTGATATTGTTGATATGTTGAGTATGGAATAGATATGCATGCTTGTTTTTATATGCTAGTCTGGTAGATCTATAGGACTACCTGTGATATTGTTTGTTTTTCTGTATATGATATGATATGTTATATGTCGACATATTGTGTGGGTTGGGTTGAGGTTTTACTACTCCATGATGTAGCCAACAAACCCTGGAGCAAACCAGATATGAGCTGAGGGTCGGGGAGGGCATACTAGACTCGTACTGAGGGCTCATGAGCATTCCAGATACGAATTGAGGGCCGGGAAGGCCATGCTAGACTCGTATAGAGGACTTAGTGGTATTTAGTCCGGGGACTGATCAGGTCGCGGATCAAGCCAAACATAAGTTGTGGGCTAAGGGCAAGTAAAACTTATGTTGTGGGCTCAAGGGTAATCCAGTTTGTTAGTTGTGGACCCATTGCACACTGTTATTGTATATGTACTATTTGTATGTGTATTGGTATATTGGGTGAAGTCGCTAAGATCTAGGCTTACAATTTTTTGATTATGTTTATGATACTTCAGAGAATCGTGGGAAGGCGTAGGCGTGATCGTGCACCTCCTCGAGTTTTGATTTTATGATTTTGGGAAAACTTTGATATTAAACCTGTTTTGAAAACTATTTGTAAATAATGATGATTTATGGGTTGTTTTAAAAGTTTAATTTTTTCATGAATTTTATGGATGTTACAGTATTAAGCAAGATTTGATCTTTATTAACCCTAACGATCGTAGGAGTTAAATCATACGTAGAATGATCATCTACTCAAGCATGCATATTAAAGTTCATCACTTTATATTCTAACCCTAGGTTATGATCTAACTCTAGTCATAATTACCAATGATCATGGACAACTATGATTCAAATTAACACACTCATAATGATGATCTAAACTATATTAATTCAGTAAGAGGGAATAAAGCAACAATCTTTAACACATGTGGATCTATAATCAACCTTGACAAAATAAATTAAATAAGATTAAAAATTCCTAGTAGCAATTAATCCAAAATATGAAAGAGTCATCAAATCAGAAACACAAAGCAAAGAGTTTTAACACCCAAATCAGAAAGCAAACACATAATGGAATCACAGTGGAATGTAAATCATGATCAGAACAACAAACCACATATTTATGGCATGAATATGCTCTCTAATCCTTCAGATATTTGCTTCTATCAGCTTAACAGCCTTCTGGGCACCTTCTAAACCCTCAAAACGGCAGAAGAAGTGTTTCTTGTCAACCAAGGAAGTGTAAAAGTTGTAATCTTGTAACATCTCGTTAGTTTCATTATTGTAAATGTCAACCCAAGTCAACCCCGGCAAATAAAAGCCTAACTTAGCGATTTATTAAAGTTAAAATAATTATATATGATCTACTTAAACACTTAATAAAAGTGTTGTAAAAACATGAAGTCCGAAGACCATTTTTTCTTTCCTTCGGACCGCAAACCTCGCTTCGGCCATGAACCACCTCCACAGTCGTGAACCCTCGCATGACCGTGAACCCTTCTCGGCCATGAACCCTTCTCGGCCTTGAATCCTTCTCGGCCGTGAACCCGAGGATCTTATCTCCTCGTGATGTGTTTACTGCCGAAGACTCTTAAGTATATATATAATTATGACTGATTTTTCCCTCATTTCACATACTCCAACCGCAAACACTTTCATTCTCTCTCAAGTATCAAAAGCCGAAAACCTCCTCTCTCCTCAAGAACATAAAGTACTCTTCATCTTTATCAAACAATCTCCTTCCAATCTTCATATCCTTGGGCCAAAAACACTTGAATATTCAAGTGTTCTTCAATTCATCAAGAGCATCAGCCAAAAACCCAAGAACATCCTCACTTTATGACTATGAACTCAAGAACATCAAGTGTTCTTGGGCCGTGAACCTCTCTTCTGGCCGTGAACAACTTACAACTTTCAAACTTTGCTTTTTAACACTCTTATTTGTAAGTTAAACTTGCAAATTCGATTCCTTATCGTATTTGTGATTATATTCACTACAAATATACATATATTGCAAGAAATGCTTATTGGACTTAGGAATATAACTCGTGGAAATAACATCCTATATTGAACTACTAATCAAATCACTCACGAAATGTGAGTTCATACCCCTACCTTTATGATTTTTAACTGTTTTAGGGGGGGAATACAAGTGAAACACAATAAAAGTTGTGCTATATCTAAAATGATTTTAATGTTTTTAATGTTTTTAAATTGTTATAATTATCAAAAATTACATATTTGTATATGTGTAAATTATATAATTTGGATTCAGAAGATTTAGAATATGTAATTTGACCCCATTTCCTGTTCCTTGTTTGGTTGTGGGCTTCGGGTAAAGTTATTTAATCGAAGGTCTAATTAATCACAATTATATAAATATTACATTTATATGAATATAAAAGGGTTTTCAAACTGTTTTGTACTATTTGGTACAAATAGTGAACTTCATGGAATAACAATATTACCGATTCTTACCAATAGTAAAACTATAATGGGTATAGTTTAGAGAACTCATTCACTGGTTACAAATTTCAAAACACATAACAGAAAACAAATAGAGTACTTAACGAAAAACGAGTAGAAAACATTATTTAGAAAATAATCAGAAAACAACCATATAAACTATATCTTATATAGTCAGTGAAACTGACCTACTGAGTATTTATTACAAAGTAACCTGTTAATATTCTATACATAATCATCAATATAACATTTGTGAGGCAACCTTCATTTACTTTTATAAGTACCCCCAAGTCCTGAAATTATAACTAGAGTCTCTTGGAGGGAGAGCGCGACACTTGTATATAGATTTATATGGGACTGATAATCTCACACCTGAACTGCAAGCTACAGTTAGGCATACATGCCTGGGGTGACAAATGTCCTACCAATTGCTACGCCTGAAGAATGTCGTGTATAGGCGATCATGGGTCATCTATCATGGTTATAATAACTCACACTTTGATATTGAATAAAAATGATTAATGTATGAATAAGTAAAATTTCACATAGTTTTATCTTTATAAAGCTATAAAACAATATTTTACAAGTATAAATGCGGAATACCAATTTCATATAGGAAAACATCCTTTCATGGTTTTATGTGAACTAAACTACATTTTTACAACTTAAGAACACATAAACTTTCACTCTTTTGCTTACTGTTTAATACAACAGAAAATATAGGATTTTCTGGGGAAAAACGTGTTTACTTTATCAAAGAACGAGAAAACAGTTTTAGTTATAAACATGCTTATGAACTCACCAGCTTTAATGTTGATACTCTTTTCAAAACTACTTGTATTCTCATGGAAACAGTAATACAGGTACAACCACAGCTTTTGAGAAGACAGAGATATATAAAGTCATGTCTTTTAACTTTTATTTTGGTGTTATATATTCTATCTTTTGAACTTAGATATAAAACTTATATCTTTGTAAATACAATGGTTGTTTTTGTACTTTGATTACTATTATGCATTGTTGTGATACGACACATGACATCCTTCACCCCCGAACGTTTCCGCTGTTCCGGTTTGGTGGGTGTGACAGATTGGTATCAGAGCATTGTTTATAGTGAACTAAGTATATCAAATCATAAAAGATATACAAACTACAGTTAAACCTGGACAGTTATTTAATCATATATGAGATCAATATAGTCCGATCAACTGTACCTATTTGAGATATGACCAACATGCGTTTGGGAGTGATGGTGGTGTTGTAACGAGTCTAAACTTACCTAAATATCAAAAGAACTCTAGAATCAAACATAAAAGGTAAAATACTGTAGGAGTATTTCATGACATTATAACGTAAAGACAACAAGATACAAGCGAGTTATCCTTACTAGAAACAAACATGTGAAAACAAAAGAATCATTTTGTTACAGCTATCAATATTAAGTATATATTTCAGTTATATATAATTAAGGTTTTATAGACTTAGAATCTGTGATCTAGCTTTAATTCTTGTTCCTTGTTTGGTTGTGGACTTAGAGTAAGATCGTTTATTCGAAGGTCTATTCTACCCAAGTTATATATAATTAGTATACACTTTGTAGTTATAGAAGTACCTAGTACGAGTAATGACATATAGAATACATTAATTGTTAACTATAAGTTTCTTATAAGGAAACTTGAAATTGTTTAATTGGACATATCAAATCTATAAGATGTCTCTTATTTTCCTATTCTCGCATACATAACATGGATGGTTTTTGTCTACCAGGAGATCCGTACTTTCCCTATCAAGGGAATGGAGGATGGCTCAATGTGGAACCAGAGAATGATCATGTAGATCGTATAGAAGAGGATTTTCCTGAAGATTCTGACTCAGAATCAGGAGCTTATAACCCACCTCAAGTTGCCCAAAATCCCAATCCTCGACAAAATTTTCATGGTCCGAAATCTCAGTAGGAAGTGAATTTAGATAGGTGGAGTCATGAGCAGGGTCAGGACCGTTCTTACAAAGGAGACCGAAGCTTTTACAATCTTGATGAAGGAGGCTCAGCAGACAGAGCCCTTCCCGTATTAGTTCGTCAGGTTGCGCGTAACGATGAACAATGAAGATATGCTATCGATGGAGTCGTACAAGTTAGTGATACCACAAGAGTTAACACATTCCATCTTCACCACATGATTAGAAACCATGAGACAACTAGGGATATTACCGAAACCTTACGAAGGGAAATAGCGGCAAGCCAAACTTAAGTTAGAGAACTTCGAGAGCATCAAGCAATACTAGAAAGGCATATTTATGCCATAGAACGCCAATTGGCTAGGTTCAGGGTTGAATCTAGTAGGAATCTGAATCGTACTCCTCACGAGTAGAGCATATTCTACTTACTCTTTTGGGATGTAGTCTAAATCTGTGTATATGCACTAGTGATGTTTTCATGTACATAGTACGACCTCGAAATTTCTTTTTGATATATCAGTATGCTATCAAGTTTTTAGTTAAGTTGGTATATTGTAGACCTACTACAAGGTCAAATATTCCAAATTCTATGTTTCTGAGGAGTGTGTCTAAAATATGTTAGGCAGTACACCTAAATTGACACAAGCACTAGTTTATTTTAGGAATGATGCCTAAAATGCTTTTATGTGAAAAATGTTTTGTGTGATACCTATATTGATGCTATTATTTGTTCGGATCTATGGTCTGTTGCCGACCGGATCTGGAAACCTTATGTGTTTAGGATTCTAAGCGTATGGCTACGATATTAGAACTAGCATATAAACGTTTCGGAGTGATAAGGACGATTTGAATATCTATCGTGAATGAGGATCTAATTTCACCTTATTCGGTGTGTAGATCAAAAATGGTGAGAACAAGAAGTGGAGTTGGAAATGCTGATGAAAACAGGAATCAACCACCCGTGATTGAGCAAATACCTGTCGTAGCAGCAACACTTGAGCCGATAACAATGGCTGGTGTACAATTGATGATTCAAACGATGTTGGATCATCAAATGGAGGAGACTAGGTAGTTGCTTCAACAGAATCGTGAAGAACTGTCAATTCATGTGGAAGAGCCTGAATTAAATGAAGGGCACTCGGAAGGTGGAAACTTCAGTGCGTCTGTTAGTCAAGCCAACCCACCAATATTTAGGCAACACAACCATGATGGAAGGAATGATGGAATGGGATGCAAGTACAAGGAATTTCTAACTTGCAAACCATTTACCTTCAATGGAAAGGAGGATCCGATTGGAGTTATGGATTGGATCTCAGAAATGGAGTTAGCCTTCATGACTTGTGGCTGTAGAGGCAAGTTGCAGACTATCTATGCAGTGCGTTAGTTCCGAGGTGGAGCCGTTCGATGGTGGAACACTCTAGGGAAGATCCTAAGCCCTAATGAGCCACTGCAACTGACCTGGGCAGAGTTCTTGGTGCGATTCAAGCGCAAGTTCTGCTCGGCCCAAAACCTGCTAGAGTTGGAGAACAAATTTCTGATATTGAAGAAAGGCAGCATGTCAGTGGATGAATACACTAATGCCTTCACAGACAAGATGGAGTTTTCTTTGCGCATCGTCCCAGAAGAACTGACAAAAGTCGACCGATACGCAAAGGGACTCCCTTGGGAGTAGGCGGTGCCAGTGCGTCAGGCACCTACTCTAGAGGCAGCTATTTGGGCTGCCAAGTCTGTTGAGAATATGATCAAAGGGAGGACTGACAGTAAGGTTGAAGTTGGCGAGAAGAGAAAGTTAGAAGGAACTTCAGGTTCTAATGAGAAAAGAAAATTCTCAAAGTCTGGAGGAGGAGGAGGAAGGGATGAGGCAAGGTGGTACGATAAGTGCAAGAAGAAGCACTCAGGAAAATGTGGCGTGGAGGTGACATGTTTCAAGTGTGGAAAGCATGGGCATTACGCCGATGAATGTATTTTCAACAAAAAGGTGTGTTACAAATGTAACGAAGAGGGGCACTTCAAGCAAGACTGCCCAAGGAAAAATCAAGCAGCAAGGCTAGAGGCGCCGCCAAAGCTAAAGGCAAGAGCATTTCAAATGATCCTTGATGAAGAAGATGGCAATGCAAGGAATCAGGAATAAGGATCTTATATCTAAAGATCAAGTTATAGAGTAGCGATATGAAAAGTATCATGTATGTAGCCTATTAGAGGCATAGTATAGGGTGAACTTGAACTTTTGTGTAATCGTTTCAAGGAATTAATATAAACCCTAGTTTTGCTAACTGATGTGTTGAATGATTGTCTTATTTTCTTGTATGGTGACTTGGTCGACTGCGGGACAATACTTGGGACGAGTATGAGTAGGTGTGAAAGGTAGTAGATGCATATACTACCGGAAGCACAGGACTCGCACTTGGATTAGGGAAAGTCACAAGGTTACCAAGAAGCTAGTGATTGATTCCATTTTATTCTGGTATGTCATTACCATTGTTTCGGTAATGACTAGTAAGATGGTTCTTGTTCCGACCCTAGTGGTCATATTTAAATTTGAGTTCGACTACGAGGAGTATGTTACGTGGTCTATAGGACCAAGTTAGATGTAACATCTGACTTAAGTCAGAAGGTTGAAGTTAATGCGATTGATAATGTCGCGCTCGTTGTTAAAAGAAGTTTGTAGGTAGAAATGCTACATGCTGAAATGTGATTATATCACATTAGAATATGAAGGAAGGTATATTCCATTTTGGAATTTAACTCTAAGAGACCTGAGTCTAAGCATTGCATCATTCGATGAGAGGTCAGTAGAGCACGACCCATCGGTTTGTTACAATAGATAAAGGAAAGTATTTATCCTGAGAAGAAGAAGGAGTCCATAATAACGACTTATTTGGTAACTCGAGGGTTACGATTGAAAGTACAACATAGTACGATAAGCAGATGCAAGATTGGGCATCGTCTGCGGTCAAGAAAGCCATAGAGTTAAATACTCTTTCGAGGAAACATAGAATTTACGGATATTACCTAGGATGAAGAGACAGCGTATGGAATCATTGTACAAGTTCTATTTTCGTTGATGATTCCGGGACGTAATCATCCTAAGGGGGAGATAATTGTAACGTCCGTAGATCAGGGCTAGTCAATTTAGAGACGATAGGCGTCAAAAAAATGAATTTTTGATGAAAGATTATTTAGAATGAATAATCTTAACTAAGTTGTAGTATATGTTACAAGGATTCCGTACATATATAGAACGCCAAAATCTGACTTCGTATGAGCAAGTTATGATTTTCTGAAGTTTCGACTTAGCGGTATGCAGCCTGAAATACTCGATTTGAGATCGAACGGTTTTTAGCCGAAACAATCTAAACGAGAATCGAAGATCTCATTGTTGGTATCGAAGCGATGAAAAGTTAGGCGAGAACGGACGTCAAACGAAGAAGTTATGAATTTATAACGAAGTTTTCCTGTCCGGGCCTACTAAAAATAAATAATAAAAATAAATTCAAAATTAGCCGACAAAGTCTAAACGAAAGTTGTAGAGCGTAGTCTCACCTACGCGTGGATATAAAGAACGTCGAAAACGGAGTTCGTATGAAGAAGATATGAATTTCTGAAGTTTATTAAATAATTAATATTTAAATTTAATTATAAAAGCCGGCATTATCCGAAGAGGAATCACCGATCTGATCCAAGGTACGCCCCGCGTACTCGCGTACGCCCAGCGTACCCCATTGCATGCACCGCCTCGCACTCAAGTGACTTCGGATACGTAAGCCATGATGACCGAGGCAGTACGCCCCGCGTAGCTAAGTACGCCCAGCGTACTCTGAGGCTCCAGCCTCCTATAAATAGGATGCGAGTGCAGCCGACTCATTTGCTCTTTTTCTCTCTTCTCTCTCCCGTTTTGCATCGTTTTGCGTGCCAAAAGTACCCCGAAGCCCCGGTATCATTCCCGAGCCCCGAAGCAAGTCCTGAGGTCCCGAAGATCCCGAGAAGTAAGATTCCCGAGCCGAAGCTCTGTCCGCGAAAAGTCCGGTTTTTTGTGAAGATCTTCCTGATCTGCCAAAGAATACTACTTCTACAAGCCGTAGTGCTGTCCGATCATCTTCTGGTCAAGTGAGTGTGTAGTTACTTTCTTCTAACACATAAATATTAAGTATTTTCTATAAAATACGTGCTATGTGTATAATATAAAGTTGTTTATACGTGTGGGTGTATAGTCCCTTTCATAAACACGGGTATAATACAAGTATTGTTTGAATGTATTAAGTATATGTTTGGGAGAGTGTGTGATTACTTTCTTCTAACACATAAATATGAAGTATTTGTTATAAAATACGTGCTATGTGTTTATATATTGTTGTTTATTTGAGATGAGTATGGAATGAATGTTTTATATAGTTTTTAAATGAGTTAAACTGTATATGTATTTTATATCTACAAATATGTTGGGTAGAACATGGGTAGATGAGATAGTTGGTATGTGATAAAATGATGAGGTATGAAAGATGATTAATAATGATATTGGTAGATGCACCAATTAAAGAATGTCATAAAACTAGTAGATGCGCTTAAGAATGATATCGGTAGATGCACCAAGTAGTGAATGTCGTAATCCTGGCAGATACGCTTATAGGATAATTCTGGCAGATGCGCTTATAGGATAATGTCGGCAGATGCGCCTAAAAGAGAATGTCATAAACCTGGCAGTCGCGCCTCATAGTGTATGACGTAATCCTGGCAGAGGCGCTTAAAGGATAATGTTGGCAGATGCGCCTTATGTAGTAATGGAAGTTTGTGCTAATTCCTTAGGTCAATCCTTAGGAATGATTGAATGACGGGTAGTTGAATTCCTAGGGTAAAATCCTAAGAAAGATAATAGGGATGGGTAATTGAGTTGATTGTTTGATGATTTAATATAATAACTATATTATTGTGGGTTGAAAACTCTATATGCTCACCAGGCTCCCAAGCCTGACCCACTCAGTTTTCTTTGCATTACAGGTAATGGCACAAGAGTATAAGTTGGTGGACTTGACGAGAGATTTTGGATTATAGGCCAGTAGTTATGAATAACTGTTGTAAGGTCTATTTTGTTCTGTTTATGCTTTTGGTCTGTATTGAACATGACATCCCGAGATTTTGTTATATAATGAAAATACATTTCTTTAAGGAAATGCTTTGATAATTTATATCATATTTTGTTTTGGGAACAAATTCCGCAACTGTTTTCTTTAAAAGATTACTCTGATTTTATAAAACAAAGCATAAACAAATCGGTCCTTTCTGACCGTGAAAATTGGGATGTCAAATGATTAACCTGTGTGAGATCTAAACGATCAAAGAGTTTTTCAACTCATCAATTGGTATCAGAGCAGGAGACTGTGTAATTCATACACATCTCTTCTGTGAAAGAAGTGATTAGGGTTCATTCTGCATTCATTGATATTTATTGAGCCGTCACTCCATAATTGACGTGTCTCATTAATTATTCATCTTGCCCTAATATTACGTATTACAAAGTCTGATCTTATAATAGGTTAAACGATCAAGCATGGACGATTCTCAATCCAATCCCATCAACATCTCTAACAGCATCGGATCAACAACCAAGATCCCAATCCTCTACACTCAAGACTATGAAGTGTGGACGCACCATTTTGAAGATTACGTTGTTGGATCGGAAGATAACGGGTATCTAATATGGGAAGCTATCACAGTTGTCCCCTTCGCTCACTCAAGCACTTCAAGAATCATTAAAACTCAGAAGGAGTACAATGATCTATTAAAAGATGTGAAGGACGTCGCTCAGGACGAAAAGGAGAAGTTCCAATGAAACATTAAGGCATTGAGACTAATTCGATTCGCCCTTCAATCCGACACATTTCGGTTAGTAAGTTCTTGTGGTACAGCAAAGGAAATCTGGGATCGACTGCGAGAGCTGTATTCCACAGATGAAGATCTGGAGCACTCGATTCAGACCCTACTTCTCTCTGAATTTCGAGAGTTCAAGCAGAAGCCAGAGGAGGTTGTTACACAAACATTCGATTGGTTCAATCACCTTCTCAGTAAGATGATCAAACATGACATAGAAAGAAAGCTCATCAAACAGAAGGTCACTTTCTTAAATGGCCTAAGACTCGAATGGAGGGCGGTTGTGTCGACGGTTAAAGCGCATGAGCAGTTCAAATCATATTCTTTGGCGAAATTGGTGGGGATTCTGAAATCATAGGAAAAGATTGTGCTACAAGAGAAGAGCCTGGTTTCAAACTTGGGGTCTTTGGCCCTTCTGTCTAAAGGTAAGAATTCAGCAGCAGAAGAAGAAGATTTGAATTTGGGAGACTACGATCTGACATCTGAAGATTATGCAATGATGGTGTCAAATCCCAGGAGGTTCATCAAGAAGAAGTTCCCTACCAACAAGAACCGAAATTGGCAGGGAAGCTACAGCTTTGAAAAAGTGAAAGAGGAGCCGAAGGTTGAAGAACCAAAGAAAGAAGCGAAGGGCGAAGCTGATTCTGGTGTCAACTATTTTTACTATGGAGGGAAAAATCACTACGCAAAAAATTGCGTGTTGAAGAAAATGGCAGAGAAAGATGAGGAGAAGGATGAAGAAGCAAGTCTCCTGAATAGAATGGAGGAGATTAAAAGGAAGAAAGCTACTACTAATCCCTCTATGAATGCTCTTGTTGTGCAGGATTCGGTTGATGATGATAAGTTCGGTGGTGTACAGGTGCGGTCAACCGACTCAGAAGATGATGAAGTGAGAAAGCCTACTCATGGAAAGGCTTATGTGGCGAAGAGTGGTGATCCTGGTGGAAGATGTTTGATGGTGACATATGTATCCCAGATAAGGGGATACAACACTGATGGTGGAAACGAAGTGGCTAAGGAGCGAGAGGACGTGTGCTTTACAGCGAAGCCTCTCAGTGTGCAGATCAGTGAACTAGATGAACTGATCAAGAAGGTACAATCCATTTTTTTTTCGTTTAAAATTCCACAAACATCATATGAAAAAGAATTAAATAACTTGAATTCAAGAATTTCGAATCTAGATAGTTGTTTAACTCAAACACGTGTCACGAATTCTAATCTGACTGGCCAAATAAGCAGGGTATCATCCAAGAGTGAGGAGCAAAGAATGTGGATTGAGAAGAAGGAGTTGGAGCTGGTTAAATCTAGGGATGAAAATATCTATTTGCAAAGAGACAATCTTAAATTGTTAAAACAGAGAAATGTTTTTTATTTGATTGCAAAAAGACTTTATACTAACATTACTCAACTGCATTTAGACTGTGAAATAGGCCAGAAGATACATCGCATGATTTTGCCCTTCCTTGAGCTAAAGGAGGATGAAATCGATGCCGAAGCATACAACTGTGAAAGTGTTGTATCTTCAGATGATGTAAATACCACTTATATGTTTGGTCTGGACAAAATTGAATCATTTATAAAGTCCAAAGACCATAAGGACATGCTTAAGAATCTTTTGGATGAAAATGATAGCTTGAAACTCAGAGCCGAAACTATACAAAAATTTGACTCATTGAGTACCAAATTAAGTTCAGAAAATAAAATTGATGTTGAAAATGCATCTGAACTTAATGAGGACGATGACATGAGTGAAATCTCTGTAGAGGATGAGGTTGACTGTTCAGAGTTTATTAGGAGCGAACCTGAAAACCACAAAAACCTGATTTCTGAAAATTCTGTGGAATTCGCCCGTTTGTCCAAAAATAAGTCCCCAATCCTTAAAGAGAAGGCCGTTGTTTACCAAAAGGTAAGAACCACTCCCAATCAGGTTTATAAGGTCACAGGAGTAACCGAACATCAGACAGCCGAACTCTCTGCATTGGTGAATGAAGATAATGCAGATGGTTGTGATGAGTTTTTCTGGTCTGCACCGATAGACAACGCAGACGAAACAGTTGGTTTATCGGAGCGAACATCATGGAAAGTGAAAGGTAGATATGTGGCAGATGTACTTAATAAACCTACCAACTTTGACGTGCCCAGTTCCAGTGCCACAAAAGAGGTTCCAGCAGAATGCGTATCCTCAAAAAGCAAAACCTCTTCCATGGAAAGTGAACCAGTTGTTCAGAAGCCAAAACAAAAGACAAATATTCACAGACAACCGAAACAGGTGAAAAATCAAAAGCAGCAGAGAAATCTAAGATACAAGAAAAATCTCTCAGAGCGAAAGCAATTTTGGCGCTCCCAAAATCCTCACTATACTCACCTTGATAGAAACTCCAAGCCAAAAGGAGAAGAAAATAAGTGTAAAAGGAGCTTCGGTCCATTGGATCAAAAGAACCAGAAGAAGACTTTCGGGCCACAGAAAGAACAAAACCGGAAAGATAAGTTCGTTCCCGAAAGTAACAACAACCGAAAGCCTGGTTTCGGTCCACTAAACAACTACAGACAAAGACCAGATTTCAGTCCATCAAGCTTTTACAGCAGAAGACCCACTTTCGGTCCAGCAACCCACAACAACCGAAGGTCCAGGTTCGGTCCCTCAAATGATCACAACCGAAAGGGTCATTTTGAACCTCAAGTCAGGAAAGAATCTCATTCTAATTTCTATTCCTATAATTCTTCTCGTTCTTATCCTCCTTCTAAGCCTAATTCTCGTCCTACACCAAGCTCACACTCGAAGAAGGATTTGAAAGGAAAAAGTAAGATTTCCTCAGCAGATGAAGACCGAAAGCAAGCTAAAGTTCAAACTCCCGAACCTGAATCCAAAATACCTGCATCTAACTCCAATAAAATCAAAGTGTTTACTTTTAAGAGGAAAGATGAAACAACCTTAATAAAACGAACTTATCTTGTTGATGTTTCTCTTACTATTCCTGTTTCTATAAAAGGCTCACGAGGACCCAAGAGACTTTGGGTTCCAAAATCTGCTTAATTTTTGCAGGTTATAAGTGATGAGCAGTTCAACGAAGAATGGTACATAGACAGTGGTTGCTCACGTCATATGACAGGAAGGAAGGAAGAGTTAAGGGAGTTTCGGTCCCTTTAAAACGGTGGTAATGTCAAGTTTGGTAACAACTCCTATGGAACGATAAAGGGTTATGGGATGATAACCAATGGAGACTTTACAATCAGGAAGGTGGCTTATGTAGAGGGGTTGCATCATAACCTCATCAGTGTGTCTCAACTGGTGGGAGGTACAGGTCTCAAAGTCTCGTTCGATGACGAAGGTTCAGAGATAATAGAGAAGAAATCCAACAAAGTTATTCTCAAGTCAGAACGAAAAGGTGAAATGTTCCCTCTGAATCTCAACCCAATCAAAGGGAATCCAGCCATATGTATATTGTCCAAAGCACATTCAGACGAAAGTTGGTTGTGGCACAGAAGGCTCTCACACCTCAACTTCAAAGACATTAACAAGCTAGTCATCGGTGGTCATGTTCGGGGACTTCCACTGCTTAAGTTCGATCGAGAACACTTATGTGCTGCATGTGAAATGGGAAAACAAAGTCGCCAAAGTCACCCAACAATCATAAACACCGAAGTTGTTGAACCACTTGAGTTGCTTCACATTGACTTATGTGGTCCATCTCATCAATCGAGAGCATTGGCGGTAACAAGTACATCCTTGTTATTGTTGATGACTTTTCACGATTCACTTGGGTATTCTTTGTAAAGCACAAATCTGAGGCGACTACCAAGCTAAAGATCTTTATCAAGCAGGTCGAAGTGCAACTGAGAAAAGTCGTTCGAAACATCAGGAGCATCAATGGACTGGAATTCAAGAACAAAGAATTCGAAGATTTTTTAGCAGAAAAAGGCACCAGTCACAATTTCTCAGCCCCCTATACACCTCAACAGAATGAAATTGTCGAAAGGCGAAACCGATCCCTATGTGAGGCGGCCCGAACCATGCTGAGTTTTGCCTCCCTTCCTCTATATTTCTGGGCAGACGCCATTGCTGCAGCTTGTTTCACTCAAAACAGATCTTATCTCAACAAGCGTTTCTCTCTCACCCCCTATGAGATTTTTAACAACAGGAAGCCGAATGTCAAGTTCTTTCATGTGTTTGGCTCGAGATGCTTCATTTTCAACTCCAAAGAGCATCGCAACAAATTCGATGTCAAAGCCGATGAAGGCATCTTTCTGGGATATTCTCTTACTTCAAAGGCGTACAGGGTTTTGAATAAGCATTCTGAACGAATTGAAGAAACCTATTATGTAACGTTCGATGACAATTACATCAAGAAGTTGAAGTCTACCGAAGAAGCAATTGGAGAGATTTCTCTCAAACCGGTCAAGTCACAGCCTCAATCGCCAATTTCTTTGACCAGTTCATGGATTTATTTGATGAACCTAAGAAGGCTACTCACTCTGAGGCCACGACAGCAGACAACAAGATGGATCACCTTAAGAAGATTATCGAAGACGCAGCCAAACAAATGGGAGAAGAAGAACCAGTTCGAAACGAACCTCCTCAGAGCAATACTTCGGTCGAGGGAGAGACTCAATTCTCTTCAGATCGATAGGACTCACATTTCCAGGGGGAGGGTCCATCATTTTCAATCGAAGATAATACTCATGGCAAGGGGAAGATCCAATATTTTTCAGAACCGGAAGCCCATCCAGAACCGAAAACCAGTTTGCACCCAAAAATCCTGTAGCAACCGAAAGTCTGGAACAACCCGAAAGTCCTGTAGCAACCGAAAGTCCGGATCAGCCTGAAAGCCCAGTCGAAGAAAGATTTTTTTATTCACATCCAAATGATTCATCATCTGTCAAGGGGGAGAATTCCAATATGCACTATGATGATGATACTCAATCAGAGTTGGAAGAAATGGTAAATGCTGAATTGGATCCAAAGCCAACTCCGAGATTATGGCCTCAATATGAAAAAGATCCCACTATATTGAGACTCAGAAAGTGCATTTAGGATCTGTCATAACCCAGTGCAACATTCCAAGACCAAGCATATAGCACTGAGGTATCACTTTATTAAGGATCATGTGGAAGATGGAAATGTCGAAATTCACTTTGTTCGAACCACTGATCAACTGGCCGACATCTTCACCAAAGCCCTTCCTGAAGCAAGTTTCAATAAAATCCTACAAGGTCTAGGTATGATGGAATCGGAGTCAGTACCAAAAACACCTTCTCAAAACTAAAAGGTTGAAGCGAAATGAACCGAACGCTCGGTCTATTTCGGGGTCGGTTCACACGGGAACCGAAATGAACCGAACTCTCGGTCTATTTCGGGTTCGGTCCCACTGCACTTATTTTCGCTTATCTCAAAAAGGTGATATCTTTGGTTGTATACTTTTGTACAATTGTTTTCCAACATTCAAAAATATTTTTTTTTAAGGAACCGAAATGAACCGAGCGTTCGGTCCATTTCTAGTTCGGTTCAAAAAAAAATTTGTTTGGTTTACTTTGTTTTTCTCTTTACAAAAATATCAAAATACCAAAAATATTTTCTTTCGTTTGTCTCTACTTCTGTTTATGTTAACAGTCTCTGGAATATCGATGGGGGCAGGTATCATTCTCACACTTTATACTAGCTAAGTGTCCCTAGAAGCATGCTGCTGCATGTTGTCCAAAGCGTCAACTAATTTTGAATAAAGCCTTATTGAGTGGGTATAAACAAACCTCGTCTTCCCAATTAGGCTGCTAAATTTATTCTAATCATGAGCTACATTACTCTTTTCTCACATGAGTTAAGAGTTTTCTGCTTGGTCATTCTTTTCTAGCAGAGGTACCTTGGTTTCTTTACAACACCTCAAACTTTTTTCTCCATCATATTTCGGTTCATATATGTAACCCTTGAGACTCTCAGAAATAACCACTGAGGTTTATGGTTACACAATCTCTGTGTTTATGATCTTAGCTTCGTGTCACTACGTGCTAAGTGAAACCCAAAATTCAATACCCACTATGCATTGACGGTGAACAATTAAATTTGCTCTAGCTTTCACCCATGAATTAATGAAACCACCCAAGTGGTTGTACCATGAAATCTCTATTTTTCTTTTTGTGTGATTCTTATGAAATTGTTACACACCATAACATTTCTTCCCATAGAATCCAGTTTTACATTGTTTTTGAGATTTCACACCAAACATTTCCAACAAGTCACTAAATAGTGTCCAAACCTACTTGTTCAATAGACCACATCGATGTCACAAGTACTTCATTCGGTTTCAATCTTATGTCAAGATCCGGAATTCTGAACCGAAGTGAAAGCCACCCTTCTAAGCCTCATTAAAAGATGCCTTTCAACACTTCTTAACAAGTGCTTGGTCGTAATTCAACAGGAATCCACACAGACACTTTAAAGTCTCTCTTGACTTTGAAGGAAGAGATTCGTGCCCGGGATCCACTGTTTCGTGTCTATATTGACATCACAAATTCCCACATAGATGTTGCTTTATTTCCTCATCTTTGACACTCTATGCACGAAAATCTTTTTGATTTTCCAAAAGTCTGGTTTGGCTCACTACAAGCTACTTTTCTTTATGTAGCTCCAGTTCTTAATGCTATATTCTCAAGGGGATGTTGTGGTTTTTCTAAGTGTTTGTTTTTATTTAATGACGTTAGCTCATTTTAAAGATAAGATGCTGAGTCAGCCGGGAGACTAAAGGTTTCAAGAATTTAAAAAGGTATTTGATGGGAAGGCGTGCTAAATGGAAACGTTTTTCTCTCTCATGTGTAATCATTGGGGTTGCCAACTGTCTCGCTTCAATCAACTCAGAAACCGATTCGCGTTTCAAGAGGATTTGGGGGCGAATTTTTCTCTCACCTGTATACACGGTATAAACGGTTAAACCCTAATTGTTTTACCTCTTTACTGCACCCAAATTTCTGAGAGCAAACAAAGACGATTTTCTCCCACTGTTCATCTTCTTCTTCGAAGCACTCAACAATGGCGGATTCCTCCTCTGTTCATGAAACCTCCCACATTCTCCCAATCAGACCCCAGCAAAGCTTGGTCATTGATCTCACCCCAGTTTCCTATGATGCCTTCATGTATCCCATAGTGGAGTGTCTCCAATACTCTCCACTGGTTCTCGCACTGACCAATGTCGAAACTGTGCCTATGGAATGTCTATCCCAGATTTTCTCCACAGCTTACTACGATAAATCTGTTGATCGTATCTACTTCGACATCCTTGATACCAAAACCTCCATCCCAAAGCAGCGATTTTGCTCGCTTACAACGTTTGAACCTGATGAATCGAGGGTTAACCCTGATTTAATCTCTGTGGGTCAATTATTCTCCATGTTTTACAACATGGGTTACACTGAAATCCTTACCACTGTCACGAAGTTCAAGAAGTCGTGTCTTCCTCCTCAATGGAATGGCTTTTTCACGATATTGTTCAAAGGTTTGTCTGAGAGGACTGCAGGTTCTTATGGGGCCAGTCGTTTGTTCATGACGATTCTTTATGGGTTGTACAATGGTATCAACCTCGATTATAGCTCAGTTCTATGGCAGCAGTTGATCCAAAGCCTCGCCTCTAGTTCTCGCCACACTTAAATCTCCTATGACAGGTTCTGGACGCTCGTGACCAAATGGGCTATGGACAAGTATCATGTCCCCATAGTGGCCACTTCTCCACTCTCCTCGATTGGCGTCTTCCACACTACAAAGATCATAGTCACTGATCCTTCCAAGTTTCTCTTTGTTGGCTCAATTCTTGAGTCCATGTATGCTTGTGTATCAGGGGAGAGCTGCATCATCAAGACCTACAAGGAGTTTCTTCCTTCGGGTCCCAGAGAGCTGACTCCAGAGATGCTTAAGTCCATCAACGATGCCGACAAACCTGCTCCCAGGGGCAAGAAACCAGAGAAAGGGAAAGACAAGAAAGTGGTCAAAGGGGCGAAAGGCCCTTCTCCTAAAAAGCGAAAACCAACAAAGGCAGCCCAATCACCTCCACCGAAGAAGAAGAAAACCCAGCCTAAACGAAAACTCATTCTTGCTTCTTCCTCAAGTGAATCAGAGGATGAAAGTTCAGACTCAGAGGAGTCATTTCGAGGTGACTCTCCTCCCCGTTCGCCTTCACATGAGGTACCAGTTACAACCAAATTTGTCTCTTCTCCCCTATCATTATCTCTATTTCCATTCCTCCCATAACTTTCTCCACTCAAATTCCACCCACTTCTATTCCTGTACCATCTCCCATTTTCTCAGACGCTACAAAAACAACAACTACTGGAGTTCGAACCAACGTATCTGATACGGGGGCTCGTACTTCAGCACCCGAACACACACCAGTAACCGAACATACTTCCACAACCGAACCTCCACCATCGCCTTCATCTCTTAATCACTCAGCCGAAACCGAGACATTTCTAGGAGGGGAAGATATGACCTTCGATTCTGTTTACTACAGTCCCTACCAGGTTCAAAGTGATGATGATGATGATGCACCTGTCACCAAAAAGCACATCAAGGAACTTCATGAGAAAATTGATAATCTCGTCGCTTCTTTCTCCTCCTCTCGGTCCCATATCACAGAAGCTGCCATTCAGGGGATGGTCGATACTTTCACCAAGGCACACGAAGCCTCCATCAACTCTGCAACTGTTGCTATAGATGCATCCACAAAGGCCTGTGCTGCTGCGACCGAAAAAGTCGAAAAACTATTTCGTGATGCTAACACCTTTTTGGAGTCTTTACAGGGGGCAGCTGAATCTAATGCATTTAAGGTTGATTCGGTTGTTGAGAAGCTGGCTACTTCCTTTGAAACAGAAAAGCATCACTTTGCCAGTCTTCGTCAGACCCTTGGAGCTGACAACAAATCCTTCCAGGCAGCCGTTGAAGATCGCTTGACCGAGCTCCAAGAAGACCTTGCCTCGGAAAAATCAATGATGGATGCACTTGCACGCAAAACAACTGCACTAAAAATCAAGAGTCTTCAGCTTTCCCAAATTGAGAAGGAGGTTAATTCTCTTCGATCCGAGCGAGCTGTGATTTCGAGTTGTGTTTCGGATGTCCATGGAGCCCTCTCAAACATCATTGAAGCGCATGACCCGATTCCCAACTACTCAGTGAGGCGAACTCTTGCTGAGAAACTTGCTCCTGCCCATGCCTTGCTCAGCAAAATTGAAGGGCTTCCTGAGCAAGTGGTCCATCCAAAACAAGGGGGAGAAGGAGCTTCAAAGGGCAGTAATCAATCTCAACCGCCTCCTACTTCTTCATCAGCTCCAACTAAAGCAACCTAACCACCAACAACTAGTCATGCTTCAGGTTCGGGTGCTCAAGACAAAAGCAAAAAGATTCTCGATGACAGTGATGGAAACGATGACAAAGAAACCATTGCTGATATCTTGAAGAAACAGGCCAGGGACAAGGAACCAGACATGAGTGCTCGGATCGCTAGGGAAGCCGAGGCAAATGAAAGGAGGATGAAGGAGGCTCATGATCTCCTTGAAAGTCAAAAAACCCTATTCCCTCCATGGACTCTTGAGAAGCTTATCAAAGAATCTATCGAGTCCCCCAGCATCCTCTGGCTTGAACCTGTGATCTCTTTGGACAGGGTTAACTCTGTTGACTCTCAGTTCAACATGCCCTTGACCCGAAAGGCCTTTATATTTCATGCATTTCCCCACATTGTTGAAGTCCCTCATCCTCACCTGAAGGTCGATAGGGAACTTATTGATTTCTATCTGAGGTTTGCTCAGCCTCAGTATCAGACGTGGAATGCACAGAAGATCGTCAATGTTCGGGTCCTCAAACCCTTTCGGGAGGGTAACTTCACAAACGTCATATTCAAAGTTTTGAGGGGGTCAGATAAAGCCGAACATGCCATTACTCTCGCTGATCTTCCTAACCTGAATCCTCATGATTGGATCATCCTGCATAAATCCTCCTCACCAATGAAGCTGAATATGGGCCGATCATAGATCACTTCACGAGGATGTTGGTTTGTTATATCATGGAGGTTGCTAAGATGGATCAGGAAATTGCTAATGTATTCAGGAAGAAGCCCACCATCTCCCCAGTCGGTTCTGCAAGTGATCTGAATAAAATGCTGATGGGGAGGATCGATCCGAAGCGAAACTCAGTTATCTTCACCAGGAATGAAGGCTAAAAATGTCTGTTCGCCTTGGCTAACAAACATCTTTATACCACTTCGTGTCTGGAGCATGTTCTGGGGATCATCAATCGGTGTAAGCAAAATTCTGAAGATGATAAGAAGTACTTCAATGTCATGATCCACTGGTATATTCGTTTCAGACAAACTATTCTTTCCATCATTCCTTGCCTGTTCGATACCACGAAGAAGGTTAATGCAGCAGGATCCAGTAAGCCAAAGTAGAGTCTCGCCCCAATTGACGCAAAGGGGGAGATTGTAGGGTCCATTATGTGTTGCGTCTTGGGCTCGGTCCTTAGTCCAATTTTGTATCCGGATTGGCCTGTCCATCCGTGATTTAATTATTACGGTTTAGTATTTATAAATGCTTGCATGCATCTTTGTACATAGCTGTTTTAGTCGATCATTCATAGTGACCACAGTTTTATCGATTCTAACCCTAAAAGCCTCTACAATGGAAGTTCTTTATCGAGCTCTGATGAGGCGTGAATCTATTGAATCATTTAGCTCATTATTGATTCATTCTCTTGTTTGTTATTCTGTTTGCATTATTCTAATTAACCTGTGTGAGATCTAAACGATCAAAGAGTTTTTCAACTCATCAGAAAGAATCCGAGACATGTCAATGTCAATGAAGTACCAAAACCAACACCGCCTCCACCACCACCTCCTCTACAATTTGATGTTGCTGTCTTTCAAGTAGTAGTGACTGCTGCCATGGCACAAATAAACTCCAGTGGCAATAGTGGAGCTGACAGTGGTGCTCTAGTTTCCGGTCAAGGCGAAGGTCTTGGACACCCCCGTGAGTGTTCATATAAATACTTTACAAATGCGAAGCCCAAAACTTTTGATGGCACCGGAGGTGTAATTACTCTGATGTGTTGGTTCGAGAAAACCGAATCAGTGTTTGAAATCTGTGCATGCCCTGAAGCAAGCAAAGTTAAGTTTGTAGCATGTACCTTCCTGGACAGAGCCCTTTCCTGATGGAATGGCTATGTCAAATCCTTATCCATTCCAGTTGCCAATGCTATGGGATGGGATGATCTAAAAACTTTGATGCTAGCTGAATATTGTCTCAGAGGAAAATTTCAAAAGCTAGAGGAAGAACTCTGGGGTCTGACGATGAAAGACTCCAATATTACTACCTGTATTTCCAGGTTCAGTGATCTGGTTATTTTGTGTCCAAGGATGGTTCCCACTGAGAGCAACAAAGTCGAGTGGTTTATTTGGGGACTCTCTCCTCAGATACAAGTCAATGTTATAGTTGCAAACCCTCTCACTTTTGATAGTGCCAAGCGTTTGGCACAGCCGCTAGTAGACCACGGAGTTCGATAGGGCTTTATGGCACCTATCCCGGAGAAACCCAAGGAAGGGAGCGGTAAGAAGAAGAAATTATGGAACAAGCGAAAAGGGCAATCGTCTCAAGATCCCTCTAAAAAGCAACAAACAGTGGCAGCACACGCCGCTATTGTTCCTGTTGCTGTTCCAACTCTGTTCCTACCACTTTGTCTATCACTCTAGCAACCCCAAGCAGATACACTGGAACTTTGGCAAAGTGCAATAAATGCAACTTCCATCGTACTGGAGTTTGCAGAGAAACGCACTGCAAGAATTGTAAAAGAAAAGGGCACATTGCCCGTTTCTGTAAGCTCCAACACAACCCATTTCACAAGTCCCTGCCGCGGGAGTGAGCCAAGCATGCTATGAATGTGGGGAAGTAGGGCATTTCAAGAGAAATTGTCCTAAGTTAAAGAACACTGGTGGTACTGGAAGAGTCTTGGCGATAGGTTATGAAGAAGTGGTAGCTGATCCTAATGTGGTGACCGGTACGTTTCTTCTCAACAATTCTTACGCATGCATTCTTTTCAATACTGGTGCGGAGAAAAGTTTCGTAAGCCATAAATTCAAACGTCTTCTAAAACAAAATCCCAAAGCACTAAAAGATACATTCACCGTTGAGATGGCCAACGGAAAAAACGAAAGTACCAATGACATATAAATAGGATGAACACTTACTCTAAATAACCATTCATTCCAAATTGACCTTATGCTGGTCTCAATTAAAAGTTTTGACATCATAATCGGCATGGATTGGTTAAGCCTTCACTGTGCTGATATCCTGTGTTACGAGAAAGCTATCCATCTTAATATGCCAAGTAGAGAATCTCTCGTTATTTATGGTGACAAATCTAGTGCGAATCTTCAAATCATTTCTTGCGTCAAGGCTCAGAAGTATCTTCGCAAAGATTGATGCGCCTTTTTAGCTCACGTTGTTGATAAGACACAAGAAGTGAAACGCATCAAGGATATCCCTGAAGTCTGTGATTTCCCTGATGTGTTCCATGCAGATATCTCAAGAGTCCCTCCTGAACGCCTAGTCGAATTCCGAATCGACTTGATTCCCGGAGCTACCCCTATAGCTAAAGCCATGTATCGTCTTGCACCTTCAGAAATGCAAGAACTATCCAGCCAGTTGAACGAACTTCTCTGCAAAGTCTTCATTAGACCAAGCTTCTCACCTTGGGGAGTGTCGGTCTTGTTCTTGAAAAAGAAGGACGAATCGTTTTGCATGTGCATAGAGTACCAAGAATTAAACAAACCGACCGTTAAAAACCAATACCCTTTACCACATATAGATGACCTCTTTGATCAACTCCAAGGAGCTAGTTTCTTCTCCAAGATGGACCTAAGATCAGGATACCATCAATTGCGTATCCAGGATTCAGACATTCCAAAGACTGCTTTCAGAACTTGCTACGGTCACTACGAATTCATAGTGATTCCCTTTGGTCTAACGAATGTGCCCGCATTATTCATGGACCTGATGAATAGAGTGTGTCTACCTTACTTAGACAAGTTCGTTATAGTCTTTATTGACGATATACTAGTCTATTCCCAAAGTAAGGAAGAACACAGCCAACACATGCGACAAGTCTTGGAAACTTTGAGGGCAGAGAAATTGTATGCGAAATTCTCCAAATGCGAATTTTGGATTCGAAAGGTGGAGTTCCTAGGTCATGTAGTCAACAAGGATGGAATACATGTTGATCCTTCCAAGATCAAGGCTATCGAAAGTTGGACGACCCCACGAACCCCAACATAAATTCGACCGTTTTTAGGTCTCGCTGGCTACTAGAGGAGATTCATTCAGAACTTTTCGAAAATTGCGAAGCCACTCACCACATTGACTCAAAAAGGTGTGTCATTCGAATGGGAGGAGAAACAACAAACTACTTTCCAGACCTTAAAGCAAGCCCTCTGAAGCGCACCGATCTTGTCCCTCCCAGAAGGAACAGAAGATTTTGTAGTCTACTGTGACGCGTCCAAGCAAGGGCTAGGCTGCGTTCTTATGCAGCGAGGAAAGGTTATATCCTATGCCCCGAGACAACTTAAGAACCATGAAGTCAACTATACCACACATGATCTCGAACTGGGAGCAGTAGTTTTTGCCTTGAAGATCTGGAGGCATTACCTATATGGTACAAAATGTATAGTCTTTACTGATCATAAAAGCCTTCAACATATCTTTAATCAAAAAGAAGTCAACATGTGACAACCCGATATTTCAAGTTAATGTAATGACCTAAGTCAAGTATTGTAATCTATTTTTGAATTAATAGATAAATAAAAAATAGCGTCAGAAATGAAATGTTCAAAAGTCTCAAATGGGATACATAAAATGATAGATATCGTGCAAAGGTTTTCAGAAACATAAAGAACACTCAAATCTGAGTTATAACGAAGAAGGTATGACCAATCAAAGATCCATGTCAAAACTGGTAAAACACTGTTAAGCATAAAATGCAAAATTTCAATAAAATACTTTTTAGCCTTAGGTATCTAAATGAAAGTTGTATATACAAATAAACCGTAAACATACATAAAAAGAACGTCCAAGTCTGACTTCTTATGAGGAAGTTATGATTTTTCTATGTTTCGGATATAGCAGTAGACAGCTAAAAACTCGAAATAGAGATCGAGTGACTTTTAGCCGACGCAACCTAAACAAAAATTTAAGAGCTCGTCAATAGTAGTACAATGGTAAAAAGACAGACGAAAACGGATGTCGCATGAAGAAGTTATGAATTTTTAACGGTCTTTTCCTGTCCTGGCCTGTTAAAAATGTAATAATAAAACTAAAATTCAAAATTTGCCGACGAAGTCTAAACGAGAGTTGTAGAGTATATTCTCACCTACGCATGGATTTAAAGAACATCAAAATCGGAACTCGTATGCGAGAGATATGAATTTCTGAAGTTCGGGACACGAAACCCCACACTGTCAGCAAACTCACGATGTGAGCATCAGCTCACGACGTGAGCTGATGACTGATGTGTGTCAGGGTCAGGTTACCAACGTCGAGTCTACGGAAGGGATAACACTAAGGTCATGACGTGAACATGTTGTTCACGACATGAACTTCAAAAATGCTCCCTATAAATAAGGTGCGAGGATGCCGATTTTAATTGCCAATTTACCACCTCTCTCCCCAAATTTCTCACTTTCTAGCCCCTCGACACTACCCCGATTCCCGGTTACTTTTCCAAGCTCCGACGAAGGTCTAAAGGTCCGAAACTCCCAAGAAATTTTCCACTTTCCGGTCGAAGTGCTGCCCGAGAAAAGTCTCGTTTTCTTCAAATCATCACACTTACCAGGTGAGTTCATACCCCTATATTTTCACATCTTTACTACATTTTAGGGGGAAAAATACAAGTGAAACGCAGGAAAAACTTATGTAAAAATGCGAATCGTTATATACAGTTTCTAATGCTTTATCTACATTTTGTGTATAAATGTTAAATAAGTAAAATAACGTTATCACAAATGTTATACATTACATGCAAAGTCGATAATACACCAAGGTTTATCATTAAAATGAAACACACTTTTGAATAACTATAATAGGTATAGTTTACGAGTTATTCATGCTATTTTACACTCTATAAACACTATAAAAAGGAAATACTTACATTTACAAGAAAAATGAACTTTTCATAAGTAAGTCTATTTGATATTAACTTTTGTGAGATATTTAACTTCACGTACTTTCAAGTACGCATTTCAAGTCCCGTGTTATAAACCATAATCTCTTGTAGGGAGAGCGTGATACTTGTATATAGATCTATACAATATTCACAATCCCGCACCTAAACTGTTAGGTACAGTTGGACCGACAGGTCTAGGGTGACAAACGTCATATCATTCCAACGCCTGAAGAACGTTGTGACAAGCAGTCTGGGTCAATAGTACGGTTATAAAACTCACATGAAGTATTGAAACATTCAATTTACGGAGCTATCAAACGCCTTAATGGCTATATATACATATATAGATCTACTTACATTATTTTAGTTATGGAAAATACTTATGCATATCAGTTTTTGAATCTTTTAAAACTACTATTTATTTATGGAAAATATTGGATTTTCTAGAAACAAAATTGGTTACTTTATACAAAAAGGCATAAAATCCTTATACAAAAATGCTTATGAACTCACCAACTTAATTGTTGACACTTTTTCAAAACTAGTTGTATTTCTCAGGGATTCAGTAATACAGGTAAACAACAACTTTTGGGGAAGGGACGCTAAGGCGTCAAATTTCAAACTTATTATATCATCATAATGTAATTTCTTTTGAAACATGTATTACAATCAACAATGTAACTTTTTAAATTATATTTATGATGGTTGTGTTTGCTTTCTTTACAATGTACTCAACTATTTTGATACTACATGAAGTCATCCGCCCTTGAACGATTCCGCCGTTCTGGTTTGGGGTGTGACAGATTGGTATCAGAGCATTGTTTATAGTGAACTAAGTACATCAAACCACATAAGATATACAAACTATAAATTCTTAGGGACTAAAAATCTCTGTCAAAACGTTTTACACCCGAACCATATTTTATTAACTTAAATTGTTAGTTTCATAAAAGTACAAATACATGCATGAAATGATTTATTTTCATAGTTAGAGCTATACAAAAGTATTAAGAGAAGTTGGACACTACAACTAGGCCTCGGAATATGTAATTAGATCTGGGACGAATATATTCTGATCAA
This sequence comes from Lactuca serriola, assembly GCF_051521515.1. NCBI lineage: Eukaryota > Viridiplantae > Streptophyta > Magnoliopsida > Asterales > Asteraceae > Lactuca > Lactuca serriola. The sequence continues at coordinate 21,949,611 of NC_136411.1, forward strand.
CTATATTTTTCCGAGATATGACCAACGTATGTCGTGGAATAGTTGTAGTGAGTAACAAGTCAAAAGCTTACCAAAGTAACACTAGAATCTGTAACATCTGGATTTTCAGGGATATTATCATATGTGTTAATCTTGAGATTCAATGGGAGACTCGATGAGTTGAGGGTCCAACTCGCCGAGTCGAGTCAGGTTTACCCCGTGGACTTAATGAGTGGACTCTACGAGTCTGAGAAGGGACTCGCCGAGTAGGTGCTGGGCAGAGAAACCCTAATTTCTCGGGTTTGGGACCTATTTAAAGGTCCTTATGGCCTCCTTTGCGGCCGCTTGCACCTCTGAGAAACCCTAACGAGCAAATAGTACTTAGAGAACAAGAGAAGGGCTAATTCATCACCCTTTTTGGTGTGTTCTTGCAAGAAGGAGTGGGAAAGCTCAAGCTAGATCAATTGTGGAGTTTGGATCTGTGTTACTCAGCCTGAGACTTGCTTCTGGAGGTACAAAATCCTTTCCCATTTCGTGTATTTGATAGATTGCTTGAATATAGGGTTTCTTTGTATCATTTTGAGTTGGGTTATGGAGCATGTTATGTCCCAAGGTGGTGTAGATGTTAGATCTGGACCATAGGAGGTCCATAGAGTCCCAACTCTCAAGCTTTATGCTGTTTCATATGAGTTTTGAGAGAAGGTTACCATTTTAAGAGTCATTTCTCCATTTATGGCTATATGTATGTTGCATGAACGTAAAGTTTGAACCTTTACGTGACTTATGAGTGCTAGAAGGTTAGAACTACTAGTTAGAGAAGTAGATCTGACCTTAGAAGGTCGAATGAGCATATCAATGGAGGAAACTCGCCGAGTCCATGGGAAGACTCGACGAGTCGGATCGGGTTGCCCCGCGGATCGACACCAGTGGTGACCCGACGAGTTTGAGGGTTGACTCAGTGGGTCGAGCAAGGCCTTAAGGGGAGTCGGTGGTCACGCAAGGACTCTTCGAGTTGCTGTATGAACTCGACGAGTCTGGTCAGTTTTGGGCAGTTGAATTTTGTTGGCTTTTGGGGTTGGTCAGGGGGGGGGGGGGTAGAATTGTAAGTCCCTAAAATGCCTGCGTATCAATTAGATCCATTTGATGGTGCGGAATCCCAATCAAACGGATGATGTCGGATAAAATAGAAGAGAAGAAGAAGAAGAATATGATGAATCTATGTATCAATTAAATAGAATGATGATCCGGATACAAGAGATTCACACACACTAACACACACTTGTTCTTCTTTCTCTCTAGGCCGTACACTCATTCGTGTTCATCAATATCTACTCCTCACCCTAACACCTATATATATACAAGGGAACATGTGCCGGAGAACATGGGCCGTAAATGGGTTTACGGCCATAAACCTGTTTACAGCCGTAAACACGTATACGACCGTAAACACCAAGTTGTTTACGGTCCAAGACACAAAAATACGTTTTTCTAGAAAAGTAAATTATAAACCATATTTTTGACCCCAACAATCTCCCCCTTGGTTTATAACTTTCTTTTCTAAATGACCCAACAAGCTCCCCCTAAAAAGTAGTTGGCTTTTCTTGTTAATCTTCAAATGGAGATTGGCTTTAGCATTTATCTTCAAATTCTTCACAACTTCAAGATGTACTTGATGAATCTTTAATGAATGACTTCATCTTGAGCACTTGAGCTTTTCTTCAAGATTTGAATCTGAACGCACATTGGATGAGGAGGCTTCTTGTACTGATTCTTGAAAGATGGCGCTTTCAGCTTGAGAATCTTCAGAGAGAACATGTCTTCTGGATCACTTCAGCAGGTACAACGATAGCAGCAGACTAATTGAGGAGGCTTCAATGCAATCCATCACATAATCTTCAATTTTTGCTTCTCCTTGATTCTAGGGTTGAAGGATTGAATGTTGAAAGAATAATCTTCATTTCTTGCTCTTTCGAATGAGAATTCTTCGATGCTCACGGACGAAGCCTTGGCTCAGAAATCTTTGACACAAACTCCATGAGTTTCATCTTCACCTGAATTCACTTTTCAAGACACAACAAAACTAAAAGAAAATTTAGCACACAATATTTTTGGGTTTTTCATATTTTCTGAACAAAAAAATAAAATAGAAATAACACTATTTTTGATTTTGAATTTGATTTTTTTTTGTTTTTTATTTTACTTTATAATTCCCCCCCCCCCCCCTTAAATTTAAATTAGAAGAACACTATGAACAAACTTAACAAAAACAAAAATAATAGCTAACATTAAGAGTGATTTGGGATCAAAGTTTTTAGACGACCTTTATCCGTTTATCAGTACCTCTCCCTTCATGAATAAATCTGGTCAATCGTCGGTATTGTGGTCCACTTAAACACGAGAGATTGTGACAAAATTAGGACATACTATAAGTGACAAGACAATGTGATCCTAAGTTCCTAGATAATATTCCTTAAGGACCATTCAGCTGACGACGACAAAAGATATTGTTGTCCACCTAAATTGAGCAGCGAGATCTATAGACAATCTGTATGTGTTCATTTTTAATTGTACTAGAACGTGTTTCCCACTTCCATATATGCCCCAGCCATCAAGGACTTCCAGAATACTCCTTACACAAGGTGAGTAGACAATTATTAAGAAAGAAGATAGATTTAGAATGCATATGCTGTACATCCAGGTCGGATCTCTTCCAATCACGCAAAGGATGAAACATATAAGTAACTGAAGTTTCAGAGGGATTGAGAAGAGAATGGTGCATATACTGTGTACCAGGTCGGATTTTGAATCACGTAGAGGAAACAGTATATGGCTAACAGATAGAAAGAATTGCATAGATAGAAGATGCAGAGAGATAGAATTGCATATGTTATAGTCCAGGTCGGATCTCTCGATCACGTAAAGGAGGCAACATATGACTAACAGACAGAAAGAAAGAAAATAAACTCCTACAGACCTAATTTATCGGAATTCCCCAATCACCCCATCCAATCGGAATTAAGGATAGAATCCGCACATCGAGGAAACATGAATCCACAGTTCTAGATATGGTTTCTTTAGTGTAACTAGTAGATTCCCGTGTATATCTCCCTGCTCAACCTATCCGAGCTTCGTATTGTCAGGCTAAATGGATCTATCTAGGTCAAGATTTTTCAAGTCTCTAGATTCCTTAAGTTCATCTATACCTAGTCAAGTCCATTTTAATCTTTCGTGCCTACCAGCACATCGAACACAGAGCCTAGACAATTCATATTCAGTCATGTACACAGATTTAGATTGCATGTTATCACATGATTATATCACTTCCCAAAACATCTCCTGCAAGCACATTCCATTAACACCATATTTTTGATTTTTTGATTTTCTAATGTTTTTGGATTTTTTTTAAATTAAAATTTTATAATTTTTTTTGTTTTTATTTCTCCCCCTAAATTTGTGCATAGGAGAGAAACGAAAGTAATTACGCAAATTTAAACTATCCTAAAACAAAAATTAGTCTTTAAAGCGAATCAGCTTAAGAAAAACTCAAGAGTATAGAGAAGAAAATTCAAACCGTAAGTCACTGATTGAATTTGCATCCAGAAGGTCTGAGAACAACACGCGCAATCTCAGAACAGATCCAAAAATTCTTAATATCGTTAAACACTAACCCCATGAGTGATCCCTTCCTTTCTTCCCTTCCCGCAAAGGACACATACTCTCAAATAATGTTCTGAGTGTTTTACGGTTAAGAGATGCCTCCTATCATGTGCCAGGAACAGCCACTACCAACAAACCAAAGTCTGATGATATGCATCCACAGCTGCTCCGACACAGAACGGGATCAGTTGGTCTTTGGAACCCAGTCCATTTTGAAACTGGGTCGACCTTTGTTATCAACACACAATACTTTCTCCCATGACATGTCTTGTTTATCACAAACAGAGGATGTAGAAATATTAGAATCATTAGGAGATTGAGCCTTTGGTACCCATTTGTAGTCGGGTTTAACCCAATTCTTGTTGGATCGGATGGGTGCCTCGGCACTTGCTTTTGATCTTGATGTCGGCTGCCGAGATGACTTCGACTTAATTGGTCTTGGCTTCATAGGAGCATCTCTTGGATTTGGCTTCTTGGCCGGCATTCCCTTCTTACCCTTGGGATTCAGATTCTTTGCCTTGTGGGTTTGATTCCTGGCCTTCTGCGCGTTCCAGTCACCATTGTCTGAACGTGAACTGGAAGGATTTCTTTTGAAGTATCTCCCACTTGGCGCGTTTTGCCATCCTTGTGCGCAGTAGGGAACGTATGTGCGATTAGGACAATTTCTGGCAATGGTCCAGGTGTTCCACAGTGAAAACAAGTCTTTTTCTTCAATGTGAAGTTATTTCTTCCTGCCCTTGGTGGCGTATCCTTGCCTTGTCTCTTATTGATCCCACATGCACACTTGCAACAAGCACTCTGTTGCGCTAGAATTGGAGGCATGTATTTCTCAACGGCAGGTTGATCAGAAGCAGTTGAGTTCGAAGCAACAGATTCAGAGCTCAAGGAGATGTTGGTTTGTTCAATGGTTTTCTCCTTGTTTTCATCTTCTGCTACTTTACTATCAGGCACACTCTCTTCAGCTGTTTTCTTGGATTGATTTAAGGATTGATCTGCAGGGGAAGTAGAAACGTTAGTATTTTCAACATTAATAAATCCTCCTGAAACAAAACCAGATGGGTTTCCATAAACCATGAATGGTTCGTTGGCAATCTGCTCTTTAGACAACGGTTGATACGGATATGTATGATTAAAAGGAGGTACATTATCGTATCCTAAACCCTTTGACTGATAATGTTTAAATTGCATGCAATGGTCAATCATATTGGCAACTACCTCACTCGATACATCATATTTTCTAAAATCAAAATCAGCGGTTTCAAATTTGCCCTTTAAAGATTCAATTTCAGCCACTAGTTCAGCGTTCTGTTTCATTATATAATCATAATTCTCGCATTTATTAATGTAGTCCTCTTGAAGTCTCTTAAAGTCCTTTATTTTAGATTCTAACTGGGCCTTAAGAGGTTTTTTTCCTTTCCTGAGTTGATATCCTTCATATCTCAAGTCCTCAATTTCTCTTTTTAATAAATCAATTTGTTGTCGAAGAAATTAAATCGTAGTTTCATAAGCTGGAGTACATGTAACTTCAGTGACCGGAATGTTTTTAGAACTCATTGTTTTTCTACACTTCAAAGCATCAAGTTCTTCAATTACATCAGCAAGACTAAGATGATTGAGATCTTTTGTCTTCTTGATGATAGCCACGTTCATATCCCATGATTTCGGAAGTGAATTCAGTAGCTTTTTGTTTATCTCAAACTTAGAGAAGAAGATCCTAGCTATATTCATCTCAGTAGTAAGTGTAGTAAATCGTTGCAGCTGAGTTTCGACGGTTTCTCCAAGGATATAATCGAAAATGTTGAAATTTTGTCTTAACATATCCTGAAGACTCTCTTTCACGTTTTCAACTCCCTCATAGACCTTAAAAACCATTAAAAAGCAGAACTAGAAGCTAAAATAAAACGTAAAAGTCAAATTTAAAAAGTCAAACTTGATAAAGTCAAACTTGAAAGTCAAACCAAAAAGTTAAATTTGAAAATTAAAAAAAACGAAAAAGTCAAAGGTTAAAGTCAAGGGTCAAACTTGAAAGAATAAAAAGTCACAAAAAATTAAAATATAATTTTTGTTATTTTTATTTAATTTAATTATTTATTTTTATTTTATTTATTTATTATTATTTTTTTTAATTTTGGGTGAAAATGAATTTAAAATTAAAAGGAATTGAATTTTTGGGTTAAAAGTGTCAAATTTGGAAAGTTGAAACCGAGAATAATGGGTTATAATTTAATTTTCGAATGATTGTAACAAGTGATCAGGTAGCCGACTTGGATAAGGCGCTGGGTTGTTGAATCAGAGGTCTTGGGTTCGAAACCCGGCACCTCCAAATGCGCTTCTAATTTTTTTTATATCTGCGAAACGAGGCGAGGAACTAGCTGTTGCGAGGACCTGGTGCGTGGTGCGAGGTCGTAAACCACCGAGGCTGAGGCCGCAAACTCCGAGCTGCAAACCTCGAGACGCAAACTCCAGACCGTGAACCTCGTGCCATGAACTTCGAAACCCTAGCCGCCGGCCGCAAACTCCGCCACACCCTCGCAGGTTTTGACCAAAAACACCGATTTTTCGACTTTGAAGCTCCGAAACTCGATCAAAAACCTTTTTTTTATGAAAAACGTGAAGAACAAACCCCCCTTATTTTTCAGAGATCTATCCAAAAACGCAAAACTCTTTCAAAAATAAGATTAAATAATGCTCCAGATCTGACAAAATTGACTGATACAACCAAGCTCTGATACCAATTGTAAGTCCCTAAAATGTCTGTGTATCAATCAAATCCGTTTGATTGTACGGAATCCCAATCAAACGGATGATGTCAGATAAAATAGAAGAGAAGAAGAAGAAGAAGAATATGATGAATCTATGTATGAATTGATTAGAATGAAGATTCGGATACAAAAGATTCACACACACAAAACTTCTCTCTAGTTTCTCTCTTGGCCGTAAACTCCTTATGTTTCATATATCTCTACTCCTCACCCCTAACACCTATATATATACAAGGGAATACGAGCTAACTGAACATGGGCCGTAAATGGGTTTACGGCCGTAAACACGTATACGGCCGTAAACACCAAGTTGTTTACGGTCCAAAACACAAAAATACATTTTTCTAGAAAAGTAAAGTATAAACCATATTTTTGACCCAACAAGAATAGTCTTTTACCCTTCTAGAGGTTATAGTATGAGACTTATCCAACTCTTGAGAGTCATTATTTATTTAGAGTAATTTAATTATGTGATTAGGCGGAGGCTAGATCATTTTCCTGAGTTCGAGATTCTTCGAGATTTCCCGAGGTGAGTCTTCTCACTATACTTTACCTAGAGTGGTAACTAGAGTTATGTGACAGAGTATTTGTATGCTATTTATGTGATGTGATGCACTGCATTATTTCTATGTGATTTATGTTGTGTGTGTGTTTCAGAGTATACAGAGTTATGACCGAAAGGACCACAGAGTTAGGACCAGTGGGTCCACAGAGATTAGGACCAGAGGGTCCATAGAGTTATAGCCTCGAGTGGCTAATATGTGTTTTTATGTGGTATCTTGGGGAACTTATTAAGCTTCGCGCTTACCGTGTTATGTGTTATGTGTTTCAGGTTCTCAGGATCGCGGGACGACACCGGTTGATTGTACACACCAGAGAAAGAGTTATGAGGATCCTGGATTATTAAAACATGGAGTTATGTTTGGTAAATTGAACAACTGATTTTAATAAAATGTGTCATGAGGATTTATATGATTTTAAATAAAAAACTTCTTTTGAAAATTTACGTTGTTACAGAATCAAACCTACAAATTTAAATACTATAGGAGTATTTATAACACAATAAAAACTATAACAAGCAAGTAAACCCCGACATTTCGTTAGGACTAGGATCGTCAATTAAAATAAAAATTAAGCTTATAAAAGCTAAAAACCTTCACTGACAGGGATATAATTGCAAAGTGCATACTTTAAGGTTACACATGAGTGAGGTTGCATGGGCTTAGGATTTATGATTTCACTTTAGGCTCTTTTCCTTGTTTGGATGTGGGCCTGGAGTGAAGCTACTTATCCAACGGTCCATTCAATCTCAATCGTATGTAATTCGTATACACTAGGTAATTATAGGAGGACTCGGTGTAGGTCTTATCATAAAATTTTCTCTTTACACTCAAATTCTATATATAATTCTCTTATCTTTATTCTCGATCAGATGAAATGGTAGGATTTCGTATCCCCGGGGATCCCTACTACCCAAACCAGGGCAATGGAGGTTGGATCGAGGAGGATCCCGAAGTGGTTCCTGAGGAAGATCTAGAAAAGGATCCCGATGAAGAGGAAGAGGAAGCAGATGATGAGGACACTGACTGACAACCCAAGGTTTACAATCCACCCCAGAAGGCACCAAACCCCCGATGGAACTTTCATCGTCCGACGCCCCTCTGGGCTGTAGATCTGAAACGATGGATCAGGGAACAAGGAAAACGTCCACCCTACGGCATGGGACAAGGATTTTATAACCTCAGTAGTGGAGGTTCGGCTGACAAACACCAAGGCGAGCAAGCAAGGGTAAATGCCAACCAAATCATGGACATTGACGCCACTGCCCAAATCACTGCGGTACGTCTTCGTCGCCTGGACGAAGAACATGATCGAACAATAGATCACACCTTTTCCCTTCAGAAGGACATTACCACTGCTAGAGCCGAGGTAAGGGAGTTCTAGAAAAACCAAGCCGCAATGGAGAGGCACGTCGTTGAGGCTGAACGTCAAGTAGCTCGAGCTCAGACTTCCACAACAACTTACCATGGTCCGTAGCGTACCACCCGCTCGGAGTAGAGCACGTACTTCTTGCGCTATATGTAGACTTATTGAGTGAGCGTTGGTGCTACTCTTTCCTTTATGTATGTAAACCCGACAGATTGTGAGTACACAATTCGGGGGTCCAAATGCGGTCAAATTTTCCCATTTTCATTGATGTACTCTAGACCTATGTTAAGGTCAAATTTTTCCCGATCGATGTATCAAATATTAATATTAATGAGATTGACACGCATTAATTATTTAATTGAGTATTTCATTAAGTTCTTAAAATACTAAGGAAATCATACACTTATTATTGTAAGTTTCATTTCGCAATTAACTTACAAATTCGGTCATGTTTGGAACGTAAAGGATATAATACTAAGACTTTCCATAATCATTTCTGAAGACTTACAAGAATTCATCTTTTAACTTATGTCAGAATCATGCCGCCAAGAAGGAATCCCTGATGCTTCAATACTACAGGAACACCAACACCACCCCCATCAATGGGCAATGCTGTTTTTCAGGCTGCTGTAACAGCAGCAATGGCACAAATGAGCAACAACAGGTAAGGAGCAGGAATAAATAGCTCTACTAAAGGCCAACACCAAGGTCGTTCCGGGGAATGCACTTACAAGGACTTCACCAACAGCAAACCCATATCCTTTAATGGGTCTGGAGGAGTCGTGGCTCTATCCCAATTGATAGAGAAAATGGAAACAGTATTCAAGATCTGCTCATGCCAAGAAGGGAGCAAAGTAAAATTTGATGCATGTACTTTCTCCGAACGAGTCCTAACGTGGTGGAATGACCACGTAAAGTCACTAATCTAGTAGTGGCTAACTCCATGGTCTGGGAGAACCTAAAACAAATGCTCATGCAAGAGTACTGCCCAAGAGGCGAAGTGCAGAAGCTCGAGCAAGAGCTTTGGGGCCTTACTATGGTAGGCTCGGACATCACGACCTATACCATTAGGTTCAGTGACTTAGCAATACTTTGCTCGGGAATGGTTGCTCTAGAGAGCAAGAATATCGAGAGATATATCTGGGGACTGTCACCCCAGATTCAAGGAAGTGTACTAGCTTCCAAGCCAATTACTTTCGATAGTGCCAAACAGTTGGCACAGTCCCTCGTTGACCATGGTGTCTGCCAAGGATTCATGACTGCTATTCCAAAGCATACCATAGAGAGCAACAACAACAACAACAACAACAATACCAACAACAACATTAACACGAAGAAGAAGTTTTGGAACAAAAGGAAGGGTCAATCTTCGCAAGAACCTTCCAAGAAACAACATATAGTGGCAGTTCATGCCGCTACTACTCCCACTGTTGTTCCTGTCACCCCTACACCAGCAAAGCAATATGCTGGAAACCTACCAAAGTGCAGCAAATGCAATTTCCAACACAACGGAAATTTTCGGGCGATGCACTGTAATAACTGCAACAGGAAAGGGCATGCTGCCCGTTTCTGTAAGGCACCGGCACAACCAATCACCCAAGTTCCTAGAGTCGGTGTCGGCCAGGTGTGTTATGGGTGTGGTGAAGCTGGGCACTACAAGAGAGATTGACCTAAGGCAACGAACACTGGCGGCATAGGAAGAGTGCTAGCAATAGGAAAGAACGAAGCAATAGTTGATCCCACGGTGGTTACGGGTACGTTTCTCCTAAATAGGGCTTATGCATGCATACTCTTTGACTGTGGTGCGGAGAGGAGTTTTGTGAGCCATGAATTCAAACATTTACTTAAACAAAGCCCCCAATCACTTGATAAGATATTTACAGTAGAAATGGAAAACAGTAAGACAGAAAGCACAAATGATATGTACATAGTCTGCGCGCTAGATTTAAATGAACACTCGTTCCAAATCGATCTAATGTCGATCACTATAAGAAGCTTTGATGTCATCATCGGTATGGATTGGTTAAGTCTTCACCATGCCGATATACTTTATCACGAAAGGCCCGTTCGCCTTAATCTTCCAAATGGTGAAACTCTTATCATTTATGGGGATAAACCCGGTACCAATTTACAAATCATCTCTTGCGTCAAAGCCCAAAAATACTTGCGCAAGGAATACCATGCTTTCCTAGCCCACGTGGTAAATAAGGAAAATGAAACGAAGGATAGCAAAGACATTCCAGAAGTCTGCGATTTCCCCGACGTCTTCCTTGAGGATCTTCTAGGAGTTCCACTAGAACGTCAAGTTGAGTTCAGAATCGACTTGATTCTCGGAGCTACCCCAGCAGCAAAATTGCCGTACTGTCTAGCCCCGACAGAGATGCAGGAATTATCATGTCAACTAAACGAGCTACTCAATAAAGGATTCATCAGGCTGAGCTTCTCACCATGGGGAACACCAGTCCTATTCGTAAATAAGAAGGATGGATCTTTTCGCATGTGCACTGACTGCCGAGAACTAAACAAGCTCACAATCAAGAATCGATATCCGATACCGCGCATAGATGATCTGTTCGACCAACTCTAAGGAGCAAGCTACTTCTCAAAGGTCGATTTAAGATCTGGGTATCATCAGTTGCGAAACCTGGAAGGAGATGTTCCCAAGATGTCCTTCCGAACTCGTTATGGTCACTACAACTTTGTAGTGATGCCTTTTGGATTAACAAATGCACCGGCGGTGTTCATGGATTTAATGAACCGAGTATGTCGTTCTGTCCTGGACAAATTTTTGATCGTGTTCATAGATGATATACTCATCTATGCGAAGCATAAAGAGGAACATAGTCAACACCTCCGACAGGTCTTGGAAACATTGAGGACAAAGAAGTTATACGCAAAATTCTCAAATTGCGAATTTTGGATTCGAAAAGTAGATTTCTTTGGTCATGTGGTCAGCAAAGTAGGGATACACATGGACCCTTCTAAAATTAAGACAATTGAGAACTGGCCAGCTCCAAGAACTCCAACGGAAATCCGACAATTCTTGGGCCTTGCTGGCTATTACCGAAGATTCATACAAAACTTCTCAAAAATTTCCAAATCACTTACCGCCCTGACTCAGAAGGGTGTAACCTACAACTGGGAAGAAAAGCAAGACGCTGCGTTCCAAACGCTGAAACAAGCCCTATGCAGCACACCTATATTATCCCTGCCAGAAGGAACAGATGACTTTGTACTCTACTGCGATGCATCAAACCAAGGTCTTGGATGTGTTCTAATGCAACGAGGAAAGGTCATCGCATACGCCTCGAGGCAACTCAAGATGCACGAATTCAACTACACTACCCATGAATTAGAATTGGGAGTAGTCGTTTTCGCCCTGAAGATCTTGAGGCACTATCTTTACGACACGAAATGCAAAATCTTCACCGATCATAAGAGCCTTCAGCACATTCTCAACCAAAAAGAACTCAACATGAGACTGAGATGATGGGTTGAACTACTGAGCGATTACGAATGCGAGATTCGTTATCATCCGGGAAAAGCTAATGTAGTAGCTGATGCTCTCAATCGAAAGGAATACTCGGACCACTGAGTGAAGTCCTTAACCATGATGATCTATTCACACCTGTCCATGCAAATCATGGAAGCTCAAATGGAAGCCTTGAAAACAGAAAACGTGGCTGGCGAAGCTTTAAGAGGAATGGATAAAAATCTTGAAGTCAAGGGTGACAGAGTTCGTTACTTCATGAATCGAATATGGACACCGAAGTTTGGTGGATTCAGAGATGTTGTCATGAATGAGGCTCATAAGACTCGATACTCCGTGCATCCCGGTTCAGAAAAGATGTATCTGGACCTCAAGAAATTGTATTGGTGGCCGAACATGAAAGCCGAAATTGCTGCCTATGTAGGCAAGTGTCTGACTTGCACCAAAGTCAAGGTAGAGTACAAAAAGCCCTCGGGATTGTTACAACAACCTGAAATAGTCGAGTTGTGACATCCCCAAAATCACGGCCAGAAAAGACCGATTTGTTTATGATTTGTTTTTAAAATCAAAGTAATCGATTAAAGAAAACTATTGCGGAATTTGTTCCCAAAAACAAAAATATGATAACCATTTATCCAAACATTTCTCAAAGAGAATGTATTTTCATTAAATAATAAAACCTTGGGATGTCATGTTCGATACAGACCAAAAACATAAACAATATAAAATAGACCTTACAATAGTTATTTATGACTACTGATCTATAATCCAAAATCTCTCGTCAAGTCCGCCAACTTATACCCTTGTGTCATTACCTGTAATGGAAAGAAAACTGAGTGGGTAAGGCTTGGGAGCCTGGTGAGCATATAGGGTTTTCAACCCACAATAATATAATTATTATATTTAATCAACAAACAATCAACCCAATTACCCATCCCCATTATCTTCTTAAGGTTTTACCCTAAGAACCAACTATCCTTCATTCATTTATTCGTAAGGAATTGGCACGAATTCCATTGCTGCCAAAGTTTATTTATCAAGTACTAAATCCATAGTTATCAGGCGCTAACTCTATAGTCACCAAGGTTCACTTAACAAGCGCTAACTCCATAGTCGCTAAGGTTTACTCAACAAGCGCTAACTCCATAGTCGCCAAGGTTTACTCAACAAGCGCTAACTCCATAGTCGCCAAGGTTTACTCAACAAGCGCTAACTCCATAGTCGCCAAGGTTTACTCAACAAGCGCTAAATCCATAGTCGCCAAGGTTCATCAAATAGGCACGAAGTCACATCGTCGCCAAGGTTTATACAATAGGCGCTAACTCCATAGTCACCAACTATCCCATCTACCCAAGTTCTACCCAACATTTTCGTAGATATAAATACTTACACAGTTTAAATCATTTAACACTTGTATAAAACATCAATTCCACGCCCATCTCAAATAGACAAATAATACATAAACACATAGCACGTATTTCATAGCAAATACTTCATATTTATGTGTTAGAAGAAAGTAACTACACACTCACGCATATAAACAACAATATACTTAATACACTCAAACCATACTTGTATTATTATCGTGTTTATGAAAGGTAGTATACACTCACTTGATCAGAAGATGATCAGACATCACTACGGCTTGCAGAAGTAGTATATCTCCGCAGATCTGGAAGATCCTCACAAAAATTGAACTTCTCGCGCACAGAGCTTCGGCTCGGGAATCACGCTCTTCGGGATTCTCGGGGCTTCGGATCTCGCTTCGGGACTCGGGATTGAGACCGGGGCTTCGGGACACTTTGGGCACGCAAAACGATGCAAAACAGGAGAGAGAAGAGAGAAAAAGAGCAAATAAGTCGGCTGCCCTCGCATCCTATTTATAGGAGGCTGGAGCCTGGGAGTACGCGGGGCATACGCGTCCGAAACGTCATTGCATGCGTCATCCGAAGAACTCGAGTGCGAAGGTCGTCATGCTTCGCTGTACGCGGGGCGTACTTCGGATGAGTCTGATGACTCGTCTTCGGATAATACCGGGATTTAATAATTAAATTTAATTATTAATTATTTAATAAACTTCGAAAATTCATATCTTCTTTATACGAACTCCGTTTTCGACGTTCTTTATATCCACGCATAGGTGAGACTACGCTCTACGACTTTCGTTTAGACTCCGTCGGCTAATTTTGACTTTTATTTTTATTATTTATTTTTAATAGGCCGGGACAGAAAATTTTGTTATAAATTCATAACTTCTTCGTTTGACGTCCGTTCTTGCCTAACTTTTCGTCGTTTCACTACTAACAACGAGATCTTCGATTCTTGTTTAGATCGCTAAGGCTAAATATCACTCTAACATAAATTCACTTTTTACGTCATTCAGCGTTGTGCCGGTTCTGTCGCGAAACTTCAACAAGTCATAACTTCTTCGTTATAACTCGGATTTTGGCGTTCTTTATATGCACGAAAACCTTGTAACATATACTACAACTTAGTTAGGATTATTCATCCTAAATGATTTTCTATCAAAAGTCATTTTGACGCTTATTGTCTCTAAATTGACTAGCCCTGATCTACGGGTGTTACATGAGTGGAAGTGGGAGTGGATAACCATGGATTTCATAACCAAGTTACCCAAACCAGCGGGCGGACTTGACACCATCTGGGTGATCATCGATAGACTAACCAAATCCGCGCACTTCCTACCAATAAAGGAAACTGACAAGATAGAGAAACTAGATCGAACATACATCAGGGAGATATTGCGACTGCATGGTGTACCAATATCCATTATCTGCGAAAGTGATAGTAGATTCACCTCACGGTTCTGGCAGTCACTACAAAAATCTCTAGGGACGAGACTAGACATGAGTACTGCTTACCATCCACAAACCAACGGTCAGAGTGAGAGGACCATTCAAACTATGGAAGATATGCTAAGAGCTTGCGTGATCGATTTTGGTAGAGAATGGGATACCAATTTACCACTATTTGAGTTCTCATAAAACAATAGTTATCACACTAGCATCAAGGTTGCTCCGTTCGAAGCCCTCTATGGCCGCAAGTGCAGATCACCTCTATGCTGGGCTGACAGCACTCTCACAGGCCCAAAAATCATAAGAGAAACGACCGAAAGGATTGTCCAAATACAGGAATGACTAAAAGATTCAAGAGACAGAGAAAAGAGCTATGCGTGCAAAAGACGGAAGCCCTTGGAGTTTCAGGTTGGGGACCGAGTGCTATTGAAGGTCTCTCCCTGGAAGGGATTAATACGTTTTGGAAAATGTGGGAAAATAAACCCAAGGTATACCGGACCATTCGAGATCCTTTCCAAGATCGGTCTGGTAGCATACAAGCTTCGATTACCGCATGAACTTAATAACGTACATCCTACCTTTCACGTGTCAAACTTAAAGAAATGCGTGTCCGATGAGACCCTCGTCGTCCCTCTGGACGAAATCGAAATCAACGAGTATCTCCACTTCGTAGAAGAACCTGTAGAAATCATGGATATTGTAAGTCCCAAAACTAATGGATCCAAATCAGTGATCAATTAAGGCAAACATCAAACAAAGTATAGTTGTAGTAGAAGAAGAATTAATCCAAGCATGCACACATCTATATCATATAAATGTCAGGTACACCTTGGGAAAACACACACATACGTCACTGATGTCTCTGTACAATTGACACAGACACACTCTATTTATAGGACCACCAGCCACACATGTGTGTACAACCGCACACGTGTGTACAGCCGCACACGCGTGTATGGCCGCACACAGAGTGTGAAGCCGCACACACTCGCTAACATACTACAACCAACATAACAAACCCCAAGACCCTACCAAGACCTATACAAGATGAATGCCTAGCTCAAACCACAAAATTATGACCTAACATGTGTGTACAGCCGCACACGCGTGTATGGCCGCACACAGAGTGTGCAGCCGCACACACGTGTATAGCCACACACAGAGTGTGCAGCCGCACACGAGTGTATGGCCGCACACACTCGCTAACATACTACAACCAACATAACAAACCCCAAGACCTATACAAGATGAATGCCTAGCTCAAACCACAAAATTATGACCTAACATTCTCCCCCTTGGTTTGAGCTAGCATGGACTCAGGTCTTCTTCATCAGTGATCTCCTCCTTGAGCTCTGAGATAGATGGGCCTGCTCCCCCTAAACTTCCTTCACCTATTGATATTCATTTGCCACGAGGTAAAGGATCTGAATCTTGTTGAGCAAGAAACCTGGCAAGCCTCAAAGAGGTAACATCATGCGTAGGTTGTGGAGGAGAAGAACCCCCAGGAGCAGAAGAACTCCCGACTTCAAACGAAGATCTAACATTACTTGGTCCTTTTAGGGTCGGTTGAGTTGGTGAAGCAGCTTTGGAGGGTTGTTGGATTGGTGGTACTTGTTCTTGGATAAGATCTCCCTACCTCTGATCAAGTCATCTTATTTTCACAAGAGGCTGGGAGGTTTGTGTCAGTATCTGATCACTCATCAAATGGCAATAAAGTTGGACTAGCAAATGGAAGGGGAGGAATCCTTGAAGTTGTATCCACATCGGTTGAAAGGTGCCGGCCATCTGATCAAAAGTTGGAGACGTCACTTTGAGAGCACTACTAACTCATTTTGTCAATGATCAAGCAGCAATAAAATAAGAAGATGAAAAGAAATCAAGCTTGCACACGTTTATATCAGAAAAACGTCAAGTACAACTTGATGGAACACTTTGTAAACACTATTGCATCAAGGTCTTCACTTCTTAACCGTATATCATTATCCGTAGTCTATAAGTTGATCTGTGAGACACTCAACAAGCTATACTTTAACTCAGGAGCGTAGATGACGTTCTCAAAACTCAGCACTCCATTTACAACTATTCCTTTTTGATTGATCTTCCCTCCATCTCCTCCCGTGAAGGAAACATAGCCCCCATTAAAATTCTGAATGACGTGCAGTTGGGAGATGTCTCCTGTCAATGTGCCTGGAACAACCGCTGCCGACGTACCAAGGTTCGACGACATTTCTCCACAGTTGTTCCTGCACAATCAGCGGGATTATTTAGATTTGGGGACCCAAGTCATCGCAAGACTGGGTCCCAACCACACACACCAACCGCACACTCAACCGCACACTTAACCGCACTCTCCAACCGTACACTCAGCTGCACACTCAACCGCACACTCTAACCACACACTCAATCAACCGCACACTCTAACCGCACACTCCAACCGCACATGCAGCCGCACACTCAACCACACACTCTAACCGCACACCTTCAAACTCCAACCGCACACCTTCAAATTTCCAACCGCACACCTTCAAACTCCAACGGCACACCTTCAAAGTTCCTTCAAAATTGACACTGAATTGCCTCTGATACCAATTGTAAGTCCCAAAACTAAGGATCCAATTTAGTAATCAATGAAGTTAGTTGCAATTAGATTGAGATTGAGATTAAGAAGAAGAATTAATCTAAGCATGCACACATCTATATCATATAAATGTCAGGTACACCTTGGGAAAACACACACATACGTCACTGACGTCTCTGTACAACTGACACAGACACACTCTATTTATAGGACCACCAGCCGCACACGTGTGTACAACCGCACATGTGTGTACAGCCGCACACGCGTGTATGGCCGCACACAAAGTGTGCAGCCGCACACACGTGTATAGCCGCACACAGAGTGCATGAAACAACGGAGGGTAGGACCATTTTGGCATTATGTACCGCAAGTAGTTAAAAGATATTATAATAACACTTTGCATATAATATTTTATAATATATATATATATATATATATAGTTTATAAGTTCATAATGACGATAATAAAACTAAACATAAGCTATACTTAAAGTAGGGTAAGCATAACTCACTTACCGGGAGGTTTAGCTAGGAACCAGGCTCTGCGCGGGCAGAACTTTCGAGCTAAAAAGCTTTTCTTCTCGGAGCCTTCTGGCGCTCCAGGATTTGCCTCTTATCACATGGGAAGTACTAAGGCTTAAGAGAGGTTTAGAGAGAAGTTAGAGAGAGAGAGAGAAGGGTTAAGGTGTGAGATTTTATGGCAGCCCTCACATCTAATTTACAGGGAGCTTGGTCCTCGGTACGTTGGCCGTTCCTTGTAGGTGCGCTGCGTGTACGAGGGGGGCACTTATCAGCATTCAAAGCGAAGACCTTGGGGAGCAAGCAAGGGTCCGGATTACGCCACGTCACCCACTTCGCATTAGCCCATCCCGACTTCTAAATTCCATAACTTTTGCATACGAGCTCCATTTTTGAAGTTGTTTTTATCCATGCGGAGGTGGAGACGTAATCTACAACTTTCATTTAGACTCCATCAACTAACTTTGACTTTATTTTTAAAGTTATATTTTAACAGGCCTGGACAAGTAAAGTTCGTTAAAAATTCATAACTTTGTCATCCGATGTCCGTTTTCTTCTGTATTTTTATCGTTGAGTTATTATTAACGATATCTTCGATTCTCATTTAGACTGTGTTGGCTAAAAATCGTTCGATCTAAAATTCAAATGTCAGGCTGCATACTATTATGTCAAATCTTAGAAAAATCATAACTTCCTCATACGATGTCAAATTTGGGCATTCTTTTTATTCACATTCTCGGTTTAACATATACTACGATTTTCGTTTAGATCGCTAATGCTAAAAAGTACTTTATCGCAAACTTACCTTTTACATCACACAACGTCATGCTAGTTTTGTTGCAAAACTTCGATAGGTCATAACTTCTTCGTTATAAGTCGGATCTCGACATTCTTTATGTCTCTGGAATCATTGTCCCAACCATTACAACTTTCTTCATAGATATCGGGTATATCTATCATTTTATTTTTGACGCTTATTTTTATACTAAATTTTTTACACCATTATAAGCAAGTTTAATGCACATAAGTTCACATAATTCACATAATACTATTAGCGCTACCCTCGCCTAAAACTCTTCTGCGTCGTGCTTTGATCAAAGAGTACATCCTCATAACCACCTCTCGCTGACCAAAGAGTACTACTGCTCCCCGTAGCATCGCAACAACCTCCCTCTGACTAGTGAGTACTACGGATCCCCGTAGCATCACGAAAACCTCTGACTAGTTAGTACTACGGCTTCCTGTAGCATCACAACAACCTCTGACTAGTGAGTACTACGGCTTCCCGTAGCATCACAACAACCACTGACTAGTGAGTACTACGGCTTCCCGTAGGATCACAACAACCTCTGACTAGTGAGTACTACGACCTCTCGTAGCATCATATCAACCTCTGACAAGTGAGTACTACGACTTACCATAGCATCATAGCAACCTCTGACTAGTGAGTACTACGACTTCCTGTAGCATCACAACAACCTCTGACTAGTGAGTACTACGGCTTCCCGTAGCATCACAACAACCTCTGACTAGTGAGTACTACGGCTTCCCGTAGCATCACAACAACCTCTGAATAGTGAGTACTACGGCTTCCCGTAGCATCACAACAACCTCTGACTTATCCTCACCCTCTCATTTTCACGTTAACGCCAACCTGCGTCCACTAACTCATGCTTCGTGGACTAACATAGATAGGTGCCTACACTCATCCAAATTACGCATCATTATTCTTGTCGACAACTACCATGGCCAAGACACCACTCCCCACTGCAATCCTCATTCTTAAATAATCCCTCCTGATACCAATACCCAAGGGCTCCCACTAGTACCGCAGATACTCAATATGCCACTTGCAGACTCATCCCAAGACTCAAAACTAATCCGAACTTCAAGTCATCATACTCGGATACCTCGGCAAATTACCACAGAACCTCATGATGTACTTCCTTAACCCCTGATCTCTTTCTTTCAGCATAATACACAAATACACCCATTAATTCCCTTAGAATCTCACCACAAATTTTCATTTCATAACACGCCACTACGGAGTATCCCAACTCTCAATTGAAATATGAAGGAATCGTCAATGATTCAGAACATATTGATGAGAATCCGAAACTTCCTTCTATATTGCTCAAAACTCATGCAAGAATAATCATAACGACCCCAAAGTTGTTGCTTAATCAATTCCTGCCCTTTCCCGAACTGTATAATAGCCCATACAATGAACCAGGATTCTCTCCACTGTCGGACTAATCTTATGAGCCAACCATCTCGAGTTCACCATAGTAATATCGAAGAATTCGTAACCAACTCAAGGTCTCCGACCAACGGCTACTTGCCGTGGGGACACTCATCTGATCACAACATGCACTACATGCATTATCTCGCTCTACGTCTCGCCTCAACCACCAATACCCATGATCTCATTAACCTGTACCGCATATCTCTGTATCCAGATCTCTAACCACTTTTGAACAAATCTTAGATCCCCTCAATAAAGTACCCGGTTCTCCCCCACTCAGGGTTCGAACCATCACCAATTGGCACACTAACAATCTATCTCACAGACCGTTTCCGCCGAAAACATCACACTTACTCTTGGAAGGTGCTACGCAACGTGCGATAATCTCCCCCGATGGAGATCAAGCAACTCCAATATCCCATATTTCTGATGAAATCCTCAGAACTTCTCATCATGACTGCCTCTAATCATTCTGAATCTCATACCAATCCATTACCAGACATCTCAACTGTTCGGTAATAATCCTGACTCTTCGTTCGGAAATAATGAATCATCATACTCCTAATCCTCGACTCCCAAACCATCGTTCCATCACATAAATTACCATAAGAGTAGGGACTTCAATCCCATACTAGATGTCTAGCATAGACCATAAGGGATACCGCCCCGATATACTCCTCATGATCATCCGATGCTACGGCTAACACATGCTCTACTACTCAAGTGGGGTATCTCTTCGCCCTTGACCGTCTCAGTCCCTACTGACAACTGGTTCATCCTATACTACTACTTTACGGTAGACATACTACCTAGCCACCCTGGTGGAAGATCGCTATCGATGCTACCCCACAGGGTTCACCCCCAGCTCAGAAACTGAAACCTCAATACTTCTTACGGTTCCCCACAGGGAACAGAAATAGCACCACTAGGTCCCAGAAAGCGACATTTCCACTATCAGCTGATTGCTCAACTCATACCGCAATCCCCCATAAAACACCATCCTTACTCATCCTCGAGTCTTGAGACTCCCACTGTCATATCATCACAGATTCCTCGGAACTAAACCAATTTCCCTCTCAAGGTACGCTTCATTAAAACTCATTCAGTCTGGCCCTTGGTCCCCAGACTCTATCGCATCCGATCTCGGCCTAATCAATCATGATGGAATAACCAGAAATCGGCACAATCATTATCTGCTACGAATCATGGTACCCGAACCATGAAACCACCTCTCGATCTGCCACCAATCATGGTACTCGAACCATGATATGACCTCTCGATTTGCTATCAATCATGGTACTCGAACCATGACATCTCCTCTCCATATACTACCAATCATGGTACTCTAACCATGATTTCACCTCTCGATCTACTACTAATCATGGTACTCGAACCATGATATCGCCTCTCGTGGCTATCAGATCTTATCCCATCAGACCCGGGTGGCTTCGTGTTGTTGAGCTCCCGGTACAGCAACGAGTCACCCCCTTGCGGCCTAGCAGTTGCAACAACTGCGGTGGCTGCAGCAGCAGCATCCTCTGAAACATCAGCATATCGATCATCGAACGTCTCAATCAACGTGGTCTCAATAGACCTAAACATCTCGAGTATGACCTTTCGCATGGCCGCGACCACCTCATCATGAATCATCTTGCGAACCTCGTCATTGCTAACTCCGTTGCTCTCTGGTGTGTGACGTGTACCCACCATGAGGTCTCTGAAACACAACACAAAGATACCAGAGACTCGATTCAGTATACTCACACTCAATCACCCAACCCTACTTGTTCCTTAGTACCCTAAGGATCCTTACTTGGACTGCTCACTGATCCGGTGTTTCTAGTAGTACGAGCCTTATACTACCGTCCATACCGCATCAACATTCACCCCAAGTCCTCCTCCTAGGACCCCATATCACAAGTACTCTACTTCTCACTAAGCACAGGCTACCCTTCGGTAGACCCCTCATAATCTCCTCACTGCTACCTACTCACTCTCGAGGTATCTCATAGCAGCAGCAATCTCCTAGGCTAAGGCATCACAAATTAGACCACTCTAGTCATAATATGAATACCTAGCCTACTCTAGCATACATAGCATATCACATAATATCTCATAACACATAATGTAAGGGTATTTTGAGAAACCACCACTCGGGCGCCGACCGATCGTACACACCGTTCCTCCTGCTTTTCTCAAAACCTTTTATTCTTTTAAAAAAAATATTTTCTTTTATGAAAACTTCCTCAAATCCTCAGTTTGAGTTCAGTTACACCCGATGGTGCATCCAAATCCCTCAAACCAAGGCTCTGATACCAACTTGTAACGACGTAAAATCTCAAAACAATTTTTTTATTCAATTAAATGTTATCTCAGAAATCATATCACATGATCTCAAACACATGGATCTTCATCAGTGTGTACAGATCATGTTGACGCCTTCCCACGATCCTCACTAGTACCTGAAACACATATCACACAACACGGTAAGCATAAATGCTTAGTGAGTTCCCCAAAATACCACATACGTGCATACGCCGCTCAAGGCTATAACTCTACAAGACCTTCCGGTCAATGTGTCTCAGGGAACTTCCGTCCCATAATCATGCTAGACCTTCCAGTCCCACTTCTCTGACTTTCCGATCCGCATCATCATGACCTTCCGGCCCATACACTATTGTCCTTCCGGTCCATATCATAATACTCATAACATAACATAGCACATACATATCATATAACATCATACATCACATACTCATCATAGCACATAAGACCATCCGATCACACATAATTACCACTCTAGGTAAAGTATAGTGAGAGGACTCACCTCACATGATGTCTAGTAAACCTTCTGGCTTGATAACCTCGATCGAGCCTCCGCCTAACACATAAGGCAAACATTTCCAATTAATACTTCCTCGTGTCCTCATCTATATAGAATGGATAGAAGATCATTCTACCCCTCCCTGACCTCCATTGAATCAGTTTGACCAAAACCCTAAGGTCAACTGAAGTCAACTCTAGTCAACGGTCACACTTTGACCAGACTCGTCGAGTGCACTCGGGTGACTCGGCGAGTCCATGCGTGTCCTATGAATCCTCCTAAGGCCTTACTCGACTCGTCGAGTTAACCTTTCACTCGAAGGGGTTACCACTGGACACGAATCGCGGGGCAACCCGACTCGACTCGTCGAGTCCTCTTATGGGCTCAGCGAGTTCCCTCCATGGTAACACTCAAATGACCTTCTGAGGTCAGATCTGTTTCTCTAACTTATAGATCCGACCTTCTAACACCCAATAATCACATCAAGGTCTAGTATTTATACTCATTCAACACATATATGGCTCTATATGGTGAAATAGCTCTAAAAATGGCATCCTAGATTCATAATTCCAATGGAACTGCAAAAAGATGGAAGACTGGGACTCTCTGGACATCTTAAGGTCCAGATCTAATACCTTTTCCACATTGGGACCTCATACGCATCATATACTATCCATGAAAAGGTAAAGAAAACCCTAGATTCAAGGATTCTACACAAAACAGAAGGAAGGGCGAAATACTACCTCATAATGGAGATCCTTGCTTGGATGTCCCAGAATAACAACCTCCTTTGGTCCTTCTAGCTGAATCCCTTCTCTTCCTTTGAAAAATCACACCAAAATTACTTGATTTCATCAGAATAACTCTCCCTTGGCTCAAATGGCAATTTAGGGTTTCTCACAGGAGATATGAGGCGCATCCAAGGTCATAAGTTCCTTTAAATAGGCTCCAACCCCGAAACTTAGGATTTTCTCTACCTAGTACCTACTTGGCGAGTCCATACTTGGACTCGTCGAGTCCGCTCATTAAATCCACATGATCAACTCGACATGACTTGGCGAGTCAGACCTACGACTCGTTGAGTCCCTCCTAAATCCTCAAAATTGAAACACGAACTATCACACCCGAAATTCCAGATGTTACATAAAAGTTTCTCCAATATGAAGAGATGGGGGAGTACTTGATTATCTTGTTTTATGACTGTCTTAGGACACCTTAGTGCATTTGTATGACTAAGGAGAGGAATCATGAATTGTTGAAATGGTTAAATTAAAAGATAAATCGTACTTCATTCCAAAATCAAATCTTAGAGTCATACTTTAAGATTGTAACTTGAGTGACATAATCTTAAGAAAGGTTTAAAACACTTATCAAATGTAGAGTAAAATGTTTTCTTACTATAGTATATTTGAAATTGGTAAGTTGTGATGTTTTGGATAAGACAAAGACCAACTAAGACCAATTGTGAGAAGTGTTTAACTTGATAAGAATCCGCACTAACTATTGAATATTTGTTTTGTCAAGGAATGGTTCTTAACAAAAAGAATCTTATATGTCAAGAGGACAGTGGGAGTCTTAAAGATCTTGAATAGTTTCAAGAACTAATCAAGAGTAAACCTATTGTTAATCACTAGCACACAATTTGAGGTTTGTAACCTATTGTGTTGACATATTCTTGTGATTAAGGTTATGGCAAATTCACATGGATAGGAACACTTACACCATAAAAAATCTAAGTGTCATAAGGTTTCTCTGCGATTCATGAAAATGCTGGTGAGGAAACGCTTTCACTAAGTAGATTCTAAGTAGATAGCAATTGTGATCTTTGCATTCTCAAAGTGGTTAGTGGAGCGTGTGTGGTTAACCGGGACACTAACATGAACTTATGAGAAATGGAAAAGGTCTAAACAATTGAGATTATGATTACGGCATCCCTTTTCATAGTTCTGAAAGTGTTTAGACACACATGTGAGCTATCTAAGAAAAGGTGTATGATTTTGATAAAGTCTTGTCAAAGCAATCTCGTATCTGAAATCTGAACTTTAGTAAGAAAGTCAATAAAGTAGTGACTTCTATAAGTCTAGCTGTTTTCTGATACATGTCAAAGCTAGTGGGAGCAGAAGTGCTATGCTAATAATCATCATGTTAGTCGGAGCATGATAATTATGATAAGTATTGCAAGTTAGCAATGTTAATTATAGAAAATAAAGTTTCAATTCTTGAAGTTGCAGGAGTTGGAAAAGTTGTTTTGCTATAATTAAGGGAGAGGATATACTTCATTTCAATTCTAAAAGCTTAGATTGAGATTTTAATCACCTTTAGTCAAGAATATATATATATATATATATATATATATATATATATATATATATATATATATATATATATGAATTTTATGTTGGAATGGTTCAACATAAGAAAGTTCTATATGTTGCGTTCTCAAAATTCGATTATGATTACGACATCCCTCCTCATAGTCAAATTTTGAGAACATGGCAAATAAAAATTTTATAGCATGAATCGTGTCCCATATGCTTCGGGTATAGGATCGATTACATGTGCTATAATATTTATCCTTTCTAAATTTCCAAATGCCTAGGGCATTAAGAAGGGAAAAAGTCTAGAATTGGATATGACTAAAATGATTAAAAAATTGTCGAGGACAATCTAAGGTTTACCAAAGATTGGTTGTTTAGGGACAGTTGGAAGTATAGTGTTAATTTTGGGAGGACCATATTGACATATTCTGAAAAGAGGGAACTCTTGTTCAGAAGTGATAGTAAAAATGGGAATATGGAAATATTCTCATAAGTGGAAGTTATTAAATCTGTGTAAGATTAGAAAACTTAATGCAAGAAGGATGTTCAAAGCAATTTACTTTGGATATGAGACTTCGTTTCCATGGAATTGATCTCCATTGGAATACTCTGTAATGTTTGGTGACAAGTCTTTGTGACTTTGTGCATAATCATTACAGAGGATCAGTGCATATAAGTTTAAAATCTAACAGATTTCGATAAATGGAAAGAATTTGGAATTTTTACATTTTCGATAAGGATTTGGGAGTGTGAAATGATAATAATTGGAATTATGTTAAATCGATCTATTTCATAAAGTAAGGATCGTAAACAAACATAGTGTGTACACTTTGTGTATGGCGTAACTGGTGTTTAGAAAAACATAGTGTAAATGCTTGGAGCATGGGAGAACTAGTGTTTTTTAAATTCAAGTATAAAGTTGATAAAATCGAAACATTGAATAATGAGTAATCAATACGGTGCTTAGATAAAAGGTGTTTTATTTACTCTCAAAGTGTTGGGTCCATATCGGATTAGTATTATTCTTATGTTTCACTTTGCATGTTTTGACTTCCAGAATAACTAGGTCATTCTTCCCGAATGACTAAGTTATTCAAACCATCCATAGTTGTTAATACATTGGAAGTAGGTATTAAATCAAGATTGTCATGAGTTGGCTTGTAAATGTCTAAGATGTTGGACATGGCAAGAGTTGCTACAACACTCATGAGTACTCATAAGTTCTGAGTATTGGATTCAACCCACGCTCATTTGAATCATTTCATGGATTTTATCACGAGTGATCATGAGACGATAATATCCTATATTTTTCAAACCTAGAGATATGAGTTGTTACTATGAGTTGGTTATACATTGATTGCACGAAAACGCATTGGTAACTCGATGTTATAAAACATGACTTGGTGTATTATTCAACAAGTAGTAGAACAAGCCATATGAGTCGAATTTTATCCATTCCCTTTACCCTTAAAAGGATAAAAGCGATATCTGTGGGCCCCTCGATGATTTAATGATGACACTTGTGAGTGCTTGGCCAAGCCAGGACTGATTTTGATTTGTTCAATCAGTCAGTCGTCATAAATCGAAAATTGGGAAACAACAAATGGACAGAGAGAATGATTATAATCCATGTCTTAGTCCATATGATATCTAGATTGGAGGAATATATGATCCCTTATCTAATGGACGGGTCATTGATTTGTTCAGAGTTTGACAACGACTTTAAGAGCTACGATTGCTGGTCGGGTTATGAATTCGTACTTGTAATAATATCTTTAGACTTATCCAAGTGGGAGACTGTTGGATTAGATGTCTAAGCCCATAACTATTATTGGTATATACTCAACCCGAGTGTAGCATGGTCCATTTGGGTTGCATATCATCAGGACAAATTGTTAGGATGGACTTTTGAGAGAAGGTAATTTATGGTTTATTAATATATTATAAGTTATAATATATTAATATGAAATCATATGTTTTAATTAGTATTGATCAAGAATTAATTTGGAATTAATTTAGTGATCAAAAGAGACTAATTAAATCTATGGGGACTAATTATGATAATTAGTTATATTTATATGTGTTGGGATTATGATCCATGTTGGACCAAGTTTATGTATGGATACATAAAGAGTTGGGCCACATGAACCATGGATCATAAAACCCATGGGTATGGATTTGGATTATACCCATGACCCTTGGAATCCACACATATAAATACATGCTCTTAGCCTAAAAAACGCCACTTGAGTCATTCTTGGAGTTCATGGGTGTTTATGGGTGCATGGAATTCTCTCTCAAGTTCTATCGTTTTCCATGATGTGTTGTGACTTCATTTGAGGCTTCCACACTATTGGGGCTAAGCTCTTTAAGGCCAAATACACCAAGACTTCAAGCTCCATCAAAAGGTATGTTATCCTAACTAGTATCTTATATGGTTTATGTCAAATGTATGCTAGTTATAGGTTTAATGCCTTGGAAACCATTTGTATGTATAATTCGTGAAAACATAGATCAAAGGTATTTAGGGTTGTATGTGCACCATAGGATGTTGTATTATACCAATAACCCAACAATAACTTCTTCGTTATAACTCGCATTTAAGTGTTCTTTATGTTTCTGAAAACCTTGACACGATATCTATAATTTTATGTATCCCATTTGAGACTTTTGAACCATTCATTTCTGACACTATTTTGTATTTATCTATTAATACAAAAATAGATTACAATACTTGACTTAGGTCATTACATTGACTTGAAATATTGGGTTGTCACATCATCCCCCCATTAGAGAGAATTTCGTACGCAATTTATTCTAAGATAAGTATTTATGGACTAGGGAAAAGATGCAGGTATTTTTGTTTCATCTGATCTTCGCACTCCCAGGTGTATTCAGGTCCTCGCTTTGCATTCCAGCGGACCTTTACAATGGGTATGCGACTTTTTTTTTGTTCTTTTAATTTCCATATATGTTAGGTCATAATTTTGTGGTTTGAGCTAGGCATTCATCTTGTATAGGTCTTGGTAGGGTCTTGGGGTTTGTTATGTTGGTTGTAGTATGTTAGCGAGTGTGTGCGACCATACACGCGTGTGCGGCTGCACACTCTATGTGCGGCTATACACGTGTGTGCGGCTGCACACTCTATGTGCGGCCATACACGCGTGTGCGGCTGGTGGTCGTATAAATAGAGTGTGTATGTGTCAGTTGTATAGAGACATCAGTGACGTATGTGTGTGTTTTCCCAAGGTGTACCTGACATTTATATGATATAGATGTGTGCATGCTTAGATTAATTCTTCTTCCACTCCAACTACACTTTGTTTGATGTTTTCCTTAATTGATCACTGATTTGGATCCATTAGTTTTGGGACTTACAATTGGTATCAGAGCCAATTCAGTGTCAATTTTGAAGGAACTTTGAAGGTGTGCGGTTGGAGTTTGAAGGTGTGCGGTTGGAAATTTCAAGGTGTGCGGTTGGAGTTTGAAGGTGTGTGGTTAGAGTGTGCGGTTGAGTGTGCGGCTGAGTGTGCGGTTGGAGTGTGCGGTTAGAGTGTGTGGTTGAGTGTGCGGCTGAGTGTATGGTTGGAGTGTGCGGTTAGAGTGTGCGGTTGAGTGTGCGGCTGAGTGTACGGTTGGAGTGTGCGGTTAAGTGTGCAGTTGAGTGTGCGGTTGGTGTGTGTGGTTGGGACCTAGGCTTGTAATGACCTGGGTCACCAAATCTAAATAATCCCGCTCATTGTGCAGGAACAGCTGTGGAGGAATGTCGTCAAACCTTGGTACGTCGACATCGTTTGTTCCAGGCACATTGACAAGAGTCATCTCCCAACTGCACGTCATTCAGAGTTTTAATGGGGGCTATGTTTCCTTCACGGGAGGAGATGGAGGGAAGATCACTCAAAAAGGAATAGTTGTAAATTGAGTGCTGAGTTTTGAGAACGTCATCTACGCTCCTGAGTTAAAGTATAGCTTGTTGAGTGTCTCACAGATCAACTTATAGACTACGGATAATGATATACGGTTAAGCAGTGAAGACCTCGATGCAATAGTGTTTACAGAGTGTTCCATCGAGTTGTACCTGACGTTTTTCTGATATAAACGTGTGCAAGCTCGAATTCTTTTCATCTTCTTATTCTATTGCTGCTTGATCATTGACAAAAGGAGTTAGTGGTGTTCTCAGAGTGACGTCTCCAACTTTTGATCAAATGGCCGACACCTTTCAACCGATATGGATACAACTTCAAGGATTCCTCCCCTTCTATTTGCTATTCCAACTTTATTGCCATTTGATGAGTGATCAGATACTGACACAAACCTCCCAGCCTCTTGTGAAAATAAGATGACTTGATCAGAGGCAGTGAGATCTTATCCAAGAACAAGTACCACCAATCCAACAACCCTCCAAAGCTGCTACACCAACTCACCCGACCCTAAAAGGACCAATTAATGTTAGATCTTCGTTTGAAGTCGGGAGTTCTTCTGCTGCTGGGGGTTCTTCTCCTCCACAACCTACGCATGATGTTGCCTCTTTGAGGCTTGCCAGGTTTCTTGCTCAATAAGATTTAGACCCTTTACCTCGTGGCAAATGAATATCAATAGGTGAAGGAAGTTTAGGGGGAGCAGGCCCATCTATCTCAGAGCTCAAGGAGGAGATCACTGATGAAGAAGACCCGAGTCCATGCTAGCTCAAACCAAGGGGGAGATTGTTAGGTCATAATTTTGTGGTTTGAGCTAGGCATTCATCTTGTATAGGTCTTGGGGTTTGTTATGTTGGTTGTAGTATGTTAGCGAGTGTGTGCGGCCATACACTCGTGTGCGGCTGCACACTCTGTGTGCGGCTTCACACTCTGTATGCGGCCATACACGCGTGTGCGGCTGTACACACATGTGCGGTTGTACACACGTGTGCGGCTGGTGGTCCTATAAATAGAGTGTGTCTGTGTCAGTTGTACAGAGACGTCAGTGACGTATGTGTGTGTTTTCCCAAGGTGTACCTGACATTTATATGATATAGATGTGTGCATGCTTAGATTAATTCTTCTTCTTAATCTCAATCTCAATCTAATTGCAACTAACTTCATTGATTACTAAATTGGATCCTTAGTTTTGGGACTTACAATTGGTATCAGAGGCAATTCAGTGTCAATTTTGAAGGAACTTTGAAGGTGTGCGGTTGGAGTTTGAAGGTGTGCGGTTGGAAATTTGAAGGTGTGCGGTTGGAGTTTGAAGGTGTGCGGTTAGAGTGTGTGGTTGAGTGTGCGGCTGCGTGTGCGGTTGGAGTGTGCGGTTGAGTGAGTGTGCGGTTAGAGTGTGCGGTTGAGTGTGCGGCTGAGTGTACGGTTGGAGTGTGCGGTTAAGTGTGCGGTTGAGTGTGCGGTTGGTGTGTGTGGTTGGGACCTAGGCTTGTAATGACCTGGGTCACCAAATCTAAATAATCCCGCTCATTGTGCAGGAACAGCTGTGGAGGGATGTCGTCAAACCTTGGTACGTCGACATCGTTTGTTCCAGGCACATTGACAGGAGTCATCTCCCAACTGCACGTCATTCAGAGTTTTAATGGGGGCTATGTTTCCTTCACGGGAGGAGATGGAGGGAAGATCACTCAAAAAGGAATAGTTGTAAATTGAGTGCTGAGTTTTGAGAACGTCATCTACGCTCCTGAGTTAAAGTATAGCTTGTTGAGTGTCTCACAGATCAACTTATAGACTACGGATAATGATATACGGTTAAGCAGTGAAGACCTCGATGCAATAGTGTTTACAGAGTGTTCCATTGAGTTGTACCTGACGTTTTTCTGATATAAACGTGTGCAAGCTCGATTTCTTTTCATCTTCTTATTCTATTGCTGCTTGATCATTGACAAAAGGAGTTAGTGGTGTTCTCAAAGTGACGTCTCCAACTTTTGATCAAATGGCCGACACCTTTCAACCGATATGGATACAACTTCAAGGATTCCTCCCCTTCTATTTGCTATTCCAACTTTATTGCCATTTGATGAGTGATCAGATACTGACACAAACCTCCCAGCCTCTTGTGAAAATAAGATGACTTGATCAGAGGCAGTGAGATCTTATCCAAGAACAAGTACCACCAATCCAACAACCCTCCAAAGCTGCTACACCAACTCACCCGACCCTAAAAGGACCAATTAATGTTAGATCTTCGTTTGAAGTCGGGAGTTCTTTTGCTGCTGGGGGTTCTTCTCCTCCACAACCTACACATGATGTTGCCTCTTTGAGGCTTGCCAGGTTTCTTGCTCAATAAGATTTAGACCCTTTACCTCGTGGCAAATGAATATCAATAGGTGAAGGAAGTTTAGGGGGAGCAGGCCCATCTATCTCAGAGCTCAAGGAGGAGATCACTGATGAAGAAGACCCGAGTCCATGCTAGCTCAAACCAAGGGGGAGATTGTTAGGTCATAATTTTGTGGTTTGAGCTAGGCATTCATCTTGTATAGGTCTTGGGGTTTGTTATGTTGGTTGTAGTATGTTAGCGAGTGTGTGCGGCCATACACTCGTGTGCGGCTGCACACTCTGTGTGCGGCTATACACGTGTGTGCGGCTGCACACTCTGTGTGCGGCCATACACGCGTGTGCGGCTGTACACACATGTGCGGTTGTACACACATGTGCGGCTGGTGGTCCTATAAATAGAGTGTGTCTGTGTCAGTTGTACAGAGATGTCAGTGACGTATGTGTGTGTTTTCCCAAGGTGTACCTGACATTTATATGATATAGATGTGTGCATGCTTAGATTAATTCTTCTTCTTAATCTCAATCTCAATCTAATTGCAACTAACTTCATTGATTACTAAATTGGATCCTTAGTTTTGGGACTTACAATTGGTATCAGAGGCAATTCAGTGTCAATTTTGAAGGAACTTTGAAGGTGTGCGGTTGAAAATTTGAAGGTGTGCGGTTGGAGTTTGAAGGTGTGCGGTTAGAGTGTGTGGTTGAGTGTGCGGCTGCGTGTGCGGTTGGAGTGTGCGGTTAGAGTGTGCAGTTGAGTGAGTGTGCGGTTAGAGTGTGCGGTTGAGTGTGCGGCTGAGTGTACGGTTGGAGTGTGCGGTTAAGTGTGCGGTTAAGTGTGCGGTTGAGTGTGCGGTTGGTGTGTGTGGTTGGGACCTAGGCTTGTAATGACCTGGGTCCCCAAATCTAAATAATCCCGCTGATTGTGCAGGAACAGCTGTGGAGGAATGTCGTCAAACCTTGGTACGTCGACATCGTTTGTTCCAGGCACATTGACAGGAGTCATCTCCCAACTGCACGTCATTCAGAGTTTTAATGGGGGCTATGTTTCCTTCACGGGAGGAGATGGAGGGAAGATCACTCAAAAAGGAATAGTTGTAAATGGAGTGCTGAGTTTTGAGAACGTCATCTACGCTCCTGAGTTAAAGTATAGCTTGTTGAGTGTCTCACAGATCAACTTATAGACTACGGATAATGATATACGGTTAAGAAGTGAAGACCTCGATGCAATAGTGTTTACAAAGTGTTCCATCGAGTTGTACTTGACGTTTTTCTAATATAAATGTGTGCAAGCTTGATTTCTTTTCATCTTCTTATTTTATTGCTGCTTGATCATTGACAAAATGAGTTAGTGGTGTTCTCAAAGTGACGTCTCCAACTTTTGATCAGATGGCCGGGACCTTTCAACCGATGTGGATACAACTTCAAGGATTCCTCCCCTTCCATTTGCTAGTCCAACTTTATAGCCATTTGATGAGTGATCAGATACTGACACAAACCTCCCAGCCTCTTGTAAAAATAAGATGACTTGATCAGAGGCAGGGAGATCTTATCCAAGAACAAGTACCACCAATCCAACAACCCTCCAAAGCTGCTTCACCAACTCAACCGACCCTAAAAGGACCAAGTAATGTTAGATCTTCGTTTGAAGTCGGGAGTTCTTCTGCTCCTGGGGGTTCTTCTCCTCCACAACCTACGCATGATGTTGCCTCTTTGAGGCTTGCCAGGTTTCTTGCTCAACAAGATTCAGATCCTTTACCTCGTGGCAAATGAATATCAATAGGTGAAGGAAGTTTAGGGGGAGCAGGCCCATCTATCTCAGAGCTCAAGGAGGAGATCACTGATGAAGAAGACCTGAGTCCATGCTAGCTCAAACCAAGGGGAGATTGTTAGGTCATAATTTTGTGGTTTGAGCTAGGCATTCATCTTGTATAGGTCTTGGGGTTTGTTATGTTGGTTGTAGTATGTTAGCGAGTGTGTGCGGCCATACACTTGTGTGCGGCTGTCTGTACATATTGGTTGAAAAGTATTGTTTAACACTTATAAAAGAGTATCGCTCGTAAATAGTTGCAATAAATATTAGACTAAAATCTAGTTGTAATGATACTAGGTTTCGTCGAAGGAAAATAGAATTATTAGAAGCGAAGTGCTACCCAAGTTTGGAATCATCACTTTGACAAGTGAGTGCATATTTACTTTCATCTTACACATAAATATGAAGTATTTAATAAAAATTACGTGTTACATGTGCATATTATTTGTGTTCCTGATATGTATGTTGGATGAACGATTTATACATGTTTTAACTGATTTAAACTGTATATATATATATATATATATATATATATTATATATACTTATATGTTGGGTAGAACATGGGTAGATGAAAATAGTTGATGTGTGATGAAATAAAATGATGAGAGGCCTCGATGTTTACGATGATCCAGTCATCTAGGGGACTATAGATGATGACCACATACTATTCTAGATAGTCTAAGTTTGTCTTTCTACTTAAATCATATACTATGACATTGGCTTTACTAGGGTGGTAAAGTATCTCACAATCATAGTCCTTGTGTATGTAACGACCCAAAAATCATGACTAAAAATTTCTTTTTTTAAATTAGTAATAAAACCATATTCATCAAACGTCATATAAGAATCATAAAGAATGTATCTAAAATATCTTAACAACTGTCGAATATATCAGAGTATAAACATCCCAGGGTGAACAAATGGTGTGTGCACTGCAACCTTCCCGAGCTCCTCTTTTGAAAACTGACTACCTGAAACCAAAACTGAAAACCGTAAGCACGAAGCTTAGTGAGCTCCCCCAAACTACCACATACCATACAATAACATATAAAGCATCTATTGGGCCTTGGCCACTGCATCGGACCGAAGTCCGGAAACTAACCAGGGCCTTGCCCTCTGCATCGGACCGAAGTCCGAAAACTGCATCGGACCGGAGTCCGGAACTAACCAGGGCCTTGCCCTCTGCATCGGACCGAAGTCCGGAAACTGCATCGGACCGGAGTCCGGAACTAACCAGAGCCTTGCCCTCTGCATCGGACTGATGTCCGGAAACTGCATCGGACCAGAGTCCTGGACTAACCAGGGCCTTGCCTTCTGCATCGGACCGAAGTCCGGAACTAACTGCATCGTACCGAAGTCCGGAACTGATTGGGACCTTGTCCCCTGCATCGGACCGAAGTCAGGACCTGACAGAACATAACATGGCATAAACATATCAACTAGCATGAATACATATACTGCATACTGCATCGGACCAGAGTCCGGAACACATAACACAAAACATGCTTGAATCACAAAGACATCAAGCACTCTAACTACTGCATCGGACCGATGTCCGAAACTAACTAAACATAGCATAACATAATCATAGCATATAATATAAACACATATACTGCATACTGCATCGGACCCTAGTCCGGGACACATAACTCATACCATGTCTGTATCACAAAGACACCAAGCATACTGAACTACTGCATTGGACTGAAGTCCGGAACTACTGCTAACTAAACGGGCCGGCATTGTGGCCGTAGACCCGTTTCTACTAGAAGGAAACTCACCTCACACTGCTGAAGTCCCGTAGACACACTCCCACACTGCTGAAGTCCCGCAGACTCCACCCCAGCTGCTGGCTGACAGATTCCCGAACTGTCAACACCAAATAACACCCAATTAATAATTGGGTTCTAACACATAACTAAAAATACATGCTTTGGATAATTTCTACATTACCCCTAGCTTGGCTTACCCAAGCCCAAGGCCTAATCCATAGGCCCAAAGTCAACTAGGGATCAAAGCCCAACATATGGCCCAATTTTCCAAATTGGGCCCAACCTCTACATGGGCTTCCCTTAAGGCCCAAATGTCCAGTCTAGTCCAACATGTCCCATTCTAAGGGCCCAATATCATACAATCCTCTAGGCCCAACTATGGCCCAATTTGGGCCCAATCCTTCATATGGGCCTTACCCTAAAGCCCAACTAATTACTCTAGTCCTTTTGATTATTATTGGATGGACCAACACAAAGCCCAAGTGAAATTAGGGGTTCACATCAAATGATAACTAGGGTTAAGTGTTTCTTACTTAACCCATTAAGGACTTAATCCATTGAGTCCTTTACTCTACTAGATAAATGATATGGAGTGATTTGGGCTTAACACACACTCCAATCCCAATGGCCCAAAGATGGGTCCAATAAGTCTAAGGCCCAATTACTCGCAATTAGGGTTTTCTAAACCCTAATTAGGGTTTCCACTCAAACATGGCCCAATAGGCCCAAAATCAATATCTAAGCCCATTAGGGTTTGCTAGCGGGGCACCACCCACTACCACCTCGGGTAGTGGTGGTCGATGGCGGCTCACGGCGGCGGCCACCACCCTAGGGTGGTGGTTTTCCATTTCATTTCATTAATCTTTTGGAAATTACAATTACAATGCTTTATACACACACACTAACTAACTAACACACACACACACAACCACCCTAGTGGTGGTCGGCGGTGGTACAAGGCGGCAGCAACCACCTTACAGTGGTGGCAGTGGCTACTTCCTACTTTCTGGCTAAACAAAACATCCAACACGCATACATACACACCTACACGATTTCTTTTTTTCTCAAAAGATCCAGCCACCCTCCCTTGGTGGCTCATAGTGGCGGCAGGAGCACTAGAAAAGCAACATCAGCAGCACAGCGGCGGCAGCCACCATTCCCAATGGTGGTGGCGGTCCACATGAAATGACCCAAGAACCAAGCTCTAAACAACCGACTAGGAGGCTACTATCGTCGGAGCAATCTGAAACGGTGGTTCACGGCCCACCCGTGACCACAGCCGCCATACATGGCGTCAACCCAACAAAAGGAACGAGAGGGAAAAAGAGAAGAATCGACTAAAGGTTTCTCGGCAGCCCAATACTTACACAGCGACAGAATAACGGCAGCCAGCGCCTCCGGCAGCCAGCGTCGCAATGGCAATGTTCGTATGACACTACAACAGCGACCACAGCGACTGAAGGTTTCTTCCCGGTCTTCGACAGACTCTCGGTGACTCACGTTGTTGCCGGCAGCTCGTCTCGATGGTGGCAGTTCCATGGCATGGTGGCGACCTCTTATGACCGGAGATGAGAGAGTAGGAGGGGTGGCGGCTGGAGGCATATCCCTTAGGGTTAGGGTTTTGAGTGATTTAAGATGCATATATACATGGATCAAGGGAGGGTGACGGGAGTTGTCCCGTGTCCATGCTCCAATTTTTCCCATTTAACCATTCTAGTCCCTCCCCATGATATCGTTTTCAAAATAAAACACATACTTACCTTTTTAACCCTATCTTCTGAAATTGTTTACAATTAAAGTCTGAAATTTACCAATCAACCCATACTCTACAAAAATCTCTTTCATAATAGATCCTTAAAGTACTAATAAGCCCTTAAGCCTTCAATCTTTTCAATTTAAGTCTCGAACATACACATTTAACCCTCGACTTCTAATATTCTTGACAAATCATCCCGGGACTTACATTTATTAATTTATTTAAATAAACGGGGCGTTACAACTCTCCCCCACTTAAATTAGATTTCATCCTCGAAATCCTTCCTTACCATTCCTTACACGCTAACTACTCAAGTAACATGGCCATAATCCTGAGTACACCCTAACCTTCTCAGGGTAGCTGTGACCAATCATCGCAAAGCCCAAACAGCTATAGGCGAACTACTTCCTCGCAACAAGATCACATCTACTTCATCTAAATTCTGATGTCTTGAGATGGTCCGAATCCCTGACAGACCACTCTACTGATTCATGATTGCTAAATCCAATCCACTTGTTACTCAGCTGCCTACTCAACTTCTGGTAACTCAAGGCTCACACTAGAAAACAGAATCACAAATCCACTTATCCATGTGATTCACTTATACCTGGCCAACGTCCTGATAATCACGCTATGAGTGACTTAGCATATCCCAAGCTATCTGTGACTCTATCCATACATGAAATCTCAAAATACCATTACTGCTTGAGACACTGAACTTTCTGAAGCACTGAAATTTTTGAAACACTGAACTGCCTGAAATACTGAACTGCCTGAAACACTTGAACTGCCCGAAACACTGAACTGTCTGAACACTGAACTGCCTGAAACTCTAACTGTCTGAAACCATATGCTGCCACATGGCTGCTTCCCAACATCTATTGAGACCTACCTGGTCTTAGTTTTCCACCAATCATCTAAAATACCGAGTTCCGGCCCGGCTGCGGAGCCAAAGGACTCCCACTTAGTCGCCTCACACGACTTCTGAACAAGTTCCTTCTCTAGAACTAGATGCCAGTAGTTACCATGCCACTGAGGCTCTAATAAAATTTTGATCTAACTGATCGAGTCCATACGTCAAATCCTGACGTCACCAAACCCAAGGCTAGAGTGATTGCTACATGACCATTGGTTGCCTCATGTCATAAATGACCTTAAGCAGTCCACTGCTTCCTTCCTCTCATCTCTATAGCAGCGCTTCTACAATCTTATCACTGGCTTAACCAGGTCTCATCCGTATGGGAAATTCCGAAATCCAATCCGTGGATTTCCATTTCCTCACTGCTATACCCGAACTCGTGGGTACTACTGATCTTTCTGTGTCCTAACAACGCACTCAAGCTATCTACCGACCTAGTGAAGGCTGCGGCTACACCCACAGACTCACATCACTCTAGTACTATCTGCTAATCTTGTGAATGCTACGGCTACACCCGCAAACTTACAACACTCTAATACTATCTGACTGCTAGTGAATGCTACGGCTACACCCTTAGACTTACAACACTCTGATACTATCTGACTGCTAGTGAATGCTACGGCTACACCCGCAGACTTACAACACTCTGATGCTATTTGACTGCTAGTGAATGCTACGGCTACACCCGCAGGCTTACAACACTCTAATACTGGATCAAGCACGCGCTTGCCCCGCACTCAGCTGAACTCGTGTCCTGACTGGGATCCCCAACCGGATTCCCTAAATCCTGCTAGTAAACATTCTGAGAACGTGATATCATCATTGGCAAGTTTTTCCAAACTTCCATCTCACACTCTCCTCGAACCATACAACCACATGGGTTGTCTCCCTTCCCAATAAGGATGTGAAACTTATCCTAGTCTCAAAACTGCTCCTGCTTCTGAATCCTTGGGTGATTCTCCCCCACTTTGATTCAGCTAGTGCCCTACAACACACAAAACTAGAAGAATTCCCAATCCTTCTCACCACCCATGACTAATCTACTAGATCCACACTTACCATTTCTAGTGTTTTCAACACCAGCTAATCCAAAAGATCACCCAACTTCTAAAAAAAATCCGAATAAATCTCCGGTAATAACCCACTAGACCTAGGAAGCTCTGAATCTCAATTGAAGACCTCGGAATCTCCCACTGTATCACGGCCTCTATCTTGGCCGGATCAACTAAAATATCCTTCCGATTGACAAGGTGCCCAAGAAATTGCACCCCGCGCAACCAGAACTCACAATTAGAGAACCTTGCGAAAATTCTCTCCCTCCTCAAGTCTCTAGCACCTCCCTCAGGTGCTTCTCGTGCTGCTCCTCAGTCGTGGAATAAACCAAGATGACACTGTACCTTCCTAATCCCGTCATTTGGGAAATGCTCTATCACTACTCGCTAATACTTCTTGGCATGCAATTGGTTTATGACACCCCTCAAAAATATAATTCGGACACAAACCAAGGATAACTCAGGGTACACTTACTCAACCCTTGGAACGAAAGGCTCCCTTGTGCAGTTTTCCACAAGTGCTGCACCGAATATGACCCTGCTGGCCTCTCAGAAGCCGATCTGAAATCTACGGTCTCCTCCCGAGGCCCCTCACTATAAGCAACTGATCTGGTTCCTTCTTACCAATGTGCTCCAAGTCCATATCTCGTTCTCAAGCTCAAGAAGTCATATCATTCAGGGTCTTGCACCCCGAGATACTCATGATCTCTCTGCTATCATTCTACAGTATGTTCTGATAACTTACCTTCTTCATTTCCTCATCTGCTGCATACTGTGGTACCATATAAGCTCTTTCTTGAGACTTGGCAGTGACCTCTGCCACAGTCCCAGTCGTCTGGTGGAGATCTAACAACACTTGTGCCAACTGTTGCGCCTCAATCGCCTGGGCACACTCTGCCTAGAATCTGCTCTAAAAGTCAACTCATGACATAGCATTAACCGCATCATCACTCAACTCACTACCAACTTCTTCCTATCAATCTCGTGCTCTATCCCTCAGGAGATAGGAAGTAAGTCAGATCTTGTCTCCTTTCGAGACAATGTCTGGTACGAAAAGCGTTGGTGACATCCGCCAACCATCTACTGCTAACAATGGGGCCGCTAACCCCCATGACAATCTGAAGCCTCACAAACTCTGAATTCTGAAAACATCAACGTACAGGTCTCTATCATGACTGTTATTTCAGTGCAGAATGCACTCGTCCTCTCATCACAAATCTCTATAATGCCCTCCTTGATCACACTGAGGATCATAGGAGTCTGGTCAATGATACTGCGTGAAATTCTCAGATGAAATGAACTCCCTCATCTGATCATCAATCTACCCGGCTCCAGAGTCCGAGCCTGATCCCCTGTCGACACCAGAACTACCATCTGGTCTACCATGTAGCATTACTATACTCGGCAACATGCTATCACTAACATCACAATACTCATCCAAACTCGAGGGATCTCACACACTACAAGTTCTCTGGATTCATCTCAGTCTTCCTTGATTCGAGTACAGATCCTCTGCTTTCAGTAGTACGGGCCCATACTACCTTCCACATCTATCCGTACTTTCCTCAAGAACTGCCTCGACTACACCAAGTCACTCTACTACTACTGATCTCTGCTACTACCTTGCTAGGCTTGCCCTAGGGAACTTCTGACTCCACCCAACCAGTCCTCAGCTGCTGAAGGCCTCCTTGTAATGCCAATTAGCCACCACCTGAATACCATCACATGCAATGAGGCTCGGATAATCCTTCGAGTAAAAGACTCGTCCCTACAACGGTTGGACTCAGACAAGAGCTGCGCAATAGG
Organism: Lactuca serriola; assembly: GCF_051521515.1. Classification (NCBI taxonomy): domain Eukaryota; kingdom Viridiplantae; phylum Streptophyta; class Magnoliopsida; order Asterales; family Asteraceae; genus Lactuca; species Lactuca serriola. Next base: position 21,990,095 of record NC_136411.1, read on the forward strand.
GCCAAATACAGCACTCTGAGATTATTCAACCCTGCTCACATGTGATGTGACGTATTCACCTAATGGCTAACTCCCATCACTCAGAGTCCCACAAAGCACAAAGCAAGCAGCATTCAGATAAAGGAAACATACTCAGGCAAAACTATTCTCATAACAAGAAACTGTACTAGCATACAATGCTAAGCTCATACTATCATGCATAACCTACACAGGCTATCCTACTACTGTCTACTCATTACTAGCATGAAATTCTTATCAAGCTGAAACACATAAAGCAGGCACATAAGGCATCATCCTAGATCCTTAGTCCTATTCTAGCATGCTGTTCTACTGAAACTGAAACTGATAATCATAACATAAACTTGTATGGGTAATTTGGGAGTACTTACTTGAGCTCGGCTGATTGCATGCACCACACCCTTTTCTCTTTTCAAAATTCTTTTCGCTTTTTCTAAAACTCTTTTCTTTATACTTTTTCTAAAATTGTTTTCTTTTCTCAAAATTCTTTCATAACCATGGTTTTTCTCTTGAAAACTTTATACCTCTTCCTTAGTTTGAGTTCAGACACACTCGGGAGTGCGCCCGAATCCCTCAAACCAAGGTTCTGATACCAACTTGTAACGACCCAAAAATCATGACTAAAAATTTCTTTTTTTAAATTAGTAACAAAACCATATTCATCAAACATCATATAAGAATCATAAAGATCTAAAATATCTTAACAACTATCGAATATATCAGAGTATAAACATCCCAAGGTGAACAAATGGTGTGTGTACTGCAATCTTCCCGAGCTCCTCTTTTGAAAACTGACTACCTGAAACCAAAACTGAAAACCGTAAGCACGAAGCTTAGTGAGGTCCCCCAAACTACCACATACCATACAATAACATATAAAGCATCTATTGGGCCTTGGCCACTGCATCGGACCGAAGTCCGGAAACTAACCAGGGCCTTGCCCTTTGCATCGGGTCGAAGTCCGGAAACTGCATCGGACCGGAGTCCGGAACTAACCAGGGCCTTGCCCTCTACATCGGACCGAAGTCCAGAAACTACATCGGACCGGAGTCCGGAACTAACCAGGGCCTTGCCTTCTGCATCGGACCGAAGTCCGGAAACTGCATCGGACCGGATTCCGGAACTAACCAGGGCCTTGCCCTCTGCATCGGACCGAAGTCCGGAACTAACTGCATCGGACCGAAGTCCGGAACTGATTGGGACCTTGTCCCCTGCATTGGACCGAAGTCTGGAACTGACTGAACATAACATGGCATAAACATATCAACTAGCATGAATACATATATTGCATACTGCATCGAAACAGAGTCCGGAACACATAACACAAAACATGCTTGAATCACAAAGACATCAAGCACTCTAACTACTGCATCGGACCGAGGTCCGGAACTAACTAAACATAGCATAACATAATCATAGCATATAATATAAACACATATACTGCATACTGCATCGGACCCTAGTCCGGAACACATAACTCATACCATGTCTGTATCACAAAGACACCAAGCATACTAAACTACTGCATCGGACTGAAGTACGGAACTACTGCAAACTAAACGGGCCGACATTGTGGCCGTAGACCCGTTCCTACTGGAAGGAGACTCACCTCACACTGCTGAAGTCCCGTAGACACAATCCCACACTGCTGAAGTCCCGCAGACTCCACCCCAGCTGCTGGCTGACAGATTCCCGAACTGTCAACACCAAATAACACCCAATTAATAATTGGGTTCTAACACATAACTAAAAATACATGCTTTGGATAATTACTACATTACCCCTAGCTTGGCTTACCCAAGCCCAAATCCCAATCCATAGGCCCAAAGTCAACTAGGGATCAAAGCCCAACATATGGCCCAATTTTCCAAATTGGGCCCAACCTCTACATGGGCTTCCCTTAAGGCCCAAAGGTCCAGTCTAGTCCAACATGTCCCATTCTAAGGGTCCAATATCATACAATCCTCTAGGCCCAACTATGGCCCATCTATGGCCTAATTTGGGCCCAATCCTTCATATGGTCCTTACCCTAGAGCCCAACTAATTACTCTAGTCCATTTGATTATTATTGGATGGACCAACTCAAAGCCCAAGTGAAATTAGGGGTTCACATCAAATGATAACTAGGGTTAAGTGTTTCTTACTTAACCCATTAAGGACTTAATCCATTAAGTCCTTCACTCTACTAGATAAGTGATATGGAGTGATTTGGGCTTAACACACACTCCAATCCCAATGGCCCAAAGATGGTTCCAATAAGTCTAAGGCCCAATTACTCACAATTAGGGTTTTCTAAACCCTAATTAGGGTTTCCACTCAAACATGTCCCAATAGGCCCAAAATCAATATCTAAGCCCATTAGGGTTTGCTAGCGGGGCACCACCCACTACCACCTCGGGTAGTGGTGGTCGATGGCGGCTCACGGCGGCGGCCACCACCCTAGGGTGGTGGTTTTCCATTTCATTTCATTAATCTTTTGGAAATTACAATTACAATGCTTTATACACACACACTAACTAACTAACACACACACACACAACCACCCTAGTGGTGGTCGGCGGTGGTACAAGGCGGCAACCACCACCTCACGGTGGTGGTAGTGGCTACATCCGACTTTCCGGCTAAACAAAACATCCAACACGCATACATACACAGCTACACGATTTCTTTTTTCTCAAAAGATCCAGCCACCCTCCCTTGGTGGCTCATAGTGGCGGTAGGAGCACTAGAAAAGCAACAAAAACAGCACAGTGGCGGCAGCCACCATTCCCAATGGTGGTGGCGGTCCACATGAAATGACCCAAGAACCAAGCTCTAAACAGCCGACTAGGAGGCTACTATCGTCGGAGCAATCTGAAACGGTGGTTCACGGCCCACCCGTGACCACAGCCGCCATACATGGCATCAACCCAACAAAAGGAACGAGAGGGAAAAAGAGAAGAATCGACTGAAGGTTTCTCGGCAGCCCAATACTTACATAGCGACAGAATAACGGCAGCCAGCGCCTCCGACAGCCAGCGTCGCAATGGCGATGTTCGTATGACACTACAACAGCGACCACAGCGACTGAAGGTTTCTTCCCGGTCTTCGACAGACTCTCGGTGACTCACGTTGTTGCCGGCAGCTCGTCTCGATGGTGGCAGTTCCATGGCATGGCGGTGACCTCTTATGACCGGAGATGAGAGAGTAGGAGGGGTGGCGGCTGGAGGCATATCCCTTAGGGTTAGGGTTTTGAGTGATTTAAGATGCATATATACATGGATCAAGGGAGGGTGACGGGAGTTGTCCCGTGTCCATGCTCCAACTTTGCCCATTTAACCATTCTAGTCCCTCCCCATGATATCTTTTTCAAAATAAAACACATACTTACCTTTTTAACCCTATCTTCTGAAATTGTTTACAATTAAAGTCTGAAATTTACCAATCAACCCCTACTCTACAAAAATCTCTTTCATAATAGATCCTTAAAGTACTAATAAGCCCTTAAGCCTTCAATCTTTTCTATTTAAGTCCCGAACATACACTTTTAACCCTCGACTTCTAATATTCTTCAAAAATCATCCCAGGACTTACATTTATTAATTTATTTAAATAAACGGGGCGTTACAGTGTACTTCCAGCCAACATGATTGTCTCGTATTCAATTCCTTTTGATCGAAGAGATACTAGAGACTCTTATGGTCAATGTAGAGCTTACACTTTGTGGCATAAAGATAATGTCTCCATATCTTTAATGTAAATACTATTGTTGCCAACTCCAGATCATGAGTGGGCTAGTTCTTCTCGTGTTCTTTCAATTTTCGAGATGCATATTCTATTACTTTATCTCAATTGGTTAGAACACAACCTAACCCAAATCTAGATGCGTCACTATAAATTGTGAAGTCTTCAACTCCACCCAGTAAAGAAAGAATCGGTGCTTCACACTACTTCTTCTTAAATTTCTCAAAAGTTTCTTCATGCTTCTCACTCCATGTATATGTAGCTCCTTTATGGGCCAAAGTTGTCAATTGAGCAACTATGAAAGAAAATCCTTGGATAAACCTTCTGTAATATCTTGCTAATCCTATAAATATTCGAATGTTGGTGGGAATTTTTGGTCGTTCCCACTTTATTACAACTTTGATATTTTCTTGGTTAACCATTATTCCTTCATGGTTAACCACATGACCCAAGAATTGGACTTCCTGAATCTAAAAATCATATTTGGAGAACTTTGCAAATAACTTCTCCTTTTTCAAAAATTCTAACACTTCACGCAAGTGTTTTCCATGCTCCTGCTGGCTCTTCAAATATACGAGAATGTCATCTATAAAACTATTACATATTTGTCTAGGAAAGGTTTACAGACCCTATCCATCAAATCCATGAATGTTGCTGGAGCATTGTTTAGTCCAAATGGCATAACCAAACACTTGTAGCGTCCATTCTCGTTCTAAATGCAATCTTCTCTATATCCTGCAATTTTACCTTTAGTTGATGATATCCTAACCTAAGATCGATCTTCGAGAAACTCGCATCCTACAACTGATTGAACAGGTCATCAATCCTTGAAATGGGTACTTGTTCTTTATCGTCTCCATGTTCAGCTCCCTTTAATCTATACACATCCTCATCCTCCCATCCTTCTTCTTCACGAATAACATCGGACCTCCCCAGGGTGAAGAAATAGGTCTAATGAAACCCTAATCAACCAACTCCTGATGTTGCATCATAATCTCCTTCATCTCCATTGGTATTAATCGGTAAGGTGCTTTTGCTATTGGTGCGGTTCCTCATAACAAGTCTATCCTAAACTCTACTTGTTTACCAGGGGGCAATCCAGGAAGATCTTCGGGAAAGATTTTCGGAAAGTCGCACACCACTGGTATCAAGGGACCCAAAAATATCCCTTTTTCGTTTGGGGCAAAAGGAACGGATAAACTTCGACGTATATGCTTGTACTATTCACTCATCAAATCATGCACAATAATACATTTTATAACATCAAGTTACTAATGCGTTTATGTATTATCAATGCACAACCAACTTGTAAAACAACTCATATATCTCCATTTCAAGAATATAAGATATTATCGTCTCAAAATTACTTGTGATTAAATCCATGAAGTAATTATCTGAGCGTGGGTTTATCTGATACTTAAATTCCCCATTTTCAAAGTACTCATAAACATTGTAGCAAACAATTGCTATGTCTATTCCCCATAGACAATCTACAATTCAATTCATGATAGTCTTAATTCGCTACTTACTTCCAAAGTACGAGCGGCTGTGGATTTTCGAATAATCAAATTATTCTAGAAGTAAATTACGCGAAATGAAACACCGTAATAAACTAACTAATTATGGTCTCAAAACTATTGAATATAAAGAAAAATCTTATTATTTACTCACCATATTAATTAGACTTTATTCATTGCATAATGTTTCTAGTAATCAACTAAACATTTAAATTAAACATCAGTCATGCCATGTTATAAATATACATACTATGTCTCTCTATGGCCCTTCCTATGCGAATAGATCGATTGGACATTATTCCAATGATACTCATTTCACAAATTCAAATTCTTGTTACTAATAAATGTGTTAGAATTCAACCTCTCATGCAATATTCTTTTGTGATGTCGAGGCTTCAAAGTCATAGAGACTTTTCCAACAATATTACAAAATGTTATGTTGAAACTTTGTTACTTAAACAATTTCATGGTAACGAAGTCTCAGATTTAAGATACACTCCTTGACCATTTTCCTTGCATTAAAGTTCCTAACTCACATGTACATTCTAATCATCAACTCCCATTAATGAAACATTTCCATATTCCCATATGACTATCAATTCTGAACAAGAGTCACATCCACTCAGAATTATGTCAATATGATTCGTCCAAATTAATAATATACTTCCGACTGTCCACAAGCAACCAATCCTCTAGTGAAACCTCAAAATGCTCTTGATAGTTGTTTAACAACTTTAGTCACACAAAGTTCTAGTGTTTTTCCCTCTCAATGTCCAAGGCATTTGAAAAAAAATTAGAGCAAGTGAATATTATAACATATCAAATCAATCCTATATCTGAAGCATATGAGACTTGATTCATAATGTCTTACATAGAGACCTGATATCCGATCAGTCTCTTGCTTATAATATTTCCATATACTGAATTTCATATGTTGAACCAATTCAACATGATATTCATATATGTCCAAGACTAATTTTTATTAAACTATGCAATCTACACTTTTTAGATTCGAAACGAAGTATGAGTGCCCTCTCCACTAAATCCTTTTATAGCGAAACAATTTCCAAACTTTGCAACTTGCAACTTGAAAACTTTGTTTCCTATAATTAGCATTTCCAACTTGCAACACTTATCATAACAATTATGCTCCTACTAGCTTTGATATGTATCTAGAAATCAACTGGATTTCTAGAAATCAATATTTTTTGACTTCCTAACTAAAGTGCAGATTTCTGATATGTAATGCTTTGATAAGTCTTCATCTAGACTTCTCAAGCTTATACATCTTCATTAGATATCATATGTGTGTGTTTAAACCCTTTCATAACTTATAGTTATAGGTCCTGAACGTTCAAACAGAGCCTTGCTATTTCTCACAATTCGAACTATGAAAAGGGATGACGTAATCATACTACAAATTTAAGAGTGCAATTAACACAAACACTAACCATAATGAAATTTATCAAATCTTTAAAATCTACTAGCGAAAGTGTTTCCTCATAATCATTTTCATGTATTAGAGCGAAACCTTTTGCCACCTATATTTAATAGTGTATGTGTTCCCATCCATGTGAATCTATCATTTCCAGCCTACAACCATAAGACAAGATTTATGAAAAATTCAAATTCTAATTTAGCTTTCATGGACTGAGCTTTACATGTTCTTAATTTCTTGCCTTCTGGTAGCACAAGGGCCTACCAACGCGTCCATGTTGTTTAAGAAGCTCACTTCCATTGACCAATGTACCATCACTGACCAACGTGCTCTACCTTTTGCAGTCAAATAAGAACCATATTACTCATAAGCATTGCCAACTCAACTGGAAGATGCACAAAAACAAGAATGTATGAACTTAACATGATAAGTTATCAACATCAGGTCGTGTGCTATTGATAACTAAAAGGTATATTGTTGATTGACTCTTGAAACTCTTCCAGATCAATAAGACTCCTACTGACTTTTTGACATATAAGTTCTTTTTTATTTTAAGGAACATCCTCGACAAGCTAAAAAAAATTCAAAAGTTAGTGTGGATTCTCAAGAAGAAAAACACTTCATGGAATTGGTCTTAGTTCATCCTTTGTTTTAACCAAAACATCTAAACTTCTAATTCCAAATGCGCTAGAGTAAGAAAACATTATTACTCCACATTTCATGAGGTGTTATAAACCTAATTAGTACGAAACAAACTTCAACATATGATTTGTAGTTACTAGAGTATGACTCTAAAATTTTAATTGGATACTAAGTATGACTCGTCTCTTGATTGAACCACTTCAACATTATCTGATTCCTCTTCTTAGTCAAAGAATTGCACTAACATGTTCTTACAGGATCAATTGTGACATGGTTCCAAAATCATTAAGATGATCATAAAACATGATACTAAATTACTCTCATTTCCTTTCAGATTCGAGAAACTTTTATCTTTCTGCCTAATAGATTCTTCATATTCGTTCGGTTACTCTTTAAAACTTTTTTGAAATGTCAGAATTATGCTTAATCTTATAAACACAACCATGTTTAATGAAAGCATCAATAAATCATGACGTGTAAAGTTATCATCCTGTGTGCTAGATCCATTAGTCCTTCACTTGATTCACATAAACATGCGATCAACGAATTAGTCATATCTTCCAACGATCAAGATTCTCATACATCACACTATTCAAATTGCATGACTCGAAGTTTCTATCCAATTGAAACTTAGGGGATGAGAATTACTTTTCACTTGGCAAATTATGACTATAACACAAGTGATACAATAAGAATCAAATCCCAATTAACATTGCTAATAATAGAAATGTAACCATCGGTTTTCATAAATGCCATTGCAAGGAAATATAAAGTAAACTAGATAAATCGAAAATTCACTTTTATTAATGATAAACGAAAAAATTGTACTTGCAATTAAAAAATATGAAAACAATGTTTCTATACATTTCCTAAGCAATCTATTAAATTATCATAACTTCCAAGTAGTAGCTTGCAAAATCTGATCATCGAGCTATGCGACCGAAATCCATATCTCACGATCAGATTCAAATCACTCTTCTCAAGCTTACTTCTTTCTCCTAGATCCTACAAAAACATCAAAATGTGATCATCACATCATGTAATAAGAATCTATGAGTAGGAACTTTATTAAAATAATGGAGTTAGATAATGGATGTACCTGAAGTAGAGTCACACAACTTGATTTTACCATCTCTAAGATCTTTCAGGTAGTCTAGGTAGCTTCACAACCAATGCCCCTATAATTTGCGATAGAAACATATGGACCTTTTAGGATTAACACATGGAACTATCTCAGAACTAGCCTTTCTCTTTACCACATGGTCAAACAGTTTGACCTCGGCCGATCCATTTCCATTGGGAAGAGAACCCTTTTCTGGACTACCATTGTTCCCATTGTCAATATTCATGGAAATTTTGGAGACAGATCCTTCAAACAATCTTTCTTGACTTGCGTTCTTAAGCATTTCTGCTTCAGTAGCAATCAACATATGTGTCATATCAATTAGGGTCACGTTGTGGTCGCTCATATGATAGTCCTTAATAAACTGACTATATTACTCAGGAAGCGAAAGTAGAACCAAATCCATGGCTTGCTTCCTTGGGAAAACGGCACCCATTCTCTCTAATTTGTCAATGTGCGATTTCATTTCATGAACATACGTACACACAGATTTTCCATCTGGTGTTTACTTGCCAATAAGGATTGAGTAATTTCTTATTCTTCAACTTAAAGAAAACATGACTTAGGGAGAGTCACTGCAAGAGGAGGAGGAAGAGTTAAAGAAGCATGATATCCATTTCCACCATTTCTTGAAGAATGGAACATACTTTCACCTTGATAAGAAGGTGGAAGATCATCTTCAGAAGGAAGAGGAAAACCACTTCCAAAAGAACAAGGAAGACCATTATTGTCTGAACTTGACATCTATAATAGGAGAAAAGAGAATTCAATTTAGTTGATTTTAATCCTTGATTATAAACCCATCAATTTAAATTAAGGCTAGGATCCATACTTTCGATTCAAACTTTGAAGAGGGATGACATAATCAAATTCAAATCTATTTTAGGTAGGTAAAGCATTTACCAATTTCAATCTCATAAAACTCCTAGATAATTTCAGATTCATTGAATCTAATCAATGGCATGTTTAATCTCGATGTTGCTCTCGCTTTTGTGACTGGGATGCCGAAGATCACAAACGAGATGTGAATAACCATGCAAATTAGCTTGGTACTATCGATGTCATTTATCATCTCCTTTTAATGTGTCAGTTAACCACACACACTCCATTAATCAATGATAATTTTCGAGACACCCATTACCACCATTTATTAGTCCCATATTAGAGTGTCGGTTAGCCACACACACTCCACTAACGACTTATAAAGTGTAATGTGCAATTTCATGGATTAGCATCAAATTCACATTTTTCCTAAAGCAACTAAGGGTGGGATTTTATAAAAATAGTTTAGTTACTTTTCATCACCATACTTTTAATGAGGTTATGTCCTATCAAACCCGTTCGGCTAACGACCCTCCACCAATCAAGGGAGCGGTGGGTAAGAGTGTATACCCAATGACGGTCATTTTATATGTCGCTTCCTTAAACTCCACTTATAGACTGACTTCGTGAATGAGGCGTACTAGCGGTTCGACTGACTTAGTCTTATATGTATAGTAAATATTAAACATTTAACTTTACATATAGTATAAAATGTATTTTAAAACATTTTAAAATTCCAAGGGTTTAATCTTTTAATAAATTAAACTTTTAAAAACCATCTTATAGATTTATTGATGATCTTTTAACTAATCATTTAATTAAATTAATAATAAGATGCATAGGGATGCATTTTAAACTTTTCCAAATACTAGGGTTTTTAAATTTTAAATTTAAATTTCAAAATTAAAATAATTTAATTTAAATTTAAAATTAAAAACTAATGATTTAATATTTATCTTATGAATTAGACATTTAATTAATTTATTAAATCAGATGAGGATTAGCCAATTAAATTAATCAAGATAACTTAAAGTCTGGGGTCTGAGGGTAGCGCCCATTTGATGGGGTCTAGGGGCAACGCCCCAAGCAGGGTCTAAGGGGCAGAGCAGCTGGCAACGCCTGCGTGGATTTAGGGCAGCATCCCAAAAACTCTTTGGATTTTACAAGTGGGTATATAGTGGAAAAATCGAATTATTGAGGGTGATTATGGTAAAACTGACTAAGATCGTCAGTTTTGGAAACCATTAATTTCCTCATTAATTTTGGATTCCCATGACTTGTTTCCAAAGGAACCCATGACGGTCAACCCTAATATGAAACCTTACATATCATTTTCTACATAAACGACTCTTTTTTTTCAGAAGAAGGGATCACCTTTTAGCTCTCGTTTTTCTTCATATGAACTTAGAATTCTCTAGCAATTTGGCTTACGGTTTCTGTCTAGATTCGTAAGTGTACCCTTTGGATTATCCTAGGCTGAATTTCTTGTAACCCGGACATAGGGTAGAAGTATCAGTTCGGAAAGCGTTTACACGATCCAAGGGGTATACAGATCTCCACTGTAAACCCTACCCAATTTCTAACAGGGTGGATGCGTAAGTGAAGCTCGGGGCTGAAAATCGATCGGGCATAAGCAAGAAAAGGAAAGGTGTGCGACTGTCTAGGGTTTAACCGATGCATGGATTGTTTTTAGTACCAATTTATACTTTTTATCTATGCAGTTTGTATTGTTGTGGATACCCTAAACTCGAATTTCCTTGCAAGCCTGATACCTTCTGAAATTACATTTCCCCCCCTGAAGTTTCCAAATTTTCACTTTGCCTAATTTAATTTACTTTTACAATTTGATTTTTCATTTTGATATTTAGCCCCTATAACTACATTAGATATCAAAAACTTCCTTTAATTTATATAAGTTCCAGTTTATTTATTTACTTTATTCTTCAAATTTTATTTTATCATTTAATAATTTTACGTACTAGGTTTTAATGAGGAATTAAATTACCTCGTATCTTTTATATCTACGATTATTCTTACCCACTAAAATTATGACAAATCATCATTCAATTTTATTTTATTTGATATATTCATAATATAACCTTAATAAGTTATTTAAAAAAATATGAAATGATGACACTTATCATAATTTTATTGGGTATGAATATTTATAAGCATAAAAAATAAGGAACAATTTAATTTCTATTTAAAATATCCCTAGAGTTGGTGTTGGATAGTCCTAAACGTCTAAGATATTTGAAAGCTTAACGGTACTTAACTACATAAAGAAAATTAAAAAAAAAAAAGAAAGGTAAGAGGAAATTTGATGATGTAAACGAGATGGGCTTATGTCTGTTATGATTTGATCTAATATTTTATCTTTGATTTAACTCGTGAAGATATTTGAGAACTGAGTGGATCTTGATTCATGTATATTACCAATATAAACTAATAAAGTTAAATGAATGGGGTTGGATAGCGAATGGACTAATTTTTGTTGCCCTTGATTGATTATCATATATTAAAAGCTAAAAACTCTTTAGAAAAGTAATCAACAATTCTCTTTTTGGCCTACTTTAGAGGAATAGATATGATATATGTCGAAAGAAAGAACTACAATCGACCTTTCATATCCTAAATGATTCCTTTTTATTAATGTGGTTGTATAAAAATAATTTTAGGTTGCATTGAGACGAGACCCTTTAGATTTACAGAAAAATATAAAAATAGACATATTTTTTAAGCAATTTTCTTAAAATAGTAAAAAAAAAAAAAAAAAAAAAAAAAAGAAAAGAAATTAGCCATCGATATCACATATGAGGGGAAGGTGACATCGGTTTCGTTAAATTGACTACGATTTCACGTTGGATATATATATATATATATATATATATATATATATATATATATATATATATATATATATATATATATATATATATATAATTTATTTTTTGAATTTGACAATTTGCTCCGGGCATGAAATCTCAGATGGATATGACCATTTACGATTTCATTTAATCATTTTTCTGTTTATACATGTCTTTATAGCATAAAGGGTTATATGGTACAATACTCTAATGCACAAACAGTTTAAGTGTTCAATGAGACAAAACACCAGATGTCATGACCCTCTGTGATTGTACAAGCCGTTAATGAATAATATATACATTAAAAACTTGTACAATTGTAGATGCTCATGCCATCTACGATTTTTTTTTCATAAGTCAGACTAATAAACACATATTATGTAACAACCCAAAAATCATGATAAAAATTTTCATTTAAAAATCAGTAGTTGCAATCATCAAATAGGTCCAAGTCAATAACAATGTACAATACCCAAAAACATCGGAGTAATAATATCCAAAAAGTTCGGAACTCATGAGGGGAGGATGTTGTGCCATCACGTCAGACTCTTCCTTTTTATACTGGAAGTTTCTGAATTCATAAACATAAACTGTAAACCCAAAGCTTACTCAGTTTCCTCAAAATACCACATACCAAACATATAAACTGGGCCTAACCCTAGGGTATATTCCAACCTAATAAACAAATATGGGCCCAACCCTAGGGCCCCGCCCTAAGGTTTATTTCAAACCGATCATACAATAGTGAGTCTTGTCCTGGGGCTTATTTCAACCCGATTGTACCATAATGGGCTTCGTCTTAGGGTTTATTTCAACCCAATCGTACAACAGTGGGCCCCGTTCTAGGGTGTATTTCAACACGATCATACAAACATATATGTAATAGTCACATAACAGTTGGAATTCTACACAAAGTAATGGGCCGACATTGTTACCTTCGACCCATGGACACAGTGATGAGACTCACCTTACAAACAGATGAAATAGCTGCCACAACATGCTGCTCCAAATACCGACTCTACCGGTCACCTTTACATATAACAGTGAACAACACTCTGACTACAGCTCAAAATACCCAAAATACCCCTAGGTCAAACTTAGTCAAATCCTGGTCAAAGCTAAAAGTCAACCGAGTCAACTCAGCTGAATACGCCCAACATACTCAGCTTGGATGCACGACGTACTACGCTTTGACCAAAAGACGTAGAGCTAACTACATACGCTCAACGTAACCCTTCCTTTAAAATAAGAGCTTAATCCCTTATGCCCTTTTGTCTAAAATCCAAATCTAGACCTCAAATGATGTCCTTAATCATAAATTATCCAACTTTATGATATTGCATGGCTATTAAGTACTCAATATCAAAAACCCTAACTTCTTAACTCATTAAGACATCCTAGTCCATGCATGCAGGAAAACTAAGGACCAAGATTACATTTTTATGATTCTAAACTGTAACATCCCAAATTTCAGAAGTACGATTTAAGGGTTTAAAGTGTAGATTTGGATAAGGGACTCCACGAGTAGGTATGCTTACTCGCTGAGTCGGAGCGGGTGTTGGGTCGCGAATTAAGTGACCAACTCGCCAAGTCGAAAGCTGGACTCGACGAGTTCGAGCTGGAATGATAAAAACCCTAATCTCGGAGGTTGCACCCTATTTAAAGGACTTTATGTCCTTCTCTCAGCCTCCTTATTGCCCTTGAGAACCAGAAAACCCTAAGCTCGTGTGTGTGTGAGGCCTTTGGAGGGAGATTGAAGCTTTGGAATTTGTTTCTAGCGGAAGAAACTTGAAGATCAAAAGCGCTTGCATCAAGAGAGTGGTGTAGATCCAGAATCTACTGCAGTTTGGGCACATCTTGGAGGTAATAAGTTGTTACCTTGCCTTTGTTGCTTCTAGATCTATTTTTGAATGAGATTTGGGGCCATTTAGGTATGATTGAGATCTATTTCGGGTTTGGAGTTTAGATCTGAGGTTGCTACTCCAGATCTAGACTTGTGTTGATCTAGAATGTCATAAAGCATCGGTCAATGAGTTGTTGGTGAAGCCCCTTTGTCTTAAACCCTAGCCCTAGAGTGATTTGGACCTTTAACTCCTTGGTTTCACGTAAAGTTTTCAACTTTACGTGGGAGTTATTCCCTAGAAGAGTGGATCTACAGTTTGGAGCCCCTGCATGGCTCGAAAAGCCTCGGTATGGATGAAGGACTGAAGGGACTCGGTGAATCACATGGGTGGACTCGGCGAGTCATATGAAGATGGGCATGGACTCGACGAGTTGGAAGAACAACTCGGCGAGTCTGTTGAATACGCAGAACCCCAACCTCTTTTGGTTAAGCTTCGGATCAGTGAGTCGGTTGGCGACTCAGTGAGTTCGATAGGATGGAATTCAGAAATTGTTGAACTCGACTAGTCCTGGGGCGACTCGGCGAGTTGAGTCGTGTTATGGGAGTTTTCTGAGTATAAGAACTCGACGATTCGATGGCTTGACTCGGCGAGTAGGGTCAATCAGGAAGGTTGACTTTGGCCAGGACTTTGACTTTGACCTGTTTGACCTTCAGGGGTGTTATGGTATTTTGGATATTTATGTCACGGTCCATGATGGCATCAGGTGTTGGAGTTTGGAGCAGTGCTTTGGGTCAGTGCTTTCGTGGTTCGGTTCGGCAGTTGCTAGGTGAGTTATCCTCACTATATCAACAAGGTCTAAGGCACCAAGGCCGACCCTTTATCGGATTTGAATCTGGGTAACTGTTTGATATGTTTTTGATTTGTTAGATCTGCATCCTGGTAATTAGGATGGTATTATGTTAGTGACCTGGTTTAGGTCAGTATCCTAGTATATCGGATGGTGCTATGCTAGTGACCAGTTAGGTCGGTATCCTGGTTAGGATGTTGCTATGCTATATGATCTGTTGGATCGATTTGTTTGGTTGTGGATAGTTATGTGATTACCTGTTTATGTGCACATGGTTGTTTGATTAGGGTTGGGTTGAGGTGGGTCTTGCTTTGTGTTGTAGGCCAACATACCCAGGGCTGACCGGATAGACCGAAGGCCCAGCGAGCGGTCCGGAGAGGCTGAAGGCCCCAAGAGGGCAGTCCAGACGTGCCAAGGCTCAGAGAGTGGACCAGACAGACTGAAGGCCCGGTGCGGGCGGACCAGTCATACTGTAGATTCAGAGGGTGAACCAAGTGGACTGAAGGCCCAGTCCTGGCGGAACAGTCACACTGTAGAATCAATATGCATGGCTGCTCTGTATTGTGATATGATATGATATAACTATGGTTGTATGTGGTTGGTATTTTGGGGGAACTCACTAAGCTTTCGGGCTTACAGTTTCAGTTTATTGTTTCAGGTACATCAGGAGATCGTGGCAAGGCAAAGGCGTGATCGTACCACTCCTCATGATTTATTATATGGTTATAGGGATACTATGATGTTTTAAACTATTTTGAAAACAAGTTGTATTAATTTAACGGTTTTGAATGAAATAAATTGTTTTAAATTGGCTTGAATTATATGGGTGTTATAATTTGGTATCAGAGACTTGGTTTGAGTGAACTGGAGGAACATTCGTGTGAATCCAGTCTCAAATCAAGCGGAGTTTTCAAAATATTTCTAAAATGGTCTTCAAAATAAGTAAAGGAGGATGCAGAGTGTACGATCAACCGGAGCCAGTAAGTAGACCCCAAAATACCATACCAGTTATTTGATTATGTGATATGTTAGAGCAGCATGCTAGTACTAGGCTAGGGATCTTCAAGAATTGCATGATAGGATTGCCTGATTATATGATGCCTGCTAGCCTAGGGTTTCCTTTGTATGAAATTGACATTATTATTGTAGATATTTAGTGTATGCATCACAGTTATACATAACTAAGATCTTATAGCCTGAGAATGTTTGATTTGGCCTTATGTTCTGTTATTGTGTGATTAGGAGCTTAGGGTAGGATTGGATATTCGAAAGTCTATAGGGTTCAGCGTTATGTATGACTAACATACACTAGTGTTGTAGGGTTGGTGGAAGTTTCATGGATGGGTGGGTTGTGTGGGACCAGTAGGTCGGTTATGAGATAGTTGTGCTCCTCTAGAAGTGAGGATTGAGTGTTCGTTATGTATATGTTATTGTTAGGGTGTTGTGGTGATACTTGATACAAATATGGGTAGGTGTGGAAGGTAGTATGGCCCCGTACTACTAAAAGCACAGGACCCATACGCGTATCAAGGAAGTCACAACCCCTAAGGTTTTGTTAGGAGCTAGTTCTCGGGGTTATTATGAGGAATACCTAATATCTTGTGGTGTATTTTTAGTATGGTGGTTACGAGGCGTACCGGGGATGGATACGGATCAAGAATGTGATCAGGAGAGGGTAGTTAGGGGGGATCAGCTCCACCCGAGGTCATTGGTCAGATGAGTACGGATGAGTTGGATGCCAGGATTCGTGAGATCCTACATGATAAGGTTGCTGCTATGTTCCGGGCTTAGTTTCCGGAGATGTTGGGTCGATCAAGATCGCCATGGTTGAGTACTTTGATGAGCGCTATGCAGCACTTGCAGAGACGGCTGCCATGGCAGCTGCAGTGGCTGTAGCAGCGGCAGGAGGAGGAGTCGGTTGGGGTTTTCAGTATCGAGACTTCGATAATACGAAGCCCCCTACTTTTGATGGAGTTCAGGATCCAATCATTGCTATGAGATGGTTTTCATATGTGGAGGGTTGCTTTTTCACGTGTTCATACCCTGAAGATTAGAGGGTGAGGTGTGCTCTGAACTTTTTGAGGCTCGGGGCGAACGATTGGTGGAGGTTAACTGCGGGATCTTATTCTGATGCGCAGCGGGTTGCGGTTACTTGGGATCAGTTCCAGGAGATGTTCAGTACTCGTTATGTTCCACGGGTTGAGAGAGAGAGGTTGGCTCAGGATTTCTTGGAGCTGAAGCAGGATTCAGAGTCGGTGACGGAGATCACCAGGATGTTCACGGAGAGGGCAATGTTTTGCCCTGAGTTTGCTTCAGAGCAGGCTCAGATGTCCCGGTATCTAAGTATGCTCAAGAGAGATATCAGACAGTTTGTGTCCACACAGATGATACCTTGTTAGAGTTGCAGGAGGCCGCCAGGCGGCGTGAGTTGGAGATTGAGTGGCAGTTGCGAGAGCAGAGGCAGGCCCCAGTGCAGTCGCAGCCGGCATCGAAACGGTCCAAAACCGTTGACTCTAGGATTGGGGGTCAGAGCAACCACACTTGCGATGAGTGTAGGAAGGGTCATGCCGGGGTTTGCAGATCCGGTGGTGCGTGTCGCAAGTGCGGGAGAGAGAGGCATTATGCGAGGGATTGTCGTCAGTCGGCCCCGGTTCAGGATATGAGGATTTGTTATCGCTGCCATCAGGTTGGTCACATGAGGGCCAACTGTCCACAGCTTGTTGCAAGACCGGTGCAGGCTCCAGCACCGTCCACTTTGAGGATTCTTGGCGGGGGTCAGGGTGGAGCGGAGCCTCCGAGGGCTTAGGGACGCGCTTTCCAGCTTACAACAGAGGAGGTTAGGTCAGAGTTAGATGCAACTGCTGGTATGTTTCTATCTTGATATCTTGTTATTGTGTGGTATTGTAAACCTTTCCGTCTTTTTAGCATGATTCATAGTAGATCTTAGGATTTTAATAGTTAGGAGTTGTGGAAGGTTAATTCCCAGGGGTTTAGATGATCGGAAGATAGGTTATATGATCTCTTTGCTAGGTATAGCATCTGCGATGTGAGAAGTGTTCAGCTAAGGTTCGAACTTTCTTAGAGTTCGAATGTGCGATAACGGGAGGGTTGTTCTGCGAAGGTTGCTCACTCCTGAGGGAAACCCCGAGCCGACACCTCCAGAAATTAACTCGGTTGCATTCCAGACAGCAGTGTCCACTGCGGTCACTGCAACACTTGCACAGATTCGCAATGGAAACAATGGAGACAGCGACGGACAGGGAACTGGAAGTACAAACCAAGGAACAAATCATGGAGTCGCACGAACATGCACCTACAAGGATTTCACCAACGCCAAACCTCATACCTTTAATGGGACAGGAGGTGTCATAGCCCTGAAGAGATGGATTAAGAAGGTAGAGTCTGTTTTTGAGATCTGTGGATGTCCGGATGAGTGCAAAGTGAAGTTTGCAGCCTACACGTTCGTTGACCAAGCTCTATCCTGGTGGAAGGGCCACATAGAGTCCATGACGCTCCCAGTGGTGAACGCGATGCCCTGGGAAGAGCTGAAGAGGATGATGTTAGCCGAATATTGCCCTAGAGGTGAGATACAGAAGATGGAGCAAGAGTTATGGAACCTCATGGTTCAAAACTCCAACATCGATGCTTACATATCCCGATTTAGTGAGCTGTCCCTTAAGTGTCCCGAAATGATCACCTCAGAAGAGAAAAAGATCGAAAGGTTTATCTGGGGACTGACTGAACCTATCCAAGGGAATGTCATTGCGGAAAACCCTAAGACATTTGATAGTGCCAAGAGACTGGCCAAGAAACTATATGATCATAGCACTAAGAAGGGTGCCAAGAAAACGGAGGCGGAGGGTAAGAAGGAGGAAGAGAGTAAAAAATGAAGAAACAACAAGAGAAAGGGAAAATGGAACTCAGAATCATCTAAGAAGCAACAAACGGTGTCTGTCCATGCTGTAACACAAACAACTACCACACCACATGATCCAGCCTCATCTACACCAAATACTTCCAAGCAGTACTCGGGAAATCTCCCTAAGTGTAACAAATGCAACTTCCACCATCACGGGGAGTGCAGAGAGATAAGTTGCACAAAGTGCAATCAGAAAGGCCATACAGTGAAGTATTGTAGGACTCAGCTTCAATAGAACCAGATGACAAACAACAACAGCAACAACAACACCAATAATGGAGCTAGCTATACCTATTATGGATGTGGGAAAAATGGGCATATCAGGCGAAACTGTCCCAACGCGAACAATAAAGGGACAAGAGCAGTGGGGAGAGTTTTGACAATGGGTCAGGCTGAAGCGGTACATGACCCAGCTGTTGTCACCGGTACGTTCCTGCTTAACAATTTGTATGCATGCATTTTATTTGATAGCGGAGCAGAGCGAAGTTTTGTGAGTAATAAGTTCAAACATTTACTAAAACAACAACCACAGAAGCTCAATGAAGCCTTCACGGTGGAAATGGCTAATGGGAAGACCGAATCAAGTAGGGATATCTATGTAGGGTGTGAACTAACTCTAAACAATCACACCTTCCAAATAAACTTAATGCCTGTAAATATTAGGAGTTTTGATGTGATCATCGGCATAGATTGGTTGAGCCCCCATCATGCCGATATTATGTGTCACGAGAAGGTCGTTCGCCTTTATCTTCCTAACCACGAAACCCTAATAATCTACGGAGATAAACCCGGCACAAACCTTCGTCTTATCTCAAGTATCAAGGCGCAAAGGTGTCTACAAAAGAAGAACTACACATTCCTTGCTTACGTGGTGGATAAAACTAAAGATGAAGTGAGCATTCACAACATCCCTGTGGCGTGTGATTTCCCGGATGTGTTTCCAGAAGATCTTCCGGGAATACCCGCAGAATGAAAAATCGAATTTCGAATCGACCTAGTGCCTGGAGCCACTCCAATCGCCAAATCTCCCTATAGGTTGGCTCCTACAGAAATGCAAGAATTATCAAGCCAACTGAGTGAACTCCTTAATAAAGGATTTATCAGTCCCAACTTCTCGCCGTGGGGAGCTCCGGTTCTTTTTGTTAAGAAGAAAGACGATCCTTCAGGATGTGCATCGATTATAGGGAATTAAATAAGCTCACCGTCAAAAACCGGTATCCAATTCCTCGAATCGATGATCTATTCGACCAGCTTCAAGGAGCTAGTTACTTTTCTAAGATAGATCTGAGATCTGGTTATCATCAACTCAAAGTCCGAAATGAGGACATTCCCAAGACTGCTTTTCGAACTCGTTATGGTCATCACGAATTCGTCGTGATGCCCTTTGGTCTGACAAATGCCCCCGCTGCATTTATGGACCACATGAATCGAGTTTGCCGCCACTTTCTTGATAAATTTGTAATAGTTTTCATTAATGATATTCTCGTATACTCCCGAAGTGAAGAAGATCATAGCCAACATCTCCGATAGATATTAGAAACCCTTCGAGCTGAAAAGTTATATGCAAAACTCTCCAAGTGTGAGTTTTCGCTCCATAGTGTGAATTTCTTGGGACATGTAGTTAGCAAGGAAGGAATCCATGTAGATCCCTCCAAAGTCAAGGTCATTGAAGGCTGGGTGATTCCGACATCGCCAACGGAGATTCGGCAATTTTTGGGGCTAGCAAGCTATTACCGAAGACTCATCCAGAATTTTTCTAAGATAGCCAAACCCCTCACCACATTGACACAGAAAGGTATAAAGTTCAACTGGACAGAGAAGCAAGAGACCGATTTCCAAACCTTGAAGCAAGCTCTCTGTAGTGCTCCAGTGTTTTCCTTACCAGAGGGAACCGAAGACTTCATAGTTTACTGTGATGCTTCGAATCAGGGTTTAGGTTGTGTTCTTATGCAAAGTGGGAAAGTAATTGTTTATGCATCCAGACAACTGAAAACTCATGAATTAAATTATACCACGCATGACCTAGAATTGGGAGTGGTGGTCTTCGCCCTGAAAATTTGGAGGCACTACCTATATGGTACCAAGTGCACCATTTTTATAGACCACAAGAGCCTCCAACACATTCTAAATCAAAAGGAACTAAACATGAGGCAGCGAAGATGGGTCGAACTGTTAAATGATTATGAGTGTGAGATCAAATACCATCCAGGCAAGGCTAACGTGGTAGCCGCTGCCTTGAGCTGAAAGGAGTATTCAAGTCGTCGTGTGAAGACCCTGTCAATCACCATCCAATCTCATCTAGCCTCTCAGATCTAGGAAGCCCAATTGGATGCATTGAAGCTAGAGAATGTCACTAGTGAGTCGCTACAAGGAATGGAGAAGGAGCTCCAATTTAAAGACGACGAAAGTCACTAGAATTTCAAGTCGGGGATCGCGTGCTACTAAAGGTCTCTCCATGGAAGGGAATGATTCGATTTGGGAAAAGAGGAAAATTGAACCTGCGATACATTGGACCGTTCGAGGTTCTTGCCCGGATTGGTCTAGTGGCTTACAAGCTGCAGTTACCTGCCGAGCTCAGCATCGTTCACCCAGTGTTCCATCTCTCAAATCTGAAAAAGTGTCTATCAGATGAAACCCTTGTCGTCCCTTTGGAAGAGATTGAGGTAAATGAGAATCTCTTGTTCATCGAAGAACCAGTCGGGTTATGGATAGGGAGGTAAAGCGTACAAAGCAAAGTCGCATTCCGATAGTGAAAGTTTGATGGAGCGCAAAATGTGGACCGGAATTCACGTCGGAACATGAAGACCAGATGAAACAGAAGTACCCTCACCTATTCCTTCCTTCACAATCCTAGTTTTCAAAAGAATTTCGGGACAAAATTCCCTCTAATGGGGGGATGATGTTACAGCGAACATTTTAGCTAGGAAATTTTATTCCTGTGTAACCATTTAGCTATTGTAAAACATATACTCTAAGTAAATCTCACTCAATGCTCATTTAGATTCACAATTCATGTTCATCAAAGAATCTGAAGCCCTAAGATCCATGGTTTAAATCCATATTGGACTAGGAGTTCCTTATTGGGCCTAATGCACCAATAAGCACCCAATTCAACTCTATTGGACTTAGAAGCCCTAATTGGATCCTAATTGGACCCAATTCATAAATCTAAAATATTTTGGACAATTTGGGTTTAGAATGGTCCATTCTAACCCTCATGGGCCGTATTGGGCCATAACTAATCCAATTAACCATTAGTGAGCCATAAGCCCATTCTTATATTCTAATTTGGTCGTGAATGCTTCCAAGAGCCCAATGGGCCGAAAAACCTTATGTTTAGGATCCAAATGTCCTAGATAAAGTTAATGGGCCCAAACTACCCCACCATTTTTTCTTGGCCCAAAATCTCGGCCCAAGTATAAAAAAAAGAGAAAAGAAGAGATTAAGGGAGGATTGACTTTGGGAGGTGCCACCTCATTTTTGTTTAGAGGATAACTAGGCCTTAAACCACCATGTATTCTTACTAGTCACTTCATCACTCTCTCACCTCTCCTCTTATACTCTCGGCCGAAGACAACAAACACACACATACATTCCACCAAATTCTCTTCATTTCTCTCAAGGATCATCCTACTCCTTCCATCAAAATCTCGAATATTGCTTGTGTTTCAAGAAGGTTTTCACAAGATAATCATCACTTTTTGGTAAGTCTTTACACATCCATGTTTTATAACTCCATTCTTTTGTTAGATCACTCCTTTAAGCAAAGTTTTTAATGATCATATTCCTAGAATCTTCTCAAGTTCGAGATATACTCAATGGAGTTGCTAGGACCAAAATCTTCTTCATTTCTTCTTCAAAACCGAATCATCAAAGCAAAGGTGAGTTCATACCCCCTTGTTTTCGGTTTTCATATGATTTTTGGTGGAGAATGCAAGTAAAAGATGTAGATCTACGTGTTAGATGCATGCTTTGTGTAGATACTTGTTTTATTTGGTAGTAATGGGTTTAGGGATGAGCAAAATGACCGAACCGGTCGGAACCGGCCCGAACCGGACCGGAACAGGGAACCGACTTCGGCCAAAATCAAGAACCGAACCGGCCCGGCGGTTCTACCGGTTCCTACCGGTTCTTGTCGTGTTTTCAAATATTGGAACCGGTCCTCGAAAAATAGCATCATACGGTTCCGGTTTTTGTCGGTTCTACCGGTTTTTGCCAGTTCTACCGGTTCCGGTTATATCGGTTCCCGGTTCCAAAAATCCACAAAAATAACGTCCCGGTCCCGGCCCAACCGGTTCCATCGGGTTCCAGTTCCGGTGCCGGTTCCGGTTCCGGTTCCGGTACCGGTTTCAGCCGGTTCCCCGGTCCATATGCCCATCCCTAAATGGGTTAGATCTTAGAAAATCTTGTAATTTAAGTATTATCTAGCAAAGAGCTATGAACTATTACATTATATATATCATCTTACCAAGCCAAAGAAGAACACATGTTTAAGATGCAAAAGAATTCAACAAAAATCTTGTTAAAGATCAAAATTGTCAAGAAAACAAAAGATAAGGGTGAAAAGTGAAAAATTATGTTTTAAAGGGGGCCAAACATGTCCTACATGTATAAAAAGGCATTTTTATGCTAAACATACTTTTACAAGGGTCAAAAATGCAAATTTAAGCTTATTGGGCCAAACTTTTGGGCCTCACGGCCTTTGAGCCCAATTTGTGAAAAAATGAAGTTTTAAGGTTTAAAAATGTTATTTGGCTAAAGTTGGAGTCATAAATCTATATAAACCAAACTTGGAGGTGAAAATAACATTTATTTTCAAATTGGACCAAAAATGTAAAACTTTCCAAAATTGGGCCGAATGTGTACAGTTTTACAAACATAGGGCTGAAAATGCACTTTTCTGCAAAACTGGGTCCTAAATGTGAAAATATAACTTTTTGGGCTAAAACCGTAAATTTTTAGACATTTGGGACAAAATTGCAACTTTTTATAATTTATGGACTAAAGTGTCATTTTTACAAAACTTTGGGCCTTAACTAAAAGTTTGAGGATTATTGGGTAAATTGTCATTTTTACAAAAAGAAAACTCTTAACGTCAATCTAGTAAACTCTTATCTAAAACAAACAACGAAACAAAACGAACGAACAAACTACGTCGATAATCAATTATTGGGCTTAATATTCACGATACCTGGCCGTTGGGCCCAAAGGGCCCAAATAAGTGTATATTGAACCTAATATGTTCCATGACGTGTTCAGTGGGCCTTGCGGCCCACTTATGTGTTAATTTGAGCCTAAATTATGGACTATATGTTTAGTGGGCTTTTGTAGTCCATATACATGTCTATTGGGCCCAAGTTACCCTCTTACATGTTATTGGGCCTATGTGGTCCAATTACATGCTAATTGAGCTTGGAATGGAATTCATGTACGTGTGATCATAACTATGTCATTGCGTAATCACTTAACGTCTTATACTTATATAAATATGTGCCTTTTGAATCCAAAACATACAACATATGCGTAAACATTAAACATAGTACGAAAAGGGGTTGAGAATCTAGTGAGACATCTCGGTTGGCACCACTGAGTGTACAATCATAGCTTGTAGTTATAATCAGAGTTTCATGGATGGAAAGCGGGAGTTTGTGTATAGATCTATACGGGGTGATCCCCCACGCCTTAGCTGCTCGCTACAGCTATACTAGGCCAGTCTAGGGCAACCACATCCTTATCAAGACCGACATTTGGAAAAATACCAAGACGTGCGACCTAGTCATTATCATGCATGGTTATAACGGCTCATATAGGGATTCGATACCAAAGTTATCCTTTTAAAGATAAACTCTTTGAGGGTGTCAATACAAAGCTCTTATTTAACAATACAAGAATCTAAACATTGCTATAAAACAGAAAACATCAGATTTTCTAGGGAAATTATTCATATATACTTATCAGTTATTCAAAATACAACGAATCTAAACTACATTTATATAAGTTATAACTATGAAATTCACACATGCATTTATACTGGATTTTCACATCATTTTCAGACAATTTACATAAAATATCGGATTTTCTGGGTTTTTATGAAAGATACAAAAACTTTTACTCAAACATACTTATGAGCTCACCAACATTATATATGTTGACCATTTTCAAAATAATTTGTATGCTCATGTAATCGTTAAGCCGGAAGATATGTAAGCATGTATGGGTTTATTTATGTAAACTCACTTATCGTACCATGAACAATTAGAACTTATGTATTTTAAAAAGGTACTTGATGTGAACTATGATGGTTGTATTATGTAATGTTGGTGATGAATGTGTTACGTTTCATGTATATTCATTGTGATGATTATTCAATTGTTAGTCACATGAGGCCCCGGACGTTTCCGTCGTCTGGTTCGGGGTGTAACAAAGATGCTCTCAAAATGGATTAGGGTTTGCAAGGGTCGATATAAGGGGTGGAGGCCGATGAAAGAAAAGGTTTTGAGGCTATAAGGGCGTTTAAATGGTGCACAAACCCTAAATATTAGTGTTTTGGTCTAGGCCACGTACGCCCAACATACGAGAAGTACGCCTAGTGTACGTGATGAAACACGTTTTCTCTATAAGTACTATAAGGGACCAATTTGTAAACAAATTCACATACAAAGGCCATAAATGGAAATACCTGAATATCAAGATGTTACAAGTCTCCCTTACTTGAACTAGACTTCGTCCTAGAAATCCGTTGCCGCAAATAAATCAGGGTAATGCTCTCGCATCTTTGCATCGGGCTCCCAAGTCCATTTGGAACCCTTCCGATGTTGCCACTGGACCTTGACCACATACACCACCTTGTTGCGCAAGGCCTTCATCTTCCTATCCAAGATCGCCACTGGTGTCTCAACATAATTCAAGCGATCATCAACCTGAATATCATCCAAAGGAACAACCGCTAAATCATCAGCCACACACTTCCGAAGTTGAGAAACATGGAAGGTGTTGTGGATTTGACTAAGCTTATTAAGCAAATCCAGTCGGTATGCAACATTGCCCACTCGGGCGGTAATCCCGAAGGGACCGATAAATCAGGGGCCCAGTTTTGCCTGCTTCTGAAATTGGATGACACCTTTACAAGGTGACACCTTTAAAAGCACCAAGTCCCCTACCTGAAACTCGAGGTCCGAACATCGCCGATCTGCATAATTCTTCCATTGGCTTTGCGTGGCTAGCAACCTGTCACACACCTGTTGAATCAACTTAGTAATCTTGAGTACCACATTAGTACTCACCATGACCCAATGCCCAACCTTACCCTAACAAACCAGGATCCTGTACCTCCTCCCATACAACATCTCAAAAGGTGGCTGGTCAATACTAACATGATAATTGATATTGTAAGAGAACTCGGCCAATGGAAGATAGGTATACCAACTCCCTCCAAAATCTAACACGCTTGCTCAAAGCATATCCTCGAGTGTCTGAATCGTACGCTCGCTCTGCCCATCGATCTCTGGGTGGTATGTCATATTGTAGTGCAGTTGAGTACCCAACTCCTCATGAAACTTCCTCCAAAACCTGTATGTTATATTGTAGTGCAGTTGAGTACCCAACTCCTCAAAAACCGTCGAAATTGGAACCCTGTGACGGACCACTACCTCTCAAATGTAAATTTCGGCCAACTTCTCAGCCAATATACTCTCAGAAATAGGTATAAAGTGTGCGCTATTAGTCAATCTATCCATAATGACCCAGATAGAGTCGACACCATGCGTCGTCCTTGGCAGCTTTGTGATAAAATCTATGGTGATCTCTTCCCACTTCCACATGGGAGTGGGTAATGGATGTATCTTGCCATGGGGTCTCTGATACTCGACCTTGACTTTCCTGCAAGTCAGACACCTCTCTACAAACCATGCTATCTCCCTCTTCATACAGGGCCACCAATAACTTACCTCCAAATCCTGATACGTCTTTATGGACCATGGATGGATCGAAAACATTGACTTATGAGCCTCTTCTAGAATTGTCTGTCTCACTCCAGCATGTCGAAACCCAAACTCTACCACACTGAGTAAATAATTCCCGATTGTCTCTGACAAATAAAGGAATTTGTCCCCTGATTCGTTCCGCCTTCCAATTCTCCTTTTTCAAGCCCTCCACCTGAGCCTTCTTGATTAAATCCAAAAAATGAGAGATGATAACCAACCTCATACATACATCTCCAGTAGGTGTTCTCACTGCCTTGCTGATCAAGGCATCGGTCACCACATTGGCCTTCCCAGGGTGGTACAGGATCTCATAGTCATGATACTTTACCACATCTAACCATCTCCGCTGCTACATATTCAAATTCGGAAAATCCATCATATATATTAAACTTTTGTGGTCAATGTATATAGTACACTTAGCCCTATATAGATAGTGCCTCCAAACCATGAGAGCAAAAACCACTACACCCAATTCCAAATAATGTGTAAGGTAATTCGCCTCATTAGCCTTAAGCTACCTCGAAGCGTAAGAAATCACATGACCCCTTTACATAAAAACAGCTCCCAAACCTGATATAGAACCGTCAAAATAATCCACAAAATCATCAATAACCTCGGGAAGCACGAGGATCGGGGCCTCACACAATCTCTATCTCAGCATCTTGAAAGTCGAATGCTGATTGGGCCCCCACTGCAACCTTGGAGAAATCCCAAATAAATCTCTAATAATACACCACAAAACCTAGGAAGCTCCAAATCATAGATGGAGTCCTTGGAACCTCCCATCACATTATGACCTTGATCTTAGTTGGGTCGAACAATATACCCTTCTAGTTGACGATGTGCCCTAAGAACTGCACCTCGCGCAACCAATACTCACATTTGGAGAATTTAGAATACATCCACTCTCTCGTTAGTGTCTCCAATACCTCCCGAAATTGCTCCTCGTGTTGATCCTTGGTCTTGGAGTAGACCATAATATCACCTACGAATACTATCACCGACCGATCCAAAATCGGCTTGCAAACCCTGTTTATGAGATCCATGAACGTTGCCGGTGCATTGGTGAGCCCAAATGGCATCCCCACAAACTCGTAATGACCATAACAAGTTATGAAGGCTGTCTTCTATACATCATCGTCCCTGACCCTCATCTGATGGTAACCTGATCGCAAATCAATCTTGGAAAACCAAGACGCACCTTGAAGTGGGTCAAGTAAGTCGTCGGTCCTCGGGAGTGGGTAACGGTTCTTCACTGTTAGCTTATTCAAATCTCTGTAGTCAATGCACATCCTTGGTGAACCATCCTTCTCCTTCACGAACAGGAATGATGCTCCCCAAGGTGAGCTACTGGCCGAATAAATCCCTTGTCTAGCAACTCCTAAAGTTACATAGACAACTCCTACATCTTTGATAGTGCCAAGCCATACGGTGCCTTGGCTATTGGATCCGCTCTAGGAACCATATCAATTTGGAACTCAACTTGCCTCTTGGGAGGCACTCTTGGCAATTCCTCAGGAAAAAAATCAAGGAAATCCCGAACAATGGGCACCTCGATCAACGTCTTTGTACCCCTCAACTCGAATATCTGCCACATACGTCAGAAACCCATAACAACCATATTGAAGATATCTCCTGGCCCTCGTGGTTGAACAAAGAGTTGGCCTATACGATGCTCCCTCAGCAGGAATAACCAATTCTCCCCACTCAGGGTTCGAACTCTCACTAGCTGGCGCTGACAGTCAATCATGGCCCCATTGGGGCCTAACCAGTCTATCAGAATAATAACCTTCGATCCTCGTAGAGGAATCAACACGAAATCAACGGAGTATCTCTCGTTGAACAGATTCAGGACACACCCTCGGTGAACCCTCGAAGCACTCACATAATAGTCATTCGCAATCTCAATCTCCACTGGGTGATCTAGAGTCCCGGGAGCATCAAAAATCTTCTTGCTAAGAGCAAGAGATATAAAGGATTAGGTAGCACCCGAATCAAAAAAAACATGAGCAAACACTAAAAAAGATCCATATACAAGATCAGATAAAACGTGAGCATAAATAGGGAAAGTAATAAAAGATATGAATAAGTAACATACCAGTAACCACATCTGGTGCTACAAGGGCCTCATCGGTGCTTAGCTAAAATATCTTTCTCTTCGCCACATGTGTCTCCACCTTGCCCTGGCGGCCATCATTATTCCTCAAGGTAGTTGGTGCAGGCACCACCACTTCCCTTCCTGATAATCTCGGACAATCAGCCTTTCGATGGTCGGTTTGATTGCAATTAAAGCAAATCAGAGCACTCTGGGGGGTAGTCCTTACTCATATGGCCCGACTGGCCACAACTGAAACATCGTGAACCGGCCGCTCGACATGCCTTACTATGCGGCCTATAACACTTTCCGCAACGGCCCTAACCCTGCCGGCCTCTGGTGCGTGAATTGAAAGTCTTGGGCTTTTTAGCCTGGCCCACTGTTGTATGTACTTGATCAGGCCTACATTTCGTCCAAATCTCCAGCCTAATCTCCTGCTCACGAGCCTTTTCGATCTTATCATTCAGGGTCTTGCACCCCGAATGATAACTCTGGAGCTCCACACACCTTGAACTCCTGAAACGAGGGAGTTCACACTACAATCTGACCCACATCAATCTCGACTCGAAAGGATCTGAGCCGCTCATCCATAAGCTCCATAATCCCCTTCTTGATGGTACCAAACATCACAAGAGTAGCATCCAAGATAGCACGAGTAACCTTGGCTGTAATGAACTCACGCAACCTGTCATCAATCGGTATTGTGCCCGAGCCAGAACCTGAACCAGAACCAGAGTTATAACATCCCAAAATCAGAGTAATGTTTTCATTTTTCCAAAATAACTCCAAAACAATAATTTTTTACAAAAGCATTGTTTCAAAAATATAATTTATAAATCAGAATATCCTGGAATCCAATAACATAAAATCCGAAGGATGTGCATGATCACGCCTCCACCTTGCCACGATCATCTGAAGTACCTAAA
The DNA here is from genome assembly GCF_051521515.1 of Lactuca serriola. Taxonomy (NCBI): domain Eukaryota; kingdom Viridiplantae; phylum Streptophyta; class Magnoliopsida; order Asterales; family Asteraceae; genus Lactuca; species Lactuca serriola. The sequence continues at coordinate 22,019,858 of NC_136411.1, forward strand.
ACAATAAACTAAAAATGTAAGCATGAATCTTAAGGAGTTTCCCCAAAATACCACTATAAAAACATGCATGTTGGGTCCACAACTAACATAATGGATTACCCTTGAGCCCACAACATGAGTTTGGCTTGCCTTCCGACTCATAGATCATGTCTGGCTTGCTTCTAATCCCACAACATAAGTCTAGCTTACCTTACTAGCCCACAAATTATGTATGGCTTGTTCCTGAGCCCACAACAAAAGTCTGACTTGCCTTACTGGCCCAAAAATTATGTTTGGATTGATCCTAGGTTTGTTGGCTTCCATAAAGAGCAGGATTGCCTCAACCCAACCATACTATATTGACATATACATAACAGATAACATATATCTAGCAAATAGATCAGACAGACTAACAGGAAGATCTGCAGATCACTACCACATAGCAACATCTTATATCCCAGAATACAGATCTAACAGATCACTACTACATAAAAACACCCTATATAATAGAATACATAATCTAGTAGGCCACAATTAGTTTGGATTATTATCCATATTTGTTCTCTGTAGTAGACTTTGAGGACGAAGTCTAGTTCAAGTAGGGTAGAGTTGTAACACCCCAGTTTTCAGGTATATTCAAATTCATCTCTTGGTTTTATATTATGTCATTTTGGTCCTTGGATTGGAAAGAAGTAGCCATGAGAAGCCCTAATGGCAAGATTGTAATTTTGATTCAGGAGGTGTACGCTAAGCGTACATGTGAGTACGTTGGGCGTACACATATATACTCTTGGCGTACTCATGTCCGAATGAAACCCTAACTTTTTTTGGTTTGAGGGTTATTTAAGCATCCTTATGGCTTATTTACCCCCACCTTTTCAGCCTCCAAATCCCTTGAATCATTTTTGGCAAACCCTAGTTCTTTAAGAGTGTTTTTGAGCTAAAAGTGTGTTCGTGGTGTGCATAAAGAAGAAGGAGTTGCATCAAGGAGCTTAGAAGTTGAAGCAAGCTTGTGGATCTTGGATCATTACCTCCTTGGGAAGCTCCACAAGGTAAAAATTCTTCACCTTGATGCTTTATTTGCTTGGATCTCATTTTGGTAGCTTTATGTTGTTCTTCTTGTCTCAAAAGTCCCATTCTTCTACATGTTTGGTTTTGGACGATTTGGGTAGTCCTTTCAAACCCTAGGAAGGGTCCTAAGCCATAAAAATGAGGTCCCTTTAGCTAGTTTGGATCCATGTTTCTTGTAGAAGGTCTTAATGGATTAAGACCTTGACTTAAGGACTTTTTGGGCGTGAAAAGTCATAAATTTGGGAACTTTGTGACCCTAGTATGCCTCTGGACCTTGGATCCGAAGTTTAAGTTCAAGTACTAAAGCCATTAAGCACTTAATGAAGATGTTGGGTCTGTGAGGGTACGCCTTGCGTACCTGGTTAGCCACCTCAATGGTTGTTCTCTACGAAGCCTTGTATACGCTGAGCGTACCTCCGGAGTACTCCCTTCGTACTCACTTGGATAAGCCCATGTTGAGCTAATTCGGTTGGGTTGACTCGGCTGGGTTGACTTAGTAGGTTTTTGGACTTTGAGCAGTTGGCTCTGAGTTTGACCAAGTTTGACTTTTGAGGATATTTTGGGTATTGTTGGGATTTTGATGGAATTGGTCACTTCGTGGATGTAGGCATTGAGTAGAGAGTTGAGATTCAGAGTCTGGTCATATCAGTTCTGTTCAACTTGTGAGGTGAGTTTTCCTCACTTTAATTTCGGGTCGAAGTCTCCAAGCCTGGCCCATTGGTTTGATAACGTGATATTTTGATATGCTGAGTATGTAATAAATATGCATGCTAATTTTGATATGCTTGTCTGGTAGATCTGTAGGACTACCTGTGATACTGTCTGTTTATCTGTATATGATATTATCTGTTATATGTCGACATATTGTGTGGGATGGGTTAAGGTTGTACTACTATGTGTTGTAGCCAATAAACCGTGGAGCAAACCAGATATATGCTGAGGTCTGGGGAGGGCATGCCAGACTCATAGTGAGGGCTCACGAGCATTCCATATACGAGCTGAGGGCCAGGAAGGGCATGCCAGACTCATAGTGAGGGCTCATGAGCATTCCAGATACGAGCTGAGGGCCAGGAAGGGCATGCTAGACTCGTAATGAGGGCTTATTGGTATTTAGTCTGAGGACTGATCGGGCCGGGGAGCAAGTCAGACATAAGTTGTGGGCCAAGGGCAATCCAGACTTATGTTGTGTGCTCAGGGGTAATCCAGTATGTTAGCTGTGGACCCATTGCATGTTGTTATTGTATATGTGCTATTTGTATGTGTATAGGTATTTTGGGGGAACTCACTAAGCTTTAGGCTTACAGTTTGTTGTTATGTTTCAGGTACTTCAGAGGTTCGCAGGAAGGCGAAGGTGTGATCGTGAACCTCCTCGGGTTTTGATTTTATGATTTTGGGAAAACTCTGATATTAAACCTGATTTGAAAACTATTTGTAAACAATGATGATTTGTAGGTTGTTTTAAAAGTTTAAAATTTTCATGAATTTTATGGATGTTACAATATGGACCTTTTCAAAATTATGTCTAATCTATTCTTTAATGTACTTTGACTTAGAACTCTCCTTTGAGATTCTTTTTCCTCACATTCAATTAATCAAAGTCTAATTGTAGCTAGGTCGATCAACAATTAAATATAACGCTCTAATAGTTTCATAAATATGAGCAAACGATTACGATACATATCTACAAATTTTATTAAAAAAACAAGTAAAAAAACCACTCTATTAATTTTAAACAAACACGTTTGAGAGACAAAGATTGTAAAAAAACTCACTACTCAACAATAAACGTAATAAAACAGAGACCCATACCAAACTACAAGGGCATTTTTGTCCAAAGTTGAGTATGTACAAAATGAAAAAGGCAGGAACAACACAAACTCCACATGTAGTAATAGAAATGGATTGTAGGGGAATTTTCATCCTAAATTGAATGTCTACAATATGAAATGGAAAGGAACAACACAAACTCGATAGGTTGGTGTCTGGATAGAAATATGTGCTTAATTAAGCATCCGAAGAACCAACTTCATTAAGCATCCCAAGCACCATGAAGAATCTTCACATGTAATTATAAACCTTAGGGAAATTTTGTCCAAATTGGAATAAATGATCAAATTGAAAAAGGATGTTAGCTTCCTAAATATTGATAAAAAGATAAACTATGAAAGGGGACAAAAATGAAGGTCTTGGAGATGTTTTACAGAGGGGAATTGTTATTGACAAAAAGATAAATTGGGAATGGGGACATAAATGAAGTTCTTAGAGATGTTTTAGTCAGGGGAATTGTTGTCTGAAATTAAGTATCTATAACATGAACTGGGCAATATCAACAAAACTTGATGGGTACCAAACTGGGCAGCAAGAATTTGCTTATTTTAGCCTCCCAAGAACCAACAAGCATCTCTAGCAAAAATTATGCAGGAACAAAAGCTTAAGGGCAATTTCATCTATAATGGAACAAATTATCAAATTTACAAATTATGTTTAGCCTCCTAAATACTGACATGGAGATAAACTAGGAATTATGGACAAAATCAAGTTTTTGGAGATTATTATTTGGGTCATAAGAGAGTTTGAACACTTTGTTAGCTACAAGGGCAAAAATGTTTTTAAAATCAAAATTGTTATTATAAGGGAATGAGAAAAGAAATATGGGAATAAGAAAAAAGAAAAGGAATTAATGTCTGGTTTTAACAGAGGAACTAAAAAAATCAATTAGTCAAGAACTTTAGTAACATACATAAATTTATTTCTGCTAACTAAGAATTTCTCATTTGTCACTAAATCAAGAAGCCATGACTCTTTAGCAAGAAGGTGTATATTTAGAAATCAAGAACTAGATAATTTGATTATAAATAAATTGATTAATAAGTAGCAAGCTTGATGAGTAACAGATGCATGTCAATAAGTAGAGATGGAAAATCAAAATCGATCACGTAAGTAGAGATGAACTTTAGAAAATAAATCGTACCTTAAGATGATGAAGTCGGATGCACTGATGAGAATTATGGAATGGACGATGAGAATCGAAATGGGTTGGAAGGATTATCTAAAGAAGATAGTCATTTATTAGTATGTATAGGAGGAAACCTGGAGATGGAGCTTGGAGACACGTTCACAATGTTCAAAAGAAGGAAAGTTTCATCCACAGTAGAAAAGAAATGAACGTGTTCTATTCGGTTCCACCTATTTGGGTGAAACTCTTTTTTTAATGAATTGTCCCATTGACTTAGTCAAAGTCTTCTTCAGTCCTTGTTCTAGGTTATGCCAAACACACGCAAAAAAATTGTGTTGTTTTGTCCCACCTAGTTCAGCCCACCAAACGAGTCCTAAGGTACCGGTTAGCAGGAGAACTAGGTAGAATAGAACTGAACTATATTGAACAGGATAGGACTGGACTAGAGAAATAATTTTTATAGTGGTTGGTAAGACTGAACAGAACATAAAAAGTTGTCTTTAATAATAGAACTAGACAGAACAAGATGTAAAAATGACAACATTGCCCTTCTGCAAAAAATATTCATAATAACTTTGTTTAATATACATAACTTCAAAATAAACATTTTTATTAAAAATTTATTTAAATTCATCTTATTAAAATAAGTTTTAATACCAAATGATCAAAATTGTTTCAAAATTAACAAAGTTCTAAACCAAAATGGTTTCCAAAATCCTTAATTTTAGATGAAAAAAATAACAAACTTCAATTATCATCTTCCAATATAGTCTTTGCAAAAAGTGGTTTGGTAGTTGCGTCCAAGTTATTCCACATCATCAACAAATTAAGGTTTTTGTTAAACTTCAAACAAACTCACATGATTTCTATAGAAGAAAACTCCATTGTCTTCAACTCTTCATGTATGGTTTTTAACTTTGTGAGGTCATTAGTAGAAGACGTAAGAGCCCTATTCATTTTTTTTAGATTTCCTCGCATACAATAGCTAACCCCATTTGAATTACATGTGTTACTTCTTCTGATGCCTCTTTTCTTTTTTTATTTCGCGTCGAGTCTTTAGGATTTAGATTGGAGGAAGTTGCGGTGTTTTGAGGGTTAGAATTAGACGATGGAAAAATTTCTCCTTCTCCGTTATGAATATTTTTATTTTCTATCATATCAGCCGCCGATTTAGCCATACAGACTATAGCTCAATCTTTACCAAAAACATTTGCTAGTCGCTCCTATATAGGGAATTGTTTGTTCGTGACATAGTTTTTTTCGATGTTTCTAGCAAAACAAAAAAAAGTTACATGTAAAACCATATATTTAGTACTTATATATATATATATATATATATATATATATATATATATATATATATATATATATATCACTAAGTTTTAGACATCCCTCTAATATCTCAGTAGAATCAACTATATAATCACTAACCTTTAGATATTCCTTTAAATGTTTGATTTTGTTTTGGACAAGCTTTGATGTTATATTAATACCCATGACTTTTTCCTGTGACTTTAGAATGAGTTGATTATGTGTTCCCCGCCTAAAGCTTCCATTATCACCTCTACCGCCAATAACAACAATGACTTGAAGGATGGTAATCAACGCATCCTCTTCTTCTTGAGTCAATTGACGCTTATTTGCCATGATTTGTTACCTATTTTGGACATATTATACATAACAAAGGTAAACAGAAAAAAATATAAAAAATATTAAAATAATTCTTCCACTTAGTTAAAATTAATAAAAAAAAAAACATACACAAAATTCGAATTTGTTGACGTCCAAAATAATTAAAAATAAAAAACCTAAAAATAAAAGTTCTAAAATACAAAAACAATCTACTACGATCATGTTAACATCCAAGAATCAAACATTTCTTGGGCTAAATCATCACTCCATTGAGTCCATTCGTTACCTGATTCAACAACATCCACAATTTGAAATTGATTTGGTTGCTCTCCCCCGATAAGCATATCTACAACATTAGTAGACATATTGTGCTCTGGGTCAAGAGTCATGTGTGTCCTAATAAAATTATGTAGCAAAGCACATGCCATGACTATTCTCCCTAGAATTCTTATTGGATAAAATGAAGGACTTCTCAATATAGCCCAACCTCTCTTTAGTAGACGAAAACACCTTTCAGTAACATTCATCGCTTATGAGTGTTTCATGTTAAAGTATTCTTCCTTATTTGTAGGTGCACGTGTACGACCTTCCCATTTCCGTAAATGATACCTAGTACCTCTATATGGTGCCAAAAAACCTTCACCATTGATATATCCTCCATCAGCTAAATAATAGTTACCTATAATAAATAAAATAATAGGTATGAAAATGTTACTATATTTACTTTCAATATTTTGTAATTATTGTATTAGCCTACAAACTAGAATCTTCAATTCTTTATGTCTAGTAATTGAAACCTGCAAAACCCTTGAATCGGTAGCCGAACCTTCCCAATCAGCTAAGAAGTAGACAAAATTCATGTCACGTTTACAGACAACTAAGACATTTGTTGCTATTTTACCCATGTTCTTGTTTGGTACCTTCGTTATCTGAGTCAAGGACATTAACTTCAATATAAGTTCCATCAATGGCTCGTAGACAACCCTATAAATAATATATTTACTCGTTGTTAGTTAAAGCCTTATATTAGCTATTAGTTAAAATCTTATATTAATTTGTAATATATCTTAATAATGTTATAATGGTTACCTGAAACTTTTTCCACCGGTTGTCCGTACAATCATTTGCAACAAGCGTTCGGGTTGACAAACAATACCTTGTGTATATGTGTTAAAGCACCCAAAACTTGATGAACATACCTACCTACCGTTTCCCATGACCGATAGAATCTAACTTGAGTACATATGTTTTTGTGGTGTGCTAATATGTTTAGGAGTGTAGCAACTTGCCTCCTAAATATTGACAGAAAGATAAACTAGGAATGAGGACAAAAATGAAGTTCTTGGAGATGTTTTACTCAAGGGCGTTGTTATTGACAGAAAAATAAAGTGGCAATGGGGACAAAAATGAAGTTCTTGGAGATATTTTACTCAAGGGCATTGTTATCCGAAATTAGGTATCTACAACATGAACCGCGCAATAAGAACAAAACTTGACAGGTACCAAACTGGGAAACAAAAATTTGCTTATTTTAGCTTCCCAATAACCAACAAGCATATCTATCAAAAATTGTGCATAAACAAAAGCTTAAGGGCAATATCGTCTAAAATGGAATAAATGATCAAATTTACAAATGATGTTTAGCCTCCTAAATTCTGACATGAAGATAAACAGGGAATGGTGGACAAAAATGAAGTTCTTGAAGATTATTATTTGGGGTCATAAGAGAGTTTGAACGCTTTGTTTGCTACAGAGAAAAAATGTTTTTTAAAATCAAAGTTGCTATTATAAGGGAATGAGAAAAGAAGAATGAGCATAAGCAAAAAGCAAAGGAATTAAGGTCTAGTTTTAACATAGGAGCTAAAAAAAACGAATCGTCTTAAGAAATCAAGAAATTTAGTAACATACATAAATTGATTTCTAGTAACTAAGAATTTATGATTTGTCAATCAAGAAGCCATAAATCTTTAGCGAGAAGTTGTATATGTAGAAATCAAGAACTCAGTAAATTAATTATCAAGAAATCGATTAATAAGTAACAAGCTTGATGAGTAAAAGATTCATTTCAATAAGTAGAGATGGAAAATTGAAATCGATCACGTAAGTAGAGATGAACTTTAGATAATAAATTGTACCTTAAGATGATAAAGTCGGATGTACCGATGAGAATTATGGAATGTCCGATGAAAATCGAAACGGGTTGGAAGAATTATCTGAAAAAGATAATCATTTATCGGTATGTATAAGGGGAAACCTAGAGATGGAGCCTGGAGACACGTTTAGAAAATTCAGAAGATTGATAGTTTCGTCCACAATAGAAAAGAAATGAACGTGTTCTATTCAGTACAACCTATTTGGATGAGACTATTTTTCTAATGAATTGTCCCGTTGACTTAGTCAAAGTCCTCTTCAGTCATTGTTTTAGGTTACGCCAAACCTTTCCCAATTTTTTTTGTGTTGTTGTGTCCAACCTAGTTCAACCCACCAAACGGGCCCCAAGGGTTCCCGTGCATATATGACTTATCATCTTTTGCAAACATTAGGAATTTATGTGGCATGTATTACAAGTTTCACATCATTATCAACGTTAACAATATATATATATATATATATATATATATATATATATATATATATATATATATATATATATATATATATAGGTTGAACGGATAAGTGATGAAATAATAAAACATAAAGAATAAAATGCAATAACGAATTTATAAAGACCAGTAGTGTTGATTGGGTATCTGCATTGATAAATAAATTATATAATAGTATTATAATAACATTATTATCCCTTATATGTGATCTTAAGGCATCCAATCCTCTTTTGATTTTTTATTTACTACCCATAATGTAAATTGGATACCCCATTACTCTTAACCATAAAATGATTTAAGGGATAATAAGAGACCCATCCAACAACAATTCAAAGTAAGATACCAAAAGAATATGATACCTCTTCCCAAAATATATAGGAAAAATGTGAGGCAACGAATTCACCAAATGTTATGCAACAAATTCATGTTATTAAAAAAAATCATATTAATTCAATAAAATTAGTAATCATGATATCACCTCCACCTCTACCTCTTTTAACAGTCAGAGAATAAGAAGTTGATTTTACAAAAACCAAAATTTAATTACATCCTTTGTAACAGTTACAATAAGCAACACTCAAATAAGTTGTTTTTATTGCAATAATTCATCAAAATAGAAGGCAAATCCAATTACGTTATCTTTGTTTAAATTTTTATAAGATTAATTGATATCAATGGTCAGATTTAGACAAAGAGAGGAGTGATTTAACAAAAAGAAGTTCGGTACATACGCGGAGCCAAAAAAAGTTTTAGGGTTTTCCTTTTATATATATATATATATATATATATATATATATATATATATATATATATATATATATATATATATATATAGAGAGAGAGAGAGAGAGGTGGACTCAATTGAGAAAATAAAAAAAGTTGAGAATGGAGGAATCATTCTCAGCCACTCATTTTATTCAAGCAATAAAAAGACACGGTGACAAACTTGTAAATATGAGAACAACCTTCAATCTCAAATACGTATCTGTAGTTCAAACTCATTCATCGTTCATCATCCAAATTTCTTCTCAAACTTTCAACAATCATCCAGATTTCTTCAATTAAACCATCATTAACATCATCTAGTGCTAATCAATCATCGATCTTCGTCAATAATCAACACGATTCAACAGTTAACAACAAAAATTTGTTTTTGGTTCTTTTAATTCAACCTTCAATTGTGCTTGAATACGATCAGATCTTCAACATCTATGATTAATTATACTCCCAGTGTTATTAGATCAACATCATCGATAATCAACAAAAATTCACTTCATATCATTCATTCAACATCGATTATCAAATAAAACTTGAAAACTGAGGTTAGAAAAATATCAAATCGTTTTTTTTTTTTTTGAAAAATTTCATATAATTCTCTATCAATCTACTCTTTTGTAGATTTAAATAGTCAAAATATCATGTTTTTAACATTTTTAAAAAAAGTTAAATTGTATGCACTCCAACTGTTTGATGAAATGCATGAACTAAATTAGCACGTTATATTCATATATGAATATGTTTTCTCAGTATATGATTATTAAAACAAAAAAAAACAAATATGCAAGTCTGTATGTTATTCATATGTGAATAACATATAAAAATTATATATATTTGTGAAAATACCTTGTAATATTCATATGTGAATATACTGTGTAATATTCATATGTGAATATACTGTGTAATATTCATAAGTGAATATATCATCTAATATTCACAAATGAATATACTATGTAATATTCACATGTGATATACCATGTAATACTATGTAATATTCAGATATGAAAATATTATCTGATATTCATAAGTGAATATACCATCTAATATTCACAAGTGAATATACTATGTAATATTCATAACTAAATGCATCGTCTAATATTTAAACATGAATATACTATGTTTATTATATGCTATATTCATATATGAATAATACTTAAACTGTAAAAAAAAATAAAAAAAATAATCATAGTTTTTATTCATAACTGAATAACGAATTTACTGTAGTAAAAATCTGATTCATTTTTATTCACTTATTAATAACGATAGCTGAAAATATAAAAAAAAAATTATTTTATCTTAAAACTATATCAATATGGATGTCTATTTGTAGAGAATAAAAAATCATGAATTTTGGTATATTTAAAATCATTTTTTGATAAAAATAGCTTCTTAAAAATTAAAAAAAAAACGAAAAAATTATGTTTTTGTATATATTACGGTAATGATTAGCATACTTTAAGGAAACATGTTTTGTTGGAAAACACATGTCTATTCCTTTCCCATTTATGCTGGTACGACGGAGGCTTTTGCGGCAAAAATAAATGAGTGGCTGAGAATGATTCCCCCATTCTCAACTTTTTTTTTCTCAATTGAACCCTCCTATCTCTCTCTATCTCTCTCTCTCTCTCTCTCTATATATATATATATATATATATATATATATATATATATATATATATAGAGAGAGAGAGAGAGAGAGAGAGAAAGGAAGGATCATTTGAGAACTCAGAGTTTCCCGAGAACCCGATAACTGAAAGTGTAACGTTTGATCAAAAAAATGAAGGGCTAAGATACAAGGTGGTGTTTTGTAAATAAGTAGAACCACTAAAGAGTTGGGGGTATCTTAATTAAATGAGAGAGGGGTACTATAGGAAAGAATAATATAATTAAAGTTTTTGGTAATCTATCATCTGATACAGGAAATTTGCAAGACATCTATCTTTCACAAACCCACGATCTTTTGTCCTCCTCCCAACGACCTTCTTCTCTGGTGCCTGCTTCAACAATCTGCTTTGCCGGCGTCGAATGATCTTTGATATTTCATCCTCTCCACCTCCTTCGCTGCCTTCGCCGATGTTTCGGTCATCAAGTGTTGCAATTTCTCCTAAAATCAACATCACAACGTCGTCCAGATCTGGAATTAATCACCAACCTAAATATGAGATTGTTTTTAACAACCGATTTTGTTTTTTTTTTAATGGAAGATCGCTCACTACCTGCCCTGCCGACAATAGATTTGAAACCAAAGTTCATCGTAGTTGATTTGTCCGGTTAATCAGAAGAGAACGAAGATTGATTCCGAAAGACTCCAACAAAACTTAGTTACTCGTTTCCTCTGATTCCTACGACTATGTAAGTTTCATTTCTCTATGATTTTAATTAGTTGTTTCAGTTTTGAGGAATATTAATATTTTGTTTTGTTGAATTGAAATTGTTGATATTGCTTATGTAAGTTTCTTCATTCGTCAATTGTATATGAAACTAAAAAGACCAGGCCTAATATGTAAATGCAAAAACTCTTATATTACATTTACAATTATTTACAATCTATTTTGTAGATGCATTTTCTCTTATCAATTTCAGTGCTCATGTTAGCATGTCTTGTTTATGGAGATGATGGTTTTGCGTTGTTACAAGGACATTAAGAATTTGAGTGGCGGAATTTGTAAGAACTTGCTATATGGGCTTTGGTTGTGAAATTAAGGTATATTCAACGATAATGTATCTACTAATGTTAGCTTTAAACTTATTTTATGTGTTGCATAAGATTCAGTGCTTTGTTTGATTTTTATATGTTTTTGGACACAAACAACCAAAAGAAATACTATTTCAGACATGGCTGCTTGCTTTCTTATATATACTGAGATGAAATACTCAAACATAGGTGCTTGCTTGCTTTCTTATATATACTGAGATGAAATACTATTTCAGACATGACTAAAAAACCATTAGATGACACTGCCAAACACCCAAAACAATGTGAAATATAGGATTTTATAAGATAGATCATATATAGTATGATAAGTGGTTTCAAGTAATTGTATAAAATATGAATCCTGTACTCGTTTCAAACCGGAACCGGTCCCAAAAACACACCAACTATGTGTAACAGGTCCAATACTGGTTCTTTGCTTTACATGGAATCAATATTCAGTGTTAACGATTTCGATACCAAGTAATTGTTTTTATTCTTTGATAGAATTTTCTATTTTAAAAATATAAAATTTGAAAAGGTTTTTTGTTTTATAGAAATGAATTAATTATATAATTATATAAATTGAGATGTAGGTATTGTTTGGTAGGTTGAAACCTAAAAAACAAAAAGAATCTAGATATTTTTAAAACCATTTAATTATTGAAAATTGCAACATGTTTACATGCTCTTCTACGTGAAGAATATTTGCATGCTATTCAATCTCTTTATATGTAGATTAATGTATTGTTTTTCATTGCAATACTTGGAACGTATATGTTAATTGGTGATGTCGTAGTCAACCCCTGCCATTTCATGTTTGCTTTTGTATATAAATCTACTTAGATTTATAAAAAGTTTTTTGTTTTTTATTTTTGACCCTTTTCATATTGATTTTGTTTTTTGTTTCAAAAATCCAATCAGCAATCGATGGCAGAACTAGAAAATTGAATTGCAAAAGATGGTAAAAACCTATAACCAAACCCCCAAATCAATTGCTACTTTTGATTTGGAAATATTTGTGAATTTAATCGTTCAATCACTATTTTTATTCTTGAAGGCTCAATGAACTATTCGATAAATTGCAAATGGAGGATGTTAGGCGAGTTACTTCGTATTAAACCTCTTCGTTGACTTTTGCTGCAGCTGGAATAAATCCTCAGAGAGTAATGTTTGCACATTATCCATCTTAATATACACATATTTCTAAAATTTCTCACTTGCAAACATATATCTTTTTCCTTTTTTTTTCATTGTAATAGGTTCTTCCTATCATGATTGATGTTGGAACCAACAATGACAACCTTCTAGAAAATCCCTTGTGTAACTTTTTTTCTTCTCTTTTTGATTTTTTTTTCGAACCTTATTAAGTAAATTACAAGCGATTCACATGTAAATCACATATGAATCACATGTGATACACATGTAATTCACATATGAATTACATGTGATTCACATGTAAATCACATGTTATTCGCATATGAATTACATGTGATTCACATGTAAATCACATGTTATTCACATGTAAATCACATGTTATTCACATATGAATCACATGTAAATCATATATGAATTAGATGTGATTTACATGTTATTCACATATAAATCACATGTTATTCACATATGAATCACATGTAATTCATATATGAATTAGATTTTATTCACATGTAATTTACATATGAATTACATGTGATTCGCATGTAAATCACATATGAATTACATGTGATTCACATGTAAATCACATATGTATTATATGTGATTCACATGTAATTCACATATTAATCACATGTAATTCACATGTAAATCACATATCAATTACATGTGATTCACATGTACATCACAAGTAAATTATATATGAATTACGTTTATATGCACACATGCATTTTGTGTAAGTGTTCTTCATTAATTATTTTTAAAAATTTTCTTGTGAATTTCACATTTAAATCTTAAAAGATACAATCACATGTGAATATCACATTACATAATCACATGTGAATCTTACATGATATATATATATATATATATATATATATATGTGCGTGTTCTTGCATTAATCAATTTTTTTTATTTTCCTGTAGATTTTGAAGATTTTTTGGAAAATATTGAAGAGGTGAAAAGTGATAAATTGAAGAAAATATGAAAATATTGATATGAAAAAATGATAACACTGTGAATCTTTGTATTTTTTTTATATTTTATTTAAAAAAAATTCAATTTTTTTTGAAAAAAAGGTGCAGTTATTTTAAAAAATATTTTTTTCATTTTTTTTAAAAAATTCATGTTTTTTGAAAAAAATTAAAAAATCTCAATTTAAAAAAAAAATCGAAAATAGTTTTTTTTTAAAAAATAAATCCGAAATTTTGAGTTATTTTTATTAAATTTTAAACATTTATATTAATATATTAAATAACACAAAAAAATTTAACATTAAACGAGATTGGTAAGATGACGATCATGTCCTTAACAAATTACTTTTGAGTTCTCAACCGATCTCAACCCTATATATATATATATATATATATATATATATATATATATATATATATATATATATATATATATATATAGCGCTAAGTTCAAATGAGAATACTAAATAAAGTGAGAACGTGAGAACACTACTTTATATTACTATTCAGCTATGAATTTTGTATATACAACGTTATGACATTATTCATCAACAAATATATGAACAATCACACATTAATATTCACATTAAAATTTTGTATGTACAACTTTATGACATTATTCATCAACGAATATATGAACAATCACATATTTAACATTCACATTAAAATTTACTAAATTAGTATGTGTATATATATATATATATATATATATATATATATATATATATATATATATATATATATATATATATATAGGGTTAGAATTAAATGTGAATCACAAATATAGTGTGAATGTATGACCAATTTGTGTGCATTAGATTAAAAGAATGAGTGGTTAAGATGATCCTGGCTTAATGGTAATTAATTTGAAACAACTAATAAGATATAATTGTCAAATTAATTTAATAACAAAATATGGAAAATGCATATTTTAAGGAATAGATTTTAATTAATGTGAATTTTTTCATCCGACTACATTTTAATTTTCCTTTATTGGTGCTACAAAATTTTTAAAGAATATGGCATAAAATTCTTCATATTGAAAATTTTTACATATAAAATTCTTTATAAACTAGTTAATATAACAAAAGAAATATCAAACATAGCAAAAAAAATTATACCATAAATAATGTATAAAATTTTAAAATAGACAATGCCGATTAATACCCAGGTATGATTCAAACCATCTTCTCAATACATTCACTCTCATTCCAATTTATTTGGATTTCATGGTGATCAAGTTATCATTTGGAGATTTTATTACAAAACAAAAAATCATGAAATGACGATGAATCAAAGAACTCTACATCCCATTCTTGGTAACTAATTCCTTTGAAATCACAAAGAATATTTATGAGATGTAGGAATGCATTGCCGACATAAAGTTTAGTGATTTAGAAGAATTTTAAATCAAAACTTACAATTTAATAAATCTGGTGCACCATTAAGTTGAGAAGAAGAATCAAGTGATTATCAAAGTGATTCTAGAAGAACCAAGTAATTTTTGTAGAAACATGTGTTATTTTTTTTTTATTCCTAATAGAAGTAAAATGATTCTTAAAGAATAAAGTGATTCTTAAAGAAATGTATGTATGTGAAAACTTATGTGAATGTATAATCATAATATGTTTCTGATTCTCAAGGAATTAGTTGATTGTTATGTATGTGTGTAGAAATTATAAGTAAAAAAACTATAAGCTGAACTTTTTTGAATTTCAATGATTATGTTATAATAATTATGTGTTTTATTCTGTTAGAATGGTTTAAAAAATTAGGTTTATAAAATCTTTAAGAATATCTTTGGATACCTAGACAATCAATTGAAAATATACATACAACCTAATATGAACGATATTCTTTGAGAATATTAGTAGTTTCAAAATCAAAACTACAATTACGTAGCTTATTGATATTTCATATATAATTAAAAAAAAAAATCTTCAAACATTTACAAACAAAATAAGAAATCATGTTGCACCTAATATTTTTCAAATAAGGGATGTCAAAACCGATGGTGCTTGCAAAATCCTTATTCCAATTATTTAGTCCATGTGAACTCTCACAACAAGATTATATAAGGGGTTTGCTTCCTGCGATTAATGAAAAGTTTTTAGAGTAACTTTGTGGTTATTAGTATAATTGATCATGTATATGTTGAAAAAATGAAACGCTTGAGATATTCAAACGTTAATCTTATTTATTCCAAATAGATATCATATTTAATTATGGAAAATAAATGTCATATGCAAAATGCCAAAATTATTCATCTATATTGATTGGACCACAATTGGTCATACATTCACAAAATATTTATTAGTCATACATGATTCTAACTCTCTCTCTCTCTCTCTCTCTCTCTCTCTCTATATATATATATATATATATATATATATATATATATATATATATATATATATATATATATACACACACACTATAGTAGAATAGCAATATAAAATTGAATATATTCATATTATAATTACTATAATACTATACATATTAAATTCAATGAAAAATAATAGCATACAAATGGTGTTCTCATGTTCTCACTTTATTTAGTTTTCTCATTTGAACTTAATTCTATATATATATATCTGGAAAGAAATTTTTTTGGTAGAAAGGTAAGAAATTTTTTTTTCTACATAGTTTTTTGACGAAAAAAATAAATGAGTCACTAGATGAATAAAAAATAACATGATTCACAAAAAAAAGTTCTCAAAAAAACATGTCGATGATTCATCTATATAATACTCTTGTTGTTATTCAGTAAAATTGTCATAAAAGTGAAGTTTTTCTTAATTTACTTAAAAATGAATCATAAGGATTTTTTTAGAATTTTTTTTCTTGTGAATCATCTTACAAATGAATCATCTAATGATTCATTTTATTTGTTCGCTAAAAAAATATATAGAAAAAAACTTTTTACCTTCGTACCGAAATTTTTTCCTTCTTATTTGATATTATATATATATATATATATATATATATATATATATATATATATATATATATATATATATATATATAGGGATGAGAAAAAAGACCGAACCAGTCGGAACCGGCCGAATCGGACCGGAACCGGGAACCGGCTTGTAACATCCCGGAATAGCAAGAGTATAGTTGAAGGGCTAAAAGAGTAAAATTGGAAGGGGAACTCGGCGAGTCCATGGGTGGACTCGGCGAGTAGAGTCGCGACTTGGTCGCGTGTTAAGTGGCCGACTCGGCGAGTCAGTAAGATGGACTCGGCGAGTAGGCGCTGAATGGAGAAAACCCTAAATCCGGAAGTTGAGCCCTATATAAAGAACATTATGTTTCCTCCCCAGCCTCCTTATCACCCCTTGAGTCCCAGAAACCCTAATTTCGTGGAGAAACCCCATTGTTGAGTGAATTGGAGCTTGGAGAGGTGGTTGTTGAAGAGATCTTGAAAAAGAAGAGGCTTGGATCAAAGGGCTTTGCAAGGATTCGGGTTGATCTTTCCTGGGAGCTTCTTTTTGAGGTATCATTTCATTGTTTGAGCTGCTATTGTCTAGATTCTTCATTTTGGGGGTGTTAGAGATCATATCTTTTAGTGTTTTGGAGTTTAAAGGTTAGATTTGAGGTTGCTACCTCATATCTGGAATGGAGAAGGGTTGGAATGCCTGAAAGTCCCTGTGTTTGAGTGTGTAGTGAAGCTGTCATGTCCCAAACCCTAGCCCTAAAGTGTATAAGGCCTAGATCTCTTTGGATTCACGTAAAGTTTGCGACTTTACGTGATGGATGGGTTGTAAGAGGCTAGATCTATGTTTTGGATCAATTGCATGGCCTGGAATGCTTCTGTATAGATTCAGACCGGTTGTACTCGGCGAGTCACATGGTAGACTCGACGAGTTGCTTGAAGATAGGCTGGGACTCGACGAGTTGGAAGAACAACTCGGCGAGTTGGATGAAGATGGCCTGGAACTCGATGAGTTGCAAGAACAACTCGGCGAGTAGGTTGAAGATAGCCTTAGACTCGACGAGTCTGTTCTTGGACTCGGCAAGTCTTGTCGAAGAGTCCCAATGTTTTCTGGTTGAGTCGAGAATCGGTGAGTCAAGGGATGACTCGGTGAGCTGTGTGCGAGTGGACTCAGAGTTGTTGGACTCGGTGAGTCTCGGGGTGACTCGGCGAGTTAGGTCGCGGATTGAGGGAAGTTCTGAGCTTAGGGACTCGGCGAGTCATCGGGTTGACTCGGCGAGTAGAGTCAGTCAGGGGTTGACTTTGACTTTGTCCAAGGGTTGACCAATTGTCTTCCAGGGGTATTTTGGTAATTATGGGTATTTAATGAGTTCAATGCTTTGTTGTTGTTCATTGGAGGAGTTCGTGTCGGAGTTTGGAGTAGCGGGATCTTATCCTTTCAGCCGGCAGTTTCGAGGTGAGTTATCCTCACTATATCAACAGGGACTAAGGCACCAAGGCCGGTCCTTATCGGATTGAGATCCGGGTAGTTGTTGTTATGTTGTTTCCTTGATATGTTTGCATCCTGGTAGCTAGGATGGTATATGTTAGAGACCTGATTGAGATCGGTATCTTGTAACACCGAAAATTTCAAAACAATTTTTCATTTAAAAATAATCGTTTAATTCTTAAAAACACTTTGCTTAAAATCTCATTCATAATCGAATTACAAAACATAATTCCATCTTCACTTGCATAATAAACCAGGATCCTCAAAACATGACTATTTCTCTGGTGTGTACAATCGAGCCGGTGTCGTCCCGTGATCCTGAGAGAAACCTGAAACACATAACACAAAACACTGTAAGCACGAAGCTTAGTGAGTTCCCCAAAATACCATACATAACACATATTAGCCACTCGAGGCTATAACTCTGTGGGTCCGTGGACCCTACTCTGTGAACCTTCCGGTTCTAACTCTGTAAACATGCACAACATAAATCACATAGAAATAATGCAGTACAACACGTAACATACACAACATACAAATACTCTGTCACATAACTCTGGTTACCTACTCAAGGTAAAGTATAGTGAGAAGACTCACCTGGAAATCAGAAATCAATTATCTGCACATGCGAACCTCGGACTTGCCACCAACTAACACATAAGGCAAATATCTCTAATTAGTACTCGAAGTCCCAACTCTAATTAACCGGCGATTACTCTTTCCCTCTCTAGTCAGGTAATGGGTAAAAGACCATTTTACCCCTCCCTGACCTCTATTACCTCTGTTGACCAAAACTCCCAAAGTCAACATAAGACAACTCAAGTCAACGGTCAACACTGACCAGACTCGGCGAGTACACAAGAGTGACTCGGCGAGTCAATGCGGGTTCTCTAAATCCTTTTTAAACCTCTTAGACACGACGAGTTCCCTCTCCACTCGTCGAGTTACTCGGCAACGAAACGTGGGGCAACCCCGACTCAACTCGTCGAGTTTGCCTATGGAATCGGCGAGTTGCTCCCATGACAACCCTCATCTGACCTTCTGAGGTCAGATCTGCTTCACGAAACCATAGATTTAACTCCCTCAAAGCCAATAACCACGAAAAGGTCGAACCTTGGGCACTCATGCAAGGTTCTACAAGCTCATTTGGGTGAAACCCTCCATTACATAACAACCCTAACTCAAAACTCCAAATAGAATGCATAAAGCAGGATGGAAAGGGACTCTCTGGACCTCTTTGGATCCAGATCTATGGCTTCACACTCAATGGGACACTATACTCCACAAATTAAGCCATAAAAGAAGCTAGAAAGCCCTAAAATCACCAATCTTACCCAAAACAGAAAATAGAGAACGATTTGATACCTCAATAGTGAAGATGCAAGCTCAGAAGCTCTGAATCGACACCCCCTTGACCTCCCTTTGCCGGAATGACTACTCCATTGCACAACCACCTCAAGAATGCTCCAAAATGGCTCTTCTTCACTCTCTTAGCTCTCTGGTTCGATAGGAGTCTCTCAAAGGTGTAGGTGGCCGTCACTAAAGGCCATAAGGGCCTTTAAATAGGTCCTAAACCCAGACACTTAGGGTTTTCCTTGACAGCGCCGACTCGGCGAGTCCAAATACCCGATTTGTCGAGTCCCTTCATTAAATTGGTCCCCAAAACGCGATCCTACTCGATGAGTTGAGGCGTCGACTCGCCGAGTCTCCTCATTCCCCAATATAAAATACTCAAATTCCCATACCTAGATATCCAGATGTTACGATTCTCCCCCACTAGAAACAGACTTCGCCCTCGAAGTCTCACTCTGGAAACAACTCCAGATGTTGCTCACGTATCTCGCGTTCCGGCTCCCAAGTAAGCTCTGACCCCTTCCGGTGTTGCCACTGGACCTGCACCAGAGGCACCTCTTTGTTCCTCAGAACCTTGATCTTTCGATCCCGAATAGCCACCGGTCTCTCAACGTAGTTCAGGCCCACATCCACCTGAATATCCTCTAATGGCATTACTGCCGACTCCTCGGCTATACACTTTCGCAACTGCGACACATGGAAAGTGTCATGGATCTGACCTAGCTCTGCAGGTAGCTCCAACCGGTAGGCTACCCTGCCTACCCTTGCGATCACCCGAAAAGGACCGATATATCGGGGCCCCAGCTTGCCCCTCTTCCTGAATCGGGTCACTCCTTTCCAAGGAGAGACCTTCAGGAGTACAAAGTCACCGACCAAAAATTCTAGCTCGGACCGGTGCCTGTCCGCATAACTCTTCTAGCGACTTTGAGCGGTCAACAACCTCTGACTGACCTGCTGTATCTACTCTGACGTATGAAGCACGATCTCTGTACTTCCCATCACACGTTGCTCTACCTCTCCCCCGCAAATGGGGTCCGATACTCCCTTCCCTACAACAGCTCAAAGGGTGGCATACTGATGCACTAATGATGGTTGTTGTTGTAGGAAAACTCTGCCAAGGGCAAATACGGGCCACAAATCCCCCCCCCCCCCCGAAATCTAATACACATGCCCGAAACATATCCTCGAGCATCTGAATCGTTCGCTCGCTCTGAAGTGTCCGCAGACATCACCATGGTAAACTCTAGCTCATTTTTCATATTCATCTTCGATACCGAGCACCAGGTCAGCTTTTGGCCCCACAGCTGAACCCCCAAAGGTCACACATAACATGATCCAAAACATCTCACTAACTTCCTCCCCGTGACCACTATCACGGCCCAGTGACATGCAAGTCACGAAATTCCCTTTTTCCTCATAAAAAAATACAATCCAATCGAAGATCGATTCAGCTCTAACCTCTGGCGTCTGCTGCGCATATTCTCCCGCGCGCCTCGCTGACCCTCCCGACAGAGACGGAGACCCCAGTCTCGCCCCGGTGTAACCACTAGGCTCCAAAAACTCAACACTAGGGCTACTCAAGCCTAAAACTCCTATGCATCATGCTCTTATCGGAGAACATTCCATCATCACACTCTCTTGCCGTATAGTGGGTACTATGGCTTCCCATAACATCACAACACCCTCTGACTGGCAAATACTACGGCTCCCAGTAGCATCACGACTCTCTCTCTCTGACTTGTGAGTACTACGGCTCCCCGTAGCATCACAACACCCTCTAACTGGCGAATACTACAGCTCCCCATAGCATCACGACTCTCTCTCTCTCTGACTTGTGAATACTACGGCTCCCCGTAGTATCACAACACCCTCTGACTGGTGAATACTACGGCTCCCCGTAGCTTCACCCTATACTCTCATTCTCATTACAACGCCACATTATGTTCACTAACTCATGCACCGAAGACTATCATAGATAGTTACACACACACTTGCCCCGATATGCATTACAGACTCTGGCGGCAACCGCCATAACACAGAACCTACCTCTGCGGAGATCCACTTCCTTAAATAATCCCTCTTGATGACAATACACGAAGGGCTCCCACTGGAACCGTGGATACATGATACATCACTAGTCATCTTAAACCCAAGACTCTAAATAAATCTGAAATCGGGACGCTATACGCGGAAACCACGGAACACCCTAACAGAGCATCACAATGTCCTGCCTCTACCACTGATTCCCTTACTCCCAGCACCATACACATACAACAATACATTTCCTCTGAATCCCATAATAATTTCCTATTTCACTCAATACGAAACTTCAGTGCATCCAAACACTCAATTGGAATACAAGGAAGGCGCTAACCCTTCAGAACACACTGATGATCCTCCGAAACCCTTTCCACTACTGCTTAAAATCCAAGCAAGAATACACATCCCAGCCCGGGAGTTGGCTACTCGACAATCTTCCACCCATATTTCAACCCATATTTCTCAACTGCCCATACCATCATTACGAGTCTTCCACTTGAAACGACTCTGACCACCACCAGATTCCTGACCATTGACCACCCGCCATGGGGACACCCATCCTTCTCTCAGACATATACAACATGCATTATCTCGACCTGCACCTTTCCTTGATCACCAATGACCCTGATCTCATGAATTCAAGCCGCATGTTTATGTATCCAACCCCTAACCGCTCTTGCACAAATCTCTGGTTCTCTCAATAAACCACCCGGTTCTTCCCCACTTAGAGTTCGAACCATCACTATCTGACACATCAACAACCTCACGAACTATTTTCACCAGTAATAACGCACTTGCCCCTGGAAAGTGCTACGCAACGCCCGATAATCCCCTTTAAGGAAATCAATCGATCTCATAACTCTGAACCTCATATGAAATCCTCAAGAAATTCTCATCACGACTGCCTCTAGTCGTTCCAAGTCTCGTACCAATCCAATACCAAACAACTCAACTGTCCAATAACATCACTGACTCATAGACTGGACCACGAAATCATCATACTTCCCCACCTCGACTCATCAACCGACGTTCCAACACATGGATCATCCCAAGAACAGGGACCCACTCCCATATTCAATACCCAACATAGATAGAAAAACCACTGCACTGATTAACTCGACTGGACTCCCCACTGATACCTGTACAATACGCCCTACTATACTCAAATAGGTGTAACGTGGTCCTCGACTATCTCAGTCCCAACTAACTATCTGCTCATGATAAATCACTGCCTTGCGGCACACATGCTACCTGATACTCTGATGGAAAATCATCATCAATGACAACCTGCAGGGTTTACCCCCAAACCCAAAACTTAAACATCATGCCTCTCATGTTTTGCACACGAACATAAATAGCACCACCCAGGTCATAGAAGG
This sequence comes from Lactuca serriola, assembly GCF_051521515.1. Lineage (NCBI taxonomy): Eukaryota > Viridiplantae > Streptophyta > Magnoliopsida > Asterales > Asteraceae > Lactuca > Lactuca serriola. The sequence continues at coordinate 22,042,890 of NC_136411.1, forward strand.
TGACATCTCCTCTATCGACTGATTGCTCAACTCAGACAGAAATTCTCCCCTCCCTCTGACTCCTTACCAAAATACTCTGAAAGGATCTCGACCTCCCTCTCAAGGGACGCCTCTTCGAACTCAATCATGGCCCACAATCCTAAAACCCATAGTGTCCAATCTCTACCTCATCAATCGTGACCGGATAACTGGAGAACCACAAGCATCATTCACTACGAACCATGGTACTCATCCCATGACATCACTCCTCCATCTGCTCCGATGTATGGTACTCGAACCATAACATCATTCCTCGATCCGCTCCGATGTATGGTACTCGAACCATAACATCACTTCTCAATCCGCTTCGATGTATGGTACTCGAACCATAACATCACTCCTCAATTCGCTCCGATGTATGGTACTCGAACCATAACATCACTCCTCAATCTGCTTCGATGTATGGTACTCGAACCATAACATCACTCCTCAATCCGCTCCGATGTATGGTACTCGAACCATAACATCACTCCTCAATCGGCTCCAATGTATGGTACTTGAACCATACATCACTCCTCAACACGCTTCGATGTATGGTACTCGAACCATAACATCACTCCTCAATCTGATCCGATGTATGGTACTCGAACCATAACATCACTCCTCAATACGCTCATTAGAACCTTCAGAATACTCCCTGTATCAAGTATGGGTCCTCTGCTTTCAGTAGTACGGGCCCATACTACCTGCCACATCTACCCATACTTTCCACACGGACTATCCCGGAGCTCCTAAGTAGCTGCTCGACCTTCTCATTCACCAATTCTGTCGCGCGCTCAATCCCCAACAAAATTCTCTACTCTGCCAGCGCGCTCATCTGGCTAAGGTTACTCCCTAGGCTCTTCCTAGATTCACACACTTCTCTGCCATCAGCTGCTGAAGAGCTCCTAATGATGCCAGCTATCTACCTCCGAAATATCGTCATATTCGCTTGGTAGCTGACTCCCATCATCGAGAGATCCACAAAGCACGAAGCAAGCAGCATTCAAGCATCGAAGAATATATATGACTCACTCTGGGTGATAACTCCGCTTGCTCTGCTCATCCTCGAAAGTACCACCGAACTCTGCAACTCTTCCCCTCGCGGGTTCTAACTATTCTTTCTCTAAGTACCATGGTACTTATCTAGGTATCTCCCCTAGATTACTCCTCTACTCAAATCCCCTAAAGGATTCCAACTAAATATTCTCACTCATCACATACTCAAAAGCACATCGCATATAACAGCAATTCCTAGGCTAAGGCATCACAAATCAGGCCACTCTAGTCCTAAGATATGGAATACCTAGCTTGTCTCTAGCATGCAATAATATCTCATAAAGTGCATCATAAATATCTCATAACACAAAAGTAAGGGTATTTTGGGAAATCACCGTTCGGGCTCTGGCTGATTGTACACACTGCTCTTTCTCGCTTTCTCTTTGAACTCTTATTCGCTTTAGAAAATTATTTCTTTGAAAACATTTCTTACTTCCTCAGTTTGAGTCCAGATTTACCCGAAGGCGCATCCAAATCCCTCAAACTAAGGCTCTGATACCAACATGTAACACCGAAAATTTCAAAACAAATTTTCATTTAAAAATAATCATTTAATTCTTAAAAACACTTTGCTTAAAATCTCATTCATAATTGAATTACAAAACATAATTCCATTTTCACTTGCATAATAAACCAGGATCCTCAAAACATGACTCTTTCTCTGGTGTGTACAATCGAGCCGGTGCCGTCCCGTGATCCTGAGAGAAACTTGAAACACATAACACAAAACACTGTAAGCACGAAGCTTAGTGAGTTCCCCAAAATACCATACATAACACATATTAGCCACTCGAGGCTATAACTCTGTGGGTCCGTGGACCATACTCTGTGAACCTTCCGGTTCTAACTCTGGGAACCTTCCGGTTCTAACTCTGTAAACATGCACAACATAAATCACATAGAAATAATGCAGTACAACACTTAACATACACAGCATACAAATACTCTGTCACATAACTCTGGTTACCTACTCAAGGTAAAGTATAGTGAGAAGACTCACCTGGAAATCAGAAAGCAATTATCTGCACATGCGAACCTCGGACTTGCCACCGCCTAACACATAAGGCAAATATCTCTAATTAGTACTCGAAGTCCCAACTCTAATTAACCGGCGATTACTCTTTCCCTCTCTCGTAAGGTAATGGGTAAAAGACCATTTTACCCCTCCCTGACCTCTATTACCTCTGTTGATCAAAACTCCCAAAGTCAACATAAGACAACTCAAGTCAACGGTCAACACTGACCAGACTCGGCGAGTACACAAGAGTGACTCGGCGAGTCAATGCGGGTTCTCTAAATCCTTTTTAAACCTCTTAGACACGACGAGTTCCCTCTCCACTCGTCGAGTTACTCGGCAACGAAACGCGGGGCAACCCCGACTCGACTCGTCGAGTTTGCCTATGGACTCGGCGAGTTGCTCCCATGACAACCCTCATCTGACCTTCTGAGGTCAGAGCTGCTTCACCAAACCATAGATTTAACTCCCTCAAAGCCAATAACCACGAAAAGGTCGAACCTTGGGCACTCATGCAAGGTTCTACAAGCTCATTTGGGTGAAACCCTCCATTACATAACAACCCTAACTCAAAACTCCAAATAGAATGCATAAAGCAGGATGGAAGGGACTCTCTGGACCTCTTTGGGTCCAGATCTATGGCTTCACACTCAATGGGACACTATACTCCACAAATTAAGCCATAAAAGAAGCTAGAAAGCCCTAAAATCACCAATCTTACCCAAAACAGAAAATAGAGAACGATTTGATACCTCAATAGTGAAGATGCAAGCTCAGAAGCTCTGAATCGACACCCCCCTTGACCTCCCTTTGCCGGAATGACTACTCCATTGCACAACCACCTCAAGAATGCTCCAAAATGGCTCTTCTTCACTCTCTCAGCTCTCTGGTTCGATAGGAGTCTCTCAAAGGTGTAGGTGGCCGCCACTAAAGGCCATAAGGGCCTTTAAATAGGTCCCAAACCCGGACACTTAGGGTTTTCCTTGACAGCGCCGACTCGGCGAGTCCAAATACCCGACTTGTCGAGTCCCTTCATTAAACTGGTCCCCAAAACGCGATCCTACTCGACGAGTTGTGGCGTCAACTCGCCGAGTCTCCTCATTCCCCAATATAAAATACTCAAATTCCCATACTTGGATATCCGGATGTTACAGGTATCCTGAGAGATAGGGTGATGTTATGCTAGTGACCGGTCAGGTCGGTATCCTGGTTAGGATGATGATATGATATGTGATGTGTTTTGATCAACTTGTTGACTGTGAATTGCTATATGATTGTCTATTTATGTGCACCTGGTTGTTTGGACTGGAGTTGGGTTGAGGCGGGTCCTGCTTTGTGCTGTAGGCCAAGATACCCAGGGCGGACCGGTTGTCCCGAAGGCCCAGCGAGCGATCCGAATAGGCTGTAGGCCCCAAGAGGGCGGACCAGACGTGCCGAGGCTCGGAGAGTGGACCAGGCCAACTGAAGGCCCGGTGCGGGCGGACCAATCATACTGTAGACTCAGAGAGTGGACCAGGTGGATTGAAGGCCCGGTGCGGGCGGACCAATCACACTGCAGACTCGATGTATGTGGTTAGATTCGGAGAGTGGACCAGGTGGATTGAAGGCCCTGTGCGGGCGGACCAATCACACTGTAGACTCGAGGTATATGGCTAGATTCGGAGGGTGGACCAGGTGGACTGTTGGCCGGTGCGGCGGACCAGTCCCACAGTAGACCCGAAGTGCATGGTTGTTCTGTGATCGGATATGTTATGGCATGTTATGCGTGTATGGTATATGTTGTTGGTATTTTGGGGGTATCTCACTAAGCTTTCGGGCTTACAGTTGTGGTTTAATGTTTTTCAGGTTCTTCAGGAGACCGTGGCAAGGCGAAGGCGTGATCGTACCGCTCCTCGTGTTTATATTGAGATGAGATTCTGGGAATACTTAAAATGAAATGTATTGAAAACCTTTTTGTAATAACTTTAAGGGTATTGGGTTGTTTTTTTGAAAATTTTAAATTGGTTGAAATTTTTGGTCGTTACACGGCTTCGGCCAAAATCAAGAACCGAACCGGCCCGGCGGTTCTACCGGTTCCCGGTTCCTACCGGTTCTTGTCGTGTTTTCAAATATTGGAACCGGTCCTCGAAAAATAGCATCACACGGTTCCGGTTTTTGCCGGTTCTACCGGTTTTTGCCAGTTCTACCGGTTCCGGTTCCTACCGGTTCCCGGTTCCAAAAATCCACAAAAATAACGTCCCGGTCCCGACCCGACCGATTCCATCGGGTTCCGGTTCCGGCCGGTTCTCCGGTCCATATGCTCATCCTTATATATATATATATATATGTGTGTGTGTGTGTGTGTGTGTGTGTGTGTGTGTGAGAGAGAGAGAGAGAGAGAGAGAGAGAGAAATATGTAAATTTTACTATAAAAATTTAACTTCTAAATATAAAGGGCCAAAGTGTAACTCTAAAAATTAGTTATTTACAAAAGAAAAAACATGTCAAAATGCAAGGCCATGGATTGAATGGATCTTATAGTGTTTAAGGATATAATATTATGTGCAGTGCCAAATGAAATGCATATGCTTTTACAATGACTTACACTTAAATATTATTTTATTTCGAAATGCAAAAAAAATAAAAATAAAATAAAAATTTTGAGTGTGCGCCTGGGGCACCATTTTAATTTTAATAGTAAAAGTATATAGACAAAACTTTAAAAATGGTCCCTGTGGTTTTCGAAAATATCAAGTTTAGTCCCTAAGTTCAAACAACCTCACAGATGGTCCCTATGGTTTCAAAACTTTTAACAAATGGTCATTTTCGCTAACGCCGTTAGCTTTTGGCCGTTAAGTGAAGGGCATTTCTGTCTTTTCACTACCACAGGGACCATTTATGAAGTTTTGTCTTATTTTTTTTATAAAGAAGAAAATTAATAATTATTTAATATTATATCTCTCTCTCTCTCTCTCTCTCTCTCTCTCTCTCTCGTATGATTGCCATAGCAGAACCCACCTCCTATCATCGGGATACACCATAAACAATCACCACCACAGTCGGAGAAACTACGTCTTTCCCTTCATCTTTCCAGTCACGAAGCCCCACCAGAAAACTCAATTGTTTCCTCCATTGTCTGCCACTGAACCACCGTACTCCACCATTGAGTTCCATCTCAATCATTTTCATTTTTATAACGAATGGAGAGTCATGGAGAACTCCCATTTTTGTTTTTAGGGCTTCTTCTCTCAATTGTTCCCTAATTTTTTCGCCTTATTTCTCCTAAATTTATCAATTCCTTTGATGGATTTCTTATGAACTCCAATGGGTTGCATCGGTTCCAAACATGTGGTTAGGTCTTTCAATTATTCCTTACACGATTCACATTCTTTTCACACATTTTTTGGGTCTTAATCACTGAAGAATCGTGATCATTATAATAATCACGTTACGATGATAAGATCAGTAAGAAGAAGGAGACTCACGCTGTTAGCAGAAACACATAAAAGTTCTGAAGAGCTGAAGCACTTTTGAGGCTTTCGGGTATGACCCAACTCGAAAACGGGTTGTTATCGATTTCAACAGATTGTAGAGAAGACATACCAGTGAAGAAATCAACAGGAATCGAAGTAAGCAAGTTGTTGCTAAGCATTAACACTTGTAATGAGCTTAACCCGTTTAAGCTAGGTAAAGGACCCGATATATTGTTCCATTGGAGGTCCAAATGCTCAAGTTGGGAGAGATTCGAGAGGCTTGCAGGAAGTGTTCCTTGAAGATTTTGATGCCCGATTTGAATACGGGTTACCCGCTTCTCATCTAAGCAAACGACACGGGTCCATTGGCATGGATTCGGATCAGACCAATCGAGATCTGGTGGCGGGTTGAGGGCCTTCTCGGCAAAAGGTTCGGCGTCACTGAGAGTGCATCTGATTGATTCCCTCCATAGCGTCGATCAAGACATTGTTCTTAAAGAATTGTGATGTGTTATATATATATATATATATATATATATATATATATATATATATATATATATATATATATATATAGAGAGAGAGAGAGAGAGAGAGAGAGAGAGAGAGAGAGAGAATATTAAATAATTATTAATTTTCTTTTTTTTTAAAAAAAAAAAATAAGACAAAACTTCATAAATGGTCCCTGTGGTAGTGAAAAGACAGAAATGCCCTTCACTTAACGGCCAAAAGCTAACGACGTTAGCGAAAAGGACCATTTGTTAAAAGTTTTGAAACCACAGGGACCATCTGTGAGGTTTTTTGAACTTAGAGACTAAACTTGATATTTTCGAAAACCACAGGGACCATTTTTGAAGTTTTGTCAAGTATATATCTATCATCAATGTTTTAAAAACCGGTTTTTTAGTTGAACCGGTATGGTGACCGGTTCCCGGTTCAACCGGTTTAACTGGTTCGACCGCCGGGTGAACCGGTTTCTATATTTTTCCATATTTTTTCTATTTTCCTACACATACATACATATATAAATTATGAATTTGATTTTACAAGTTCAAACATTAAAAATACATATAAAAATAAGTTATAGATAAATCCAAATACATTAAAATAACACATAATCATAAGTTTTTGTGTTTTACATTAATACATATATATACGTTAAAAAGAAAATAAAGTATATTAACGAAACAACATATAGTTTTATATGAATACAAACACATCAAAATTTTTTATAAAATTTACCATATATTTTTATTTAAAGAAAATTTAATAGATTTGAAAAAAATAACCAAAGTTTGTTATGTAAATGGTTATTTTTTCATGTGGTTTTATTAGGTTTAACCGGTTCAACCGGTTTAACCGGGTTTTTCTAAAAACCGGCCGGTTCAATCCGGTTTAGAAATCAATGTAAAATCGGTGATAGTTGAACCGCTCCCTCTCCCGGTTCCCGGTCCAACCGGTTCGACCGGCCGGTTCAAACCGGTTTTTAAAACATTGTCTATCATTTTAACCATATAAATACATACAAGACGCCAAAGAAGCATGTGTTCACGTAAAACTTTATAGTTTAATTCTTGATATAACTTTTTTCGAACGATTACTACATACCTTTTAAATTATATTTCTTAACTAAACATTTATCAATCATCAGACTTGAACTAAAATATGTATATTAAACTGTTACATTGTACGATACATCACCGTTTTCAATACTAGTGATTGTAAGTCCTAAAAATCTAAAAAACGACTATTTCTATTAAATTGACTGATGGCAACCAATTAAAAATATTCAAAGGGTTATCAGGTAGGGTGACATACGATTATAGAAAGGGGGCTTTGGAATTGAGTTTGAAAATAATTTAACAATTTATTAAGTTTTCAAAAAATCAATAAGCTTAAAAAATTATTTAATAAATGTAAAAGTTTTTAAGAAGTTATACTCTTCTCATTTTCTGAAAACAATTTATAATTTATTAAGATAAAAAGACTATAATATCCAATATCCCCCATTAAATTTACCTATACCTTTTATAAAAATCTTTCGACCTCCTTTCTCCTCCTACACGAGCAATGTTTTAAAAACCGATTTGAACCGGCCGGTCGAACCGGTTGGACCGGGAACCGGGAGAGGGAGCGGTTCAACTATCACCGGTTTTACATTGATTTCTAAACCGGATTGAACCGGCCGGTTTTTAGAAAAACCCGGTTAAACCGGTTGAACCGGTTAAACCTAATAAAACCACATGAAAAAATAATCATTTACATAACAAACTTTGGTTATTTTTTTCAAATCTATTAAGTTTTCTTTAAATAAAAATATATGGTAAATTTTATAAAATTTTTTGATGTGTTTGTATTCATATAAAACTATATGTTGTTTCGGTAATATACTTTATTTTCATTTTGACGTATATATAAGTATTAATGTAAAACACAAAAACTTATGATTATGTGTTATTTTAATGTATTTGGATTTATCTATAACTTATTTTTATATGTATTTTTAATGTTTGAACTTGTAAAATCAAATTCATAATTTATATATGTATGTATGTGTAGGAAAATAGAAAAAATATGAAAAATATAGAAACCGGTTCACCCGGCGGTCGAACCAGTTGAACCGGTTGAACCGGGAACCGGTCACCATACCGGTTCAACTAAAAAACCGGTTTTTAAAACATTGTACACGAGTTCGCAATTTTCCTTCAAGTATGGCTTCTTTGGTTATTTTACATATATAAGTTAATCCAAACGTTTTTTTAAATGATTTATCAATTTATAACTTTTTGTCACTACATAAGTAATCCAAAACATTTTTCAAAAAAAAAAATTGTAAACACATAAGCTAATAAACTCTTTTATCAAAAAAATGCTTATTGAGTTAAATAAAAATCCCAAACACCACTACAAGAAAAAAGGATAATAGCCGCGACAAAAGTAGCCAGTAAAGACTATCAAAGTCGTCGGTAAAGATAATAGCGGCGACACATCGCCGGTAAAAAGTCGTTGCTATCGCCCCTTCGCTATTGTTCAAATATTGCCGGTAGTAACACTTGTCACCGTTAATTCTGTTGTCACCGGTAATAATCATTGTCACTGCTAATGCTCCTATCGCCGATAATAACATTTTTCATTTTAAAATTTTTTTTTAATAACGATTTTAGTGCAAAAAAAACCCGATACATAACGACATTAAAGTCAAAAAAAAAAATACATAATATCGGAATAGGTAGCAAATAGTGTAACGACATTATATATAATTAATTTCATACCAAAATAAACAACCAAAGTTTTCTAATTACAACAATCTAGTACCAAATTATCACGGCAAGTCTAACATACAAAACACAAACAAATTATTCAATGAACCATCACCCCCGTTTTCGTCGTTTCCACCTTGATCTTTCCCCGATTGAAAAAACACGTAAAGCTCATCCCTACATGTCGGGTCGTTGAGCATTGCCCGAAGATTTTCCAACTACATAATAAATAACAACGTATATAAACTTATAAGTTACATTACACTGAGAGATTAAAAGGAGATGTAGATCACTAGTGTAAATGAATGTAAGTTCTGTTTATGCTTATGTTTATGTATTGACGATGACATCCCAAATGTTTTAAAAATAAAAAAAAATACATTTCTTCGGAAATGCTTTGATAACGTATTTATCATGTTTTACCGGGAACAAAATCCGCAACATTTATATTAAAAGAAGTACTCTGATTTTTATAAAGCATAAACAAAATCGGTCTTTTCTGGTCGTGAAAATGGGGATGTCACATAATTGGAACTTACATTCATTTACACTAGTGATCTACATCTCTTTTTAATCTCTTTTTAAAACATTGGAATGTCAAAGTACATTCCAATTATGTGACATCCCCATTTTCATGACCAGAAAAGACCGATTTTGTTTATGCTTTATAAAAATCAGAGTACTTCTTTTAATAAAAATGTTGCGGAATTTGTTCCCGGTAAAACATGATAAATACGTTATCAAAGCATTTCCGAAGAAATGTATTTTTATTCATTTTTAAAACATTTGGGATGTCATCGTCAATACATAAACATAAGCATAAACAGAACTTACATTCATTTACACTAGTGATCTACATCTCTTTTTAATCTCTCAGTGTAATGTAACTTCATATCGACACCTGTGATAGAAATAAGCTGGAGTGGGTCAGTTTGGTAAACCTGGTGAGTACATAGGGTTTTCAACCCACAATAATATAATTATTATGTTTAAACATTAAACAATCAACCCAATTACTCATCCCCATTATCTTCTTTACTCCTAAGGATCTACCTTAAGAATCAACTATTCCTCGTTCATTCATTCTTAAGGATCATCCTAAGGAATCAGCACGAAGTCCATCGTCACCGGGGGTTTAGGCACTAAGTCTGCATAGTCGTCAGGGTTTATACAGTAGGCACTAAGTCCGCATAGTCGCCAGAGTTTAGGCACTAAGTCTGCATAGTCGCTAGGGTTAATACAACAGACACTAAGTCTGCATAGTCGCCAGGGTTTTGGCACCAAGTCTGCAAGATCGCCAAGGTTTAGGCACCAAGTCTGCATGATCGCCAGGGTTTAGAGTACACCAGGTGAACACATCGTTCACAACATCTACAGGTTGCGAGCGTGCTAGTGTTCCACTGGACTGTCTAGAATAGTCCGTGGTTGTCATCCATACTCTGCTAGATGATGGGGTCACGTTTGGGTAAAGGCTTCTCTCATTGTTCACCTCTCACCCATATCTCATAGTCTATATCACCTCTTATCTCAACATCTAATTCATATTTCATCTACCCATGTTTTACTGAACATATTTTGTAGATATAAAATACATATACAGTTTAAATCATTCTAAATATGTATAAAATCCTTCATCCAACATAGATAGCAAGTATACAGATAATATGCACACATAGCACGTAATGTATATAAAATACTTCATATCTATGTGTAAGATGAAAGTAACTATGCACTCACTTGGTAAGGTGGTGATTCCGAACTCAGATAGCGCTTCATTACTCTTAAAACAATTTCCTTCGACAAAACCTAGTATCAATACCGCTAGGGTTTACTCTAACGTTAACCGCGACTAATTAATAGTCTAACTATTATTATTATTATTATATAAGCGTTAAACAACACTCTTATTTAACTCATAATAATAGCCCAAATAATTATTTTAAGGTCCTAATAATGTTACTATAATTAATTAGAAGCTATATTAAAAATAGCGTAGGCGTAGCTTCCTTACAACGAGTTTTTATTAAAAAAAAACCGGGCTTCGCTGGAGCAGCGTTTCCGAGCCGAAAACTTTTCTTCTCGGAGCCGTCAGGCGCTCCGGGGCTTCCTTCTCATGCTAGGGAGGTTCCCTAGACTTGGTAGGGGTTTAATTAGGCTAGAGAAAGTTAGAGAGAGAAAGAAAGGTTATGGTGTGAAGAAATTATGAAGGATTCATTCTCTATTTATAGGGATTTTATCGTACAGTAGCACCTAAGCTTCGTCCGTATCTTCCGCGTACGAGCTCAGTTTTCTATGTTATCTATGTTCACGCATTGGTATTTATGAGTACTGCAACTTTCATTTAGACCTCGTCGGCTAATTCTCATTCTATCTTCGATTTGCAAAATTGTATCGAATTTATCGCGCTCGAAGAGTAGGGACTAAGTTTCGTCCATATCTTTCGCATACAATCTCTATTATTGACGTTATTTATATCCACGCGTTGGTATTCACGAGTACTACAACTTTCATTTAGATCTCGTCGGCTAATTCTCACTATATCTCAGATTTACAAAACTGTATCGAATTCGCCGCGCCCGAAGAGTAGGGACTAAGCTTCGTCCATATCTTTCGCATACGAGCTCCATTTTCGACTGTCTTTTTATCATTTAACTCCTATTAACGATATCTTCATTTCTTGTTTATATTATTTTGGCTAAAAGTCGACCGATCTCAAATTCAAATTTTGGGTTGTGCACTTCTATGCTAAATCTTAGAAAAATCATAACTTCCTCATACAAAGTCAGATTTGGACGTTCTTTTTATGCACACTCTTGGTTTAACATATACTACGACTTTTGTTTAGATCGCTAGGCTAAAAAGTCCTTTATAAAAAATTCACTATTTACGTCTCCCGGTGTCGTGCCGGTTTTTGTCGTAAAACTTCAACGGGCCATAACTTCTTCATTATAACTCGGATTTCGGCGTTCTTTATATGTACGTAACCCTTAAGACATATTCTACAACTTGGTTAAGATTATTTATTCTAAATCATCTTCTATCAAAAAGTCATTTTCGACCCCTATTATCTCTAAATTGAGTAGCCCGGATCTACGGGCGTTACAATTATCTCCCCCTTAGGATGATTACGTCCCGGAATCATCAACGAAACAAGGCTCAAATGATGACTCCATATATTATCTCTTCATCCTAAGTAATTACCGTAACTTTGATGTTTCTTCGAACGAGTATCTAACTCTAAGACTTCCTAACTGCATGTGGTGCCCGATCTTGGACCCGCTCTCTATCTCATGTTAGACTTTCAATCATGATCTTTATGTCATGATATCGATCTTTATTGGAGACTCCTTATTTAACAAACTTGAGATAAGTTTCGTCGTTGATTATCATAATAGACCGATGGGTCATGTTCTAATGACCTCTCATCGTATGATGCATTCCTTGGACTCAGGTCTTTTAGAGTTAAATTCCAGAATAGACTATACCTTCCTTCATGTCCTAATCACATCTTAAAAGGTAGCATTTCTAGCTACAAGCAACCGTCGCGATACCTCTATTGATCGCTTTGATTAATTCTTCCGGCTTAAGTCAGGTGCTACATCGAACTTGGTTCTCGGAACCACATAACATACTCGTCGTTGTCGGACTCAATTTGGTATGACCACTAGGGTCGGAATAACAATCATCTTCTTAATCTTTATCGAAACAATGGTAACGACATACTTGAATAAGACGAAATAAATTACTAGCTCCTTGGTAACCTTGTGACTTTCCCTGATCCAAGTGTGAGTCATGTGCATCCGGTAGTATAGGCCTCTACTACCATTCACACCTACTCATACTCGTCCCAAGTATTGTCTCGCAGTCCCCAAGTTCTTATTTCTATAAAGCACAAAACAATTTAACACATATGAATGTGTCCAAATAATCATAAATATTTCCCTAGACTTTACTAGGACTTCTTCCATGCATATCTTCAACAACAATTCTGCTTCAACTCGGTTGGTGATGGAAACATCAGACAATAGTGTAACGCCCGTAGAACCAGGCTATTCAATTTAGGGATGATAAGCGTCAAAAGTGACTTTTTCATAGAAGATTATTTAGAATGAGTAATCTTAACGAAGTTACAGTGGTCATGACAAGGATTCCGGATATATAAAGAACGCCGAAATTCGAGTTATAACGAAGAAGTTATGACATGTCGAAGTTTCGCGACAAAACCGGCACGACACAGCACGAGGTAAATAGTGAACTTACGTTAGATTGATATTGTGCTTAGCGATTTAAAAGAAAGTCGTATAATACGTTAAACCGAGAGCATGCATAAAAAGAACGTCCGAATCTGACTTTGTGTGAGGAAGTTATTATTTTTTTTAAGTTTTAGCTTAGCAGTATGCAGCCCGAAGTTCGAATATGAGATCGAGTGATTTCTAGTCGAAACAATTTAAACGAGAATCGAAGATCTCGTCGATAGTAGTCTAACAGTAAAAAGACAGACGAAAACGGACGTTAGATGAAGGAGTTATGAATTCCTAAAAGAGTTTTCCTGTCCCCGCCTACTAAAAATAATATAATAAAAATAAAGTCAAAATTAGCCGACAGCGTCTAATGAGAGTTGTAGAGCATAATCTCACATACGCGTGGATATAAAGAACGTCGAAAACGGAGCTCGTATGCGGAAGATATGAATTTCTGAAGTTCGGGGCGCGAACCCCAACCATGTGTCAGGGTTCATGACGTGAACAGTGGGCTCACGACGTGAACTCAGATATTTGACCTTTCCGAGCCTGGCAGACCTAACTTCCAATGACGCATCAGATGATGGTCGAGCTCACAACGTGAGCACTTGAAACTCACGACGTGAGTATAGGAAAAGTTGCCCTATAAATACAATTGAAGGGGCACCCGGCCAAGGTTGATAATTCACTCTTCTCTCCCCCATATTACCTACATGGGAGAAAAAAAGTACCCCCGAAGCCCCAGTATCATCAAGAGACCCGAAGCGAGTCTCGAAACCCGAAGATCGCCAGAAGATAAGAGTTTCTAAACTGAAGCTCTGCCCACGAGAAGCCCGGTGTGTAAAGAGATCACAGTTTCACCGGAGAATTTCTACTCGAAGAATCGTAGTGCTTTCCGAGCATCGTCTAATTAGGTGAGTGTATAGTCTCTTTCATAAACACGATTTTAATACAAGTATTGTTTTGAATGTATTAAGTATAGGTTTTTTGTGAGTGTGTAGTCACTTTCTTCTAACATATAAATATGAAGTATTTGCTATGAAATATGTGTTATGTGTTTATACATTGTTGTTTATTTGAGATAAGTGTGGACTGGATGTTTTATATAGTTTTTTTTATGAGTTAAATTGTACATGTATTTTACATCTACAAGTATGTTGGGTAGAACATGGGTAGATGAGATAGTTGGTGTGTGATAAAAGATGAGTTGGATAATGAGATAAAAGGTGATATAGATCTTGGTATGAGGATGACAGGTGAGAAATGAGTGAAACCTTTACCCAAACGATTCCCCCCGTCATTCATCAGAGTAGGGATGACAACCACAGACTATTCTAGACAGTCCTGTGGAACACTAGAAGGCTCGCAACTTGTAGGTGTTGTGAACGATGTGTTCACCGATGTACTCTAAAAACCCATTGATATGTATTGCTAAAGGAGTCTCGGACCAATACTGTCAATAAACGAGATAAACTTGTTATTACTCTGGGAGTATGGATTAAGACATAGTTAATTGTACCTAGTCTGGGAGTATGGATCGGGCATAGATTTAGATCCAGAAGTATGTATCAAATCAAGAGGTTAGTTTTAGATCTGGGAGTATGGATCACGTGGAGAGGTTAGTTTAGATCCGTGAGTAGGGATCAGGTAAAGAGGAAAATTTTAGATATGAGAGTTTAGATCGTGTCGTTGTGAGGATCGACGGGGTGAGATAAGAGTTGTTTTTATATGGTGAAATTGTATAAGTTTGTGAGTTCTAATATATATACACCTATGATATAACATTGTGGGTTGAAAACCCTATATGCTCACCAGGCTCCCAAGCCCGACCCACTCAATTTTCTTTGTATTACAGGTTATGGCACGAGAGCATAAGTTGGTTGGCATAACGAGAGATTTTGGTTTATAGGTCGGTAGTTATAAATAATTTTTGTACGGTCTATTTTGTTCTGTTTATGCTTTTGGTCTGTATCGAACATTACATCCCGAGATTTTATTATTTAATGAAAATTATATTCTCTTTGAGAAATGTTTTGATAAAGTTTTATCATATCTTGTTTGGGAACAAATTCCGCAACTGTTTTCTTTAAAAGATTACTCTGATTTATAAAACAAAGCATAAACAAATTGGTCTTTTATGGCGGTGAAATTGGGGATGTCACAGTTGGTATTAGAGCATTAGTTTAAGCGAACTAGGAATTTGTAGGATTTCTAGACTTAAACTTAGAATGCTACGCGATGAGTGTGACATGAGTGTCTACCATATTTTAGACACGTGCACTAGTATATTTTAGGAAAGATGCCTAAAATGTTTTTATGTGCTAAATGCTATATGTTTTCCATATATGATATTGTTTGTGCAGATCTATTGTCTGTTGCCGACCGGATCTGGAAACCTTACGTGTTTAGGATTCTAAGCGTACGCGTACGATATTAGAACTAGCATGTAAACGTTTCGGAGTGATAAGGATGATTTGAACGTCTATCGAAATAGAGATCTAAATTCAGCTAATTTGGTGTATAGATCGAAATGGCAATCATGCAAAATGGATTGGGAAGCGATAACCCGCAACCTGAGCCACACGTGATTGGGAGTGCACCAGAAATAACAGTTGCACCTGAGCCAATCACGATGGCAGGAGTATACGCAATGGTACGGATGATGTTGGATCAACAGATGAAAGAAACAAGGTGTTTACTTCAACAAAGTAAGGACGAACTTACTATGCCAGTACGCTAGGCACCTACTCTTGAGACAACTATATGGGTTGCTAAGTCAGTTGAGGAAATGATCAACGACAGGACAACCAACAAGGTTGAAATTGGAAAAAAGAGGAAATTTGAGGAGTCTTTGAAGTCTAACAAGAGCAACATGTTCTCGAAGCCTAGCAAAAAAGGAGGTAAATAAAAATGGTGCGAGAAATGCAAAAAGAAAAACCCTAGAAAATGTGGCGAGGAGGTGACATGTTTTAAGTGTTGAAAGCATGGGTATTACGCCAACGAATGTACATTCATCGAAAGGGTATGTTATTAATGTAATGAAGAAGGGCACTTCAAGCAGGACTGCCCAAAGAGGGAAGAAGCTACAAAGCCAACTGTACCACTGAAGCATTATGAGAGATGCGATGAAGAGGTGACTTGCTACAAATGTGGAATGAAAGGTCATTATGCCAACAAGTTCACCTCCGACAAGAAGGTGTGCTACGGATATAACAAAAAGGGCATTTTTCTAGAGATTGACCAAAGAAGAATGAACCAGCAAAGCTAGAGGCATTCCACATGATCCTCGATGAAGGAGAAAACAACGCGATGATGCAAGCATGAAGACTTCATATCAAGATATAGTTTGTATCAGGAAGTGTAGCCTATTAGAGGCATAGTATAGGGTGAACTTGAACCTCTGTGTAATAGTTTCAAGAAATATTATAAACCCTAGTTTTGTTATCTGATGTATTGAATGACACCTATTGGAAGATATCGATGGTGGTATCTTGCCTTTAGTTTATGTCTGGTAAAATAATGGTACGTCTGAAGTACACCTTTGATTGGCAGAATGATGGAATGATTTGTGTAATTCTTGAAGTTGTCCCATCATCTGGTATTTCCATCACCAATAGAGTTGAAGTAGAATTGATGATTAAAATACACAATGAAGAAGTCCTAGTAGAGTCTAGGGAAATTTTTATGATTATTTGGACACATTCGTATGTGTTAAATTGTTTTGTGATTTTAGACTTAGAGACTGCGAGACAATACTTGGAACGAGTATGAGTAGGTGTGAAAGGTAGTAGATACATATACTACCAGAAGCACATGACTCGCACTTAGATCAAGGAAAGTCATAAGGTTACCAAGAAGCTAGTAATTGATTCCGCTTTGTTCATGTATGTCATTATCATTGTTTCGGTAAAGACTAAGCAGATGATTATTATTCTAACCCTAGTGGTCATATCAAAATTGATTCCGAATACGATGAGTTGTTACGTGGTTCAGAGAACCAAGTTTGAGGTAGCATCTGACTTAATTCAGAAGATTGAAATCAATGCGATCAATAGTATCACGCTCATTATTTAAAGAAGTTAGTAGCTAGAAATGCTACATGCTGAAATGTGACTATATCACATTAGAATATGAAGGAAGGTATATTCCAATCTTATTCTATGGATGGTTTGAATAACTTAGTCATTCAGGAAGAATAACCTAGTTTATTCTGGAAGTCAAAGCATGCAAAATGAACCACTAGAATAATTGAATCCAATATGGTCTCAGAACTTATGAATATAAATAAAACACCTTTTATTTATCACCATATGATTACCCATCATTCATTACATACTGTTTCAACTATGAACATTATACTTGAATTAAAAACACTAGTTGTCCTATGCTCCAAGCATGTACACTATGTTTTTCTAAACAATAGCTTTGCCATACACTAAGTATGCACTCTATGTTTGTCTATGATCCTTACTTTGTGAAATAAACCAATTGAACATAATTCCAATGATTCTAATTTCACACTCCCAATTCCTTGCTGCAAATGCAAGAATTCCAAACTCATACCATTTACTAAAATTTGTTAGATTCTAAACTTATATGCATTGATCCTCTTGTAATGATTATGCACAAAGTCACAAAGACTTGACAACAAACATTACAGATCATTCCAAAGGAGATCAACTCCTTGGAAACATCCTTCTTGCATTAAGGTTCCTAATCTTACACAAATTTATTGAACAACTTCCACCTATGGGATCATTTTCATATTCCCCTTTTGACTATCACTTTTGAACAAGAGTTGCCTCTTTTCAGAATATGTCAATATGGTCCTTCCAATAATTAACACTATACTTCCAACTGTCCCTTAGCAACCAATCTTTGGTAAACCTTAGATTGTCCTCAACAACTGCTTAATCCTTTTAGTCATATCCAATTCTAGACCTTTTCCCTTCTTAATGCCCCATGCATTTGGAAAATTTTATAAAGGATGAATATAGCACATGTAATCAATCCTATATCCGAAGCATATGGGACACGATTCATGATGTCTCACATAAAGACTAAACCAATTTTTTGGTATAATATTTCCATTTCTATTTGCCAAGTTCTCATAATTCAGATTATGAAAAGGGATGTCGTAATCATAATCAAATTTTAGAACGCAAATAATGAACCCATATATATAATTTCCTTATGTTGAGCCATTCCAACATGAAATTCATATAGCAAAACAACTTTTTCAACCCCTGCAGCCTCACGAATTGAAACTTTTGTTTTCTATAATTAACATTGCTAACTTGTAATACTTATCATAATTATCATGCTCCCACTAACATGATGATTATTAGCATAACACTTATGCTCCCACTAGCTTTGAAATGTACTCAGAAATCAGCTGGACTTCTAGAAAAACAATACTTTATTGACTTTCTTACCAAAGTTCAGATTTTTGATACTAGATTGCTTTGATAAAACCTTATCAATATCATACACCTTATCTTAGATAGCTCATAAGTGTGTCTAAACAATTTAAGAACTATGAAAAGGGATGTCGTAATCATAATCTCAATTTTTTAGACCTTTGCCACTTCTCACAAGTCCATGTTAGTGTGCCGGTTAACCACACACGCTCCACTAATGAGTTTGAGAATGCAAATATCACAATTGCTATCTAGTTAAAATCTACTTAGTGAAAATGTTTCGTCACCATCATTTTTCATGAATCGGAGAGAAACCTTATGACACTTAGATTTAATGGTGTATGTGTTCTTATCCATGTGAATTGTCAAAACCATAATCACAAGACAAGGTTAGTGACAAATCCAAACTATTATGGATTGAACTTGTGCAATCTTAACTTCTTGTCACCTGGCAGCACAAGGGCCTGCCATTGGTTCCAAGTTGTTATGCAAACAATTGAGAACTCTAAGAACTCATATGCAAAATCAACTTTAACTGGAATGGGCACAGAAATAGAAATATGTCAACACGATAGGTTATAAACCTCACGTTGTGTGCTAGCGATAAACTTACAGGTTTTTATTCTTGATTATCCTTTCAGGATCTTTAAGACTCCCACTATCCTCTTGACACATAAGACTCACTTGCCAAATATTCAAGAGATAGTTTGGATTCTTTATCAAGACAAACACTTAACACAATTGGCCTTAGTTGGTCTTTGTTTTATCCAAAACATCACAACTTACCAATTTCAAATGTACAAGAGTAGGACACTTTTACTCTTACATTTGACAAGTGTTTTAAACCTTTCTTTAAGATATGTCACTCAACTTACAGTCTTGGAGTATGACTCTATGACTTGTTTTGGAACGAAGTATGACTGATCTTCTTGATTTGACCACTTCAACAATTTATAGCTCTTCTTCTTAGCTATCAGAATGTACTTAAAGGATGAATTGTGATATGGTCTCTTAATGATTAAGATGATCATATAACATGATACTAAAGTACTCTCCCATCTTTTCAAATTTGAGAAACTTTTATCCTTCTGCCTAATTTGATTCTTCTCATTCGTTTTGCCATACATCGAAATTTTTCCAATGTATCAGGATTACGCTTAAACTTGTAATTGTAACCATATTTACTAAACTTTAGTAAATCATGACGAATAGTCTTATAGATCTTTTGTGGTGGACTTGATCAGTGCACAAGAATGTGTACTCGATCTCTTAGTCCGTCACTTGATTCACATATACATGTGAACAAGGAACTAGTCTTAATTTTCCAAAGCTAAAAGTTCTCATTCATCATACTATACAACTTGCATGATTTCCAAGTTTCTATCCAACTGAAACCTTGGCTGATGAGAATCTTTCCTTATTTGGTAAATTTAGACACTACCACAAACGAAAGAATCAAATCCATTTTCTAATATTGCTATCAATGGAATCATATAAGCAACAATTTTTCACAAATGCCATTGTAAGGATCCTTAAAATAAATAAAATCAAATATTTTCCTTTTATTTTAAAACTTTGCGGAAAAACTTATCCTTACAGTGAAAATGAAAACCTTGTTGTTATCTATTCCTAAGCAATGTGTCATAACTCCTAAGTAACAACTCAAAATTCTGATGCGATCGAAATCCATCTTGCGATCAGAATCAGCATATACTTCCTTTAAGCTTTCTTTCTTTCTTTGATTCTTATAACATTACCAGGTGACCCAGTCACATTATGTAATAGAATCTCCAAATAGGAGCTTAACAGAGTTAGACAATGGACTTTACCTGAAGTAGAGTCAAACTTATTGACTTTAACATCCTTAGGTAAATTTGGCAGCTTCACAATCAATGCCCCTTCCTTTGGCAATTTAACATATGGACGCTTTGGTAATGGTACATGGGAATATCACAGACTTAGCCTTTCTCTTTACCATTTGGTCAACCGAGTTGACTATGGATGATCCCTTTCTATTGGGAAGAGAATGTTTTTTCTAGATTTCCAATGTCACCATTCTCAATGTCCATAAATTTTTGGGAAGTCGATCTTCTAATCAAATTTGCTTTACTAGCCTTCCAAATCATTGCTGATTCAGTAGCACCAAGCAAATAGATAAGATCATTAAGGGTCTTGTAATAGTCTGTTTCATAGGAGTCCCAAAGGAACTCACTATGTGACTTAGAAAATGATTGAACCACCAACTTTCTCAAGACTTTGACACCTAACTCTCCCGGCTTGTCAATATGTGACTTCATCTCCAAGATGTGAGCATACCTAGACCTTGCCTTGCCAATAGGGCGTGAGTGACCTTGAACTTGTGGGATAGGGAGAATAATTGGAGGAGGTGGAGGAAGTGAAGTTCCAAGAGATTTGGGAGGATCATAGATGTCTGAACTAGACATCTTTTGGGAGATATTCAAGATAGTTGATCTAAAGTCCTTAATATAACACCCAATATGAAATATTAAGGCTAGGAACCAACAAACTATTTTATAACTTGGAAGAGGGATGCCGTAATCCAAGCTATAAAATATTTTGAGGGTAGGTGAATGGCGATTCACCAATTTCCACCAAGATAAACGAAATGTATTATTAGGTTTTAATTGGTTTTGAAACTCCTAGATTCTTTTGAGATTCATTGAACTTTTCAATGGCATGTTTCAATCTCGAGTGTTCCCTTGAGGTTTTGTGACTGGGATGTTGAGAATCACAAAACAAGGTGTGAAGTAACCATGCAAATATACTTGGTACCTTTAATATTTACCTCCTAATCGATGTGCCGGTTAACCACACACGCTCCACCGATACTATGATAAATATTAAGTTACCCTTTGCCTACCTTGTTAAGTCCAGGTTAGTGTGCCGATTAACCATACACACTCCATTAACGACTTAAACAAAGTGCAAAGTGTAATTTCATGGATTAGCACCTTATTCACATTTTCCTAAGTAACTAAGATTGGGTATTCATAAGAGTTTAGTTACTTAGTATTTATCATTAATACTTTTAATGTAGGCAGAATTCTAGTCCTTGTCCTACCCGTTCGGCTAACGACCCTCCACCGGTCAAGGAAGCGGTGGGTGAGAGTGGACACCCATTAAACTGCCATTTTATATGCAGTAACCTTATACCCCCTTATAGACCGGCTTCGTGAATGAGACCTACTAACAGTAAGACTGACTTTACTCTTATACATATATATAAATATTATTAACTTATAATATTATAAAGTATAAGGGTTGAATTCTAACTTTTAAAATTCTAAGGGCTAACTTGGAATTAAAGTATTCATAAGTGAAAACTTTTCAAATTCCAAAACTTGAGGGCAAGTTTTGAAACTATTCAAAACTAATTAATTCCATAACTTATGAGTTTAAAGTAGTTTTAATTACAAACTCTTCAAGTTCCATAACTTGAGGACAAGTTATGGAAGACTTTAAACTATTAAAGAATGTAACTTTTCTTCTTTTGTAACTTATGGAACTAATTAAGGCTACACATTTTAATGATTTAATGAAGTGACTCTTGAACCTCCATAACCTGAGGACAAGTTATGGAGTCATAAAACCATTTAATGAGGACAAGACTCTTCATTTTTGTAACCTTTGCCAACTTTTATGAGTTTTAAGAAACTAAAATGTGACCTTTCATGTAACTTGAGGACAAGTTACACAAACACATTTTAGAATCATCTCTTAGATTAAAATAGATTGAAAACACATAATCAATTAACTTATCTATTAAACTAAGCAACTCATATGAACAAAGATAATACACATCAAACTTTTTCATGTAATTAGCATAACTTTTAAACTAATACAAAACATGAATTTATTGACAATTATCTTTGGAATTGGATTAGCATGAACATTACCACATCAAAAACAAGTTTATAAGTCCACAAACATCTTAGGGTAATGTTCCTAGTCTAATTCCAGCCAAAAAACTCGAAAATATGTTGTCTGGGGCTCCTACTCGTCGAGTGTATGAACCTACTCTACGATTAGGATGATTTTCTTCATGGACTTGGCGAGTTCATCAGTGGACTCGGCGAGTCCAGTGCCCAGAAAGCCAAAAAATCGATTTTTTCAGCATTTTTCAGCACTTTGCATCAAGTATAATTGAAAACAAGCCGAGGCTCTGATACCACTGTTGGGTTTTGAGCATGCTAACACTCCTAAGTGTACATGCAACCCTAAATACCTTGGATCTATGTTTTCTCTATTATACATGCAAATATGAAATTTCCAAGGTATTCATCCTAACTAGCATAATAACATTGATTCATATGAATATCTCAAGTTAGAATTACATACCTCTTTGATGTAGAATGTCTTCATGAAGCTTGAGTGCCTAGTGCCCCAAGTGTGACACCTGAAATGGTTCACACAACACCAAATACACTTGGAATAACTTGAGAGAATATACACACATCATGAAAATCGGCTAGCCCTTTCACACATACTCTAGTGTAGATTTTGTCAACAATAAGATGCTTATATAGTTAGTGACAATTAGGTTAAACCCTAATTTTCATGGCTTTCCATTTCCTTGGATCCATGGGTTCAAATATACCACGGAGCATCCATGGAGCATCTTATGGGTTTTAGCCCAACTTGACAATCCATGGAGCATTGGCCCACTATACAAGTATGGATGATTTACACAATCAACCCATATATTTAATTAGTCTTCTTTTGATCACTTAATTAATTCTAGATCAATTCTTGATCAATACTAATTAAATAGTCTTATTAATATATTAGAACTTATAATATATTAACAACCTGAAGTGTTATTTCTCTCATTTTAGTCTATCCAAATGCATGATGCCATGCAACCCAAATGGACCATGCCGGGTCGGGTCAAGTCTTACCAATTACAGTTATGGACTTAGACATTAATCCAACAGAATTGTCCCACCAAAGATGATCTTGATAAGATGGAAAATGATGTTGTTGCTTTTTATGAAATATATTGCGGAGTTGCTCCTGACAACTTCAACATTATCATAAATTGCAAGTCAGCCAAAGAAATCTGGGATGTTCTCAAGAAATTGTAAGAAGGTACAGAACAGGCTCAAGATAAAAAGCTTACAACCGCACTCAACGAATTCAATAACTTCAAAGCTCATGCTGGTGAAAAGTCTAGAAGACTCCTTCAAGAGGTTCAATTTAATTGTCACAAAGTTATCAAATGTTGGCACCATCTGAAGTAACCATGAGACAAATCTTCAGTTTCTCAATGGTTTGGGTAGACATTAGACTGCGACTAAGATGATTGTCCAAGGAGATAGAAAAATTCATTCTTTACCTCTTTACAAGCTTTATAGTGAACTACAAGCACAAGAATCAACCATACTCAAAGACTGTGTTGTCTTCGGAGGACCACTCGCTCTCGTAGCACAAGCACCTTACACTCAATCTTACTCACCCTCGTATGACAAACCTCCGCAGTCATACGAAGTTGACTCAGAATACTATGATGAAGAAGAATTCCAAAACGCTATTGCTCTAGTTAGTCAACAGTTCAACAGGCTACCACCCTCATCTTTCCGCAAAAATCAGTAGTTTACTAAACCTCCCTTCAACTGCAACTTCAATCCTCAGAATAATCACTCTTGATATCCCAAAAACCCTCACCCATCAGCGCAACCTCAAAACACTCAACCCAAAGAGGAACCGCGGCCTGTCAAGACAACTGACTCCGGTACCTCAGCAGAAGACAAAGTTGATGTTGTAATTTCTCACAAGTGCAACAAGGAAAACTACTTTGCTAAAGATTCCAAAGCCAATATAGTGAAAGACAGAGCATTCTATCTTAGAATGGCTCAAGAAATGGAAGAAAAAGAGATAGCGAGGGCATACGTAGCCTAAGTCAGGAGAGACCATCAAGTGTGGTCATCCGGAGATGAGGATGAAGATATCAACAACTCGAGGGTAAAGGCAAAATCTACATGATGGAAACTACGGATGAGGATGGGTAAACCAAGATGGAAAAGAACTACTGCTACATGGCAAAGGATGGAACTCTGAGCATCGTTGAGCAGGTAAAACTCATGATCTAAACTCTTAATTATAGCATGCATGATTGTCAACCATTTCTTGACAACCTTAATGACACATGTGTTGTCGTCCTTTCAGACTATAACAAAGCCCTAGATGAGAAGAACACTGCGTCCCAAGAAAGGTTCCATGTTAGAGGACGTCTAGAAGGCAAAAGACTCAAAATTACCATGATAGAAAGAGACTTAGGATTAGAGAAGGATGCAAGAATGTTATGTGAAACCCAATTAGGCATAGCATTAGATCAGAGAGATTTAGCTCAAAATGAAATTGTACGATTAAATCTTCTAATAGAAAAAGTTGTTCAATGAAAGTGACGCTATTGAGAATCTTGTGAATAATGGAACCGTAGATAACACATATAATTGGGGTTGGTCCAATGGGTACTCCACCGCAAGGGATTCATCACCCCAATTTAACAAAGATCGTCCCTATGTCCTTCCAAACCGAGAGTTCCATTTCCCAATCAATGACAAAACCTTCCTGAGGACATCAAAGCTCATTTTGGTCGAATTCATAATCTGAGTAATAATTGTGTTATTCAGGAAATTTTTCTTGAATTTTCAGGTCACTCAAGTGATAAATTCCTATCTCTGGCATAATTTATCCCGACTCTCAGACTTCATCAGTTGTTGATGAAGAAATTATTATGGAAGAATCCGAAGTTCGTATGAACTTCCCATCGCTGCCTTCAGACTGCAGTATCGCTCACTGCAATTCTGAACTGCAGTCTGACCAACTGCCTCTCGTCAAATGTCCCACAAAGAAATTAACTCAGAATTACTTTGCGGTAGTCCAATCTTCCTTACCGCAGACCGCAGTTAAGAGTTCAGTGACCATTTAGCCAATTCATCATGAGTTTCCTATAGAAAACTTCGAGTATGGTCAATGTTCCCAAAATCCTAACCTTTCTAGTTCAGATGAATCAAGTCCTCGCTTTTAAAAGCAATCTAACGAATCTAAGAAACTACAGTTGAATCTCAATGAATGCGGTTCTCCAAAAACTCAAGCAAAAATTGTCTTCAAAGAGGAACTTCAATCTCGTGGTAAAAAGCGGGAAATCTTTTCAAAAAAACAAAAAACAAGTCAAAAATTCAAGACCCAAGAGTCCAGAAAACTTATTTTCTCAAACTATATTTCTAAAAACACAGTAGTCAAGAAATCAAGCAAAAAGGAATGTACAGTTCCTAAAACCTTTTCAAAGTCTTCTGACAAAACCCAAAAGCAAGTAAAGTCTTTTCAAAACAATGGTTTTCTAATCCGAAATGGAAAGGGATTTTACCAACTAGACACATTTCAAGTCACCTCAACCTTTTAGAAAGACACATCCTAGGAGATTTACACGTGCTCACACACCATCTAATCACACTGTTTCAAAAAACAAAAGCACCACTGTCAGAGCTCATCCTCGGACTGGTCATAAGACTAATCCCACACCCTCCGGACCGCTGACCAAGCAATAATGTCCGGATAAATGACAAGAACCTTTCATCTGGATTTCATCGTCAAAAGGGATCATCTCATGCCCCATCTCGCTATTCTCAATAAACTCACAAAACTTGTACTTGTCAAAAAACCTCGTACTTTTCAAAAAACTCGTCTTTTTCAAAAATCTCATAAATTTTCAAAATCTCACAACACTCCAAAAGTTCACAAACACCCAAGTCTAGGTCTAAAGATTGACATAAAACCTGTCCCTGCAACCTCGGTTCATGCATTTTTGAAAAACCCACCAGTCACCTCGGGCTCCAAAGTTGTTTGGGTGCCCAAACTAACCGTGTAATTTTCAGGCAATGTGCGAGGAGGGTCAAGAAGAGGAGTGGTTAGTAGATAATGCTTGCTCCTTGCACATGACCGGAAGGTTAGAGTACCTTCGGGATTTCAGGCCTATTTGCAACGGTGGAAACGTCACATTCGGCAACAATGCGAATGGAATAATCTGAGGTTACGGTGTGCTTACTACATGGAACTTCTCTATTCAAAAGGTGGCTTACATAGAACATCTCAAACACAAACTCATTAGTGGAGGCCAACTATGTAAAGCAGGCCATTGGGTTGAATTTGACAACAACTACTGCTACATAATGAAAAGTGATAGAATTACCTGCTTGATCAAATCTAAGTCTGAATGTACCATGTATCCATTGGACGTTTCTCTGATTATTGGGAAACCACAGTTGTGCTTTCTATCCAAAGCAGGTGCTGAAGCCAGCTGGCTATGGCACCTTAAGCTAGTCCATCTTAACTTCAAGTATATCAGTACTTGGTCACCGGAGAACTCGTCCGAGGTCTCCCTATTCTCAAATTCAACAATGATACCATTTGCTCTGCCTGTGAGTGTGGCAAACAGTCCAAAGCTAGCCATCCCATAGTGATTGATTCTTCAATTTCGGATCCAATAGAACTCTTACATATTGATCTCTGTGGTTCATCTACTATAGCCAGTCTCCATCACAATAAATACATACTGGTAATCATTGGTGACTTCACTCGTTTCACTTGGGTCTTCTTCATGAGACTTAAATCGTAAACACTGCAGGTCCTGATCAACTTCATCAAAGAGATTTAACTTCAAATCAAATTGCCAGTGTAGAAAATCTGAAGTGATAATGGCACTGAGTTCACGAATCATCTCTTAAACAGATTCCTAGTGTCAAAAGGTATTAGTCACAAGTTCTCAGCTCCCTACACACCGCAGCAGAATGGAGTAGTAGAGCGAAGAAACCGTACTCTGGTGGAAGCAGCCAGATCTATGCTCAACTTCGCAAACCTTCCTCTCTACTTCTGGGCCGAAGAAGTAGCGACATCATGCTTTGTCCAAAACCGAAGCATTGTCTGTAAGCGTCTCAACAAAAATCTGTATGAGGGCCTTAACAACCACAAACTAAATGTCCGATTCTTTCACATCTTTGGGTGTAGGTGTTTTGTGATCAACAACAAGGATCATCTTAACAAGTTTGCACAGAAGTCAGATGAAGGCATTTTCCTTGGATACTTAATAAACAAAGTAGCCTATAGGGTTCTCATCAGACGCACGAGGCTAATAGTCGAAAGCTTCGACATCAAATTCGATGACTATTACGTCCGCAACACTGCTCCATCAAATGAAACAAAAGCAATCCTGGAAAGTGATATTCCAGCCTCTTCG
Organism: Lactuca serriola; assembly: GCF_051521515.1. Lineage (NCBI taxonomy): Eukaryota > Viridiplantae > Streptophyta > Magnoliopsida > Asterales > Asteraceae > Lactuca > Lactuca serriola. The sequence continues at coordinate 22,070,611 of NC_136411.1, forward strand.
GGTCCCCTAAACATAGTTGAAATAAACTATTATGATCTTTTCGACCCCGTAGAGACAACTCAACTCTCGTAAGTTTTGGTGTCTCCGGAAGCTCAACAACATCATGCTGAAGTTTCTGGTCCTACTGTATCTAATGATTTGTCACTCAATACTTCTGCCTCGTTGGTTGAGGGGGAAAGCTCCACTCCGGATCAAGTTACAACCATCGAGGTTCTAGTACCTGAGGAAGCAGCTCCGGTTCCTATCTTCATAATTACTCTCCCATCAAATGTCTCCTCGTACTTAGACGATGAAGATATAGAGAACATTGACACTGAAATCGATCCAAGGATTATCATTCTCTCAACAATCCAGGGGAACCTTCTAAGGTTCAGGGGGAACTCCCGTTCGCAATCCAGGGGGAACCTCTCTCAATTACTCAAGTAAATGCTAATCCCACTTCCCCAGTCCAAGACAATTCTGCAGGCTGCTCACAAGTCTAGGAGCAACTTCCCTCTTCTTCTGCAGAGTCTTCAGATATTGAAGACATTCCCTCCACCACAACCGCTGATCATCTGCAACCTCGTCTACATGTCTGGACGAAGGACCACCCACCGGGTCAAATCATCGGAAACCCGTCCGCAGGTATCCAAACTCGATCCTCTAAAGAGTTATCTGACCGCTGTCACTATGCAACGTTTATGTCCTCGGTCGAGCCCAGAACCATCAAAGAAGCTTTAATGGAGCCCGACTGGATATCCGCAATGCAAGAGGAACTGGCGGAGTTTGAAAGAAACAAAGTGTGGCAACTCGTTCCGAAGCCAAATGGTCACACTGTTGTTGGTACAAGATGGGCGTAAAAGAATAGATTGGATGAATCCGGTGCGGTCTTCAAAAACAAAGTGAGACTAGTTGCTAAGGGGTATAGTCAACTTGAAGGTGTTGACTATGATGAGACATACGCCCCCGTAGCCAGGATGGAGGCCGTATGCATCTTCTTAGCGTATGCTGCTCATAAGAACATCAAATGGATGTAAAGAGTACCTTCCTGAATTGTGAATTGAAAGAGGAGGTTTATCTTCAACAATCTCCGGGCTTCGAATGTCATGAATTCCCAAATGACTGTTACAAGCTTGAGAAAGCAGTTTATGGTCTAAAGTAAGTGCCAAGGGCGTGGTACGAGACTCTCTTAGAATTTCTTGTCTCGTCCGGATGCAAAATAAGAGTGATTGGCCCCACTTTATTTAGATAAGCGAACGGTAATCACCTTATGCTTGTATAAATATATGTGGATGATATTGTCTTCGGATCAACTGATCAGGGGATGGTGGATGAATTTGCAAAGCTCATGACCAAAAAGTTCCAAATGAGCATGAATAGAGAGATTAATTCTTTCTAGGACTTCAAGTAAAACAAGTCCCTCAAGGGATATTCATCCATCACAAGAAATACACCTCTGAATTGTTGAAGAAATACTCAATGGACAACTGTTCCTCTGCCAAGGTTCCTATGGCCTTCGGATATAAGATTTCTGTTGATCCTTCCGGAGAATCAGTAGACCACAAAACTTATAGAGGAATGATTGGCTCATTGATGTACCTCACCGCAATTAGACCAGACATTGTCTTCGCAACAGGCTTATGCACAAGATACCAGGCCGATCTGAAAGTATCACATATGACCACAGTTAAGCAAATTCTCAGATACTTAAAAGGAAGCAAAGCTCTAGTTCTCTGGTATCCCGCAAGGAACAACTTCTGTCTTCAGGCATTCACTGATGCGGATCATGCCGGATGCAGATTGGATAGAAAAAGCACTTCAGGTGGCTGTCAATTTCTTGGTGGAAGACTCGTCAACTGGTCATCAAGGAAACAAAATTGTGTATCATTGTCTACTGCAGAAGTTGAATATGTAGCCGCAGCCAGCTGTTGTTCACAAGTCTTGTGGATGAAAACTCAACTTATGGACTACGGATACAGGATGCTGCGGATACCGATTTACTGTGACTCAGAGAGTGCTATAGCGATTTCACACAATCCTATTCATCACTCTAATACAAATCATATTGAACTACGATATCATTTTATCAAAGACCACATTTTCAAAGGTAACATTGAACTACTTTTTGTTAACACTCATGAATCCAGACCCGCAATTCTTTTTGAATTGATAGGTACCGCAGACCACTTCTGGTCTCCGTTGAGGTCCTAGTTGAATATATCTATCATACATGGTTTCAATATACTTTGTGTGCCGCAGTATACATTATGTACCGCAACCATATATCATACCTATATTTCTAAGGTGCTTATTGTTTGTTATTTATGATATTGTTCAAGTGTTCCTCTCGGTTGCTTTTACCGCAGTCTCTTTACCATCCACCATAATGATGAATCTATCCGCATTGATGATCCAATCCACAATAGTTGTTCAATCCGTAGTTGCATTGAATGCACCTTCAACTACTTCATAATTCCCCGGAACGTTGTGTGCTATTTAATGATCCTTTATTAAATAAGCAACACATTCTCAAAAAACATTTGTTGTGTAGCACATCATGTTTCAATTCTTTCTCTTTTCAAAATAATCTTTTGTCAGACCTATTTCAGGTTTGATTCCAAATAAATCAGTTTCCCATAAAAGAAATCTTTTTAGAAATCTTTTTCCTTAAACTGTCAAATCTTCTTGCCCCAAGATGTCTAATCTGTTCAAATTCCACCTTTATTCAACAGAATAACTCCCCTCACCACACGTTCTTCAAAAGTGTGATAATGGGCCTGACATTTCATTAAATGCTACATCTTTAGAAAAATCAAAATTTTAAACTTCTTTTCATTTATTTTATTTATGGCTGATAATGACTAAAACCCAAGGGTTTTTATCTTTAACCGCCACATATAGGGTAAAAACAATGAGATTTTGAGATCCGACATTATATAAACCTTTTTACCCTCCCCAAGAAAGCTTTACGCTTTCTGAACTTACTTCGACGATCTTCATCTTCTTCACCCTCTTGCACTCAAACTTTTCTGCAAGTTCTTCAAACCTTTTCAAAAATGGTGAAGTCTGGCATTTCAAATAAGCAATCCAAAGCTTCTGGTTCCGCTCAACCCGCTGGTTCAAATTCCGCTACAAGAAACCAATCGTCATCAATTGCTTCGAGCAATTTTAGGGCAATCTTTGAAGATCATTCAGCCTACAATGAATCCATTCGTTTCATGATCAAGTTCATCTCAAATCACCCTCTGTTTGGACCCTTTGACTCCTTCACCGATGTGGTTCCAATCTCAAGCCTTTTTAAGTGTGCATTCTCGGCATTTCGCCCCCTCAACAACCTGCAAGAATTTCATCTGAAGTTAGTTGATGATTCTTCGGTCATCTTAACCAAAGACAAATTTATGAATGCGAGCAACCTTTTGGTGCATCCATCTACAAAGTTCTTCTCTCCAAGTGTGACATACATCATCACTTCACTCTACGAGATGGGGTACCAAAAAAAGCTCAATGGAACTGGTGAATTCAAGAAGAATCAATTGCCTGTGGTATGGCAGTTTATTTGTCTCTTTGTCATCCGCGGTTTGTCATGAAGGACCGGAGGCACAGATAACATGGGCCTCAAGTTGCTCGAATTAGTGTGGAGCATTTTTACTGGCCACGATGTCAACTATGGCCAAATCTTATGGGATGACTTCCTTCAATACATCCCTAAGGAGAATCCGAGAGCAAACCCCACAGAGCTCACTTTTGCAAGATTTTGGTCCTTATGCATTTCAGACCTCCACCGTGATGCAAAGCTCAGCATGTGCAACGACATTAATTTCTTCGTCACACGAGATCTCAAAAGGTATCCTACTTCTAAAGATCAATCTATCTTTGGACCTCTAAGTTGCTTACCTATACGCATTTTGACTATTGTTGGACTTGAGACTAAAGAAGTCACGGATCACATAAAGGCTACGAAAGTTATTGACCCATACCTTTCTATCCCGCCTCTACCCAATCAGAATATTCTAGCCTCTACAGCACCCCGTGATCCAGAACATACCACATCTCTATCTTCCACTACACTGTCTAATATTCCTTTAGCAAGATGATTTAAAAATATTTCCTCAAGAAAAATCTCTCGTGGAAAGTCCAAGAAAGAAGAACCATCCAAAAAAACGCAAACTCAAGCATGTTGTATCTTTGGATGAAGATTCTGATCCAATTCAGACCCCCGCAGTCAATATTAAAGATGAGTCTGATGATGACTCTGTCCCAATCCTCCTTCTCAAAGGCGAAAAACAAATCCTAGTCCTAGCCATATGCACAAACAGACTGATACCGAAGTCTCTCAAAAGTCTCTCGTAGTCCTTGGGGTCCCCGCATACCCATTAGCCTCAACCCTCCCTAGCCACTCAGACACAGTTAGTGTGTCTTCTTCATCCGATCATGGAGACTCACCCCCAGTAAATAGTGAATTTACGATAGAGCGATATTTGGCCTTAGCGGTCATGGAGACATAAATAGTGAATTTATGATGGAGCGATATTTGGCCTTAGCGATCTAAACGGAAGTTGCATAATACGTTAAACCGAGAGTGTGCATAAAAAGAACTTCTAAATCCGACTTCGTATGAGGAAGTTATGATTTTTCGAAGTTTCGACTTAGCGGTATGCAACCCAAAGTTCGAATATGAGATCGAGTAGTTTCTAGCCGAAACAATCTAAACGAGAATCGAAGATCTCGTCGATAGTAGTCCAACGGTAAAAAAAACATACAAAAACGGATGTCGGATGAAGAAGTTATGAATTTTTAACGGACTTTTCCTTTCCCGACCTGTTAAAAATATAATAATAATAATAATATAGTCGAAATTAGCCAACAGAGTCTAAATGAAAGTTGTAGAGCATAATCTCACCTTCACGTGGATATAAAGAACTTCGAAAACGGAGCTCGTATGCGAAGGATATGAATTTCTGAAGTTCGAGGCACGCTTACCAAAGGGGGAACGCCCCGCGTTCGGAGCCCAGAGACTGTCCCGTCGCCTGTCAAGTCCGAAGTTCGTAAGCAATGCCGCACGGCGGAACGCGTTGCGTTCAGAGGCCAGATCCCTCCTATAAATAGAAAGCGAGGGCTTTCGATTTGGTTGCTCATTTCTTTCCTTTCACTCCCTTATTCTTCCTTTTTCTTGGCAAGTTGTACCCCCGAAGCCCCGGTATCATCCCGACACCCGAAGCAAGTCCCGAAGCCCCGAAGATCCCGGGAAGTAAAGTTTCTGAGTCGAAACTCTGCACGCGAAAGGCCTGGTTTTCAAGGAAGCATCCCAGTTTCACCGAAGAATTCTACGTTTAGAGTCGTAGTGATGTCCGATCATCTTCTTATCAAGTGATTGTGTAGTTACTTTCTTCTAACACATAAATATGAAGTATTTGCTATGGAATACGTGCTATGTGTTTATATATTGTTTGTTTATTTAAGGTGGACATGAAATGAATGTTTTATATAGGTTCTAAATGAGTTAACCTGTATTTGTATTTTGGATCTACAAATATGTTGGGTAGAGCATGGGTAGATGGAATAATTGGTGTGTAATGAAAGATGGTATGAGTGAACCTTGGTGACTATGGAGTTAGCACATGTTAAGTGAATCTTGGTGACTATGGAGTTAGCGCCTGTTAAGTGAATCTTGGTGACTATGGAGTTAGCGCCTGTTAAGTGAACCTTGGTGACTATGGAGTTAGCGCCTGTTAAGTGAACCTTGGGGACTATGGAGTTAGCGCATTTTAAGTGAACCTTGGTGACTATGGATTTAGCGCTGGATAGCTATGGATTTGGGTTGATTGTTAGGGTAAAACCTTAAGAGTAAAGAAGATAATGGGGATGGGTAATTGGTTTGATTGATGATTAAATATAATAAATATAATATTATGCGATGGAAACCCTATATGCTCACCAGGCTCCCAAGCCTGACCCACTCGGCTTTCTTTGTATCACAGGTATCAATACGAAGACATATTTTACTGAGAGATTAAAAGAGATGTAAATCATTAGTGATAATGAATGTAAGTTCTGTTTATGCTTATGTTTCTGTATTGTCGACGACATCCAAATGTTATAAAATGAATAAAAATACTTTTCTTCGGAAATTCTTTGATGACATATTTATCATGTTTTACTGGGAACAAATTCCGCAACATTTTTATTAAAAGAAGTACTCTGATTTTTATAAAGCATAAACAAAATCGGTCTTTTCTGGCCGTGAAAATGGGGATGTCACACTGCACTTCTATCAACTCATACATTCCTTAAGACCTTCCAACCAAAAGTCCATTTTCCACAAAAGCCCAAACTAATGCTTTACCGAAATACCCCTAGGCTCCAAAACACGAACCGAACATGCGGATCACTTTTAATGCATCACTCGCACCCAAATGGGCCTAGATATTACCTTTTCAAAATCCCTAATCCTTATGATGACCGATCTTCGGTCCACAGCCTTGGATTAGGAATCGATTCGGAACAGGGCGTTATAGATAACCCAAAAAAACACAAGGGCTACTCCACGGAGAAAGGTTATGATCCATATAGTCACGCAAATACGGATAGACCCGACACCAAAAAATGTGAAAGTTCTTATAAGATAGCACCCTTCCGAACAAGACCTCAAATGGTGATTTCATGGACAACATCTTCGTGGGGAGACGATTAATAACATGCATATCGGAGCTAAAAGCATGAGCCCAATAAGAAACCGAAATGTGAGCATGAAACATCATGGCGAGGCCCGTCTCCTCAATGTGATGATGTTTACGTTGGCAAGGAGAACAAGTAACCGGTTTAGGTAAAATAGAAGAAACAAACACATGAACAAGTTTATTTAATATAGAAATAACATCAAAAGAGACATGCCTTAAAAAGGAGTGCCATAA